>NC_039364.1:236560845-237760845 GCF_003573695.1 Papaver somniferum | reverse complement strand
AATCATCTTCCGCTTCTCTACCTGTTCAAATAATGTGTTAAATTCTGATATAAACCTTGCGTACTTACTTTGGTTAAAAACATGAGGACTGTAAAGTTTCTGTTTTCTCACAACTTCAGTTGTCTTCTCCCTGACAAATTTGTCTGGTACAATTCCGTCTTTGTTTTCCCGTGATTTTGCCCACATGAAGCACCGGTCTTCAAGATCTTCTTCGTCAACCTTTCCATCTTTGACCTAGTAGTTACCAGAAACACGTAAGGATTTACATCCGCACGGATATTAACTGTGTAAAACAAAAAACCTATTCCAAAGCATCTAATGTGACAAGATTACAGATTGGTGTAAGAGGACACATCCCTATACCGTTATAAGTTTCTGGATATATGAGACACGCAACACGACATACAAAACAGAAGTATATGATATGCCCGGTTTTACTGTGCAGTGTATAATAAATAAGACAACATACTTACGAATTTTAGTTTTAATCCCGAGTATCCTCCTCGTCCCGTCCGATGTGGGAACTTGGATTGTGATATTGCCTCTTTTCCCTTCTTTGAATTTTTCTTGCAGAGGAAATAAAAATAATTTTATTAGTATGCTGGGATAGACAATAAGAACGAAACACAAATTATAAAAAGAAATGTGTAATCCATACCTTAATATATGCGATTCTAGTACATACTTAAGGTATTAGTCCCAGTCTTATTGGTCTATTACCGTTTCGTACTTTTTGAGGAAAGTTTTTAGTATGTCCTGTTTTTCTAGGAAGGGTTTTACATGATTATTGTACAATTTCCTTCTGAAGTCCCGCAGCTGAAAAGGTGGAGACTTCATGACCGCTCGCTTATATTCATGGGGCACCTCATAATGAAACTGCAATAACAACTAATGTATGTTCATCACAGACTCACAGTTCGACAACAAAAATGACGAATTGATAACCGCATATGCATACCAGAATTTTCTCCCACATATTTTGTCTTGTTGTTGCAGGGACTTCCTTCCAAAATAAATATTTTATGCCAACCATATCACGGGCCAAATAGCCTAGGTAACTACTGAATTCAATTCTGTGGCCACCAATAGGACGGAACATTTTGTCAAATTCAATATCCCTTTTTTTGGATTCTTTATCCGAGAAGTCTTTATGCAGCTTCAACATTCTTGTCATTCCTCTCTCTTTTCTGATCTCTTCTGCAGAGTCTCCCCTGTTGTGGCTGCTTTTCTGCTTCTGGAGCATTTTCCAATTCTTTTTCTTCTAACACTTCGAGATTTTCATTTTCAGAATCGTTTGACTCTGGAAATAACCGAGGAAAAATATGAAACCATGTGATATTTAAGTAGAAACAAGTAAGTACAAGATTTTGAACATTACATGTTAATTCTTCAAATCTATCAGTGGGGACCATATCTTCATCATCACCGCCATCTGATTGTACAATGTCATATTGACTCTCATCCAACTCCATTGTTTCTTCATCAGAATCCACCTCATCATACCATTGGTCCTCCTCTAGGGGCACGTTGTAATCATCATCTTCTCCCATGACAAAAGCGGGGTAGGTATGTGCATCTCAGTTAGGGATTTGAGCTTATTTTGGAAAATATTAGCTAAACCTAACAGGATAGGCAACATGTGTTACACCTATTTTCTATTATATGAAAAGAAAACAAACATGAACACATTGATGCATGTAACTTGAGGCTAAAACATCAATACAACACACAAAATATCCTCATGAATATTGTGTTATACACGAAGGGAAAGGTATTTTTTTGTTACAAAAGCCAAGAGTACTAAAGCACCACATAATAATTATCCATTTTTAGCTTGAAGATGATAGTCAAATTAGCCAACCAGCAATATGGTATCATTAAAAGTGGCAACTTAAAATGCAGACGTTACAGGCTCGCCAAGTAACAGAGACTCATTCGATAATGGGTTGTAGAAATAATACCAACTACAGAGATCGAGTCTGAAGAGGTAGGTTCCATGTAAAGATTAGAGATAGTAAAAATAGAATAAAAACCCTAATCATGCTTTAACTAGTAAACCTATAAGAAGTAATAGAATAAAAACCCTAATCATGATTTAACTAGTAAACCTATAACATCTAACATCTGATTCCATGAGATCGAATAAAAAATCTAACATCAATTTAATATTCATTCGATAATGGGTTGTAGAAATAATACCAACAACAAAGATCGAGTCTGAAGAGGCAGGTTCCTTGTAAACATTAGAGACAGTAGCAGAATTATAATTTCATAGAGAGAATGAATCGAGTAATAAAAACTGAAAAAAGTAGATCGAATTCATCTTTCTTTTTCTTTTTGGTATTTAACAAACCATCAGGCGGAAATTGATTTTTCTTTTGAAATCATCCCGCCCAGTAAAATTCATTTTCATCACCCGCCAAACAAAAGATTTTTGGTGTTTTTCTCTTTTTATTTCCAAATTTTTGATGTGTAACCAATATGATTAGTTTCCTTATTTTATGAAAGAATATAGCGTAGACAGTTATGATAAAATTGTTTCCCAAAATTTTCGAAATTTAGTTTACTATCTCTAACCAACTCGAGAAGCGTCCATAGAAAAAAATACTTTCCTATTTCGAATAATATTTTCCTTAAAAATTTTAAGCTGGGTTGTCTCCTATATTATTCTTGGTTTAGGGAGGAAACATATGAATTATTAGTGGAACCTATGTAGGAAACGTATTATTCTAATCATGCAGTAAGCTACTAAAGATAAATAAACTAAACCCATCAATTATCATGTTCATCGTTTTCAGAAAACATAAAAATTCAGCGTGAATCATTCATCACATAAATGTCAACCTATTTATCAGTGTAAGAAGCATGCATCTAGTGCACATCAAAAACCCTGTTTAAAAAAGCAAAGAACTTGTTAGATGAGTCAGGTTCTTTGTCAGATTAGTCTGGTTCTTTTTCAGATTAGTCTGGTTCCTCATTCTCATCCAAGTCCACGCAAAGATCATTATCATTAACATCGCCGTATAGCAGTACTTTACTTTCAATAGCACTTTACTTGTTCAAACTCGTATTTCTGTTAAAAGTATTGGCAAGGAGATAATAAGATCAGACCTAAAGTGATAAACTAATTCTTATTTTTTAAAGGGGGGAACAACTGTATGTTTCTACATTTCCTCCGTTATTTCAGCTAATTATATTTATTTTTCCTAAAGAATGCACACCTCATAAATAAATAAATTTGCAAGAGTATATTGCATTCTGTAAAGTCTGTGAACTTGTAAATAATTATCTGATTTATTTCATGATTCCAATACCTAAATAATAAAAGAATTTTTAAACATCACCTTCTTATAAATGACAAAATCAGCAAACGAAACAAGAAATAAAAACAACTTTCAAAGCGTCCACAAAAAGAAATCCATAAATCAAACCCTATCATCAAAAAAAAAAACATATCAAATGAACCATCCCCCATCTTCAAACAGTTCTTCTCGCAATGCTGAGGTGAACTTGATCACTCCGACCAGCAAGCTTGGGCGGCTTGTCATCCTCAGATTTGGAATTTTCTGCTTCATCAGGCTCCACATGCTTGTCAAGATCATGCTTGTTAACTTTTGGATCCTCTTCCATGTTCGGAACATCGGGATCTTCATCGATAATAGAAGCAGGAGCATCATCATTCACAGTAGGAACATCAGCATAAGCAGGAACATCGGCATTCTCAATACTACTGATTACAACATCCAGACGAACACCATGAATAACATCAACATAAATAGGAACATCATCAGTGTCAACACTACTGACAACAGAACTAATTACAGCGTCGAGAGGAACACCAGGAATAGTAGTTACTCCGTCCAAAGTAATGATAATCCTCAATTTACGAGGACCAACCATCAGTCGAGGATATTTTTGGATCCTCTCTTCAGTTTCATCTCTACAATCCCTCTTAGCAGAACTCATTTTCCACTTAATACTCTATTTTAATTTTTTTCTATGCTTGGTGGAATTTATATATATTTGTAAGGAAAACCCTAATTTTTTAGGTTTTCCATCATTATATTAAAACACCTATTCTTGGTATTTACACCGAATACTGTAATATGGAACGAATATTTTCATGTTTATCTAATTTCCTTTTTAATCTAATATACATTACGAACATAACAAATAATTGTTGATGGTGGTTTTTAGATTAGGGTTAAAATCGTAAAACTGTACATTTGGCATGACGCCGTTATGACCATTAGTGCATCTATTGAATCAATCAGCATGCCTACGTAAGAATTACAGGGGTAATGGGTCATGTTCCACGGCAGAACCCTTAACATTGACTGACATCGTCTATGCCAAACCCTAATTTTCATGCTACCGCGCCAAGGCATGCCAACCATGCCAGCCGCATCATCGCGCCAAGGCATGCCAACCATGCCAGCCGCACCACTGTACCAATGGCAAACCATGCCAGCCACGTCTCCACGCCAAGGCATGCCAACCATGCTAGTCGCACTATTGTACCAATGGCAAACCATGCAAGCCACGTCTTCGCGCCAAGGCATGCCAACCATGCCAGCCACGTTTTCGCGCCAAGGCATGCCAACCATGCTAGACACACCACATCTGCCAATGGCATGCCAGCCACCTTGCCGCGCCACACCATGTCGGCCTTCTGATAGACACATTTTTGTGTCTAATTTGATCTCAATACTATATATTGTTGGCACTCGATTTTGTACTAATTTTGTTATTTTATGTATTTGTAGGTATTTTTTGCAAAAAAATATTTTTGGAAAATTCGGCTCGAAAAGTTGATTTTGGCACCCGGAGGACAAGTGTTATTCGGACTCTCGCTTTTGGATAAGGGGTAACCTAATTACTAAGGGGCACCCCCAGGTCACCCCAAGGCAGCTGTTATTCGCACCCCAGTTCAGGATAGGGGGACACCCCTCTTCTTCATTTGAATATCGATTTTGGCGGGAAAAATGTTCACAGCACAGGAGAATTTTCGATCGAAGAAATGAAGTAGTGGCAGGACGATTCAATGGCTGAAACTCATTGGGTATCTTCGTATGGGCTAGAAAGGAAGGTTATGGGTCTTTAGATCGATCAAATTTGGCTAAATAACTCACAAGAAGAAATCAGGGCAGCACGAGCATAATAAGAACAGTTCACGGGATTACGTGATTTGGAGAAGATTTTTAGCGTGTTAAGTGCATGATTGATGTCCCGAGCAGTAGGAAGGAGTGTGTAGTTGTTAAACAAGGAAAGAAATACAGCTTATAACGCGTGGAGAATCATTTCAGAGAAGAAAATATTCGGAAGATATTTTCTTTAAACACCGAGTAATGAAGATTATATGGAGTAATTGAGGGAGATTCAACGAGCTGTAGGTGTATAAATATGTTCCCTTGGAGTACTAGAGAGGTGGTCGAGAGTTGGGGGTCGAGCAGAGCCTCTGAGGAGCAGAAACAATCGATATCCAGGAACGGGTTCTGTTGCTGCTGCTGCCATTAAAGAGCTTGAAGAACACGAAGAACAGACTATCCAGGACAGTCTTATTTTCAGCAGCACCAACAGAAGTAGGCTTGTGTCGTTGTTTACAACATCAAAGTATTGTCGTTGCTTTCTGGACGCTCAGCGTGGGTCGTAGATCCACTGTTTTTATCCCTTTTCAATCTTTTGAACACCTTGTGAGCTTGAATTATTATTTTGAGTGTGTGTTTGATATGAATAGCTAAACCCCAATACTGGGATGAAGGAGGAAGCCTTATTTCACACTTGGGTAATTATATTTAATTCTTTTCATGACTTTTGCATTAATTTTAATTGAAATTATGATTTAAATTAATTAGTTGTGATTTGATTTGATGGGTCATGCTTAGCTTAGATGATTTGATGTCCCATGCTTAACATTTACACCTAATATTTTGAGAACCAATCTTGGCAATAAATTAGAGTCGATATATTTAATATATTTTTCGAGCTATTATTGATAAAAGAATTATTATTTGAACCTTAAGAAATGAAATTGGCGGAATCCTAGTCCCAGTACCTCTCGCCCATTGTGACAAATATTGTGTATATATTTTTATTTTTAAATCTTTACAAGTCCGAGCAACGAACTTTTACTACCACTTTCAATATTACAACAAAATGGCGCCGTCGACGCGGACTTGTATATAGGTTTATTTTTATTATTTTTTTTTATTATTTGTTCCTTTTTACTTTGTCTTTTTTCTTTGATTTACAGGTTCGAAGTGGAGCACTAAGGACTTGGAGAGGAAAAAGCGTAAAGCGAAAAGCGAAAAGAGAAGAAAAAGGACAATTTTAGGATTTAATTTTTAATTTTTAATTTTTTTAGAGTGTGTGAGGAAAACTGTAATTTTTTTATTTATTTATTTTGGACTTTGGACTTTAAACAATTGGACTTTATTTTTTTTAACCCTACGGAAGGGTATTATTAAATACAAAAAAAAATTATATAAACTATGTGCAGGGAAGGACGACGATTACTATATCGTCTCGGCCCCTTGGGTTCGCACACGACATAGGAGTCGTGGCCCGAGTCGACGACAACGGTTCATCGCCCGTCTGGTACGGGAGGTAAGTCCAATCGAAACACCCGCGAATCTCCTGCAAGCGGGTTACTGTCTGCCTTAAGGTGATAATTGTTTGAGGACGAACCAGACTGTCTTTATTTTCCTAGTAAAGGGCAAGGCCTGGCCAATACAAGATAAGGGTTTGGATTTCATCACCGCTCCCTTCTTGACCGCCTTAGGAAAACGAAACCTAACGCGAACCCAAGCTTAAAATTTGGAATAGAACGAGACCGATAGGGTAACGAGCTTAATAGGAAACTCGTTCGAAAAATATTGGTTGCTCTTTAAGCACACTCCAAAGTTCATGATGGTTTCTGTGAGTTGAATGGGTGACTGCGCCGCCTTGTGATAGCGGTGAGGCCTTGGGTATCAAAGCTCCACTGAGCTTCCCTCGCCTCAATTCAACTTACTTTGACTCGGATTGATTCCAGAGGGATTTGCTCAAATTGTAACGAATTCCTTTTCGAAGGAATAGAAGCTGGTCTAGAAAACAATCTAAGTGGAGCCATCATGCTTTTTGTTTGCTAGAAATCTTTAGGTTTGCTTTGGTGGAGTCGAGTCGGCCTTGTTTGTGATTGTATAAAATCCCTCTGTAGTTTATATTTCTTCAGTGATGAATCCTTTTGAGGAGACGCCACCTGCGATGACGTTGCGAGAATATATGTCTAGAAATTCTCGTTATCAAGAGACGTCTTCGGAAATGACTCTTGGTGAATATATGCGTGGGCAGCGATATATGGATACTCCAACTTTTATTGAGGAATCACCTCTAACTATCTATGAGAAATATTATAAACATAGACCATGTAGTTGGGAACAAAGCTTGAGAATTCGTGAATATCAAAAATTATATTGTGATGATGATGAAGAGGGGGATGGTGATTATGATTATAATGATATTTCTAGTTCAAATCCAAATAATTTTAATAATTATTTACCTATTCAAAAGGACGAGGATTTGACTAGAAATACCCCCGTTTTAGACGATGATTACGAAACCGATGATGGTTTAGAGGAACCAGTTTATCTTGAGAGTACTGTTTTCGAGTCAAACGATTTAGAAAAAATAGTCTTAGAAGAACTCGTAGAGATTATCAGGGATGAACCTGACTTAGAAAAATCAATCCCCCACTTTCAAGAATCTGATGACCTAGAAATTAGGGAGATTATGACCAGTCTACCTAGAGACGCCGAAAACTCTAAGTTTGGGGGTGATTATCATTCTCCATGTTCTTTAACTCTTAAAAATATCACTCACTTGGGACTTGACATCAATGCCTCACCCATCCTACGAGACTATCTTCGTACTCGTTTTCCAGAACCTAATGATATTCAACAAGAGTCTCAACTGTTAGAAACCCATCCTCTGGTTGATGTGGTTAACCCAGGCACTAATACCAAGATTGATTTTGTTTTCCCACCAAATAGTTTTCTTCCAAATGTGGGAACATATAGATTTCAAATGTGTCGAATATTAAGTTGTGAGACTAAACCTAAATGCCTTAGGAAAATAGAATCGACACATTTGCTTAAGAATGACCACTACTCTCACTGTGGTCAATTATGTAAGTCAAACCTGATTGAATTAGAGGATCCTCAGTTATTTAGGTTATTATTATTTTGTGATTCTAAGTTCTTATTTGAGTTTTTCCAGACTCTAGGACCTAGTAATTTGGATCCAATCTATGAGGAAATGCATCCAAGGAAATTTTTTTATTTAGACCCTTTCATAGAACCTGAACCTGAACCACAATTAGATATAAATATCTTAATCAGGAAACTAGGTAAGGGCACGCTAGTCTTGTTCACTTTCTTGGTTTACTGCAATTTCCTTTGGTCAGATCTATTTGGTTTTAAAGACCCACAGCTATTCCGGCTACTGTTATACGATCCGAGTTGACTGATCCTTTCCTAAGTCTGGCTGAAGACTATAAACTTAGCACTTCTTGGGAGGTATCCCATGCTCATGCAACAAGGTAATATCTTCCCTTAACTCTTCCGCTTCAAATGGTAACAGTTTCTCCTTGTTCATGCTTTTAGTTTCATCTTTAGAACATTGAGGACAATGTTAGATTTAAGTTTGGGGGTATGGGAGAAACTTTTTAGTTGCAATAAATAAACTCCAGAGCCTAGAAATTTACGCCTATTAAGAATAGAACTAACCAATCTAAGTGGATGGAAACATTTTTGTTTTAGGAGTTGAGGAACCAATCTGACTAGATGGAAACATCTATAGAGTCTATTCATAAAAGCACAGAGCTCAGGTGTTAGAAATAACATGATAGTTTCGCCATATCTCGTCGAGTCCTTTTCACTTTCTATTTTTAGTTTTCTTTTATTTCAAGTGATTTGGTGGGACACACGATTCAAGTTGTTACCTTTGCTAGGGTGAAATAGAGTGACTGAGTTACCTTTTAAAAAAAAAAAAAAAAAAAAAATTTAGACCAGACCAGTAGACCAATCGGAATAAATACTAACACTTGGATAACAATATGTGTGTGTTCTCCCTGTTTCCGCCGCCTAAGCAAGCGTGGAATGCAGGACCCGTGGGAACTATCGTGTAATCTGCTGACAAGAAGCATGCGCTTGGATCAAAAAGATCTATTCATGCCGTTAAGTTAAAAAAAAAATGGTTATTGTTCTGTGTAGTCAACTGCTGGTTCCCTTGTATTTGCCAGTTTGTTGATCTAGATTTAAGTTATTGTCCGTTGGTTCCCTTGTATATGCCAGTGTGTTAATATTAGTCAGGCCGGTATCTCAGTCATTTAGGTTAGGTTCACCTTGGCAGAGGCCTTCAGACAGATATGGGAAACACCGTTCACTTTTCAACCATCTACATTTTTCTTTTTCCATCTTCTTAATCTTTTCATGTGATTAGCCTGACTCCGAGTATGATGTCCATCGTGAAACTATCTTAGTAGAGATCTGTCACTTATATGAATTTTAGTATTCTTGAGTGCAAACTCGTGTACAGCAATTGAAATTTCGCATCAGGGTTCTTCCTCTTAGAGTCAACAATTGTATGCCAACCAAGGAGGTTCTTTAGTGCTTTCCAAGGTTCTGCGTAGATAGCTAGGATCTGGAGTATTGGTTTTTGTGGGTACACCTCAGATAAACCCACCCGAGATTAACTCGGTCACTTTTCAAGAATAAATTTTGCTCGAGGACTAGCAAATAATAAGTTTGGGGGTATTTGATAGACACATTTTTGTGTCTAATTTGATCTCAATACTATATATTGTTGGCACTCGATTTTGTACTAATTTTGTTATTTTATGTATTTGTAGGCATTTTTTGGAAATAAATATTTTTGGAAAATTCGGCTCGAAAAGTTGATTTTGGCACCCGGAGGACAAGTGTTATTCGGACTCTCGCTTTTGGATAAGGGGTAACCTAATTACTAAGGGGCACCCCCAGGTCACCCCAAGGCAGCTGTTATTCGCACCCCAATTCAGGATAGGGGGACACCCCTCTTCTTCATTTGAATATCGATTTTGGCGGGAAAAATGTTCACAGCACAGGAGAATTTTCGATCGAAGAAATGAAGTAGTGGCAGGCCGATTCAATGGCTGAAACTCATTGGGTATCTTCTTATGGGCTAGAAAGGAAGGTTATGGGTCTTTAGATCGATCAAATTTGGCTAAATAACTCACAAGAAGAAATCAGGGCAGCACGAGCATAATAAGAACTGTTCACGGGATTACGTGATTTGGAGAAGATTTTTAGCGTGTTAAGTGCATGATTGATGTCCCGAGCAGTAGGAAGGAGTGTGTAGTTGTTAAACAAGGAAAGAAATACAGCTTATAACGCGTGGAGAATCATTTCAGAAAATAAAATATTCGGAAGATATTTTCTTTAAACACCGAGTAATGAAGATTATATGGAGTAATTGAGGGAGATTCAACGAGCTGTAGGTGTATAAATATGTTCCCTTGGAGTACTAGAGAGGTGGTCGAGAGTTGGGGGTCGAGCAGAGCCTCTGAGGAGCAGAAACAATCGATATCCAGGAACGGGTTCTGCTGCTGCTGCTGCCATTAAAGAGCTTGAAGAACACGAAGAACAGACTATCCAGGACAGTCTTATTTTCAGCAGCACCAACAGAAGTAGGCTTGTGTCGTTGTTTACAGCATCAAAGTATTGTCGTTGCTTTCTGGACACTCAGCGTGGGTCGTAGATCCACTGTTTTTATCCTTTTTCAATCTTTTGAACACCTTGTGAGCTTGAATTATTATTTTGAGTGTGTGTTTGATATGAATAGCTAAACCCCAATACTGGGATGAAGGAGGAAGCCTTATTTCACACTTGGGTAATTATATTTAATTCTTTTCATGACTTTTGCATTAATTTTAATTGAAATTATGATTTAAATTAATTAGTTGTGATTTGATTTGATGGGTCATGCTTAGCTTAGATGATTTGATGTCCCATGCTTAACATTTACACCTAATATTTTGAGAATCAATCTTGGCAATAAATTAGAGTCGATATATTTAATATATTTTTCGAGCTATTATTGATAAAAGAATTGTTATTTGAACCTTAAGAAATGAATTTGGCGGAATCCTAGTCCCAGTACCTCTCGCCCATTGTGACAAATATTGTGTATATATTTTTATTTTTAAATCTTTACAAGTCCGAGCAACGAACTTTTACTACCACTTTCAATATTACAACACCTTCCCTTCACGGATGTTAAAACGAAGGCGTGCGACAATCAACGGCCACCCTTCCATCTTAGATGCAAATCTTAGCCGTCCAAGGTCATCAACCAACGCATGGTAACCTTTGGTACAGAACCCTAGTTTGGTCGCGCCTAAACCGCGCCAAGGCAAGCCGCAACACATGTGCCAATGGCATGCCAGCCACCTTGCCGCGCCATACCATGCCGGCCTTCCTATCACGGCTGCTAAAACGAAGGCTTGCAACGATCAACGACCATCCTTCCATACAAGATGAAAATCTTAACCGTTCAAGGTCGCCAACCAATACATGCTAACCTTTGGCCCGATGCCAAAACCCTAGTTTTGGATGCGCCCAAACCGCGCCAAGGCATGCCGACCATGCAACATGTGCCAATGCATGCCATGCTATCCACCTTGCCGCGCCCAAGCCATACCATGCCGGCCTTCCCTTTACGGCTTCCAAAAAGAAGTCCTGCAACAATCAAGAGCCACTTTTCCATCTAAGATGCGGATCTTAGCCGTCCAAGGTCACCAATCAATGTATGGTAACCTTTGGTCCAAAATCCTAGTTTGGTCTCGCCTAAACCACGCCAAGGCAAGCCGCACCACATGTGCCAATGGCATGCCATCCACCTTGCCGCGCCATACCATGCCGGCCTTCCCTTCACGGCTGCTAAAATGAAGGCGTGCGACAATCAATGGCCCCCCTTCCATCTTAGATGCTAATCTTAGCTGTCTAAGGTCACCAACCGACGCATGGTAACCTTTGGTCCAAAACCCTAGTTTGGTCGCACCTAAACCGCGCCAAGGCAAGCCCCACCACATGTGCCAATGGCATGCCAGCCACCTTGCCGCGCCATACCATGCCGGTCTTCCCTTCACGGCTGATAAAACGAAGGCATGCGACAATCAACGACCACCCTTCCATCTTAGATGCAAATCTTAGCCGTCCAAGGTCACCAACCGACGCATGGTAACCTTTGGCCCAACGCCAAAACCCTAGTTTTGGCCACGCCTAAGACGCGCTAAGGCATGCCGGCCATGCCACATGTGCCAATGGCATGCCATCCACCTTGTCGCGCCATACCATGTCGGCCTTCCCTATGCGGCTACCAAAAACAAAGGATTGTGACGATCAACAACCATCCTTCCATCCAAGATGCAAATATTAGACGTCCAAGGTCGCCAACCAACGCATGGTAACATTTTGCCCAATGCCAAAACCCTAGTTTTGGCTATGCCCAAACCGCACCAACGCATGTCGACCATTCCACATGTGCCAATGGCATGCCATGCTAGACACCTTGCCCCGCCCAAGCCATACCATGTCGTCCTTCCCTTTACGGTGGCCAAAAGGAAGGCCTGCAACAATCAACGACCACTTTTCCATCTAAGATGCAGATCTTAGCCGTCCAAGGTTACCATCTAACGCATCGCAACCTATGGCCCGACGCCAAGCCCTAGTTTGGTCTCGCCCAAAGAAAGCCAAAACCCTAACTTTTGGCCGCGCCTAAACTAGGCCATATTAAAGCCATACCGGCCATGCTTTCATGCTACTGGCTACCAAACGAAGGGTTGCAATAATCAACGGCTACCATTCCTCTCAAGATGCAAAATCTCAACCGTCGAAGGTCACCACCGAGCCGTCAAGTCTCCTAAGCTCAACTTTCCAAACAACAACAACATGCTACATGTTTTCCACGAAAAAACTCGAGACATCAACACATGTCACAAACTGGGGGATGCTCATTGGGTATTGGTTTGGCGGTTTACAGCGTGCGGCGTATACTACGCCCGTTATAATACAGTGTCATAAGGATGAGGCAGTTAGTAAATACAAGGAGTAATGGTGAAACGATTTATTTTATGGAACATCAATTCCAGGCGTTACCGGGTTACCACCTCCTCCCATTTACTCATATGTTTTCCATTTCTTACGAGACCAGAGTACGTTTCACTTCGACTTGTATAAATAGGTCTTACCTATTTCCACCGAACAACAAGTTCTGGTCAGGAGCATACAACACTCGGAAAACATTTGCTAGATTTCCCATCTGTTAGCTTCCCGTTTTGTGATACAATTCGTAAAACAACTACTCTTCCAGAATCAACTATTCTGGTCTCAACACTCTCTTCGCTTACCTCCCCAAAACCAACCCTTCTCCTTCACTTTGTGACCGAAGCAAGTCTGGAACGGCCATTTCTTGGTTTAGGCCGGATTTGTAAAGATTGATCTCTCGAATCTAAAGTACTCCCTTGCAGTACATTGTTTAGGGTTTAAACTCGTTTCTCACCCACACACCCGAAATTACCAAAATCAGCAGAAACCATTTTCACCCTCAAACAATTGGCGACCGCAGTGGGAGATCAATCTCTCGGTTCCAATACCAATTTCAGAATACATTTCTCTAACTCAGGAAGCTGGTCGGCTTTAGGGCCGAATTTGTGTCCTCAAGTTCCACTCAGGCGAACGACAATGTTTCCTCCCCCAACACGACGCCCAACAACGCAATCGACGAAAGAATTCCAAGGCTGAATGACTTGGTGCGGATTCAGGAGATCCACACCAAGAACATGGGTCTGATGAAAGATGTGATTAACATCATATTGGACTTCCTCATCAACTTAACGGCAGAGCTGAACGATTCACTTGCCCCGGAAACTCCAGGACTAGGGACTGACATCCCAAACGATCACTCCCAGGTCAACAACTTCACTACTAATCAGAAACCAATAGGCCAGGAAGCGGCCTCGCTGGTGGAAAATTTATGTGAACTCTTACATCTTTCAAAAGATCAACGGATGGAGACGTTCACCGCCATCAATCGAATAGCGTTAGACGCATCCTTGATTCCTTCACGCTTGGAAACATCAAGAACGCCAGAGATGTCCATCAAAAATATCACGTTTAACGACGACGACATGATGGCAGAGGAAGGACATAACCGGGCCCTACACGTCACGGCCCGTATCAAGGACGTGGAATTCAAAAGGGCTCTCACCGACACGGGAGCATCCTCCAACGTTGTTACCCTCAGGACGCTCAGAACGGCCAGGGTACGTCCGAACGAAGTCGTGCGACAGTCCACTACAATGACCGATTTCGAAGGCAACCAAGCCAACACGTATGGGTACATCAACCTGAATCTATCAGTAGGACCCGTCCAGTCGAAAGTAAGGTTCGAGGTAATCGAAAAGGAGCCATATTACCACATGATACTGGGAAGACCATGGCTCCACGACAAAAGAATAATTCCTTCGAAGTATTACCAGTGCTTGAAAACCATGTTAAACGGAGAAGTCGCCCGCATCGCTGCATCATTATCTCCCTATGCGCCGATCTGTAGCATGGAGATTTTTGAGCCAAGAAAGGGCCCGCAAGCCACAGGAAACAAGGCTCACCACACTCCGCTGCCAAAGTGGACATCCATTGAAGAAAGCGATGGTCTTGCACCGCTTCACGGAGAAACCCGGTCTCACACCACCCCTTCGAAAGAGAGACACGCCAGCCTCCACCCGCCGAACCGTAGTTCGGCTTGCACCCATACCAAGCGAGGATGGGCTTTTATCATGGGTCATGATGAAAAAGGGAAAACCGTATATAAGCGCTGTTGTTAGCAATTAACAAGAGAGACTACCACACAGTCTCTCCGCCCAATGGAACGCAAACACAGCAACGAGCCGCAGGAGGAAGTACCTGATGCACCACAACAGATACAAGACGAGAACAACTCTACCATGGACGAACTTGAGGTTGTTAATATCGGGAGCGAAGAATCTCCGCGACCATCTCGATCAGCTCGACTCTGTGTGCGGACGAACACGTAAAGCTGGTAGACCTTCTTGATAGACACATTTTTGTGTCTAATTTGTCCTCAATGTTCTGTATTGTTAGACTCGATTAAATACTTATTGTGTTATTTTATGTTTTTGTAGATGTTTTTGGAAAAATAAGCTCTTGCGGCGAAATTGGCTCGAAAAGTGGTGTTTTACACCCCAGGATAGAGACTAAAAACACCCCAGAAATGCGCCGGAGGAACCCAGAAAAAATGCTGGAAACACCCCCAAAAAATTACTTAAGGCACCCCAAAGGACATGTGTTATTTGGACTCCAGCAACGGATAAGGGGAGATTACTGGATAAGGGGTGACCTTCTTCACAAATTCAAAAAAATATTTTGGTGGGAAAATATTTCTTTTCACAGGCAGATTTTTCGATCGGATTTTGGAGGAGTTTTTGTGCGATTCAATCGCCGAAACTTCATGGGTAGATGTGATATGTCATAGAAAAGCTGGTATGGGTGTTTATTTCGATCAAATTTGGCTGGATAACTTGGTTTAATCCAAACAGTGAGTTGGAGGATAAACACAAACTTACACGAGTTTAAACGTGTACTGCTCGTGATTGGAAGACTTAATCAATATTCTAGAGCGTGAAGAAGGTATAAAAGGAAAGAAACACAGCTGATAACGCGTGAAAATCATAAAACAAGGAAGAAAATCTTCCCGAAAATATTTTTTATCACCCGAGTAAAGAGAGGATTATCTCGAGTTATGGAGGAGATTTCTTGTGTTGTAGGTGTATAAAAAGGGTCTTGAGGTATCATAGAAGGGGTGTCGAGAGTCTGGGGTCTGAGGAGAGCCAGAGAAGAATAAATTCGAGTTTTCCCAAACTCGGTTTCTGCTGCTGCTGATGATGATGAACATGAAGAACACGAAGAACGGACCATCCAAGACCGTCGTTTTCCAACAGTAACAACGACTCACAGCCGTGGGTCGTACATCAGAGGCAGACTTATTTTCCAGCGTTTGCGACACAGAGCCGTGGGTCTTAGAGTAACAGTAACAGTGACAATCCTATGTATCGTCTTTTTTTTGTTTGTAACAAATATAATTGTTACAAAACCCGGTTTTGAATTATTTCTACATTTTCATCATTTGTAAACACCCTTTGAGCAATAATAATGATTTTTGAGCGTTTTTCCAACATGATGAGCGTCTAATTCTCCCACAACCAAGGCAATGAGGAAGGTATTTACGCATGAATAATTGGTAACTATTTTATTTTCTCTAATATTTAATTATAATTCACTCAATCACTGCTTTTGCAGAGTTTTAAATTGTTTGCGTAATTTTCCTAATCAGTTGTGATTCAATTAGATAGGTTATGCTTTGTTTAGATAATCTATGCTTAAGGGATACAATTGATGTTTGAGAATTTGCTTGATTATTAGTGAGTTAAGATATAAAGGACTTAAAAGATAATTAGAGTTTTGGATTATTTACCATCATTAATTCATGTGTAATAGTGGAATCAGTGTCTTGGTTATTTTCTCATACCTCTCGCCCACTTTGTTAATATTTTTGTATATAATTTTATTAAATCTTTAAATTTAATCTTCACAAGTCCGAGAGTTTGAACCTCATTACTACAACATCATTCAAAAATATTATCACTTCTCAAGGAATATCAAGATGTATTCGCATGGACATACGAGGAAATGCCTGGCTTGGACGAGAAGCTGGTCACTCATCATTTACACGTGATACCGGGATCCAAACCGGTCAAGAAAACCCCGAGAAAATTCCGGCACGATGTGGAAGAACGGATTAAGGTAGAGATTCAAAAGCTACTAGCGGCTGGTTTCATCAAACCGATTCACCACCCTACTTGGATGGCCAACGTAGTTCCGTTGAAAGAGAAGAATGGCCAGATCAGGTGTTGTGTCGATTTTTGAGATTTGAACAAATGTGTCCCTAAATTTACGCTCCCAAACATTGACATGCTAGTAGACGCCACCAGTGGACATGGTATGTTCTCTTTCATGGATGGATATAGCGGCTACAACCAAATAAAGATGTACGAACACGACGCAAGTAAGACGGCTTTTCGAACTCCTCTTGGAAACTTCTACTACACTGTGATGCCCTTCGGTTTGAAAAACGCTGGCGCCACATACCAACGCGCCATGACCACCATTTTTAACGATATGATTCACAAGCAAGTCGAAGATTATGTAGATGACATAGTGGTCAAGTCAAAAAATCGGGCATCCCATGCAGGAATTCTACGACAGGTGTTCGAAAGATGTCGCGAGTACAAAGTGAAGATGAATCCGTTGAAGTGTGCTTTTGGTGTCTCTTCGTGCAAGTTCCTAGGTTTCCAGGTGACTGCCGAAGGAATTAAAGTTGACCCAGTCAAAACACAAGCCATCCTCACGATGCCACTACCGGGAACCGTGAAAGAACTCCAGAGTTTCATGGGTAAAATAAACTACATTCGCCGCTTCATACCAGGATTGGCTCAACTTGTTGCTTCGTTTACCCCGTTGCTAAAGAAAGGAGCAAGTTTCGTCTGGACCATACTATAACATGAAGCATTCCGGAAGATTCAGCAAACATTATCTTCCCCAGCCATCATGAAATCTCCCATACGAGGAAGACCGCTACACCTATGCACTGCTTTTAGTGACATTGTTGTCGAAGCCCTCCTCGCCCAAGAAGATGACGAAGGAATTGGCCATCCCATCTACTACTTCAGTCGAACTTTAAGAGATGCCGAACTCAGATATACCAAAGCAGAAAAGGCGTGCTTAGCTTTGGTCCACTCCATCCAGAAATTTAGGCATTACCTACTTTCCAATAAAGTGGTGTTGATATCTAAGTCTGATCATGTGAAGTTCCTCCTCTCAAAACCGGCCCTGATTGGAAGACCGACCAAATGGATCCTCCAAATGTCAGAGTTCGACATAACATGCACTTCCCGTAGAGTCATCAAAGGGCAAGCAGTTGCGGATTTTCTGGCGGTGTTTTCGGGAGAGAATACCATGACTCTACACGAGGACCTCCCTGGAGACTTTCCGGAAATCTCTTTCATCCAAGAAGAAACATGGCTACTATTCTTCGACGGCTCCGCTACTCCTAACAACGAAACTGGAAGAGCAGGTGTGGTTCTAGTATCCCCAGCCGGTGAAGTATCCTCGTATTCCTTCAAGCTAGACTTCCCCTGCACCAAAAATTCAGCAAAATATGAAGCCTTTCTCGTCGGACTTTCCTTGGCTAAACGAGCTGGAGCCACACGTCTAATAAGAGGGGATTCTAAGTTACTTGTCAACCAGGTGAACAGAGTATACGCACTAAAGGAAGTAACCTTGGCCCCATACAGAGCCGAGGCACAAAAACTGCTAAATTACTTCGTTGACGTGACCATAACGCATATTGGCGCAGCGGCAACCAACACGCTGATTTCCTAGCCACGCTAGCATCAAAAACGGAAATTTGAAGGCTTTGAGGAAACCCTGACAGTGAACAGAGGAACCGTGGCTTCAATATGGCTTTCGCAACCCGAAGAGGATGAAGTCGGCGACTGGAGAACACCAATTATCCAAGATATTAACAGCTCGCTTTTCCAGGGAAAGGTCAGTCTCAAAACTTACAAAATTTCTTCATGCTCCGAGGGGTGCTATACCATCGAAATCCAGACGGTTCCTTGTCAAGGTGTCTTGGAGAGGGAGAAGCACAACAACAACTCAACCGCGTCCACGATGAAGTCTGCGGACAAGCATAAGTGGTAACACTCTATCGCCGTTTGCAACGCCTTGGATACTACTGGCCAGAAATGGAGGCCCAATCTCGGTTACTTCAAAGAACCTGTTCCAACTGTCAAGCGCTGCCGCATTAATTAGAAGTTTTCAATATTTGTCACGTTGGGGACTGGAAGGAGCCATACATCAGTTACTTTCGCGATGGCATACTCCCCACCAATAAGAAGGATGCAGCCAAGATAAAACAAAGGTTCGAGAGATTCGTATTACACGAAGGAATCTTATATCGTAAAAGCTTTGGAAGACGTTTGATACGATGTTTGAACGAAGAAGAAATCCCAATCATGTTGAAAGAGATGCACGAAGGAGAATATCAAGGAAAACACGAGAAATACTACTGGCCAACCATGGAGGATGATGCAGTTGTTTTCGTCCAGAAATGCAAAAAATGCCAAATTCACGGAAACCTTATCCATGTACCATCGACTCCCCTGCATTCGATAAGCATCCCATAGACCTTTCACAGTTGGGGACTCAACATCATTGGAAAGATCAATCCGCTGTCCTCAAAGCATCACGAGTACATAATAACAACAACCGAATATTTCAACAAATGGGTCGAAGCCATACCCTTACGAGGGACGAATGGAAACACAATCGCGGCATTCATTAAGGAGCACATTGTATGTCGATTTGGCGTTCCTAAACACATCATCACAGAAAACGACACTCCTTTCACAAACAAGCAAGTACGGGAGTTACTCGAAGAATATGGAATTAAGCAAGTCTTCTCCACCGTGTACTACCCCCAAGGGAACAGACAGGCTGAAAGTACCAACAAAACTCTGATCTGAATCCTCAGTCGGACAGTGCACGATAATCCTCGGACATGGCATGAGCAATTGCCAATGGCACTCTGGGCGTACCGGACATCGCCAAGAAGTTCCACCGGCGCCTCTCCTTACTCCCTCGTTTACGGCGCAGACGCCATCCACCCAGTAGAAGTTAAAATCCCATCGACTAGGATTTCCGAAGCAAGCGGAGTTCGACGGAATGAAGTTGAAGCATTGAGCACCAGAGTAGCAGAATTGGACATTGTAGATTCCAGAAGATCCAAGGCGGAAGAGCACGCACGAGCGTACAGAAATATGGTTTCCAGAGCATATAACAAAACCGTGAAGCCTCGGGTTTTTCAAGTGGGAGATTTGGTACTGAAGACTGCCAAACACATCCAGCAAGACGCGTCTGCACCAAAATTCTCCGAAAATTGGAAAGGGCCTTATATAGTCACGAAAGCATACAAAAGTAGGTACTACAAGGTCATTAAAGAACACGGAGGAAAACTGGAAGCAGTCATCAACGGAAAATGTCTTAAGGCATACTACGCCCGACTGCCACCTCGCGCCCCACCATATCACAAACACGGATAGACAGGCGCCTTTCCACTTTTCTTCCACATCTCAATTATCAAGTTTTTTTTCTTTGTTTGATTGAAGCAAATAAATAAAATTCTCTTATTCTTTCAAAAAAAACGATACAAAAAAAAAGCAAAACATGCTCAATACCCAGAAAAAAACCAAACATCTCGCAACTACATAACTCAGAAAAGCCCATCCAACAGATTGTAATCCCTCGAAAGCATCATCTTTAACCGGCTTTGATACCTTTCAGTCCTACTCTTCAAGTTCCGGATTGACTCTTCCACCTTCTGTGACTCCATGGCTAGAGATTTCTCTTCTTCCAGAATAGCTTTCGCAGCAGGGACCACACCAGCAAGAATACCGGCTCTGTCGACTTTCACAATATCAAGACGATGCCGCAAACAACTAACGTTGAACTTCAGAGATTCACAGGTAGACACCATGTTCTCCCACTTTTGAATGGTTGATTCCGCGACAGCACTGATAGACATACTTTCCATTTCGGCGACCATCGGCAAGAGAAAATTCACTATAAAAACTAAAGCACATGAAAAATATTGCACCACACTCCTGGTGGCGATGTGGCCATATATCCTCCATATCTTTGTGTAAAGAGTCACGAATTCTTTCCGCACCAGAAACCCACTGACGTTCCGGTAGTTAGAGGAAAGACACCTCATGCGGGTTCCGAATGACAAACCTGCATTGGGATACTCATGACAAGAAATTCCTAAGTCGGCGTTCTCCAGATCTGCAGCGGTTGGTGGGATCGGGCTCGAAGGAAAAGGGGTAACCAAATCATCCTCATCAATGATGGTGAAGCATGCTCCGATAGGATATCTCTACACAGAAGAAAACTTTTGTCATTCATCAGCAAACAATGAAACATATGTTGATCGATAAAAACATACTGGTATAATCTTATTGACTCGAATGACTCGGACGGGGGAATTGTTGCAAGAGTCAGGCCTCACGCGTTTGACTAGAGAATCTAGCTGGCTCGAGGATGATTCACTTCTGATCGACATGATGAAGAGATACAGACTCAACAAGAGGAAATCCTTGTCGTAAAACGGGGAAGACAATGAAACTTCACCGGCATAAATACTGTGGAAACCCTAAAGGAAGAAAGAGAAACAGAGACTGACTGAACGGAACGTGATTGCATCATGGCCGGGAAATCATCCTCAAACGAAACCCCTCATAAAAACCCTAATGAAAGCCAAACGAGACAGGAGGGCTTGATACTTTGGCATTTGAATGAGGAAAGGATTTATTATTCGAACTACGTGTGGAAAGAGGCAACCATGCGCGGAAATGAAAAGCTTCACGGTATCAACACGCCACGCTGACTCCCAAGTCGCGCCATGCCAACATCTACGCCAACTATTTGCTGAGCCAGCACCCCCGCGTTTCCCAACCCGACCAAGACGACGCGCGACCAAGCTAAGCCGGCGGTCTACATCTCAATTAGTAACCGTTTCTACTATTTCACGGTGTAGCCAGAAATACCACAAGTAGAATTTATGCAAGGCCGCCAACACGGGAAGCACAAACTCTCCTTACCTCTCGAAAAAAAGGTTAGTTGGGTCTTCTTGACCATCTTCCCACGCCTTATCATTTCGATTTTGTCCCTGCCCGTCACCATCTTATGCTTACCTCGCAACAAAGCTCTCGTGCGGAGCTAAGCAGGGGACTTAATGTTGATGGTGGTTTTTAGCTTAGGGTTAAAATCGTAAATCTGTACATCTGGCATGACGTCACTATGACCATTAGCACATCTACTGAATCAATCAGCATGCCTACGTAAGAATTATCGGGGTACCTTTTTTTTTTACATGGGTCATGTTCCACGGCAGAACCCTTAACATTGACTGACATCATCTATGCCAAACCCTAATTCTCATGCTACCGCGCCAAGGCATGCCAACCATGCCAGCAGTATCATTCCGCCAATGCATGCCAACCATGCCAGTCGCACCACTGTGCCAATGGCAAACCATGCCAGCCGCACCATTTTGCCAATGGCAAACCATGCCAGCCACGTCTTTGCGCCAAGGCATGCTAACCATGCCAGCCGCACCACTGTGCCAATGGAAAACCATGCCAGCCACGTCTCCGCGCCAAGGCATGCCAACCATGACAGCCACACCATTGTTCCAATGGCAAACCATGCCAGGCACGTCTTCGCGCCAAGGCATGCCAACCATGCTAGCCGCACCACATGTGCCAACGGCATGCCAGCCACCTTGCCGCGCCACACCATGTCAGCCTTCCCTTCACGGCTGCTAAAACGAAGGCGTGCGACAATCAACGGCCACCCTTCCATATTAGATGCAAATCTTAGCCGTCCAAGGTCACTAACAAACGCATGGTAACCTTTGGTTCTAAACCGCGCCAAGGCAAGCCGCACCACATGTGCCAATGGCATGCCAACCACCTTGTCGCGCCATACCATGCCGGACTTCCCTTCACAGCTGCTAAAACGAAGGCTTGCGACGATCAACGGCCATCCTTCCATCCAAGATGCAAATCTTAGCCGTCCAAGTTTTCCAACCAACGCATGGTAACCTTTGCCCCAATTCCAAAACCTTAGTTTTGGCCACGCAAAAACCGCACCAAGGCATGCCGACTATGCCACATGTGCCAACGGCATGCCATGCTAGCTACCTTGCCGCGCCCAAGCCATACCATGCCAGGATTCCCTTTACGACTGCCAAAACGAAGCCCTGCAACAATCAACGACCACTTTTCCATCTAAGATGCAAATCTTAGCCGTCCAAGGTCACCAACCAACGCATGGTAACCTTTGGTCCAAAACCCTAGTATAGCCGCGCCTAAACCGCGCCAAGGAAATCCGCACCACATGTGTCAACGGCATGCCAGACACCTTGCCGCGCCATACCATGCCGGCCTTCCCTTCACGGCTGCTAAAACGAAGGCGTGCGACAATCAACGGCCACCCTTCTATCTTAGATGAAAATCTTAGCCGTCCAATGTCACCAACCAATGCATGGTAACCTTTGGTCCAAAACCCTAGTTTGGCCGCGCCTAAACCGCGCCAAGGAAAGCCGCACCACATGTGCCAATGTCATGCCAGCCACCTTTCCGCGCCATACCATGCCATCCTTCCCTTCACGGTTGCTAAAACGAAGGCGTGCGACAATCAACGGCCACCCTTCCATCTTAGATGAAAATCTTAGCCGTCCAAGGTCACCAACTAATGCATGGTAACCTTTGGTCCAAAACCCTAGTTTGGCCGCGCCTAAACCGCGCCAAGGCAAGCCGCACCACATGTGCCAATGGCATGCCAGCCACCTTTCCGCGCCATACCATGCCGGCCTTCCCTTCACGGCTGCTAAAACAAAGGCGTGCGACAATCAACCCCACCCTTCCATCTTAGATGCAAATCTTAGTCGTCCAAGGTCAGCAACCAACGCATGGTAACCTTTGGCCCAATGACAAATCCCTAGTTTTGGCCGCGCTAAGGCATGTCGGACATGCCACATGTGCCAATGGCATGCCAGCCACCTTGTCGCGCCATACCATACCGGGCTTCCCTATGCGGCTACCAAAAACAAAGGCTTGCGACGATCAACGGCCATCCTTCCATCCAAGATGCAAATCTTAGCCGTCCAAGGTCGCCAACCAACGCATGGTAACCTTTGCCACATGTGCCAATGGCATGCCATGCTAGCCACCTTGCCGCGCCCAAGCCATACCATGCCGGCCTTCCCTTTACGGCTGCCAAAACGAAGGCCTGCAACAATCAACGGCCACTTTTCCATCTAAGATGCAGATCTTAGCCATCCAAGGTTACCAGCTAACGCATGGAAACCTTTGGCCCGACGCCAAGCCTTAGTTTGGTCGCGCCCAAAGAAAGCCAAAACCCTAACTTTTGGCCGCGCCTAAACAAGGCCATATTAAAGCCATACCGGCCATGCTTTCATGCCACTAAATACCAAAACGAATGGTTGAAATAACCAACGGCTACCCTTCCTCTCAAGATGCAAAATCTCGACCGTCGAAGGTCACCACCGAGCCGGCAAGTCTCCCAATCTCAACTTGCCAAACAACAAGAACATGCTACATGTTTTCCACGAAAGCACTCGAGACATCAACACATGTTACAAACTGGGGGATGCTCATTGGGTATTGGTTTGGAGGTTTACAACGTGCGGCCTACACTACGCCGGTTATAAGACAGTGTCATAAGGATGAGGCGGTTAGTAAATACAAGGAGTAATGGTGAAACGCTTTCTTTTATGGAACATCAATTCCAGGCGTTACCGGGTTACCACCTCCTCCCATTTACTCATCTGTTTTCCATTTCTTACGAGACCAGAGTACGTTTCACTTCGACTTGTATAAATAGGTCTTACCTATATCCACCGAACAACAAGTTCTGGTCAGGAGCATACAACACTCCGAAAACATTTGCTAGCTTTCCCATCTGTTAGCTTCCCATTTTCTGATACAAGTCGTAAAACAACTACTCTTCCAGAATCAACTATTCTGGTCTCAACACTCTCTTCGCTTCCCTCCCCAAAACCAACCCTTCTCCTTCACTTTGTGACCGAAGAAAGTCTGGAACGGCCATTTCTTGGTTTAGGCCGGATTTGTACAGATTGATTTCTCGAATATAAAGTACTCCCTTGCAGTATATTTTTTAGGGTTTAAACTCGTTTCTCACCCACACACCCGAAATTACCGAAATCAACAGAAACCATTTTCACCCTCAAACAATAATATACGCGATCTCATGAGATATGGAATGAATATTTTCATATTTATCTAATTTCTTTTTTAATTTAATATACGCAATATCTTAGGAAATACCAAATAATTTTTCTACTTTTCAACTAATTACCTAGGTCGGTTGGGGTGGGCCGGCCGGCTTGACCATAGGTGTAAAGCAAAAAAAGGAAAAAAAAAAACAAAGGTTGGCTAGTTAAACGATGACCCAAAATTTAGCGGCAACACTATATATATAGAAAAAAATCCAAACGCCAAAAAAAGGAACCATCTTGCTAGTCATGATGCTACTACTAGAATAAACAATTTTAGTTTTCATAGGCTTGGTGTAGCGATTCAATATGATGTTGGTGCCCAGCTTGTCGCTAGGATACCAACCATTTTCCTGTGTGACGATTGATTATTTTTCTAATGAAGTTGCCCCGTGTGGCATTTGGTTGAATACAAGAAAAAAAATGAAAACCCAAGTAATAAATTGTACATTTCAGCATAGAAAAAAATCTTAATACCAAAAAAAAAAAAAATAATAATCACAACTACAAGAAAAAAACTACATAGATAAGCCAAGGAATGTGTTAGCGGCAGGGACATCATGAGTACACGTTTCCGATTTGTCCACCAAAATTCTTCAACGAGACAACGCTCTTCATGTGAGGAATAATTGCAACCCTTGTTTCCCATCGTAGTGCCCCCCAAATTTCCGTCCAAGTTCTGGCGAGTGTATTATAACGCAACAAACGCATATTCTTCCAAAATAAGAGGTCCTTGTAAGGCTATCGGGTTATAAGTCAGCCATTCATCATCTTTAAAGTAAATGCTTATCTTATAATTCCAATTACATTTCCCGTCAGGTGCCCATGTATGAATATTTTCTTCGGAAATGGGAGCCCATAAACCTACCCGGAGCTGATCAATCCCCTCATGGATGTAGTAAAATAAAATGCGAACTCCGAACATGACCATCCCAAGTGATGGGTAAGTGTTTATCCAATATTCACTCCCAGGAATATGATGCGGGGGTGGTGAATGTTTATAAAACGTCTCAGTGTCCAAATTGCAAAATATTATGCCAATATCTTGTTGACAACAATCCTTCCAAAAAATACAACCATGTGCGTACACACCTTAACTCTGAAAAGTATAAGGAATCTCCTTTGCTATGTTCCTCCATCCCCTCTTGTCTCCTAGAGTGTGTATTTGAACTTTACCATCCATGTGAATTCGAACTACCTTGTACTCATTGGTACGTTGACAGTAGCCGAAACCCCCTATTATGTTGTATCGTGGATACCACGAGAGTACTGGATCTGGTGCAATTGGGATGCACAGTTCTGGGAGATGGGGGTGCTCACCAGTTTCTGGATTCATAATATATGCAGGATCTTGTATGTCGTGGTGTGAAACAGAAAAACATACCAGACCATTGCAAGATCCAACTATTGGGTGCAACATAGTCCAATCAACATGGGTTCCATCATTCCGGGAGTCGTGATTGTTGGCTGTTACGACCCGGCTGAAATATTCCTCTATATAAAAGAGTTGGGTAACTTTATCTTTCCCCACTATTAGTGTGACACCAAAAAGTAATCCAATTCTTTTGTCCCCAAGGATAGTATTCCATTCTTTGCATACACATTCGCTTCTTAATTCCGTCAACATATCCATCGTTATTATACTGATGAAAGATTATCAAAAAAAAATTTACAATCTTTTAGGATTTTATTATTGTAGAATGCTACAAGCAGATACGAGTAAAGCTTATATACATCGATATATATATAGAGACGGCTAATTTTTTAGGTTTTCCATCTTAAATCACTATTCTTTGGTTTACACCAAATATTTCAATTTTTATATTACTAGAAAATGAGATATTGGAGCAATATAATGAGATATGGAATGAATATTTTCATGTTTATCTAATTACCTTTTTAATCTAATATACATTCCGAACATAACAAACTAAAATAAGTGATGATCTCTTAGGAAATACCCAAATAATTTTTCTATTTTTCGACTAATTACCTAGGTCGGTTGTGGTGGCCCGGACGGCTGGACCATAAGTGTAACGGAAAGAAAAGGAAAAAAAACAAAGGTGGGCTAGTTAAACAATGACCCAAACTAATTAAATTGTACATTTCAACATAGAAAATAATCCAAACACCTAAAAAAAAAAACTACAAGAGAAAAAAAGATACATAGATAAACCAAGGAATAAATTGTACATAGAAGAAAATCCAAATACCAAAAAATAAAAAAAAATAAAAAACAGAAAAACAACACAACTACAAGACAAAAAATACATAGATAACCCAAGGAATGTGTTAGTGGCATGGACATCATGAGTACATGTTTCCGATTGTCCACCAAAATTCTTCAACGAGACAGTGCTCTTCATATGAGGAATAATTGCAACCCTGCTTGTTTCCGACAATAGTGTCCCCCAAATTTCCGTCCAAGTTCCGGTGAGTGCATTGTAACGCAATAAACGCTCATTCTGCCACAATAGGAGGTCCTTGTTTTTTCCAAAAGCTATCCGGTAATAGGTCGGCCAACCCTTCATCCTCGTCCTTTTCCAAGAAAATGTTTTTCTTATGATTCCAATTCCATATGTATGAATTTTTTTTTTGAAATGGGTGCCCAGAAATCTATCCAGGGATGATTAATCCCCTCATCATAGGCATCATGGATGTAGTAAAATAAAAGGCGAACTCCGAATATAAACATCCCAAGTGATGGGAATTCACTCCCAGGAATATGATGTTGGGGTCGTGAATGTTGATGAAATGTCTCAGTTTCTAAATTGAAATAAACTATGCCACCATCCTACTGACAACAATCCGTCCAAAAAATACAACCATGTGCGTACACACCTGAACTCCGAAAAGTATAAGGAATCTCCTCTGCTATGTTCCTCCATCCCTTCTTGTCTCCTAGAGTGTGTATTTGAAATTTACCATCCATGTAATTCGAACAACCTTGTACTCATTGGTACGTTGACAGTAGCCGAAACCCCCAATTACATTGTATCGTGGGTACCACGAAAGTGCTTGATCTCGTGCAATTGGGATGCATAGTTGTGGTAGATGTAGGTGCTCACCAGTATCTGGATTCATAACATATATAGGATCTTGTATGTCGTGGTGTGAAACATAAAAACATACCAGACCATTGCAAGATCCAACTATTGGGTGCAACTTAGTCAAATCTTCATGGGTTCCATCATTCTGGGCGTCGTGATTGTTGGTTGTTGCGATCGGGCTGAAATATTCCTCTCTATAAAAGAGTTGAGTAACTTCTTTCCCTATTCTCGGTGTGACACCAAAAAGGAGTCCAATTCTTTTGTCCCCGAGGATAGTATTCCACTCTTTGGAAACACATTTGCTTGCTAAAATGCTTTCTGCAGTTTGGAGGTGTTGTAGTATCTTGGTAGTTAATTCCGGCAACATATCCATCACTATATTTATACTCATGAAAGATTATCAAAATAAAAAAATTTACAAGCTTTTAGGATTTTCTTGACATTGTAGAATGCTTCAAGCAGGTACGGGTAAAGCTTATATAGACATCCAATACACCTGTTGGAGAATGGTCGCATTCTTTATGAGCAGGCATTATTTGAATGGTCGCGTTCTTAATGAGCAGGAAAGTAACGCATATTTGCACGTTATATTATAAGCGGTTATAGCTTAAACCTATAACTGGATTTTTATTTAAAAGGGAACAAAATCTAAAGGATAACCATTACGTCATGAAGTAGGTCTGAAAGGACATGACATTGTAGTAGGGTGTTATAATTTCTTTGAATTGAACCGATGCATGCGTCTCCTTGGAATATGTCTCAGAAGAAAAAAGAAAAAAAAAGATAATAAATGTGAGAGGAATTAGGGATTATATTCATTATTTTCCAGAGAGATAAAAAATCCAAGAAAGGAGAAGAAGAAAAAAGTTTCAGAGATAACAATGGCTCCGAATAACACAGAAAAAGGGAGTGGTTCCAAACCATCAAAAGGCAAGACCCCAATGACAGCGGAAGAAGTTGATAAGGAGGAGTGCTTGAAGAGAAAGGAAGTGATGATGAGTTCCAAATTAGCAGTATGTGAAATGAATTTGGGGCAACTAGAGAAAGCAGAGTACCATATATCCAAAGCAATAAGATTGAATAAAAAGAAGAAGAAAGAAGAGGCGAGGAATATGAGAGAAGAGGAAGAAGTAGGTTTGCAGAACAATAACCAAGACGATGATATGGATTTTTTGTGGAATGAGTTTGATCATGCAAAATCAGTATGTGAGGCAGAAAATGAAGAGACAAAGAAGAGAAGCATAGAGAAATTAAAAGATAAAGAATACCCAGAAGAATTTTTGCAGTTGTTGCGGAAAAGGGAAAGGAGAGAAGGTGTGTTTTTAATGAGAAGGATTAGGGCTAGAAGAGCATCAATTTATGCTGGAAGATATAAGGATTATACATACCACCTTGTGAATGAAGTCAGTGTAGAGGATGAATATCAGGCGTACCTATCACGAACAACACATGAAAATGAGGTCATACTCAACATAGTGACTGATTCTGAAACTGAAATGGGATCGAAGAGGGAAAGGTCGGATTACGACTCCGAGTGATGGCCGGAAACAGGTAAGAGTCGACTCTATAAATTCCAATTTTCTTATAGATGGTGGATTTTTTGGGTTAAGTTGCTTTAATGGAAATGATGATACGTACAGTACAAATGGTTACACAAGTTAGTATTTTGAAGAAATAGGTATCGTCAAAGTACAGAGAAAAATTGGAATTAAGAGGGGTCTAACAAGATATTGTGGATGACTGAATCTTGTTTTGTTTTTTGGAATATACGTTTCGGATTTAGGATTAATTTTCATGTTTTCTTAATGTTAATGACTATTTTGATGTTAATGACTGAATGTTGTTGAACTTGCTTAATGACTTTCGGATTTAGGATTAATTTTCTTGTTTAATGACCGCTTTCTTGTGTATGATTGAATGGTTTTGGAGTTGTTGGTTGCATTGTCAAAATCAATCTATGAGTAAAGAACTGGATACATAGAAAACACAAGTTTTGAATACGAATGACTACTTTGAAAAATCACGCATAATAGCAGAAACTAGCTGCGATTCTCATTACAGCTACTTATGCACCAATTCAGTAACGCTTACCTCCTGGAATTAGAATACACATCACAACAACATTTTAATACGACGACATTGATTGATAATAGAAAACATGAACTATCCCTAAAATACAAAAGTGTATTTACCACTACAAATACGGTCTAATGGTACCTTAATTTATGTATCTCTCTTTTATCCCCTACATTTTTATGTTAAGCAAATTAGGTGTTTGGTATTCCTTACCTCCTTACAATTACATCAAATATTTCAGTTTCCATATCACTATAAATATGGCAGAAAATAGATAATGAGATATGTATATGGAATGAATATTTGATCTTTATCTAATTTCCTTTTTAATCGGATGTAGTTTTTGAACATACAAAACTTAATAAATAAATAAAAATTCGGCCACCATATCTAATTGTCAACACAAGGAATTTTTCTTCTCCTGCGAATCGCTCTTCCTTTTCGATCAGAATGAACTGCCCAAAATATTGCTACCAATTTATTGTTATGGGTCCTGAAACTGTTGAGTACAATTCATTAACAAGAACCCTAGAAGACGATTTTAAGATCTCAGACTACGATGTACGAATTCTTAAGCCTAGACTTGGTGTGTTCATAATCTGCATGAGGAAGCATGTAGATTATTGGAGTTTGCGTGAGATTAATGCATTTGCTGTCGATGAGCATTATGTGGAATTGGTGCATGGGAAGAGTAGATGTTGTTGTCCCTTTGATCGTGATTTTTTTGGTCTCCAACAACAGGTGAATATACTTCAAGAGCGAGTTGATCGTCTTCAAGATCAATTTTTTCGTGATAGTAACGAGTAGGACGTGGCATCTAAAGTTCCCGATCCAAAAAGAGACTAGATGAATTCTCGGTTCATATAGAACCATTTTTGCCAAAATAGGTTTATTATTGATCAGTATTTCTTGTATTTCTTAGTTATTTATTATAAAAAAGACGTAATAACACAATTCTGGAAATTAAAATGATGTGTTACATATCTCTAATTTATTTTTCCCATTTATGTTCTGTTTTTGTGTTTTGGTGTCAAACACCATTTTCAAATCTATAATTCGCTCTATCAAAAGAATCTCGTCACGTAATCAGCATTTTATTTTTCCACTTATCAAATCCCCATCAGTTACAAAATCTTTTATCTATCAATCAGTTATACCTTTTGCATCTCAAACTCTCACTTCTTTTTACATTTTTCTTCTCTCGGATTTACTTTTATGTCTCCCTGTAGATTCGCAAAATTTACAACCATAAATACAACTGAAATAGAGAATTGCCTCCCTCTATACCAAATTGACCACCATAAAAATAAATTCCCCCTCTAAACTCGTCGGGAATATGTTTAAAAGCATCAACTCCATTAAATAAAAACACCAACCATTATTACCCAAAATAAGACCAAGTTCGATTCTTCAAATTTGAAAAACAACTTTTAGTCTAGACAAGATAAGAAAAAAAAATCAAAGATGAGAAATAGTACTATTAGATATATATATATATGGAACACCAAACTACATTACTCTGATCAAAACAAAAACAAAAACACTACACACGGAATATGTTAATGGCATGGACTTCGTCAGTACATGTTTCCAATTTTCCACCAAAATTCATCAACGAGACGACGCTCCACATGTGAGGAATAACTTTAACCTTTGCCCACCTTGTCTCCGCAATTTCTGTCAAAGTTCTGGTGAGTTCATTATAACGCACTAAACATCTGTTGTTTTGCATTAGGATGTCGTTGTTCTTTCCCAAGGCTATCAGCTTATAAGGTCGGAAAAACATATACGAATTCCAATCCAAGACAATGCTCCTCTTAGGTTCCCAATTCTATTCTACATCGGGTGCCCGTGCATGAATATCATTATCGGAAATGGGTGCCCAAAAATCAATCCAGAGATCATAAAAATCGTGAAGGTTGTAAAATTAAAGGCGAACTCCAGAGAAGACCATTCCGAGTCTTGGAATACTGTAACCATTCTCATAAATACGATGTGGGGGTGGCGAATGTGACTGGAATGTCTCATCGTCCGTATTGAAAGATACTATCTGATCATTGTCATGAGAATAATGATTTATCCAAAATATGCAACCATCTGCGTACACACCTGATTCATGAAAAGTAAAAGGAAATTCCCCAATGTTCCTCCATCCCCTTTTGTCTCCTAGTGTGTGTACGTCCACTTTACCGCCCACTTGAATTAGAACTACTTTGTATTCACCGGTATGTTCACGAGTAAAGCTTATAAAGGCATCCAATGGATGCAATATGTGTCCCCAAACGACACATCGTTGGAATTTTCACGTCTTTTGGTGTTTCAAATTATATTCGGTTAACATAAACAGTTATCTATTTTCACGTCTTTTGGTGTTTCAAATTCTATTCGGTTAACATAAACAGTTATCTTCTTAGGTTAAAGGGTGCCAACCATTACACCGTTTGGTCAATTGTCGCATCCGTAATCAGCATGCTTTCTTTAAAAATTCATGATACAAAAAGAAACGGATATTTTCACGTGTTTGTGTGAGATTTATTCTAGTTTATCAACATTCTATTTATGTATCCATTGCAAATTTAAAAATTAGGGTTATGACCATAGTATATTAATCTTTTGAAAATTCCTTCAAAAGAAAAAATTAATCTTTTGGAAAAAAAAATGATCCCAATATATATTGTTATTGCCAATCATAGTTGTAATTTATGGTGTTGACCAATATACGAAAGCCAAAAGAGAATTTGGGCATGGTTATAGCGCTTGGATGGATGGAATTGTTGCGCATGGCTTTGAGTAGGTGTGGATTACCGAGGGAATTACACCAAAAATAGAAATTTGTTCAGAGAAGATTAGGCATGGCGAATTATGGAGAGACATACTTCAGATATCTACAGATTTGGCAAGAGTGTAGCCAAGGCATGCACATTAGCGAAGAGTACATGATTATGATCTATTGTAAGATAAAGCATATACCCCATATACTCAATCAACATGGTTGTGTTTACGCAATTTTTTCGTGTTATTTTTCCTTATTTAGATAAATCATATATATATATACTAAAATCAATGTGGTATTGTACGCGTATATGAGCATGTATTTATCGATATGGAAACTATTATATTTTGTTTATTTGAGTGGTATGCGGAATACAACTAAATTAGGTAATTTGAGATAATGCTCCTAACCTAGAAAAATTAGGGTTTTTTTTAATACATATATATATATACCACACCAGCATAAAAGATAAATTGATATATTAGAGGAAGAAAATGAGTTCCAATAAGAGGATTAAAACAACTCCAAGAATAGTAATGGTTGTACCTAGAAATCTAAGGATCACTATAACTATTGATGGCGTGTGTAAGGTTCCTAGCATGCCCCTGTTAGCTGAAGTTCAATCTCATGTTGACAATCTTACTGTTCCTACTTCTGGTGAAATGGATGGTGTCTATGCTCCCATTCCTTCGAATGAGCCTGTTGGTGAAACTGCGTCTGGCACACCAGAAATACCCAGGGAGACACCTCTAGAGAAAAAGGTACTTGAAGTTCCAGCACAGCCTGCTAACACCGCAACACGAGTACCAGATCCAGATGCGATGGTTTTAGTTGAGCAGATTATCAAAGAAACTTTCGAATAATGTGGTTTTTGTTTTTAGAAATTCTTTATTTTGATTAATTTTTTTTTTAAATATTGAGGATGTTGGTATTATTTTTCTTCGTTTAGTTTTATAAAAATATTGGTTCTTTAAATTCTTTGCTTGATATTTGTTTGTTAATTAATCATTTTTAATTAACTCGTTGAGTCAACATAATTCAGTGGTCAGAATACATTGTAGATTAGAATTAGATGTGTATATGCCTCCACCAGCACCAAGTAGTTTTGTGGGTTAGTGGATCATGTAGGTTTCACAAGACTCAATATTGAGTCAAGTTATTACAGCTTTGAAAGATGATCTACAGCTTGTTATACCTTTTGTTGATAAACTTAGACTCAGTTATAGTGTTTGGGTGTAGGATATTGTTACGATTAGTGAATCAAGATTGTAGTATGTTTTGAGAAACAATTTCTGCCCTTTATATGAAAAGCGGATAGAATTAGGATTCGTAGTATGTTCCCTTACCTTGTACCAGGATTTTAGTTCTTGATAGAATTCAGATAATGCTTTAGAAAATTCATATATCATATAATACATTTCAACATACTATTGTTCCTTTCATTAGAAAACACAAAGACATCTCCTGCATACCAAATGTAACCCACTATATTCAAATCAACACAAAAAGAAACCGAAATTGCAATTGCATTAACAAGATTTACAAATACCTAGTCAAACCCACCAGATTTACAAAAAGACCATAATTCCTAAGTAGTTCCATTACAATCAAACCCATTTACAAGATCCACATCAAAAGATGACCCAAAAACCTAGTATGTAATTCCCTCAAACATCTGATAGATTAACTATTCATACCATAAAAAACTAGATTGTTATCCCCCTGCAAACACACACCTTAATTACAAACAAACTAAAACTGTTACCCCCTGCAAACACCTTAATACCATTAAACCTTAAAAAATTTAACACCTTAGCACCTTAAAACTGTTAGCAGTTACCATCTGCATAACAGTATCAAAAAAAGCCCATATGTTCCAAAAAAAAGAAAAACATCCTAATAGCAACATAACCACAAGAAAACATCTGTCAGCAGATTCAGCAATATGAGGAAAATCAGCAATGAGAAAAATGATCAGCAAACACCTACAAGATTTCTTTGAATTTTCATGAAGAAGCTCTTAGTACGATTTTACAAAATCGAAGCTTTCCCATCAAAATCTTGTTGATGTTCCATGGATGATTATTCAGAATCATCATCGTTGTTCTCATTGCTCTGCTGACTGCTATCGTCGTCGTCGTCGATTCCCATCTCATGATCGTTGTAATCATTGTTATACTGACTGCCTGTTTCAGTTTCACTTCCATAACCTCCATCACCTGCATCTTCACTTCCTTCATCATCTTCATTCTCTTCCTCCAAATCTCCAACCTCAACTGGTTCACCATTCTCATCAATACCATCAATTGTTTCTCCATCAGAATCAACATTCAATCTCTCATTCATGGTTCTTGCAAAAAGCCTAGGGATTGCTTTTTATGCTAAGAACCTTTCATACAATGCATCTTCAATCTTCTTTTCTCTCTTCCTCCTGTGTTTCTCTGTCTCATAATTTCTCTCATGATCATCACTTCTCTCAAAATCATTCTCTTTCTCTTCAGAATCACTTGAGGTTGCACTGCGGGTTTTTCTCCAAACAAATTTGCTCATTCTCCCCTCATCTGTCTCCTTTCTTTCTCTAGCTTTCCTCACATATCTTTCAATTTTCTTCCTCTTCCATTGTTCATACAGTGGAGCATTTTCCTGACGAACTCTTTCGAACTCAATTAGACGATTTTTCTTGTCAATCTCTTGCTGCAGAAGATCCCTCAAATTCTCCAACTCTCTAGTAGAAAGAGTCTTGGAAACTTTCTTGGCGAACTTAAAAGGTGCAGAAGGCTGATTATCTCCGTTAGCATTGTTTCCTCCTAGATCACTCATTATCTCTAATCTATGTTTTTTTTTCTTAATTTCCTTGCCTAATTTAGGATGATGTTGTATGTTTTGGAAATTCTCTATTTAATTTCCTTTTGTAGAGAAGATGACATTAATAGTCATTTAAGGCATTCGGTGGAACGTCTAGTCCCTTAGCAATTCACGCCTATTCAAAGGCATGCGCAACAAGTCCTAAACCCATCATAATAACTCTTGCACACCAACATTGCTAATGGGAGTGTACCAAATTAGTGGGTGGTGGGTTCCAAAATCATAAGGGAAAAATGGTTTTGCCTTGGGGCTGGTACAACCCCACTAATTTGGTACACCCCCATTATCCTAATTGCAGACTCTTTCGATTGTCAATATCTAATAAATCTGCCATTAAGGGTTTGATAGACAGTTCAACCAAACACTAATTATCATATTTGATTTTTTGGTAGATACTGCAGCGCCAGCACCTTTTGAGAGACATGATGTGGCGCTGGTGTACTGCATCTATAATGGTAGTGTTCACATCTGAAATGGCTTAACATTGATGAGATTTGTTAGGTGTATAAAAAATGGTCAAACATAAGGTCAATAAGCCAAATAAAATCAGCACACTTGTGTATATTTGGCATAATTATTTTATGGTCCGTATCTTGAACTGCAGCATGGTTTGGTTCAGGTATCATGCCATATCTCAATACCCTGGTTCCTGAGTCCTGACCAAAAACAAAATAGGTCAAGCAAAATAAAATCAGCATTGTGCCACATAATGCCTAAATTTTAAAGAAAAATAAAAAGGTCTAGAGAGTTTCGAACCTCCGACCTCAAACTTACTATAACTAAAGTGAACCACTGTGCCTCACTACCGTTTTTGAAATTTGATTTCCCTTCATTTCGATTTTTGTTGTTGTTGTTGTTGTTTATTTCTTAACATCTATTGTATACTGTTTACTGCTTAACATCTAAACCGGAGTACTTATTATTGTACTAGCTAATTCCTTTGTTACTAGTGACTTGGATATATAGTAGTATCTTTTCTTTACTACTTAGTCAACTACATTGCACTATTTTACTCCCAATTCACATATTCTTAAAAGCAAACTAATAAATTAATAATATAGTACTAGCTAGTGCCTTGGAAGATCATAAATGCTTTTTGGTGCAATTTTTTTTGATTAAAATCTTAATTCATATTCTTAGAAGCAATTCTAGCTATCTATTACAATTAAAGTTGTATTAAAAGAATCGATCAGTATTTAGTTTTTAAAATACTGGCCGATAATATAGGATTTTATCATGTTTGTGCCTTTAATCTGGACGAAACATGAAATATCAGTGATACATACATATGAATATCTGATAATATCGCATTATTGGTTGTATCGGACCGATCAGCTAATAATATTGGCAAGGATGTTTGGGGATCTTAGGTTATCAGGTGTAACTAGTTTATTTGATTGGTCGGCATTATGAATTCACGAACGACTATGATTGGCTTCGTCGACAAGACTCGATATCCAAGTTTTTTACCAATGCCACTCTTCGACATGGCTTATTCAGCTAAACCAATTTTTATTTCGATGTCATGATCATAGAGAGTATAGTTCATACAAATCTAAGTTTCCGAGAGTATTTCCACCAAGATAAATTGATTGATGGTAATTTTCCATTTTTTCCGATTTCACTCTTGAACGAGCTTGTAAACCATTTTTTATTTCGATGTCACGATCTTAGCAAGTGATTATCGTCCAAATCTAAGTTTCTAGCATATCTCCACCAAGATAAATTAATTGATGGTAATTTCCCATTTTTACCGATGTCACTCTTGGACGAGCTTCTAAACCCCTGATTTTAATTTCGATGTCAAGATATCTTAGCAAGTATATTTCATACAAATCTAAGTTTCCGGAGATCACCGAGATAAATTGATTTAATTTTCTATTTTTACCGATGTCACTCATGGACGAGCTTATAAACCAATTTATATTTCGATGTCACAATCTTAGCAAGTATAATTTATCGTCCAAATCTAAGTTTACGGGGAATATCTCCACCAAGATAAATTGATTGATGGTAATTTTCAATTTTTACCGATGTCACTTTTGGATAAGCTTCTAAACCCCAGATTTTTATTTCGATGTCAAGATATCTTAGCAAGTATATTTCATCCAAATCTAAGTTTCCGGAGATCATCGAGATAAATTGATTTAATTTTCTATTTTTACCGATGTCAGTCATGGACGAGCTTGTAAACCAATTTATATTTCGATGTCACGATCTATGGTAATTTTCAATTTTTACCGATGTCACTCTTGGACGAGCTTCTAAACCAATTTATAGTTTTTCCAAGTTAAATTCCTTGATGTTAATTTTCCATTTTTACCGATGTCACTCCTGGACGAGCTTGTAAACCAATTTGTAGTTTTTCCAAGTTAAATTCTTTGATGTTAATTTTCCACCCAATTTTTTTATTTTATATTATACTGTATTTATTTATTTTCCTTAGCTATACTTGTTCACTAGCTTGTAAACCAATATATATTTTTTCCAAGTTAAATTCCTTGATGTTAATTTTCCATCCAATTTTTTTGTTTTGTTTTATATTATATTGTATTTATTTATTTTCCAAAGCTATACTTGTTCACTAGCCAAGTTATCATGCTTGTACGTGGCTAAGCTAGAGGTTGAATCGTAAAGTGAAAACGTGTGTCACAGTATAAAACACGAGCAAGGGAGACTAGGAGAGTACTACTACTCGGCCTTTTCTTTTCCAAGTCTCCCTCTAAACTGAACCTAGGGTTTCAGTATCAAAAACTGAAAGTTTTAGTATCAAACCAGAGAAAATGACTGCTATAGTAGTAACTTCCTTCCGATTTTTTCTTCTTGATGATGAAGACAACGAGATTGTTGGTTATTTTGGTTGCAAGGTTGTTCCTTGTTTTGGATATGAAGAGATGATGATTATGATGTTGTTGACGATGAAGAGGAGGAGGACGATGAAGAGGATGATGAGTATGATTCTGAGGATGATGATGATTTAGATGATCCAGAACACTTCTTTTGCTTTGGGCCAGCGCTTGAGGATGAAGACGATGATGTTGATGATGATTGGCCATACATAGATGTGGTTACGATTGTCGACAGCAGCAGTGAAGAAGAAGGGGATTCTAACTGATCTAGTCCTCTGTTTTCATGGTTCTGCTATGCAAGAATGGTATTGAGTCACATCTTGATCCATCATCTTTTGTTTAGTTATATATATATGTGTTTTTTTTGCTTTGTTTTTTTTGTTTTTTGTTTTTTTTGTTATTAGTGTATCTTATGTTTTTATTTTTGTTTTTTTGTTGATGTTTAATTAGTTTATTTGTAAAGCTGCTTGTAAGTTTACTTTTTGTGAATGTTTAATATTTACGGATGCAATATTTATTTAGATTCCAAGTGCATATGTTGTTTAATTTCTGTCTATTGTTCATCTATTGGAGTATCAATCTTTTGATAAAACAGAATGAACTAGTAATGTGTTTAAGGGGGTTTGGCTTAGAGATTTGGATCTGATGAGTTAGGATTAACCATGATTTTGTTGTGGCTTTGCTGTTAAAGTGATATGTTCATGAATATGTATTGATTCTTGTATCAGAGTTGAAAAATATAGCCAAATTTTTCATAAATTACAATGCCAAATCTGACAAACTTAACCAAAAATAAAATCAGAATTGAGAGCACAATTGAATAGCAGGCCTTTGACTGCTACATAATTTTGCTTACACAAACAAAATTAGCATTCTAAAATAATGTAAAAAACTTGAATTTAGTCTATGCCGAGTGCTCAACCATAAATTTGCTCGTCTTGGTTGCTTCCCATGTTTTTATTCATTATAATCATTATCCAAATATTCACCATAGTTTTTCTCAAATGCATCCCAAGAAGCAAAACCCTTAGGAGGAGGATCATTTTCAACATGGATCATTTTCTTAATATGAACTAATTTTCATTCTTCATCGACATACTCTTCTAGTATATCACCAATCCTTTCCACAAAGTCATCCCATGAAGCAAAGCCCTTCGGAGGAGGAGGATCATTATTAACAAGACCATTGGCAGGAACAACACATTTCTCATTATAACTCATCCTCTCAATTCCTTCGTTCTTTTACTTATGAACAAGGTATCTAATTTCTTATTTATACGATCCAAATATAGCTAAATATATTATTTTTTTCTATAAATATCTAGTATGCAAATCTAATATAGTGGGTGGGTTATGTTTACCATGAATATGCACACGAAAATCAAGGTGATATATGGAAAGTGTGATTTTGCGGATTTTGCGAGACCTAACAAAAAAATATTGCATTAGGATTCTAAGATTAGATTACTGATTGTCAGTTCTAATTAGACGCCTATAATCTTGTTGAAACCCTAAAAAAATGTCTAAATATCCTGACACGTTAATCATTCATGTCAATGAGATAGTACACTTGTTAAAATTAAAAGTCTTCCTTCCTTATTTAACAAAATAGTCCTTCCTTATTGAATCTCAGACGCAATTTTTCCTACTACATTATTACTACAATCATAATTGATTTTTTGTAAAATTCATAGACACCAGCACCTGTTGATCATGCAAGGTTTACTAGGGTTTACGCGTTTGCAGATCCGGAAGAACCAGCACCTGTTGACAGGCATTATGTGACACTGGTGTACTGCAATATGTTGATTTCATTAGTCAGAACAGATGGGACATATCTTGAACTGCAGCATGGTTTGGCTCATGTATCATGCCATATCTCAAGTCCCTGACCAACAATTAAAATAAAAAAATGGTCAAACATAATAGGTCCCTGCACAATTGTGTATATTTATTTAATTTTAATTAGTTAACAGATTGGCCATATCTTGAACTGCAGTTAGCATGGGAAACTACCAACACTATGTCAACAGCGCCTGAGACATAATCTATTCTTTCTCCCAAACGAACAGCAACAGAAATCTCTCTCGAATCCTTTCTTTTTCGTCGAAATCCAGTTTCATCTTCATCAATTTCACACCCTAAAATCTCCATCACTCAATTTCGACTTAGAGTACAGAGTTTGGATTTGGTTGATTGAATATTCAATCTTCTCTAACCTGTAACCCTAAATTCAAAGTTGGGTGAATTGAACGAACCACCACCACCATCACCAAGTTCGTCCTCTGCTTTCTAATCGAAGACTAGGTGAATTCATTGAATTAATTCCACGATGATTACTTTGCATAGAATCATCAACTGTTTTTTCAGGAGATCCCAGTTAATTTTTTTCTAATCGAAGCTTACAAAATTCAGAATTGGGTAAAACAAATCTGATTGAAGAACAATTTGAGGTAAGATTAATGGGTCTCATATGATAATTTGGTATAACTTTTACATTTTCCGGGGGTTGTATTTTCATTTTGCAGGTTTCTACTTTCATGTGTAAACCCAAAGTTGTTCAGGTTTTTGTGGAAGGATGACCCAAAACTGGGGCATCAACTAATTTCCCGCACAGTTATTAGGCTCTCTTTTCTCACTGAGTGATTATTATTGAAAATTTTGAATTGTATTGGTTTCCTTTAAAAACGATAAGTAATTGTTTGGTGAATGCTTTTTACATGTGCAGGTTCACTTCCTCTACAAAGGCACTTCGCATGTTCTGCTGGTGCTGATTCATGAGTTAATACCAACAGATAGTGATCACCATTCCGGTAAACCTTCTTTGCTATATTGATATGAACTGTGGTCCATTATTGTTGATTTCTCATTAATTTTTCTTTTCCCTTTTTTCATCAAAGAAAGTTCATGGTTTAGACAAATGGCTGCAATTGTTTGGTCTAAACATGTTGAATTGATGGTATTTGATTAGGATTATAAATTAAGGCGGGTCTCGATTTGTTACTTAGTGCATTTGTTTTTCTCTTAAAATCATTTTCAAACAGAGAACTCCGAAAGGTGATATGAACTCTTAGCAAGGTACAAGAATGAGATGGATTGAGAAATATAGGTTAATGTATCAGGATCATGAACTTCAGTGATAACCTTTCTCTAGGATAGAAGCACTTTATGGCACTAAATAAGGGTAGTCCTATGTATATTAGAGTCACTTCTTCGTTTCAATGGACCAGTCTTCTTAGTTATATCAAACTTGGCATCAACATATTTAATGGACCAATCTTCTTAGTTATAATTGTCTTCCCTAGTTACCCTGCACATTATCTATTTCTGCTTCGTTACAATATGCTTCAACAGAAATTGGTATCACCATTTGTTTATCTTATGAAATTGGAATAACATTCAAATATGGAAGTGTCTTCATTATATCTATTTCATGTTCTGGATTCCTTGCAGGTGAAAGTATTAACCAAGGCTTCCATAAATTTGGATATCAGGTGCGAGAGTGTGAGGCTTAGTATGATGGGCATACAGGGAGGAAACCAACTGCCATGATATCGTAGGTTTCTACTTCAATTAACGGGACCTTACAAGGTAAAGATACACTAGATGATTTCTAATGCTTTTTTGGTGGCCCATGATTACATTGCCATAATTCTCCTGTAGTCCTAGTTAATTTTTTTTTTCTTTTTTCTCAGTGATTTTCAGATACTTGTTGTTGTGGGGTAGCTTTTTATAAGGCAGTTAGCTTATACACAGGAAAGAATCGATCAACTCTTCTGTGAAACATCGATTTAAGGATAGATTTAAGTTCAATAGATCTTTCATAGAAGTATCGACACTTATTCATAATCTTGGAAATGCAAATATGGGTTATCTTCATGTAAGATTCATTTGGGGATTTCTTGGAGATTCATCTGCATAAAACTTCATCAACAACAATGAATCAATTGATTCTTTTGTGAAAGATCGATTCAGGCCTAGATTTAAGTTTAGAAGTATTGATAGTGATTCATAATTTTGGAAATGCAAATCTTGGTCATCTTCATCTAAGGTATTTCTCATTCATTCATTTGAGGGTTTAATGATTTTAAAAATTGGAGGTTACACACTACTGATTTTGAATGGTACAATTTCGGATGGTGATTATGAATATCTCTATCTTTCAGATTTTATGTTTATTATGTTGATGTGAATTGTATCCTGTTTTGAGAATGTATAGGTGATTATGAACATCTCAATTGCATGATTTGATACTCCACCAAGTAGTTTTATATGTTAGTTGACAGATGATCTTAAACTCAGACATAGTATTTGGTATTATGATGTCAGCATTGGTGAATAAAGCTTGTATTCTGTTTTGAAAAGCAGCATCTCAGGAGTCACTGTGATTTGTATATGCCTCTCTATAAAGTGAATTAGACTTGATAGAAAAATACTAAAAGTGACTTATTGTTAGTATGCATTTGTTTTCAGTACATCTTAGTTTGTACATGATACAGTTCTTTGATTGTAGTTTTAGTTTCTAGAATACACCCTGCATCTCCAACATTATCGACGCACAACCATTGGACAATATAAATAAGCTGACTTCATCATATTGCATTTAAAAAAGTTACAACCGTTCTGTTCATTCAGTGTTGAGCAACATTTACATGTTCATAAACTTAAACATACCCATTTACAAGTATTTCACCATCTTACCCACAAAAAATCTAAATATCAAAAAGAAAAAGAAAAAAGAAAAATAAACATAACATTCCCCTGCATTTTCAGTCTCCATTGCCAGAACCAAAAAAGAAAACATGATTCACTGACTTACCATTTACATTAGACCCCTTTCCATTCGAATTCTTCTATGTACTTTGATAATAGTTATTTCTTAACATTATGTCATCATTTACATTCGATCACTTACACAAAAATCTACCATCTCTCTACAGAAGAATTCAAATGCTGATAAGGCTTACTCATTGTCATACCCATCACTCGGATTCAGAATCATCAGATTCATCTTCCTCCTCATCATACCCCTCTTCCTCATCATCAGACCCCTCTTCTTCCTCTCCAGACCCCTCTTGCTCCTCATCAAACCACTCTTCCTCCTCGTCTTCATCTGCATCGTCCACTTCGGAATCGGTTTTTTGGGCCAACACTGCATCATTAATCCCAAATATCTCATCTTCGCGAAAATCCTCAATCTTCACTCTTAGAGAAGATATTGTATCACTTCGATACCCAAAAAAAGCAGCAGGCTCTTCATCTTCGGAAGCATCACTGTCATTTTCTTTCTTCATTACTTCCCTTTCATCCAACCTTATCTTTTTAGCATGTACTTCCCAGAACTTCTCCTCATCTTCTTCATCTTTGAAAAGATCAAAACGACGCTTGTTTTGCAAAATTTGTACCGGTTTTTCAAATGGTTTCTCTGCTGCTTTGATTATATCCACTGCAGCATGCATCTCTTCCCAGAGTGGAAGGACTTCAATATCATATAACAAGTCATTTACTCTCTTGTGTACCTTCTCCAGATCATCCTTGGTCATCTTCCCAATCATCTGCATAGTGGCTGATAGCCTTTCACGTCTTTCTTTCTCTTCTAACTCTTTCAATAGTTTCTCTTCAGTCATGGGGGCTTTACCCTTTGGTCTTTGTTGATCATCATCACCAGCCATTTTGATTGATTTGATTTGATTGAGACAATTCAAAAAACAATAATCTCCCTCTACAAACTCTACAAATTCTCTCTCTGGATTTTTTTGCTCTCTGACCCTTTGATTTTCCTATTTATTCTCTCTCAGGAATAAATAAATTATATTCTTGTAGGGTCACGACTATTTCCAAGAGAAAGCTTTAATAGAACACGTACCCTAGTCTAATTGGCACTTATTCTAACCCACAATGTCATAATGACGTGATAAACCTAGGTAAAATGGCATTTTGGTTAATTAAAGTGCTTTAACGAAAAAAAGAAAAAAAAATATTTCCTTCTCTTACTTGCTCGGGAGAAAGACTAGAAGAGGCGAAATAGAGAAACCCTAGGTAAGGGATTATTTCCTTCTCTTATCAGATTAAATTCAAACTTACTTGTTTAATTTCATGAATGGGGGATGTTTTTATTTTATTAATTTGAAATTACGATTGCTAGGGTTTCAGGTATATACCTTTCCCAAAACTAAAACCGTTTTCTATTGTATTATGTAAACCTAGGGTTCTGTCAATTTAAAGAGTTTTTTATGATCTTGGTTGTGATTCTATATCTTAGTAAGAATTTTAAGAGTTCTTTATTGTCAGGGTTTCTTTTGTTTTGTTCAGGTCTTTCATATTTTTATGATCATAAACCAATTTAGGTCTTTCATATCTTAGTATTAATTGGTTGAAATAATTGATGTTTTGTGTGATTTTTGTGACGGAAATTATGGAATTTGGTTTAGATTGAGTTAATTTTTGTTACTAGTGGATGTTATTGGATTTAGGAATTAGCTTTTGTTGTTGTAAGGAGTAAAAGTTACATTGTAGATTAGGCCGGCGTTGTTATATAGCTGGAAAGGAGAATTTGTTACTGTATTCTATCGATTTTGTTTTTCTTCACTTCGCAATGGTGTTCTATCATGCTAAGAAATTGGTTTAACAGGGAAGAAGGCGTATTTGAAACTCGGCGTTCGACAAGAAATGCATGTGCACTCCACTTGTAGCCTATTAGCGAACCTACTCATTCCCTACCTCCACATACAACAAATGGCATCGTTTAACTCCGCGGAAGATTTGGCAATCACCAAAGCATGGGCAGCCGAAAGTCGAGTTCTAGATCGCTCCGTGACTGAGACCCTTTGGGCGGAGATACATATCAAATTTAGCCAAGATTATGGGAACCCGAAAAGAAGAAGTGTTCAACAAATCAAGGATAGGCACAACATCATCCTAGATGCGGTAGCTGGGTTTTATAAAATCAAACACCGGATCTGGAATGCAAGCCACCTGAGCTTGTCCCCTCTACAACTTGTACGTATGGTTTATTCAGCACAATAATTTTTTTCAATCTATATGTAACCAAATAAGTTTGTGTGTTGTTTTTGTAGCACGAAGCCGTTAAAGCGCGCTACTTAGAGGAAAAGGGGGAAGCATTCACATTTGATGAAATCGTTTACTTCATAGTATTCATATTTTCGGAGTACCACCAGCTACGGAGTACCACCAGAACTCAATGGTGGGTGAATTGGACTTCATACTCTTATTTGGCTTCCAGATAGCAAAGGCCAATTCTCTGTTAAGAGTGTCTGTAATGTGTTGTCTAGTGCATCTAATACTTTTGGAGGTACTAATTTTGTTTCTCCATAGGTATGGAAAGCTTTGTGGAAGTTAAATTATTTGTTTGGGAGTTCTTAAAAGATATAATCCCAACAAGAGATAAACTAGCTAGATATGGAAATGATATTGAATTGCATTGCAGTTTGTGTAATCATCATGTGGAATCCAGTAATCACCTATTCCTTGAATGTGGTTATGCTAGATCTATTTGTTTGGTTTTAAATATCAATGTTAGTAATATTATGGTACAACATTGTTCATTTAGGAGCTAGATTCTCTCTTGGTTTTCTGCAGAAAATAATATTACCTTTGGTGCAGGAATTACTAGACATGAGATTAATAAATTGCTAATGGTTTCGGGTTGGACTATATTTTTTTTGAAGCATCAGTTTGGACTATTTGATGTTCAAAGATTTTTTAGAACATAAATCCAAATAGGACAATGTAAATAGATGGCATTAATAAACTTGTGCCTCCTGGAACTAATCTTGTTTCTTCTACTAATGGGGTTGTGCTGCCGCTAAGATGGAAACCTCCTGATAATGTCTACACATTTTAATGCTTCTTTTAAGGCAAATTCATTATAAGGTGGAATAGGACTAATAGTGAGAAATTGTGCAGGTAGCTGCATTCGGGTGGAAGGACAATGCTTCAATGGAGGAATGAAGATAGGAGTTGAAGCTGATGAGCTGGAATGTAAGGCTATGCTGGCAGCTGTTACTCTAGCACAAACTTTAATCATGTTAGCTTTGAATCAGATTGTCAAACTTTAATAAAATTCATCAATGATCAAACCTATTATGTTAATTGGATGAATCAAGATTTGGTTTTAGATATTAATTCTAATTGGACAGAACACACAAATATAGTAGTGTGTTTTAGTTCACTTAATTCTAATTGGGGCCATAGCTTCTTCCAGTTTTTACTTTTTTTTTTCGACTGCATCAACACGTACTCCACTTTATACAAAGATAGTTTGTTTACTTTAGTACCGTTATAACAACTGTAGCAACACGTACTCCGCTTTTTACCTATCATTTTGATTTATTTATTTTTTTGATTCATTTTGATAAATTTTCTGAATTCGGGTACGAACAAAAAAAATCTTCAGTATGGAATAAATATTAATTGCATCGCATCTAACTCCGGTATTTTAGAGCCGTCAAAGCAGAAAATTATGCAGCAGGATAACAAGATTTGACTGAGAAAATTATAAACATAGAACGTGCAACATGCAAATTAAAGGATATTTACCTTCCTATTTTACCAAATTATTTACGATATACACTTAAATATTTTGCCAAATTATTTATTAGTAAAGATATTGCGAAATCTCCATTTACCCTCCGTGTTCATCTCTCTCGTCTTAAATCATTTCATGTTTCTGCTCTTAAATCTTCTAACCTCCCCCTAGAAAATAAAACAAGTTGTTTACTTTGATCATCTGATTCATCTCCTTCCCCTGTCAGTTTTGCTTTGCGGATTAATCAGATCGACCGTGTAAGTAATTCTTTTCAGTACTGCTTTGTTTACTGAGATTGTAACTCTAATGGTCATAGTAGGGTAAATATTGTCTTCACATGCAACTGTATGTAGGTAGCTAACCTCTGATTATTTGTATGATTCATATATGATAATTGAACTCACATTGTGATTTGTGATTACTCTTTATGTACGTATTACTCTTTGCAATGATAATTCGTAGTTTATTCGGACCACAATAAACATTTTCACAAGATGTTGACAAGTTTTTTCTCCATCCAGGTACCTGAGAATTCATAATGGATCCTAGAGTAATGGATAAATCTTAGATGTATATTGATAGAATCGAATGGCGTTACGGAGTCGATGCATTTATAAAGTTTGCTACGCATACATACCAACAGGATATTGCGAATGGGAAACGGAAACCATATGACAATGGCAAAGTTAAGTTTCTATGTACATGTGTGAAATGTCTCAACCTCTACGTGCGTAAGGCAAGTAAAGTTAAGTTTCATTTATATTCTTCTAGATTCATTCAAAATTATGCCGTATGGACTAAGCACGGAGAAGGAGATGAGTCATCGAGGTGGACACTTCTGGATGGTAATGGCAGTGACGGTCTGCACTATGATGAACCAACACATGTTGCAGAGACTATAGAAATGGTTAGTGCTTTATTAGGAGATAACTTTTCAAAGGATACTGAGAAGATGCAACGGATACTCAAAGATGCTGGGAAACCCCTATACGAAGGATATGCAGGTTTTACAAAGATATATGCAATGTGTGAACTGTTTAACTTGAAGAGCAAGCACGGAGCTTCCGACAAGTTTTTTGATGAACTTCTACCACTGTTAAAATCCATGCTCCCTCCAGAAAATGAGATGATGAAAAGTACATATGAAGCTAAGAAGGTGATTAGAGATTTGAGTTCAGGTTACGTAAAGATACATGTATGCATCAATGACTGCATTCTCTATAGGAAGGATTACAAGGACCACATCAAGTGTCTCACCTGTGGGGAATCAAGATGGAAAGTTGACGACACCACCCAAGAGGTGCATGAAAAAATTCCGTCAAAAGTCTTGTGGTATTTCCCAATTATCCCAAGACTGAAATGGTTTTTCCAATGAAAGAGAATTGTCGAATATTTATTGTGGCACGACACCAGAAAGAAAGAAAGAAGAGGGTGTTTTAAAGCATCCGGCGGACTCACCAGCGTGGAAAAATATAGATGAAAGATATCCCGTAATTCGTGATGATCCTCGAAATCTGCTGATAGGTGTCATAAACACCTTCATTTATATCTATATTTTATGCTTTCTTTGCTATGTTTTCTTGTAAATTATGTATTTTACTCTTCTTTTGAGTTTCATAGGTGTTTTGGAATCTTCGGAGCAAAAAAAAGTGGAACTCGTTTAATTTTTGCTCATCATGTTGAAGAGAATGAAAAGGCGAAGCCACCGGTGAAAGAATGAGGTCACTCTGACGTCATATGAGAGTTATGAACAAAAGCATTGATGAAGCTTGTCAGTTCGCTAGAGCTGACAGTACAAGAAGACTATCAGGTGGCCCTTATCTTAAACTGCGGGTGTCTAAATCCTGGTGCCTTGTAACCTAGCAGGGTCATGACTAGGAGGATTTCACAATTCAATTCAGTTCATCTTTAGGGTGAACCAGTGCCTCAACAGGGTTCACTGCCGGCTAGAAGACCCAGTGGCACGAGATTTCATTCGAGAAGAGATCAATAGGTATCAAAAGTAGAAAGATTTCATCTGGATTATGAATGGATGGGTTAAACTCGATTTGAGTTAGTATGATTTGAAGAGAAGATTTGCTGGTATTGGTGAAAAATTTAGGGTTTGTGGTTGTTCAAAGGGTTCCTGAATCTGAGATTTAGAATTGTTATTGATTGAGAAAGATATCGGGGAAGAAGAGGAATTGTTGTTGTCATGGGTTTCATTTGGCTTTGCTGCTTCTTTGAAATCAAGGAAGAGAAGATGATGCTGAAGGGTTCTCGAACTAGGTGATGAAATGGGTTAAAAGCTGCTGCTGTTGAATCAAATCGAGAATGAAGAAAGGACAGGGAAGAACTGGTAATTGAGAAGCAAGAATGCAAGAATGGTCCTTGAGATGCAATGGATGCAGTTAAGATGGCTGTGAGCAGTTCAGGAGCAGGGTATCGAAGCTGGTGGTGTTACTGTGGTTGGTGGTATGAATCTTCAACAGCGGTGGATCTGATTAAGAGTTTTGAGCTCGAAATTGGGTCGAGAAGCTAATGAGGAAGATGGGTTCGATGTGAATTGCGAGGATTAGAGCTTGGGTTATTCTCAGATGTGGATGGAGATGAATGCAGCTACATTTGGTGGACTGCATTGCAGGTAGTTGTTTGTTGTGGATGTTGTTGCTGTCTTGTTTGTGCTGTGAATGGGATGGCAGGGAAGATGCTGCAATGAATGATTTGAGATGAGATCGAGACAGAGTTGATAGTAATGGAATGGATGATTGAGGCTGTATTGCAAAGAATGGTGATGTGTTAATGGGTTTATGACTGATTCAATTGAAGCTTATGGTGAATGTGCAGCTGGTTATGAGGTTGGCCTGAGTTGGTGGTGAACAAGACAGTGTTGCACTTGGTTGTGGAATGAAAATGGAGTTGAATTGCAGGGAACTACAAGTTCATTGTCGTCGATTAAATGGGATGTTTGCTGCTGGTGCAAGGAAGAACTGAAGATGCAGGAGCAATTGCAGGGTAGTGCAGCTGCTACTGAACAGGATGGAGCTGCGGGTCTGGTAAGATTGTTGCAGGCAATTGCAGGTGAGATTATGAAGCTACAGGCGCAGTTCAAAATGGGAATCGCAGGATGAGTTTTGCAGCCGCAATTGCAGATGAACAAGTCAGGGAGAAGCTGAAATGAAGAGGTGCTGTTGCGGCCATGGAATGAATGCATTATGTTTGGTAAATGTGTTGGACTGAATTGCAAAGGAGAACAGCTAGAGCAGGCATGAACTGGAAGCTACAGCTACAGACAGGGTTGGTGTATGAGTTGCAAGATTGTGCTGTGTGCAGTGTGGAAAGAAGCAATTGCAGGTGATATTCGAGCCTGGGAATGATTGAATGGATTATGAGCTATATGGGTGTGTGTCGAATCAACAACAAACTGAGTACAATGTGAACGACGAGTCTGGCGGCTTGCTGCCATTGCTAAGAAGAGATGTTGTTAAAATGGGTTTCTACAGGTTGCGAAAATGGGTAAGATGAATGCATCATTGTGTAGATGAATGTCAGGGTTGAACATACAGAAGTAGCTGAAATAGAAATCGTGAGAAAATGAGCCAGAAAACAAGCAGAACTCGTCTGGAATCGGTTATCACCGAGTTGACTCAGTGGATTCACTTAGACGGACTTGGACCTGTTCTAACTGGGCTTCACTCATGGGCTGTTTGTTTAGCAGATTGGTACGACCTAAGTTAAGGAACGATTTTTTGGGGACCATGGTTTTTTTGGGGACCATGGTTCTATTTTTAGTAAGACATTTAGAAGTAAATCTAGGTCACCCCTTATCTGGATATTTATAATAATACCTAAACTACCCTCCTGATTAATTTTGGGTAATGATTAGTGAAATGATTAAACTAAAGAAGTAGAATTATTGAGAGAGCAAAGTTAGAGAAGATGAAGAAGAAAAACATGGAAAAAAATTTAAGTTCACTAATCTTGAGTATTCAAGTGATGATTCAATTGATGATAACACATCTGAATCTTCATCTCCTTCATCTCCTAGAGTATTTGTTAATCTTCACAATGATCCGGATATGAGTTATCTCTTAGACGTTGATTGTAATCTTCCCCAAACTCAATCTCAAGATGAAAACGATGGATTTTACCAACCATAACCGGAGGAAGAACATTTAGGTTATCATGTATGCTTCAAACTTAGATAATGTTGGTTTAATTGCTCCAAACTTTCAAAAAAATGAAATTTTTTATATAGATTTGGGTCAGTTCAGTTACCATATGTCAAGAACATGTAACCGAACACACCTGAAAGTGTAGTTCAGTTACATTTTCCAAACACGCAGGTTACCGAACTCACTCGTTAATGGAGGTTTTGGTCTACAATGTAATGTTCGTTTTGCCGGCAATGTAACAGAACTTTAGGGTCTAGAAGTTCGGTTTCATTGCAAACAATAACTAACCGAACTTTATGTGAAAATAAAATTTTACCAACTGTACATAGTTCGGTTGGTACGCAAAGTTCATACCAACCAACTATCCAACCGAACTTTAGTAATAAGATTTACAGAGGTATGTTCGGTTAGTTCGCAAACTTCAACGCAACCAAGTTCCCAACCGAACTGCAGGTTAAAAATAACCTAGTGTTAGAAGTTCGGTTGGTTCGCAAACTTCAACATATTTTGCGAATCAACCGAACTGGGCTTATATATGCATATATGCAATTAGGCAAACTTTCGGTTACTAAGAAATTTATTTCTTGGCGAATTAGGCAGAGTTCGGTTACGAAGTTTCAAAGGTAGAGTTCGGTTACAAAGAAAACTTAACATTTTTGCGAACGATCCGAACTTTTGGACTTCTCATTATTTTCGTAAACTAAAGTTTGGTGATATTATTTTGCGAAGGAACCGAACTTATGGACTTGTGTTGTTCTAATATAAGGAGTTCGGTTAAAAGTATTTTCTGCGAATCAACCGAACTCTGAGTTCGGTTAAGAAAAAAATAATCCGTGATAACCGAACTAAAAGTTCGGCTGAGACTTGTTTTTTGCGATGTAACCGAACATTTCTCTGAAAAAAACCTCCATTAAACCTCTCTGCAACTTCCATTTTCAACTCATTTTGATGATTACTTCTCATTTATTCAACCAAAAACGAATGACAAGTAATGGGTTTGTGTGAATATCTTTGTTAATGTTTTAAATTAAGCTATATATATAGAGGTGGTGGTGGTTGGTGGTGGTGGTAATCGGCGGTGGTAGGCGGTGGTGGGCGGTGGGAGGTGGTGGTGGTAATCGGTGGTTGTTGGTGGTGGTAATCGGCGGTGGTGGGCGGTGGTGGTGTGAGGAGGTGGTGGTTATATATATATATATAGGTGGTTATTATGTTGATTTTAAATTAAATTAGGTTAAGGATAGGTTAGTCATTTCAACACTTTAGGTCACCCCTTGTAACTATAGGGAAGGTGGCCTAATAAAACCATGGTCCCCTCAAAAAAACCATGGTCCTAAAAAATCATTCAAGTTAAGAACCTGGAGGTGATATAAAATCAATACCTCTCCATTAGGGAGATTATTATCTCTTCTTCTACTTTTGTTCTAGGGTTACGACATGATAGGTTCTATCTTCCTTCTTGTTATGAACTCATATGCCATGAATACCTAGTTTTATTATCGGTTTAAGGAATAAGTTGGATTTCTAATTACGGGTTTTATGCAATGAATTAGTTTTGTCTCCACATTATCGATTATGATTCACTATTTATATTGTTACATGATTTGAATGCTTGTTTGATCGAGTCACGAATCGGTTGAGTTTGTTTTCATCTCTATTGCTAAATTAGGATTTGTTATATTCAAAAGTGATAAATTCTTGATTACAAGTAGCGTAATTGTGAATATTGCTTGTAGTGATACATCCTAGTAGCCACAAGTGGATCATAACCTTTGTTAAATCGGATTAGTGCTTTTACACGTTCGATTGTTTTGATTGGCCTGATTTCATAGAACTTAATGCATCTAGGGAATTGAACTTGATTAGTGCTTTTACACGTTAGGTTGTTCTCTAAGATAGAATTCATTCGCATCTTTTAATGTGTTTGTTGATGACAAGAGGAGATTTGCGGGATATACTTGCGATCAAAGTATCCTAGGGCCTTTGATAAAAGTTGAGATTAAAATATCAATTCTAGTTATTGCGTCGAAAACATGTTTGTGATTGAAGACGAAATCCTTAACCAATATCTTCACATATTTGCGTGCTTGCTTTGCTTTGTTTGCTTTTAGTTTAATTTCCTTTACATAAAATCAGAAAAATCCCCTTATTTGTTTATATAAGAAATCGAAACAAACGACAATCTAGACCTCTCTGTGGGAACGATCATTTCTTGCCCTTGCTATATTTATATTTTGAGTAGTAAGAAAGTGTCATTATTTTTGACGCATACGCCAGCCGGGGAGGCAACTGACACGCACAAAATCTCATTATGGTTTCGTTAACCAGAATAGCGGGGTTTACGTACAGGCAACTGACACGCACATCAGAAAAATGAGGATTACCCTTAATCTGGCGGGTTATTATGGTGTTTTACAAGAGATATGGGTGCTGACATATCATACGCTGAAAATGCCGCTTTTCAAGTGTAAATGGGTTACCAAAGCAGGGGTATCAAAAGACAAACTTGGCTACATTTTGGTTGAGCTTGATAAATTGGGACTCCAGGATGATCCTTTCATTGTAGCCTCCCACGCTAAGCAGATATTTTATGTGCCAGACCAGGAATATAAAAAAAAGTCTATTGTGTTAGGTGCACCTACCCAAAGCTGGAAATATGCTGGTGATGAAGTCGACGAGGAATTCAGTACGACAGTTATTTATCGGAATGAGTATAAATTGCCGAAGGTAGATAAACTTGATATGAAAAATACATCCAGGGATGATTACTATCGGGACGACATTAAGGGTAGAAATGCAAGGAAAGCACCAGCACCAACAGCAGTCCCGGCTTCTCAAACAACTGCATCAGAGCAACCATTTCCAAGGACTAAGCGAGCCAGGTGATATAATGTAGTTATTTGTGTTTTCTAATAGATGAATGATTAGGTTGGAACATTTTTTGGTTTTTGTTCAAGGAAATGGTTAGTGTAGATTATATACTCTTAGCCTTTGTTTTTGGTTTTGGGTTATACTATTTTGGTAATGATGATCATCATGGTACTGAATTTGGTACAAATTTAAGTCAGCAGTTTGGAATTTCATGTTAACTAGAGAATGAATGTATGGATTGTTGAAAAAAATTGATTCTTAAATCATGGTGGGGTTTGTATGCATATGGGTTTTAGAAATGTTGGATGAGTTTGGGTTTGGATATACTGATTGTTGAATTAATATTCTGTCATGTTAGGATTAGTAGTAATAGTCTTAGGCTTGCACATATATATTCTTTTAGAATTGGGCCTAAAATAGTCTTTTAAGATCAGCTTTCATCTGAGTGGGTATGTTGTGAAGAGGCCTCTGAGTCAGATAGTCAAAAAAAATTCTCCCCATGCTGAGTAGAGACTTCAGGCGGGTCGAGATTCACGGGTAATATCCATTGATTTTTATACAGGGTCCGACCCGCATATGTGGTCAATTTATGAGCACCAAGTGTTTGTTGCCGCTGGGCATGAGCCAATGAGATGAAGTTGCTTTTTCTAGGCCAAGGAGAGTAGCCAGTAGGCTTGCCAAATTGTGTCATCGTGCAAGTCCAATCTCTAGGATGATTGGCGGTTGTGGTTTGAAGACTGTTGCTCTTCCCAGACCGAATAAAACTATAGAGAGAATAAGTTCTTTTAGTTCTCAGTCAATTTTCCCATAGAAGAACCAAGCAAACTTTTAGTTTTTTATGTCGAGTAGCATTCCAAAGAAAAAACAGCCTTTGATTACTATTGAAATATATGGAGGGAGAAAAGCGATCCAACGAAGGAGTTCAAGGAGAACCAAAGAGAGCCAAATTGATTCAGCCCAAGCAACAGGTAAGTGATTTTGCAATTCCAGAGGAATTTGGTATTTATTGTATTTTTAAATAGATGATTGTGAATATGGGTATTGATTTTGAATACAACTTGTGTGATGTTGCATACAAATTCAAGAATGAGGCTGCATAAGTGAGTAGATCTGCTCCCAGAACTTGTAATTGTAGGAAGCATGGATATTCTGGAAGAAATATTGTAAATGAGAATTTTGTAAGTGGTGGTGAAAGACATGCAGCGGAAGGAAAGTTGTGCAGCAACACCATGGAGAGCGAGGTCGTCTGGAGAATGGGGACTCGTTGGTGTGAAGGATGGCTGGGTTTTATTTGCACTGCATCCTGATCGAGGCAGGTTTGTTATAAATGAAGGAATTGTTCTGGTAGAGGATCAGCGGGTTGTTTGCGGCGGTGCACGACATGGTTTTTTCTCCACACCAATTCCTGAAGATGCCAAAGCGCAGATACATGAGAATGATTCCCTCCCTCTTCCTGTTGGTGCTGTCATCTTTTCTAATTTGTTCATGCTTGCTCCTGAGATTCGACAAATGGCTGCAGATGTTGCAGGGATAGCCAGAGAAGGCCTTGGAGAGATTACTCATCCCCATGAAGTACCAGTAAGTGATCCTTTGCCCGCTGGGGTTAGTTCTAGAGCTTTTGCCCGAGTACCTAGAGCTGCTGCAACCAGGCCTACAAAGAAAGCTGCAAGTGCATCTGGAAATGCATCTGGAGATGCTAAAGATATCTAGCAAGGTAGGTTTTAAGGCATGCCTCTGAGTGAAGTGAGGATTATAATGAAGACTTAAATCAACAATTATAAAAATGTAGGTGTTAAACTGATTATGGTAATTACCTAAATTATGAGACAATATTGTGGTATGTGAAGTTAAAGTTGGTTTTCTGGTTTTTTTTTTGAAGCAATTGAACATGTTGTTAAGTTAATAGATAAAATTGTGCACTGCTTTCCATAGTAGATTAGAAAGGATTTAAAATAAGACCAGTAGGTAGAAATGTTAAACTTAGCATGAATGAGATAGGTAACATAAGTATAATATCTTCTCCTGAAGGGGGGAATTCTTATAATATGATTTAGGGGATGCAATATAGTACTAGAGTTGAGAAGTGACTTACCTTCAAAGAGCTGAGACATGGTTATGGAGAGATTCATACCAGAGATTAGAGTGGAATTTTCCAAGTATTTCCCCCATTTGATCAGATGCCTGGAAAGGCTCAGAGAGAAGGGAAGGATTCGTTGTAGAGAGTAGTTATAGTCAGGCTTTAATCCACAGCCAACCTTAGGATCAAAGTTAGATCATCGGTCTAGAAGGGGTATCTTCAGAAGATCATCATTGGTGCGTATAGAATAGGCATAATCATAATTAGATTCGGTTTTGATTTTACAGATCTTGAAATGCAGGGGGAAAAAAATCTTTGGTTCCTTGCAATTGAAAGAAATTCTGTTTCTAAGATCATATAAGAAAACTTCAGTAGATCGAACTTTGATACTGAAATTGTGGTGAGAGATTTCCATGGAAGGGGAGTGACCAGCTTCCAAGTTAGAGTAACTAGTGATTTGGGTGTAATTTTCGTTTCTTGTGCTGCAAGTGATGCTTGTGACTCTTGTGATTCTTGTAATGTTAGTGATGCTAATAGTGATGCCAAAGCTGCTTGTGATTCTTGCGATGAGAGTGGACTGTTTATGATCAATGAGGTGAATACAGTTGCAATTGCAATGATTTTGGTGATTTCAATGAGCCATCGAACTAAGGAGAATAGAAGATTTAATATTTCATGTCTAAATTGAAATGATTTTGCAATTTAAACATCTAAATATGGGAAGCTTGGTGGATTGATACGTTACCTCACTCCTTCGAGGTCATGCGTTCGAATATGGGCAAAATCTTTTTCTCTGAGAGAGCTCTGCAACGTCATCCTGACGTGTGCATCTTTTTCTTTGTTCATGTTTTCATAATTTCTCCCTCTAAGCAACAATCATAGTAGTGTTCATAAATCATCTCTACTCATTGCGATTCTCATTAGCAGTTATATCATCTACAGATCTTTGTTATTTCTTACTACCCTCATAAACAGAAAATCATTGCAAAAGATCTTTGTTATTTTTTACTACCCTCATAAACAGAAAATCATTGCAAAATAATATTGATTCCAACAAAAACAAGTACAAACTTTACTCAAACATCCTTGAAATAAACAGAAACCAATTCATAAAAAGCTACATTAAGAGTTTCCAAGTTTCAGTTCAGCATTACATCTAGATTTCATCAGTTAATTCTCAAACGACCACAGTCTCAAAATACCAAAATATCAAACCAGAAGCTGAATTCCACTTTACTTGTCCCAAATTCTGGCAATTACTGAACATTGTAACATACCTGGAAAAACCATAACCACTTCAAACCTTACATCTTTAAACCAAAAAAGTTCCCTGCATAACTCCATCTTTTCAATTCAACACCACCAAAAAAAGAAGAAAGACGACCGAATTTACAACCAAAAACAGAAGAAGAAGCTTCACACCATCTGCATCAAAATCAAAAAGGAGTGAAGGAAAATAATTACCAGAAAAACTGTTTTGTTAAAAACTTGTTGATCGTTTTCAAGCTTTTTTCAAAGCCTGAGAAACTAGCTTTTCCTGGTAATTCCAATGAAGTCTTTAAGTCATTAACCTATAATGGTTTTAGGAAAAACCTAGGTTAAAGGAGAATCGACCGTAGTCACAACTAGTATCGCACAGAAGGTGTGGGTATTGGGTTTCCTAGTTGCTAGAGTTCTCCCTTAAATAGTCTTCAAATCAGGGTTTGAAATCAATGTTACCTTAGTAATAAAGCATTCAATATTCGTCGTTAGATGAAAACCTGATTAGATTCAAGCTAATATCTTTCAAGCGTTAGATTGAACTTAGCTTGTTATGCACAAATGAAATGTACCTATATTTAGATATAGGTAACCGTACCTAAATGTGTACACTTAATTGGCTCAACAATAGTTAACCGAAGTTATCCATACGAACATTTTCATCTTCATCACAACTAGTTCAAATGACTCAAATGAAACTAGTTATAGAGTTTTTTAATTGTTTATATTCTCATAGAAGTATACAAGACACAATTGAAGCAAAATTGGTTTTGCTTAACTTGAGTCAATTCATGAACATTATATCCACGGTTTGCAAAGATTGCATTCCTTATTATATAAATGTATTTGTTCATGAGTATGTAAACATACATAACCGATTTTAGAAATTAACCCACTTAGGTATGCAAACGGGTACGCATACCTAAGTTCCCGGACTTGGTCTTGTTCGCCAGTATGCAAACGAGTATGCATACTTTCGTTCGTGACCGAACTCTGTTGCATTAGTATGTATACGGGTATGCATACTATAGTTCCTGGACTTCAACTGTTAAAACAGTACGCATACGGGTATGCATACTCAATTCCCAGACTTGGAGTATACTTGCAATAGTTAGCCTACAATATGCATACTGTGCTATATCCAATCAAAGATTAATTGTCCTAAACTCCATTTTAATTATTGAAACATTCTTGGAAGACGAAAATAGCTGTCTCACACAGACTATTAGCTTCAAAGAAATTTTCAAGTGATCAAATAATCAATACGAAACATTCTGAGTCTACATCAAATGACTGTCTCACACAAATCATGTAAAATGTTACCAGGAGATTTTCACATGATCATCTTTTGAGTTTCATCAAGAATAAAAGATGAACTTGGTTAAAGCAAAAGCTTACCGACACATATTTCGAGAAAGATGTAAGCGAGTTAAACTCAGCTCGAAATATCAATCAAATGTATATAAAGTAAAGTCTACATGGCTATACGACTTTTGTCTCAATAGGAGATATAATAGAAATAAACTTCTGAGTGATAGAGGAGTTCAAGTCTCCACATACATTTTGTTGATGAAGTTCCACAAGATCCCCTTAGTAGTTCGTCATCTTCAATCGATGAACGCCGTGAAGTCTAAAGATCAACTACACATTTTATCCTAATCCGAGACATAGCTATAAGTAGACTAGAAATCAATAATTATAATTTTGACAACTAAATTTGACAAACAAGCTTGAGATAGAAACGCTTGATAGTTCGACCGAACAGTGATCTAACAGTATGAAAAATTCAATATATGATTGTAGTTTGGAGCAAGATGACAATCTGAATTGCAGATCTGACATGGAACTTTGTCAGGTGCATTATTTTCTCTTCTATAACTATGTCTAGCAAAGATTGCTGGATTTGGAAATCTACCAGCATTAGAGTGTCTGCCTCTATACTAACCTCTAGATGAACCTCTATAATTGCTTGCCATGAACGCTTTTGCATCCAAATTACTCTTGATGATTTTAGTTCTCTCGCTTGCAACTGCTTCTTCACTGAGCAAGTTGTTATGTAGTTCTATACTAGTAATTGTTGGATTTTCGTGCCTCATTGAAGTTGCAAAAGGTATATACTCATATTTAAGTGCTTTGTGAGTAATAACCACCAATTCTCTATCAGATACAATTTCTCCAGAAGCTGCTAGTTGATCAGACAAAAGCTTAATTTCATTAATGAGATTAGGAATTGGTTTATCACCTTGAGAGATATTGAAAAGTTTTCTGTGTAACTGAATTGAATGAGTTGATGATGCTCTTGCAAATATTTCTTCATACTTTTCCACAAATGATGAGATGAAGTAGATCTTGATAAGTAGGCTATAATAGAATCAGAATTGTTGAGTTAATCCACATTCTGACCGTAGAATCTTCATCAATCAAGTTTGAGTTAATCCACATTCCATTAATTTGCTTCATTTTGTGAAGATGCGTATTGTGGTGAACATGGATAAGATCAATCCAAGAATGGCATTAACTTGTATCTTTGAATAACATGATTCATCAAATTTCTCCAAGTGAAATAATTATCTTCCTTGAGTTTTAAAGTAACAAAATTATTGATTTGGTTTAAAGATGCATTTGAGAATGTTAAATTCTGTTGGATTTTCCACAGTTGAATTTGTTGATGATTGAAATTCTTGAATCATAAAACAGATCTGAGATTCAAGAAAAAAGAACAAGAATTTTTTTTTCCAGTAAACAGAAAATTGATGAAGACGATTTGAGCGAAGAAAGCTAGGGCTGTCAATGGAACCTAGCGAAACAGTAACTAGCTCATCCATTATCGCTACCCATAATTTCCTATCGAAATACCGCTACCGATATTTTCCGACAGAATTCTAAAAGTATAAACCGCTACCGTTCCATTAGTTTGCCGGATACCGGTATCTAACAACATCCCTTACATGATTTTCATCAAACACCATGCAAGAACTTATAAAAAAAACCAGAGTTGGCATAAATTTTAATCAATTAAGTACATAAACAGCAAATTGAAACCCGTTCTTTATTATTTCACTGTGCAATCTTTTAACAAATTTGGAATGACACAATATTGAATTATCAAACTATAGAGATGAATTGATTCAAATGGATAAGGGATTCTAGAATACCATCTAATCATTGTATTCTAGATAAACATATCAGGGTTTTCAATTTGATGGAAGATTTTCTGAGCATAACTAAGATTTCCAGATGGAGAAAGAGTAAGGAAAGAAAGTAGTTTGCTTGAAAAACAAACAAGTAGCTCTCGAATCCTCAATTTACTCTAACTTGCTTGAAAGAAAGTAGCTCTCGAATCCTCGATTTCTTTCTCTCGACTGTCTATGGATCTCTTTCTCTCGATCTCTTTTTTTTCTTTCCAGAATTTCTGTAGACACCGACGGGATTGAAAAAGAATATAGAAGATAACTAGGTAATACCAACACGTGTAACATACATTGTGACAATAATTACCAGTATCGGTAATTAGCTTAACGGTATGTGCTTCAACCGTTACTGCTCCGGTAAAAACTTATCGACAATATTTCACTACCGATTTCCGATTACCGTTATGTAGGAAAATTTCCTATAGGAACTCGGATTATCGGTTACGTAATTTGGTATACGGTATCCCATTGACAGCCCTAAGGGCAATTCCTATGGGAATGAACAAACCCATTCTTTTGTTGAGCCAGGTGGATGGCCAAACTGGGTTTTCAACTATGGTAAAGCATTGTCCGTTAGATCAACAGACTTGCGATCCAGGTAAAAACGCTGGCGTTGGAATGACAAATGCTGGCGAGGGAAGAACAAAAGCGGCGTGTAAAGATAACACGCTGGCGTTTTTGCTAAAAACGCCAACGTGTAGTTTTTTAAAATTCGAAATTCATTTTTCACCTCTATAAATTACCACCATCTTCAAATTAACAATTCACTCATACCAAAATTCACTTGAATTTTCTCTTCTAAAATGGCTGAAAAAGCGATCACACTTTTTGCGATGCAAAACTTGAAGCTGTTTTTTCTAAGATATGTGGGAGTTTTAAAAAGATTGAAAATTGTAAAAGGGAAGTGAAAGTTTTAGAAGTTGCTCCAAGAAAATGTTCCGCTAAAAGGCGAAGAAGAGCTCCAGTTTTGAAAGTTAATAACAAAAATTTCAAAAACAAACGTGAAACTGTCAAAGAGCGCGTTGAATGGAAAATACGTCAAATGAAGATAAACATAAGGCCAAAACTTGTACTTGACTTTTATTGAAGTTTTTATTAGTACTTTTTATTATTGTCTAAGTTTATATCTTGTAAAACAATTGGCAGTAATATCAATGAATGGAAATGTTTATATTTTAAAATAGATTCCCACTTCAGATTAAGTGAAATTTATTACAATTTAAACTTTCAAATAACATCAAACTACATTTTACCACAACAAAAACATCAAACTACATCAAATACAACGACATTCTCTCTGTAAAGTTCATAGCATTCAAAATCCCTAAACTCTCTTCCGCTTTCTTCGGTAAACTTGGTATGAACGATGGTTTTATGTAAAGTAGATAAACAACAAGTTCAGATATTTTTTTATGATGTTGTTGAGTCCATGAGGACAAAGGTAAGATACTCACCAGTTCTTCGTTGGATAATCCAGAATTGCTACGATGAACCATCCACAATACTTCCATATAATGTTTGACTTCCTTAGTGATGAATGCAATTCTTAGTTCTAGGCTTTTACTGTTTCTTATGGTTTCCTTCCGCGATGCTACAAAATGTCCCAATACTCTTTCCCAGAAATTGTCATTGTTCATTGGTCTCATCATACGATGTAACCAACATCAAACAAGAGAAACATCTTCTTCCATTGTAAAGACTAGAAGCGGCATTCGAGTGCAGTAACGATGTGCTTGAGATGGACCATCTTTTAGAATTCTGAAACACGCTTCGTAACGAAAAGGTTTACCGTGAGCTTCCTCCCAATTATCAGGAGATCTTTGGATCACTTCATCTTCAGTTACACCGACGAACTTTTCTCGATCAATTTCTATTTCCAGAGCAACAAATGGTTGGATTGCAAGCCTAATAGATTGAAAACGAGCACGAAATCGACGAGCATCTCGGTTTCCTGGATTCCCCATCAGTGAGACGAACATTGAGAAAACGTTCTCCCAAAAAATAACGTCTTGATAAAGGACACCAGTGATTACCCTATGAAAGAAATATGCTTTGCATAGAGTTATATCCTCTTCTTGAGTAAACTTGGGACCGCGATTTCTAACAAACATTTCTGCAAAGGGGGAGAGATTTAGCAAAAAAGAAGAAGAAGAAGATGTGATTTTGGAGATGGGAGGAATGAAATTTATAGGTCGAGAAAGAAAAGCGAGCCGTTGGAAATTTTGCAGTTGGCGTTTGAAGTTAAAGCCCTGGCGGCTTTCCTTTAAGCGCCTATTTGTATTACATAGAAGTTGGCGCTTGTAGTAAAACCGCGTGACTTTACTAAAACCGCCCGTTTGAATTACCAACGCCTATTTTCTATTATAAATACATCACTAGGTTTTATTCTAAACCAAACCAACCGATTTCTTTCTCAACATCCGCCATGTTTTCTAAAGGAAAAGCGAAGCAAATATTATGTGTCGAAGCAAAAAAGGTTTGTCCATTCCATTATGTTTCATGGATAACCATAGTCTTATGCAATGTCCTTGGATGTATTCAAAGTGTCCGCGGGAAGTTTGTTCACGCATCAGAATGATGATTGAATCACAACCGGAAAAGCTCGGGTATTTGCAATGTCAAGATCCCAATTGTCCAGAGGAACCACATTGATAGATGATGATATGAAGATTAAAAAAGAAGAAGAAAAAAAGATTGCAACACTCTGCAAAAACTTTAAACTTAAAGACAAACTGAAGAAGGATTTATTACACTGCAAGCATTATGGATATGGAGAACACGAATACAAACATTGTCCACAGAGAATCAGTGGATGCTCAAAGCCCGGTTGCAAGACTTTTATGCATTTGCGGACTTCTTCTGAAGAAGACACATATGGAATGCATTTCTGGGAATGTCCCAGGTGTTTTTTGGTGGAGTGGGATGATTGAAGTTGTAGGAAAAATCAATTCACTATGGTATTATGTTATTACGATTATCTTCACATTTGCACGTCAGTAATTTAAATTTTTCCTGGTTTAAACATTGCACCATCAATGTTAACATCATAAATAAAAACATACTGCATTGAACAACCACATCATACATGAAAATAAAAGAAATACATTAGACTAAAACAACTACTACATAGGCGTCAGTTCTCGATGGTGATGGAATTCCTAGAGTAGGGGATTGTATCTGTTGAGCACTCTAAGAATGTCGGAACAAGCATGGAAGTCGAAAGGACGACCGCCGTGAGTTACTGGCCACATCGCTAAAGTTCTAGGTTCCACTTCATGTTTATTTTTGTGATTCTCCATTAGTAAAGCCATGAACTCTAATATATTGATACTAATTGTACTAAAACGATGCGACAATCCATGAGAATCACGCCCATAAATGTTTCCCGTTTCAGCGGTGAATATTCTGTAAACTTTCTCCCAGAAAGTCAACGTCAGTTCGGCTACATTACTTAAGACAGCTTCTTGTGTGTGAAAAACAAAGGCTTTATGAAATGGCTAAATCCTCTTGTTGAGTGAATCTAACACCACGAACTCTGGGAGGCACTTTTGGAGATGATTTGAAAGTGAAGAATGTGTAGAATGTGTGAATTTAGAGTTGAAATGAGGAGTATTTATAGAATTCAAAAAATGTAGCCGTTGGATCACAAGATTTTTCAGCCGTTCAGATTGAGCCGTTGGCGCATTTGGGTCACACGCTGGCGTTTCTAAGATGCACGCTGGCGCTTGAAGTAAAACCGCGTGTTGGTAGTACAAGCGTTGGCGTTTTAGCTTCACACGCCAGCATTTATGGCAAGTTTGCCCGGCCTTATCACAAGCGCGCTGGATGATCCATCTCGACGTTCAAATCAACAAATATCAACAAATATGTTGATTTGAACATCCATTTTTCATGTTTGTTGATTCCTTAGTGGGAGCAAAATAATATAAACTTGGAGTTTGTTCATTTCATAGGAACCGCTGGATAGGAAGCTGATGTGGGTCTGACTCGTAACCTGACTCGATACGAGTCAGATGTAAGACGCTTTACACAGCGGACTCGATCTAACTCCTGATAAACCCCTCCTGACTCACTTTTCATTCTTCGTTTTCACTCTTGAAGTTCACTTCAGAGACAAATACGAAACCGTAAGAATTGTTTTTGAAGATGGCGACGAAGGATGGAGAAGCCATGGTTTGAAGATCATCTCAGGTGTTTCTCCTCTTTTCTCATTCTGACTTTCTGTATCTGGTGGATTTTTTTCCAGGGTTTAAGAAAAGTTCCCTGTTACTATTATCAATTCCATTTTCTGATGTTGTTTTTAATAATGGGTTTTGATTGGATCGAAATTTTTTATTTGCTTCTCAAAGGATTTCGACAATTTGGTGTATATGTAGTTATGGTTTTGTGGTGTTCATCATCTGTTTGTTTTATTGCTGTAATGGAATTTTAGTTGACTGAATGTTTATTCCTGCTGCTTCTCCATCAAAATTTCTTCTTTTTCATTAGTGGGATTCAATGATTTTTATAAGTTTTCAATCTGAGAGTGGACAGCTAATGCGTTCCACTTATTGAACAGGGTTCTGTGGTCGGTCCGTGACCCCTGGATGCTGAAGGCGTCCTTAGGGTGATCTCGTAGTTCCAAAGATGGTTTACTAATGATTGAATCAGCAAAAACATTTTGGTCATACAATGGATTAGGTAGAATTGCAACTGACAACATTTTAGACATGACTGAATTAATTTTCTTGGTAGTGATTTATAATCTCTGTAGGACTCGTGCCCAACACTATGTTCATTGGTAGATTATCTACTTGGGAATTTTTAATTAGATTGTGTTCTCAACTTTTAGTTATCCACAGTGTTCAGATTTCAGTAATTCGGGATAACTGAAATATGTTATGTTGATAAATTACTATTTTTTCTTAGATAACTGAAATATGCTAATTTTATTTTTGCTTAATTAATTCACATGAGCCAGGAAAGAGACTTAACAACTGTTACTTCATATCTAATGGCTTTCACGTAGATACTTATGCTGAAATGTCCAAATTTATAACTACTTAATTCACTGATTATGTGCATGTGTGTATTCAAATTGATCTCTCTGTAGTCTTGATAAGTAATTGAGTAAATTTCCCTATAGTTTGGTCACCGCCTTTATGCAATACTCTTTTATGATGGCTGAGATGTGTAGTAGTAGTATCACACTGCATCGTTAACTATAGTAGGAAACAGACTCTTTGATCTATTATGTCTCATGCAAAACTTGAAGTATCAGGGAAGATATTGGGGGGTGTACTATTTAGTTTCCTCTTGCATTTAGCTAAACTTCTTGTTAAATTATAGCCAAACAGCGTAATTCTATGCTTACTGCTTATGTTTCTTGTAAGAGTCTATTTTTCAAACTGCAGTTCTTGTTCTGTGTATGGCTAGAATATAAGAACCTGATAAAATTATATCTGATTTTGGCAAAATGATGGCATGTAGACTGTGGCTTCTATGCGTAATTCATTGGTTTCTCTGTGTTTCTATACTCGAAACTCTTGCCTGTTTTCTTACTTGTATATTGTAAAAGAGACTCTTAGTGTCTATAACGACTGAGTTTGACCGGAAACGACTATGGAAAATAAGACTCTCCCAGAATCCCAGTGTTTCCAACTTAAGTATTTGAAAATGTAGATTTTTGGCATAGAGGATTGACTGCTTCATACCAAATTTGATTAATTACTACCCTCCAAATTTTCAGTTCTTCAACCCCCTTAACTCAAAAGATCAAAGTTTTAGTTAAAAAAATTTGTTTTTTTCTCTGTTTTAGGCTTTTTTGAATCTTTGTATATGTAGTAGATTTGTGATTTCTGATCTTTCTTGTTGTTTTTTTCGTTATTTTTTTTTTGTTGTTGTTGTTGATTGCAGTGAGAGTAAAAAAGCTCACAAAAAAAGGCAAAAGAAGAACAGAAAGGAAAAGGCTAGAGCTAGATTACAGAAATTCCAAATTGAGGAAGAGGCTAATGAAATCACTACATCAGGGTATATCTGTTTCTTCATTTATGCTATTTGATTTACTGAAATTAGCATCCAATCAAAAAAAAAATTAAGTGCAGTAACATTTTGGTGTGTAATCTAGACGCACCCATAATTAAGCAAACCTCACATTGATTCACACATCAGATGATTGAAACTCTCTTCCTTATGACACAATTAGATGCATCTTGAAGCAGTTGGAATTCCTCTTTCCATCATATTCTTATCACATTCTCATCAGAAGCGCAAGCTCCACTTACCAATTTCTACATTTGACTTGCCATCATATTGAGTTAAAAGTAAAAGTACCACTGGATTTCCACAGTTGATCACCATTTTCACTAAATTTTGCTACATTGTTGGTGCATTTGTCTGATATGAGATTGGGGATAGATGATTGTCGAAGAGACAAAGTTGTCTATCTTTCCATTTGTTAAATTTTCAGTTTTTGTTGTTCAATAAGCATATTGATTGATCGACTTGTGTTGAATTTGATTGGTGCTGTAAATTATAGTTGGGAAAATATATTTTGTTTGCATTATTCTAGTAATTTTCAAAAGCAATTTGTTGTCTTTCTATACCACACGACTGGATTTTAGTGTGTCGTTAGTATCTCTACTCAGTTTCAGCTGATTGAATTAAATCACCGGTCATTCTTGATAAACGTCCAGATGAAGGGGAGATTGGACCATCTCTGTATCTCATAGCTCAGATGTCCTCTCAAATGATTTGGTTTTTTTTTCCCCAATGTGTTTAATCCAGCTTTTTTTTTTGTTTCACAATTTTGGAAATGATTTACAAATTACCAGTCTAAATTCACTTCATTAGTTGGAACTGGTAAGTCACTAATATCCATGCCTATAGAAATTAAGTTTCAGTACTGATTTGCATTCGTCGATGTGTATCAAAGAACTAACCTTACTTTGCATAGACCTGCTTCCCTGCATCAGAATTGAGTGTTTGACCAAGAGGTGTAACAAATATAGATTTTATCTCCTGTTCCTACTACTCCAGTAGTACATTTAAGCTCATTAAGTGCTTTGCAGCCCTATCGCAGAAGAAGTTGAGATTCGTAAGCTCGAGCACGACCCTTCCTCAAACAGTACTTGTGCATCTATCTCCGAAGAAGATCTCGAAGAACTGATGATTTCCATCAAGAAAGATCCATATTTGAAACCTATTTTAGAAGATATTGAGATTGGTGGTCCAATCGTAATGATGAGGTATTAAGTTATACTTTTGTCTGAGTTTGAGAGTTTAACAACTTGTACATTCTTAAAAATAACATGTATTAATTTGTTCTAAATATTGGTTCTTTTTAACTTGGGGGTTGACTGGTCACATGTTTCTAAGTACTTGAATGATCCAGAGGTTTTCAGAAGTTGGCGCAGGCTATGGGTTTTGGAGTTTTAGGAGACAATGTTAGTCCGGTTGAAGATAGTGCTGCATCAAATGCTGATGCAGAAGATTATACTGCCAAATAGGTTGAGGCGATTCTTATCAGTAATTCGTTTTTTTTTGAGCTATTTCATCTTTCCTTGTATATTGTAGCTTGTTTAAAATGCATATATTTTCCCCTTTATTGATCGGCATTATCTTTTAGTACAAAATATTAAAATTACCAAATAAATAAATATTATTAATAAAATATTATTTATCTTAATTAAATCCATAAAAATCATTAATAAAGATCAAAGATATTATGTTGTTCGTTGTGGTAAAAAGCTAATAAACTTTTACTAAATTTTAATTCTCCCTCTCTGGTACTCTTGGTTTTAGCATTCCTTGTTCTCAATTCTCGCCAGCATTTCATTGCCATTCTTCTCAGTAGTAGGGAGCATACCACTACCGTTGCGAATAAATAAGGTAGCCCAATCCCCGCCCACATACCAAAAAGTATTACTAGGCATAGCGCTTCGTCATGATTCGCCTTATCATCAGCTTGCCTTAGTAATACAAGAACATTATCATCAGTGATTCATCACTACTACTTATGTTTCCATCAATTCTTTCTTTCCTTGTACAGATTAAAGTCCCCTCTTGAATCCATCCAGTGTTGGTCTGTATATATATATATATATGACCATCCTCTTCTTCTTCTTGATTCGTATTCCGATAAAGATATTTAAGTACTACACCATCAGAATCAACAAGATATAAGTTACCAGTTGTGTCCAAGCTCAATGTTGCTGGACCCTTAATATCATCATGTGACACTAGTTTTAAACTCTCACCAGTTTGATACCCTTGATCTCTAAAAGCATCCATATTGGATATAGCAACCAGACCATCAGTAGTTTTAAGAAAATCTTACAAAATTTATATTAAAATCTTCATATATTATATCTTTATTTTTTTTGCAATGCTTTCAACGTGGTTCACAGGTTTGTTATCTTGATATCGAGAACACTTTAACATTAGATGTAGTGCCTCATTGTTTGTTGATGCACCTCAAGTCAATCAAATTTCAAGACTTTAAAGGGCAATTCATTTCCCTTAGGTTGCACTTTTGTGCTGGTATAATTGGGAATGCAGCCCGAACGGTCAACGGAAGAAGGTGGCATCAGTCCCAAACGTCGTTCATTCATTCAGTGCAGTTGCTGATCAGGAAAATATAATTTATTTCATGCTTCCTATGCTAAGATACATAGTAGAGCTTATATAATGACTTGAAGGAAAAATACAGTAAACTAAAACAAGATAGTAAATAAATAAATAACTAAACCCCCAAACACCAGCCCATAGACGGCAGCTAATGGTCTCTATTAGTGCTACTTCTTGGTACTTGAACTTGAAACTTGATCATGTCCGGTGGAAGTAGATGCTGGTTGGACTTGCTGTTGTTGTTCAGGTTGGACTTTTGGCGGCAATTCTTTTTCAGTTAACCAAGTCTTGTGACTGTTGTGATATTTGAATTCAAAATGATCTCTTGATACTTTATTAACAAGTGGAGATCTGAGTGTTGAATACCTTTTTATTTTTTCAGGCATTTGAAGAGGAGGACCTTTTGATGAATATGATGAGATTTCCTGTGTTTTTGCGATTGGCTTTTGAGATTCAGTTGATGATTTACTCGCAGAACTATTCTTTGGATCCATTATGATTTGGTTTTTCATGTACTCTCTACAGAAGCGGTAGAAGGTCTTTTTATACGTAAAAAAAAAAATAGTATATCTTTTTGAATGATACAAAAACTGATTTATTGAATCTTTGAACTTTGAATTTTTTTTTTTTTTACTTTCTTATAGAAGCTTCAAGGACTTCTTCTACAAAGTGAAACAATTAAGAGATGTGTTATAGTAGACGTATTTGGAGGTTTCAATTTCCATTTTCCAAACAGGCAGGCATGGCCAACTTCCCCCTACCCTCTTCATGACCACAAATATGTCAGTTTATGTGCTTTCTTTTTCTGGAAGCTGTAGCATGTGCTTAGACCAGTCAAGCTTTATCTTAGCTCCATTAGAAGTTCTACAAACGAGCCCAGCTCCTAGGTAACCTAGAATTCCCCTGCAGCACCATCAAAGCACAATAACAACTGATTTTCACAAAAAGAGATGCCAAGAACAAACATGCCTAACGATATTAACTGGTATGAAACCTATGCTCAGAGATTAATGGATTCCTTCAATGGAAAAAAAATGTAGCTATAGTAATCTTGTTATGACAAGGTTTTATGTTATCAAATCAAGCAGCATATATACCTTGTAAGATAAGAAAAATTATCAGTAACCCTTTATATGAAGAGTGCAGTTGGTTCAATATACTCCAACCCTCACCTATGTTTTAGACAGACGTTCATATCTTCTCATGTATAAACTGCAGATAATGTCTTCACTTCGACGTGAAAGCCGAGATGAGATGTTGGAGAAAATTGAACCCAACTGCATCACATCATAGCAGTGTGCAACTGGTTCAATTTCCTGCAACTCTCACCTGTGAGTTCAACATGTTCATATTTTCTCCTTTATTAATAATCGACATAATCTTTTCTTCGACATGAAAGCCGGAGATGAGATGTTGGAGGAAATTGAACCCAACTGCACCAGATTGTAGCAGCATGCAACTGGTTCAGTTTCCTTCAACTCTCACATGCCACTTCAACATGTTCATATGTTCTCCTTTATTGATTGACATAATCTTCTCTTCGACATGAAAGCCGGAGATGAGATGTTGGAGGAAATTGAACCCAGCTGCACCAGATTGTAGCAGCATGCAACTGGTTCAATTTTCTGCAACTCTCACCTGTGACTTCAACGTGTTCATGTTTTTCTCCTTTATTGATCGACATAATCTTTTCTTCGACATGAAAGCCGGAGATGAGATGTTGGAGGAAATTGAACCCAACTGCACCAGATTGTAGCAGCATGCAACTGGTTCAATTTTCTGCAACTCTCACCTGTGACTTCAACGTGTTCATGTTTTTCTCCTTTATTGATCGACATAATCTTTTCTTCGACATGAAAGCCGGAGATGAGATGTTGGAGGAAATTGAACCCAACTGCACCACATTATAGCAGTCTGCAACTGGTTCAATTTCCTTCAACTCTCACTTCCAGTTTTATGACTTTTTGGTTTCGCCTTTCCAGTGTGTGTTACTAATTACAGTAAATGCTGGACGTAAGACATTGGAGAAAACTAAACTGAAGACTGATAAGGGTGATAATCACTATCAGTTTAGTTTTATCCAATCCTTACTTCCAAGATTTACATCCTTCTTTTTGCTCATAAGTGAAAGTTCGAGGTGAGATGTTGGAGGAAACTGAACCACATCTTAGACTGTCACTTAGAACTGGTTCATCTCCCTACAACTCTCAGTTACAACTCTTTAACACTTTTCTTTGTTAAGCTTGATCTGCATTGAATAAACTTACAGTGTGCTCTAACACTATTTATAAGCAGCGATCCTGCTTTTCAGAAGGCAAAAATTACATGTTTCTGAAATCTCAACAGAAGATACAAATAAAGCATGTTGGTTTTACTTTACTTGAAAATGTATTCCCGAGTACATGTTGGTTTTACTTTACTTTATTGGTGGCCAAGAAAACTAGAGACCTAGAGGGTGAGCTGCAGAAGTCTCAATGAGAAGGCATTTTTGCTTGGCAATAAGATAAAGAGGCAGTTAAGGTCTCCTAACCTTGAAGAGTGGTTTAAATTTGACCCGCATTTCAGAATAAGGTAAAGAGGCAGTCAAGGGCACCTAACCCTAAAGCCTGCCCTTCCTGCCAAAGGAGTTTCATCGTCCCTCTTTTCCACCCTCCAGCTCCCAGGGTTGCTCTTTTCGACTATCATGTCCACCACTTACTGGCAATTTTGATCCTCAACATTATCGCGCAAAGCCCGGCAAAGTTTATGAATAGATAGGGTCACCAAAACGTCCAGTGTTACTAATTACACTCTGCTTTTGTTTTGGCTCTCTCTTGCACACATCACAATCAGATATATGTTACAAATAATCACACCATAGTAACACTTCATCCCCACAATGGGACCCTAATATTCAAATTATGGTTCTCTACAAACAAACAAAAAAGTTTTAAAAAATGGAGGAAATAAAATTCCAAAAGTATATGGAAGATAAATCTCGGAATCAGCTACCCAGATGGTCATTCGTGGCTTCCCTTGTTGATACACTCTTTTGATGAGATCTTCACATACAATGTACATTAATGACAGAAAGAAAAACTACATGTACTGAGCCAAACATTGTTTGCAGAAATCAAGTACAGAGAGTGCATTTGCATGCAGTGCCTGCACAAAGCAAAGTAACAGAATTTCGTTAACAATTCTTTTTATGCTAGCTTTGTGTAACCACAGCGGGGAAAAACGAAAAAATGAATTAATTTAAGTTGGAGAAGACGACCTGATGAACATCGGCCACGCTTCCACTTCGTAAAGCAATTTGGAACACATTTTTCAGACGACCACAGACCACACAGGCTACCACTTTCCTGTGTAGCATGAACGATACTAGGATCAGCATAACACAACATGTTGAGAAAATCAATAAACTAACGTCACAATTTTTATGATTCGCCAAGAGATCATAAAATATTCGTACTCAAAGAATTTGCAAAAGAGAGTGGTTTGATATACTTGCAGTTTCTCTGTAAAACAGCTAATGCCCACAAGGACTGCTCTTCCACTTGATTTCTTGATATGGATGCAACTTGTAACTTTTTTACAATGGTAAGAAGTAAAGGTCACACCTACACCTCCCACATCGAGTGTCATGTTAGTCCCAATCTTATTCGTGTTTTTTTTTTCCTATTTTGTTCCCCTCCTAGTAAGGTCTTCTTCATACTTAACATGCCGCCGATTAAGAAATTGACATTTTCCAGAGGTGGACTTGGTTATACATGGTGTAGAGACCTACTTGGTTATACATTTTCAGGTCAATGAATACTTTCATGATTTACTGCTTAATTTCTAGCCTTCAATTTGTCGCCATAACTAACTCTAACTACCTTTTGAGTATTTCACACTGCAAACCTATATATAAGGAAATTATCCTACTAATAACAAAATGTCCTGGTAATCCAGTAATGTTCTTGTGGATCCAGAAGATAAACCCTTGATTTACCAAGATGCGTTAGTTGACCACGTTGCGCAAGCATTACATCATGTTCATCAAAATCAAATCCTTTACAATATAAATCCCTACAAGATATGAACTAGACGAAATACCTGTGGCTACTATGTAAGGGTAACATATCTATAAATCGTTGATGTTAGTACGTGAATATCAACCGCAACAGCTTCTAGCTCAGAAATACTTTTTCAACAATGCTCCGAAGCCGAACAACAAGAAACGGTTATTCGCCATGAGATTGGCTTTGGACTCCGTGGCTACCCAAGATGTTGTGTTTGACCCATATAGGAATGCCATAGGAGTTCACTTTGTAAGGCGTGACAATGTTTCATTTTACAACGGACCGTTATTTCATCCAAAAGGATTTTGTTAGAGCATAGCTCGGTCGACCTCGCATGCGTTGCTATATCAAGCATGTTTGTCAATGTTAGTGATCAAAACTATGAGTCTTGATTTCTAGTCTATTATAGCCAAGTCTCGGACTAGGATAGAAAAGTGTAGTTGAGCTCAAGGACTTCATGGAGATTCATCATACAACGGAGAAGATCTACTCAAGGAACCGTGGAACTTCATCAACAAAAAGGTATGTGGAGACTTGAACTTATCTATCACTCAAAAGTCTATCTATTCTATCTCCTACTTTTTCTCGAAATCGTGTCTTGGTAAAGCGTTTCGCTTTGATCAAGTTTATCTTCACCTAGTGACGAAAGTCATGAAAAGTTTCAATTACTTTGAGAATTGCTCTGACGTGAAACGGTTTGTGAATAACGGCTATATAACGTCCTCTGAGAATGTATCAATGATTGGAATGAGAGTTTAGATTACATAACCATGTATTCCTTAATCCTAAGTTTTCGAACTTTGTTGATTGAGAGAAACCGGAGGAATTGGCTTTGCCAAGTCCGCCAACTCAGTCCGCGAACTGACGAAAATTCTCTTACCGAGAATTTTTGCTGGGATTTTCCAAAAACTCGTTTGCGTGTTTAGTCCGCGAACCTAGTCCGCGAACTGGCGGAAGTCTCTTTACCGAGATTTTCTGCTGAGTTTGGAAAACTCAGTCGGTTGCCTTAAGTCCGCGAACTTGTTTGTGAGCTTAAGTGGTTATGATCTAAATATGTGCTCTGAACATGAAACTTAAATTACTAAGGAATGCTTTATGCAAACCGTGGCTATAAAGTTCATGATACGATTCATCGAATCGAATCATCTTTGTTTCAATTGTGTCTTGTGTAGTTACATAAAATCTCATAGCAATTGAACAACTCTCTAACTAGTTCATTTGAGTCAATTGAACTAGTTATGGTGGAGAAGAACTAGGTTAATATGAATTGCTCATATGGTTAACCTTTTGGGTTACTATGTTGAACCAGCATATACGTACACGTTTGGGCATGGTTTTCACAAACCCAGTAAACGTCTACCCAAGTGTGTGTGACAAGGTAAGTTTTCGATCTAACGGTTGAGAAATATTAGCTTGAATCTAAATCAGGTTTTTATCTAATGGTGAATATGGATTGCTTTGTAACTAAGGAAAAACCCTGATTTGAAGGCTATATAAATGAGACGTCTAGCATTGTGCAAAACTAATCCCCACACGTATGTGTGATACTAGTGCGCTCGCTAGAGTCGATTCTCCTTTAACCTTTGGTTTTCTTTTCTAAAACCAGGTTAACGACTTAAAGACTTCATTGAGATTGTGAAGCCAGACCGATACTAGTTTTATCGTAGTTGTATGATCTGATCTTGCATCTTCTATCGTACGAATACAATCTATTGATTGGCTTGAGATCGTGAGAGTTATCCGATAGGAAAGATAAAGAAGTAACAAATATCTTCGTCTCACTGTTTGTGATTCCTCGACAAACCGCTTGTGTAGTCAAGAAGGATTGTTGAGAGGTGATTGATTAATCTAGGTTGTTCTTCGGGAATATAAGACTGGATTATCAATTGGTTCCTGTTCACCTTGATTTTATATCTTCAGACGGAACAAAACCTAGGGTTTTTCTGTGGGAAACAGATTTATCCTTTGATAGACTTTTCTGTGTGAGACAGATTTGTTTATTATCAAGTCTGCGATTTTGGGTTGCAGCAACTCTTGGTTGTGGGTGAGATCAGCTAAGGGAATCAAGTGCGCAGTATCCTGCTGGGATCAGAGGCGTAGGACAACAAATGTACCTTGAATTAGTGGGAGACTGATTGGGGTTAAACTATAGTCCAGTCCGAAGTTAGCTTGGAGTAGGCTAATGTCTGTAGCGGCTTAATACAGTGTGTATTCAATCTGGACTAGGTCCCGGGGTTTTTCTGCATTTGCGGTTTCATCGTTAACAAAACTTATGGTGTCTGTGTTATTTCTTTTCCGCATTATATTTTATATAATTGAAATAATACAGGTTGTGCGTTAAGATCATCAATTGGAAATCCAACCTTTGGTTGTTGATTGATATTGATTGATCCTTGGATATTGGTCTTTTGTACCGTCCAAGTTATTCCTTGTCTTTGATTAAAGACTCGCTATTGTTTTAGCTTGAGTAAATTAAAACAAGTGAGAGATATTGACTCCTTGAGATACTTTAATCTAGATTGAGTCTGACTTTCTAGTTGATTTTCTAGCAAAGTATTTCGGAGTTTGTCCATACATATTGATAATCGAATTATTGGGTGGTGTTGTTAGACCCCCGCTTTTTCAATTGGTATCAGAGTAGGCAAACACTGTAAACCTAATAAGTTTGTGTTTGTCCATTCCTTATAAATTGCCCTATGGGAAATTTCTTTGGAAAACTTGCTCCTGGCATCTGTAACACACGCCAGATTTCCTTAAAGATTGTTCAGATATTATTATGGAAAAAACCTTTAGATTCTCATGATAATTCTTCTTCATCTAAAAGGGAAGTTTTAGATGTTAAGAATCAATCAGAAGGAAAAAATAAAAAGAAGGAAAGACTGAGAAAACACTCAATACGTTCAAGGATATGGAAACTCACTAGATTAACTCTTGATCTGTTTGAGGAATACTATCGAGATGGATCAATTGATAAAGATATGTTCGAAGTGTTCGAAGGTGTTTTTAAATTCTTAGGAAAACTTAATTCTGTTAAGTCTAAGAATCATTCCGAAAAGGGTTCTGTATGTGTTAAATCTGTTAATACTGAACAACCCAGAAATCAGAGGTATCCTTCTTCAGGCCAGAACAAATGAAGGAAAGAAAGCTCTAACTGTCATGACTATCATCATTACTTTGATTATACCATGGGGACTATTCACACATATCAACCGGAAATGTCGCATGAGAATATCTCTGCACATTCTGCCTGTTGGTAACGAGACTGGCACTTCCCCTTTGTATATATCTTGTAGAGGGGAAAGAAATAGATTGTGTTGTGTACATATGTGCTTTATATTGCATTTGTTGTTTATGTTGTCACGGGTTGCATAACCTTTAGTGTTATTATGGCTAAGAAAATCCCATAAGTCTTATGTGGATCACGGTTCGTGTTTGTCCCAAGCCCATGAATGAGGGATATATGTGTCTTTGTGGTCCGCGAACTTTCTCCTCCCTCTTCTTTCCGTCCGCGTACGTGAACTTCTAGGGTTTTGTGTTTTGCCTCCATTAAAGCTTCTTTGGAGAAATTGAGAGAAAGGGTATTCAATCCAAGTAAGTATTTCTCTATTGATCCTTGCTTAGTTCTAGTTTCATGATGAATACTAGAAACACAAAAAGGAGTTCTAAAAGCTCAAAATCCTCTAGCTTGAATCCTCCTCATGATCAAGACTCTCTTAGAATTAGGTTTATGAATGATTCTTGTTCTAGAATATTTGATAAGATTGCTTCAAAAGGTTTTATTCTAGAAAAGAAGTTGGATTTTTCTAGTGGGCATGAAGAGGGTTTGGTATATTTTTCAAAATTCAAGCTTGGAAATATCTTTGATGGTCTTGGTCAAGGATTTGATTCTCTTACAAGGGTTTTCTATGCCAATATTCATGATGTTGATTATGATAATATGGAATTAAAATCCATGATTGGTAGGAAAAAGTTTCTTGTTGATAGAGAACTAATTTCAAGGATTACCGAAATACCGTTGGATGACGTACGGCTACCTAGACCAAGTGATGAACGTCCATTGTATGATGATATCTCTATAGGACTTTGTGGAAAGAAGGTTGTTTGGAGTCAAGGAAAGTTCCCGACTAATGATCTTAGTGTTGCTTTAGTAGCGTTTGGAAAACTCGGCATCTCTAACCTTTGTCCCTCCTCCATTGAGAATTCATGGTGGAGTTATGAGTTTGCGGAATTGGTATACTTCCTTGTACCCGGTAAGACAAATTTGGATATTTGTGGTTTTATCATCTTTCAAATGATGACGATGACTTCTCACATCAAGATGTTGGGCTACCCTTGTTTGATTAGCCGGATTTGCCGGGATCGTGGACTCGATTTTATTGGAATTCTCTTGGAGTTCCTAAACTTGTCCGTCCGTGTACCTTCCGGCGTATAAGGGAAAATGTTCGAAAGCGACAAAGAGGTACTCCTCTTGATGTTGAAGACCCTACCACCTTGAGGCTTATTCAGAAAATTTACAAGGGTGTGTGTAAGGTTAATGCAAGAGTGAAGTGCATAAAGAAGCAAGTGTCGTTGATTGGAAACAAGTGTCCCGAGCTCAAGGAAGAGTTGGATTCAATTCAAGCATCCTGGAAATTGTCTGATGATGAAGATGATGAGTAATACTTTTAATTATATGCCTAGTATGTCTTCTGTTTGGTTTAGTTGGAAGAATAACTAGTGCTTTGAATAGCGAAGATTGTGACTACACATAACTATTTTTGTTTTCATCTTCTTATGTTATTTTTTAGGTTTATTAGTTTTAAATACTAAAAATATTTAGAGGATGATATGATTGCAGTATTAATCTGTTTTGAAGTATTGCAATATTTTTATGGGATATGTATTGTTTGCGTCCGTGAACTTGAAGGTCCCATATTTTGTCAAAAGTAAAGTCGTTCATAAATTGATATTCATATTGATAAAAAGGACGAATAGACTTTTGACAATTACAAAAGTTATGCCTATGCAGTCATTTATTTGATGGAAAATAGGGTGAAATCTTTTGTTTGACAAGGATAAAGTCTATTATGTCGTTACGCAAATAGTGATGAAAAATAGAATAGATCCTTATATGTTATCCACGATATTGATCTTCATTGATCCATTTTGTTATGTTTTACCGTGAAGGCTCCAATGTGTATCTTATGTTGAGCACCTTACAACTATGTCGATTAATATTGACCTTGTTGGTTGTTCCATGAGATGCTTTATGTTGAGCATTATTGAACTAAATTAATCATCTTGATTGGTTATTTAGTTATTTGCTCCGAAAGTCTTCTTTTGTCGAGCAAAATCTTCTGAAAATTAAATTCATTGCTTCGGTGATTAGTTTGGTTGTGTATTCCAATAGATTAATTATAGGTTCTCTTGTAATTAATCTAGTTGAGTTTTTCATATATTCCACAAGTTCTTGTGTTGAGTTTATGAACGGCTATACTAATCATGTTCTATTGGTTGATGTAGTCATATATTCCGTAAGGTTTTCCTTATATTGAGTATTTGAACGATTAAGGTAGTCATCTCCGTATGGTTATCTTAGTCGTAGTTCCGTAAGGTTTTCCTTATGTTGAGTATTTGAACGATTAAGGTAGTCATCTCCGTGTGGTTATTTTAGTCGTAGCTCCGCGAGTTTTCATATATTGAGCACAATCAATTAAATTGATCACTTTTGTGGTTTGATTTAGTTGCGTATTGAGATTAAATTAATCATGGGTTTGCTTGTGATTAATTTGGTTGAGTTTTGGATATAGAAAATCATTTCCATGGTTTTTGGTGTCCAATTAAAAAATCCTTCTTTTCTTTCGAAATTAAGGTCGCTCTTGTTGTTCTTTCGAGAATGACATCAAATGGGGGAGAGTTCTTTTGAACTTGTTCTTAATGGTAATATCTTGCGGGGTGTGCGGCTGTGGAATTTTATAGGGGTTATCTTGTATCTTAAAACTCCTTGATGAATGCATTTATCTTCGGCTTTGTGATTGCATCTAAATTAAGTTGGTATGTATTTTTCTTTTAGTCTATGAAATGTCTTTTGTGGAAATTTCATTATGATCCCGTTCTTTTACCTTTGCCAATTTTATTGACAAAAAAGGGGAGAAATAATGTAGTTCACACTACAAATACATATGGTTTTTAGATCATTGTGTAAGGGGGAGTGGTTTCCATGATCGAGATGGAGTATTGACTAAGGGGGAGTGATACATATCACCATAGTATTGTTGTTAAAGTCGTGATGCAGTTGGACTTTGATGTTACATAATGATACTATGACACTGTATAATAATGATCGAGAATCTCGATTTCTCTCATTGTTATAGATACGGATCTTCAACAACGGTGGTGCTAAACTTACAACCTTTGGGATCATTGAAGTACTTGGAAGGACGAAAATTTCAAGGAACGTTGAAGATTAGACTATGTAATAGGAGCCACTAAAGTTTATCTTTTTTATATATTCCATATGTATTAATAGTTTTGTCACTAAAATTGACAAAGGGGGAGATTGTTAGAGCATAGCTCAGTAGACCTTGCATGCGTTGCTATATCAAGCATGTTTGTCAATGTTAGTGATCAAAACTATGAGTCTTGATTTCTAGTCTATTATAGCTAAGTCTCGGACTAGGATAGAAAAGTGTAGTTGAGCTCAAGGACTTCATGGCGATTCATCTTACAACAACGAAGATCTACTCAAGGAACCGTGGAACTTCATCAACAAAAAGGTATGTGGAGACTTGAAATTATCTATCACTCAAAAGTCTACTCTATCTCCTACTCTTGATACAATAGTCGTATAAGTATGATAGTTTTCATACATACACATTTTCTATTTCGAGCCGAGTTTACTCGCCTATCTTTTTCTCGAAATGTGTTGGTAAGATTTTGCTTTAACCACTTTCATATTTACCCGTGACGAAAGTCATGATGATGTTTCAATCTTGAAAATATCTTTGATGACGATAGTCGTGAATAACGATTGTTATAACATTATAGAAGAATGTTTCAATGATTGAAATGTAGAGTTGAGATTACCAACTACGGATATAAGCATATCTAGTGTGTTCGCACATTAGTGTATAAATCCATGTGCTGGAAACCAAGTGTGTGCATATGTGTGCATACGGTATTGGTGAAGGAGACAGGATGGGTACGCGTACCCGTATGCGTACCAGCGGAAGTTTTCAACCGAAAATTTCTGCTGAGTTTGTAGTTTGCAAACTAGTAAACCAGTCACCTTAGGTAAGCATACCCGTACGCATACCCACGGAAGTTTTCGGACCGAAAATTTCTGCTGAGTTTGTAAACTCAATTCCGGTAGCTAAGGTACGCATACCCGTATGCGTACCCAAGCTGGTTATTTCTCAAATCGGTAGTTCATGAACTTAAAACAATAAATTATAAGGAATGCAATCTTTGCCAACCGTGGGTATATTGTTCATGAATTGATTCAAATGGACCAAACCGATTTTGTTTCAATTGTGTCTATGAGTAAAGACCTAAGCAATTGAACAACTCTTCAACTAGTTCTTATGAGTCATTTGAACTAGTTATGAGAAAGATGAATATGGTTAATATGAAAGTGCTCATATGGATAACCATTGGTTAACTATTTGCGAACCAACTAAGTGTACACATTTAGGTACGGTTACTCAAACCTAAATGAATACATTTCATTTGTGTGTGACAAGCTAAGTTTCGATCTAGCGGTTGAAAGATATCAGCTTGAATGAATCAGGTTTTTCATCTAACAGTGAATATTGAATGCTTTGTTACTAAGGTAACTTGGATTGCAAACCCTAATTTGAAAACTATATAAAGGAGACATCTAGCAACTGGAAAAACTAATCCCCTCACCTCCTATGTGATACTAGTTGGTTTTGCTAGAGTCGATTCTCCTTTAACCTTAGGTTTCTTCTTGAGACCCTGTAGGTTAACGACTGAAAGACTTCATTGGGATTGTGAAGCCATACGAAACTACTTCTCTTGTAGTTGAGCAATCCGATCTTGTCATTTTCTATCCTACGAGTTCAATTGAATAATTGACTTGAGATTATATCTCCGATAGGGCAAGATAAAAAGAAATCACAAACATCTTCATCTCATCGTTTGTGATTACGCAATATCTAGTTTCGCTACCGTACGATTTAGATTATTGTGAGGTGATTGATAATACTAGGCTGTTCTTCGGGAATATAAGTCTGAGTTATCAATTAGTTCCTGTTCACCTTGATTTATCAAAAGACGGAACAAAAACTCATATTATCTGTGGGAGACAGATTTATCTATTATCGTAGACTTTTATGTGTTATACAAATTTGTTTATTAAAGTCTTCGACTTTGGGTCGTAACAACTCTTAGTTGTGGGTGATATCATCTAAGGGAATCAAGTGCGTAGTATCCTGCTGGGATCAGAGACGTAAGGAGCGCAACTATACCTTGAATCAGTGTGAGATTGATTAGGGTTCAACTACATTCCAGACCGAATTTAGTTTGTAGTAGGCTAGTGTCTGTAGCGGCTTAATACATTGTGGTGTTCGATATGGACTAGGTCCCGGGGTTTTTCTGCATTTGTGGTCTCCTCGTTAACAAAACTTCTGGTGTCTGTGTTATTTCTATTCCACATTATATTTTGTTATATAATTGAAATATCACAGGTTGTGTGTTGTATCGATCAATTGTGAAATCCAACCTTTGGTTGTTGATTGGAAATTGATTGATCCTTGGATATTGGTCTTTGGTACCATACAAGTTTATATCTCTTGTATTTGATAAAGACTCACATATTTCTATTTGTTTGAGTATAAATAAAATCGAGAGATAGAGATATTAACTCCTTGATATACTTTTTATTAAGATTGAGTCTGACTGTCTAGTTGATTTTCTTAAAAGTATATTAGAGTTAGTCCATACAGATTGCTAATAAAAATATTGGGTGAGGTTGTTACACCCCCGCATTTTCAATTGGTATCAGAGCAGGCAAACACGTTCAAGACCTCAAAAGTCTGTGTTTGTAGCGATATGACTCTATGGACAATAGTAATATCTCTGACTTCGCAAAACCAGATCAGAATCCTTTTGATACAGTTCAGAGTTCTGAGACTTCCAAGAATTCTATCATATCTTTGCCTCTGTCAGAAACTGATGTCAACTGGGAAAATCGCCTACATGTACAACTGGATGAACTTTCAGATGAAAGTGACTCAGACGAGGGACCAAGTATTGATGAAGAAGTCTCACAATATATCATACTCTTTGACGATATCATAAGAAAAAGGATATACTGCGCCTACCTGGCAGAATATTTGTTTCCTCTCTGTCGTGAAAACATGAAACTAAAAAAAGTCTTTAAAGGATATGATAGTGGTTATAAACTCTTACAATCAATCCTTAAAGATAAAGATGAAGAAGTCATTCAAAGATTGCTGAATGTGAAAAACTTCAGAAGAGTTTTCGTGATTTGAAAGAAAGACTTGCTGAATCCGAGGCAATGTATGACTCTCAACGAAAATACTTTAACGACAGAGAATGCCTTTTTCTTGCCAAAGAAAAACAATTTAAGGATGATCTATCTACAACTGTCAGCAAGGTAAAAACATTATAAGAGAATCTGAAGAGATTCAACACTGGCTCCACAAAATTATCTTCCATGTTAGGAGCATGTAAAGAACATCTTGATACACGTGGTCTGGGCTATAAAGGAATAGACGCTCCAAATACTGGGAAAATCAATTTTGTCAGTGCTAATAACAAGTTGCTATGTGAAAAATCACCTATTACAGCTGATGTCCCTGTAAACAAAGATAATCATTCTTCGAAAACAAGGCATAGGAGAACCGTGAAAAACACTACCTTCAACTGTTACTATTGTGGAAACAAGGGTCATGTTGAACGAAAATGTCGTTTTCGGATAAGGAACGAGAAACTTCATAACATTCTTATATGGATGTCTAAGGAAGTAATCAAGCCTGTTTCTCTCCATACTGAGAACATCCTTGTCTCAAAACCGGAAGTGTACTGGGATAAGTCTTTTCTTAATAAGATGTATGATACGAACTCCTTCTACGATCGTAGAGGAAAGAATGTCATATGGACTACTAAGACAGTTGATGTTCCAGTAAAAAGAAAAAGACGTCAAAGGAAAAAGAATGGTTCAATTGAGGAAGGAATATCTTCTAGCAAAAATTACGTTATGACCAAAATATCAGATTTCGATCATATTCACATCAACAATCATGCCTCAGATTTAAGAACTAGTGTGAATAATCTCAAGCGGAAAATCAAAAAATTAAGGAAGAAAGCATCTTCAGGTATGTCTTGTTCTCCTTTTAATAATTCTTTTGAGATTAATCCTGCTAATTCTCTTTGTGATTCAGTGAAGAAAGACGATGATGAGCTACATGATCTGTATACAGCTTGACCAATTTTTACTGTACATTCTCGTTCCAATCTTATGAGAATGCACATAGAAGTAAAGATGCAACTCGTCTTGACAAAAATAGTTGTTGTATTTTTCGTTTGGTTCTTTAATTCCTTCTAAGTAGAATTCTACTCTAGACTTCTTTTCATAATGAAGCATAGTTGATTCATAAGAACTCTTGAGAAAACCATGACTTGTTAAAACACTGAACTTTTCAGTGCTCCTTCCTGTTTTTTAAAGATCATTTACAAAGTCTTTACAAGACCCCTTTTCCTAGATGGTTTTTGAACTTGGTTCATAACTGTGAACGTTTGCGTACCTGGCCCATTACCGACTTTTATTCGTGAACCCTAGGGTCCTAGGGTTTTCCTATATGTATCTCATACATACATATATGTATATATACCATGAAATTTTTTCTTGGTATCTACTAGTTCGGTAACGGAAATAGTCTCCTAAGAGATAATGGTGCAAACTATGGAAGGGTGCAAGAAGGAAGTTGAGAATGAAAGAAACAAGTTTGCTGAGTTTTATGAGAATCATGTTCTTATAAATTGCTATCATGCAATTAATCATTTAGACAGGAAACCAGTTCAACTGTCACAACAATTGGTTGGAAATCTTCTTCAAGATTTTAAGGTCCTAAAAGAACAGTTCGTGATCGCTAAAAAGAATCTCGAGTTCATGAGGATCAAGCTGAAGGAAGCCAATGGGGAACTTGTTTGTGTTCGAAATCTTATAGCACGACTTGGATAGATGTGTTATTTTTGTCTAGTAAAACTTCTTAAGAGAATTTTTATTCTTGTTTTTGATTAAGAAGGATAACTAGGGTTTGGAATAGCCATTATTGTGAGTACACATAACTATGTCCAACGTTTTCATCTTCATGTTTTTAGATTTATTTATTTAAATTCTAAAGTTGGATTGGAAGATGATTTTTGCAGTATTAATCTTTATGGTTTTTTATATATTGCAATATGCTATGGGATATGTGTGTTTGCGTCCGTGAACTATTATTGTCCCATACGATGTCAAAAGTTATCTCGTTTATATGTCGATATGCATGTATTGATACAAGATCGATGAACTTTTGACAAACAAAAGTTAAGCCTATTATATCATTTATTGATGGAAGATAGGTTAAAATATTTTGTTTACGAGGATTATGTCTATTGTATGTCATTGTGCAAATAATGATGGGAAATAGAATGAATCCTTGTATATTCCGCAGTATTGATCTTCCCTGATCCATATTTTATGTATATACTGTGCGGCTCCATAAGTCTTCTTGTGTGAGCATTTCCAACTAAACTAATCATAGATTCGTTTGTTGTTATTTTGGTTGTGTATTCCGATTAAATTAATCATGAGTTCTCTTGTGATCAGTTTAATTGATATTTTTGGATACAAAATCATTTCCTTATGGTTTTTGGTGTCCAAATAAATCCTTCTTTTCTTGTAAAAGTAAGGTCGCTCTTGTTGTTATTTCGGGAATGACTTTAAATGGGGGAGAGTTCTTTTGAACTTGTGCTTAATTTCCACATCTTTGTGGGGAGTGCGGCTGTGGAATATTTGAGGAGTTATCTTGTATCTTTATAAACTCCATGATGAATGCATTTAGCTTCGGCTTTATGATTGCACTAAACAAAGTTAATATGTACTTTTCTTTGGTCTTGAAGTGTCTCCATGAAAATTTCATTAGGATCCCGTTTTCATACCTTTGCCAATTTTATTGACAAAAAGGGGGAGAATTAATATGTAGTTCACACTACAAATACATATGGTTTTCGGATCATTATGTAAGGGGGAGTGGTTTTTATGTTAAGACGAAGTATTGACTAAGGGGGAGTGATACATATCACCATAGTATTGTTGTCGAGGTTGTGATATGAGAACTTTGATGCTGTGTAATAATACTATGATACTATATGACAATGATCTAGAGCTTTGTTTTCTCATTGTTATGGCTACGGAACTTCAACAACTATGATGCTGAACTGAACATCTATGGAATCATGGGAGTACTTGGAAAAGACGAAGTTTTCGAGTAATGTTGAAGCACAAAGGAGATCAAGCATGTGGACAAGAAGCTACAAAGTTTTATCTATTTTGTAATTCATATGTACTGATAGTTTTGTCACTAAAATTGACAAAGGGGGAGATTGTTAGAGCATTGCTCGGTCGAACTCGCATGTGTTGCTATCTCAAGCATGTTTGTCAATATTAGTGATCAAAACTATATGTCTTGCTTTCTAGTTTAATTATGACTAAGTCTCGGTCTAAGATAGTTAAGTGTAGTTGAGCTCCAGACTCCATGGCGATCATCTTACGAAGACGAAGAACTACTCGAGGAACCAGTGGAACTTCATCCGACTAAAAAGGTATGTGGAGACTTAAACTTATCTATCACTCAAAAGTCTACTCTATCTCCTACTCTTGAGACAATAGTCGTATAAGTATGATAGTTTTCATGCATACACATTTGCTATTTCGAGCTGAGCTTACTCGCCTATCTTTTTCTCGAAATATGTGTTGGTAAGCTTTTGCTTTAACCACTTTCATCTTTACCCGTGACAAAAGTCATGATGACGTTTCAATCTTGAAAATAACTTTGATGACAATAGTCGTGAATAACGATTGTTATAACATTATAGAAGAATGTTTCAATGATTGAAATGTAGAGTTGAGATTACCAACTATAGATATAAGCATATATAGTGCGTTCGCACATTAGTGTATAAATCCATGTGCCGGAAACCAAGTGTGTGCATATGTGTGCATACGATATTGGTGAAGGAGACAGGTTGGGTACGCGTACCAGCGGAAGTTTTCAACCGAAAATTTCTGCTGAGTTTGTAGTTTGCAAACTAGTAAACCAGTCACCTTAGGTACACATACCCGTACACGTACCCACGGAAGTTTTCGAACCAAAAATTTCTGCTTAGTTTGTAAACTCAATTCCGGTAGCTAAGGTACCATACCCGTACGCGTACCCAAGCTTGTTATTTCTCAAATCGGTAGTTCATGAACTTAAAACAATAAATTATAAGGAATGCAATGTTTGCAAACCGTGGGTATATTGTTCATGAATTGATTCAAATGGATCAAACCGATTTTGTTTCAATTGTGTCTATGAATAAAGACCTAAGCAATTGAACAACTCTTCAACTAGTTCTTATGAGTCATTTGAACTAGTTATGAGAAAGATGAATATGGTTAATATGAAAGTGCTCATATGGCTAACCATTAGTTAACTATTTGCGAACCAACTAAGTGTACACGTTTAGGTACGGTTACTCAAACCTAAATGAATACATTTCATTTGTGTGTGACAAGCTAAGTTTCGATATAACGGTTGAAAGATATTAGCTTGAATGAATCAGGTTTTTCATCTAACGGTGAATATTGAATGCTTTGTTACTAAGGTAACTTGGATTGCAAACCCTGATTTGAAAACTCTATAAAGGAGACATCTAGCAACTGGAAAAACTAATCCCCACACCTCCCGTGTGATACCAGTTGGTTTTGCTCAAGTCGACTCTCCTTTAACCTTAGGTTTCTTCTCGAGACCCTGCAGGTTAACGACTGAAAGACTTCATTGGGATTGTGAAGCCAGACGAAACTACTTCTCTTGTAGTTGGGCGATCCGATCTTTCCATTTTCTATCGTATGAGTTCAATTGAATAATTGACTTGAGATTATATCTCCGATAGGGAAAGATAAAAAGAAATCACAAATATCTTCGTCTCATCGTTTTTGATTCCGCAATATCTAGTTTCGCTACCATACGATTTAGATTATTGTGAGGTGATTGATAATACTAGGATGTTATTCGGGAATATAAGTCCGGGTTATCAATTAGTTCCTGTTCACCTTGATCTATCAAAAGATGGAACAATAACTCATAGGTTTATCTGTGGGAGACAGATTTATCTATTATCATAGACTTTTCTGTGTGATACAGATTTGTTTATTAAAGTCTTCGAATTTGGGTCATAGCAAATCTTAGTTGTGGGTGAGATCAACTAAAGGAATCAAGTTTGTAGTATCCTGCTGGGATCAGAGACGTAAGGAGCGCAACTGTACCTTGAATCAGTATGAGATTGATTAGGGTTCAACTACATTCCAGACCAAAGTTAGTTTGTAGTAGGATAGTGTCTGTAGCGACTTAATACAGTGTGGTGTTCAATCTGGACTAGGTCCCGGGGGTTTTCTGCATTTGCAGTTTCCTCGTTAACAAAATTCCGGTGTCTGTGTTATTTCTTTTCCGCGTTATATTTTGTTATATAATTGAAATATCACAGGTTGTGTGTTAAGATCAATCAATTAGAATATCCAACCTTTGGCTGTTGATTTACATTGATTGACATTTAAACATTTGTCTTTGGTACCGTTCAAGTAACTCCTCTTATATTCAACCAGGCTCGCAGATTTCGATTTGCTGATTGCGGATTGAATTAAGTGTTAGAGATATTAAATTCTTTGATATACTTTATTCTAGGTTGATTCTGACTGTCTAGTTGATTCTCTCGAAAGTGTATTGGAGTAAGTCCTCTCAGATTTCCAAACGAATTGTTGGGTGTGGTTGTTAGACACCCGTATATTTCATCTTTTGCTATTAAACTCGACCAAGTATAGCTGCAAGTTAGGTAAGTTAATTACTGCAGGGTTTCAATAGTTAGGGTTTATCTTTCAATAGTTAGGGTTTATTATGTTAGATCGACAGTTAGGTTTAGATATTCTTTTTAATGACTTTCACTTATATTGTTGTAGGAGGAAGCACCATTGTGAGGGAACTTGCTAAGCGTAATTAACCTAGGTATGGTTTATCTTTCTATTCTAGTTTCATGTTTTGAGTTTAATTTTAGGTCAATACATTGTATCCGAGATTTGGTTGATAATTTATTTTGATTTTTTATGAGTTGGGTGTTTCTTATTTTTGATTTTGAATGGTATTTGGGTCAGATTTGATGTTGATTTGGGTGTAACCTAGAATTTAAACCTAAAAACTCATATTCTCTGCATAAAGTTTGATTTGCTTGGTTAGTTCTGTCAAAATTACAAATTGTTAGCAGTTTAATGTGAGTTTTAGTTTTGTGAAAACTTATTAAGTTATAACTTTACTAAAAATCAGATTAAACTGCAGATTTAGTTTGTAACTTGACAAAATATTTGTATGGGTAGACTTAAAGTAGATTCAGTAATTTTTCATTTGATGTGATCCAGATGTACTGATAGATATGATTGCTGAGTTTTATAAAGATGTTGGATATATATATTGTCTAAATTTTAACATAGATGTTGTCTTTAGGAATCACAATTGTAGGGTATTGAAATGTAATTGATACCTGATAAGAAGTGGATGAAATGTGACAATAAATCAGAGCAGTATATAGAAGGTGTTAGGTCATTCATACAGTTTTCTAGGGAAAAATGTGGTGCAAATGCGTTGTTCTCATGCCCTTGTGGTCGCTGTAAGAACAATAAATGATTGGTGACGCTTACTGAGACTTCATATCATTTGCTGAAGTATGGTATTTATCAGACGTATACAACATTGCCCTTTCATGGGGAAAGCTCAAAAGTAGAAACACATGCACATAGGGATAACTCTACTGAGGAAAATATAGGTGACAATGTAGCTGAGAATGTATCAAATGTAGGGATAATGTAGGAGTTGTTGTTGAGGATGTTGATCCTACTGTAGGTGTAGATGAGAATGTTGGGCTAGATAGTAGGTCTCATGTTGATACTGGAACCAGCAGAAGCAAGAAAAAGAAATTTTTATATGAGCATGCTAGAGCACCTCAACTATTTTTGCCGAATGCAAGGGTTCTTCAGACGATCATTATTGAAATTTCATCTGATTCTTTCGAAAACTCAGAGAAGAAGAAACATTCGGCAAAGGATGTAGAAGTTCTCAATAAGAAGATTATGGAGCAGTTATTGAAGTCTAAATGGGCTTCAAAAGATTGTGTGATTAAGTTATCAAGCTCACCATATTCTTATCAAAACCGATAAATTCTTATCGTTACAACTGTATGATCCTCTTTCCATTGTGTGTGAATGTGATCAGGTTGAGAGATTAGGCTTTAAATGTTTTTCAGAGTTATTACACTGCTGTTCAGTGTGATCTAACTTGGTCAAATTTTAGATATCTAGATGCTTACTTGCTCATGTGAATTCTATAGAATGCTTATTTCTCTGTATCCAGCAACATTTCTCTAGATTTCACCTAATTTTTATGTTCATTCGAAAGATGATGTCAGACTTTTGTGCCCTGTCGTATTAGAAGACCCTTATCACTTTGGTCTTATAAAATTGAACCTCTCTCTTTTTTTCATTGTTTATATTCTATAGTCCATATTACAAACTTTTGCATTTTTACGGGTCCTCATACACATAAAATTGTCATGTTGTTGTGTTTGACAAAACCACATCTCCCTTGGCAGGTGTCACATGCCCATTAATCGCCTAAAATTTTCATGGGATATGACTGGCGATGATTGTGGTTCAGTGAATCATCTTCATCCACAATCACTCAGCCTTGCATACTTGCATCAAAGTACGCATCTGCCTTCACTCATAAGGCATTGCACAACGGAAGTCTTTTCTTCTTTCTCTCTAACTCTTCATGCCCCCATAAGCATAAGAGGTTCTGCCATGCATCAAACCAATTGATCAACTCACACAAATCAGCAACATAATGAACACAAATATTTTTGCAACAAACCCATTTTATTGCACTAAAGGAAGATTACAAAACTCGTCCATCACATGGACCAAAAAAGACCATTCACCCTCTTGGTGAATGCCTAAAACTCTTTCTACATTAGCGGTTCTTTTCTCAAACGAACAACACTAACATTATTGATTCCTAAGCTATTTATACATGCTAGGATCAGGTCGAAACTTCTGTGCAACCGCTTGCACATCCTACAGACAGCCACATGTCCACATGTAGTTTTCCTAACCGCCAATCTCCTTTTCAACTGCCACCTTTTGTGTTGTCATGCAGATTTAAGCCACACTTGTCTTGAACGGTTAGGGACACTCTAATAAGGTTATGAACTCATTTCATAACCCTTCCAACTTGTCTCACACCTTTGACACCTCCTAACCATCACTTGAGCCGTATTGCACATTTGATGTTCCATACTGGATTATGTCTTGCACCAACGTTCAGCTCTCTTGGCCCTGAATATTTATCATTCCAAACTCATGCACGAACAATCCTTATGCTTCAAACATCGAGGCCAGCTCCTTAAGATCACTCTAGTTACTCAGCCGTCATATATGCTTCACTTCGCCAATTAGCTTGACAACAACAATGCAACTCTTGCATTTCCAACTTGTTTGCATTGTTCAAGCTTTGGCCAGCCTTGAACTAATGCATAGACTAATCCTTAGTCTATTCTACATGCTTGCATCGTCCTTGGGTTTGGGTCAACTCAATTCCACGGACATGCCAACATGCCGCTTTGTCTTTCCTTTCTCTCAATGAAGCTTCATTGTGTCGTACAACAAGATTCATTACTTAGAAAAATGTATTTATAATGTAGCGCCACTCTTGCGCTTCATCGGCCCTGCAGGGTTATGCCATCCTTAGCACCTGACAGTTTACGCAGTGTTGCGCCATTCTGGCTTCACACTGACTTGGCCTGCAACTCTGTAATGCGTAATCATTGTGCGTCACTTGCATCCCTGTTATAGACCTCCCCCACCTAATCCGTTCAACGCCCTCGTTGAACGCAACCAAGAATACTCACTATACTTGTTCTCCGGCCTTGTACGCTTCTGAGCCACTCTCAGAATTCAGCAAACTTGCTTGGCCCTCATTCTTGCCAAAAATTTTATGCCTAGTACCAAATGCCATCACTTAGATTTACTGATTTGCCATTGATCCTACTGACTTGCACTGTTGTTGTCACGTTGGCCTACGCTCCAACTCCCACTACAATCGCATATCAATACCCAATTGCTTTTGTGATATATCACGCCATGCATTTTCAAAACTCTTTCTGAAATATCGACAGTACTAATCTTTTGGCTAACCCTAAACCAATGGGCCTCATTCGATTGCATCAGCATCACAAATCTTTTCTCCGAGCTATTCTGTGCCTAAGTGTACACGCCAAACAACCAACATATCACCATGATATGCATAACTTAGCTTACTGCCTTCAATTCCAACTGACATTGCGCTCTTGCAATTCAACAGGCCTTACTGTTGACTAAGTGTTCTTCAATCGTGTGCACCTACGCCAAATCATGCCATGCCTTCAGGTATGCATGGTATGATTCCATACCACTCTGGTATGCGTCACTTGCATCCCTGTTATAGCAGGCGTGCAGCCATCTTCTATGGCATTGTCTTCTTCTTAGGTAACTTCATGAATCATGATCACCTAGTATTTTTTTCCTTTACCACCCGATTCCCAACGTCTGAACTCCATAGTACATTCACATGTCGTTGTTTCCCCACCTCCTTGGCCATCCCACAACATCAGTTTTCATTCCCATAGTACACTCCCAAACCACCCCATTCCCAAAGTCTGAACCCTGAACTCTTCATCCATCCATCCCACCACATCAGTTTCACCTTCTCGCACCTCGTCAACAATCCCCCCTTCACCCAACTTATTTCAAAGGTCCAAGACCAGATCACTCTCAAAAAACCCTAAGCCTGAGTCCAACAGATTCTATCAGTTCCAGAAAACCGACCGCCGTGAGTTTCCCAGAATAGACAAGTTCAATTTCCACTCCCAGGTCGATCGGAGGGTGGTTAACACAACATCCTAACCGTGACTTGGTATTCAAGTTTTCCTAAATTTAGCATACTTATCTTTCCCAAATCCTAGTATTTCAAGGTTTATTATCTTACTCTCCACGTTTTCTCTACCATATAAAAGTAGTAGTGAAATTCACTTGTAAATTTCAGATTTTCTTTCTTACAGAAACCCTAAGACAGTTTTCTCTCTATATATATATCAACTCTCTCCGTAACCTACACAGACAGGCAAAAAAGAACATACAGACTGAAAAAAGTTTTGAAGCAGATGCAGATCAATGGAAGCATATGCTGAAATTTCAGCTCTCTGCAACACAATCAATGGCGACGCATTGTTAATGACAATGGTAAGTTACTAACATCTCTATCCCTAACTTTTTAAGGCACTATTTTTCTAGAATGGGTTTATGATCAATATTCGAACTCTATCAGGTTGCAGCTCTGGGTTTGGTGGCTGCTTTAAGGAAGGTTAGAATGATGAAAAAGAATAATACCAGGCCGATGCCACCAGAAGCAGCAGGTGCATGGCCAGTAGTTGGTCATCTCCGTCTCTTAGGAGGACCAGACCTTCCACACAAAACCTTGGGTGCGATGGCTGACAAGTATGGACCAATATTCGTCATTCGTATCGGTTCAAGTCCAACAGTTGCAATAAGTTCTTCGGAGGCAGCTAGAGAAATTTTCACTACCAATGATAAGATCTGGGCATCAAAACCAACGGTAATAGCAGCCATGAAACACATGGGTTATGATACTGCAATGTATGGGTTTTCACCATATGGACCATATTTTCGTGCAATCAATAAGATAGTGGTGCAACAGCTTCTTTCTAACAGGAGGTTAGAGTCCATAAAACATGTATGGAGCTCTGAGACCAATACATCCATAAAATAACTCTATGAGAAAGTAGTCAATGGTGGTGAGACTTCTGTGGATATGAAGGAGTGGTTTTCTGTTTTTACAATGGGTATGTCTCTTAGGTTGATATCAGGGAAGCGATGTTTTGTTGGAGATGAGGATGAAGTTAGCAGGAGGTATCAGAAAGCACTTTCCAACTTTTTTAGGTTGGTGGCTGTGTTTGTGCCTTCAGATGCAATACCAATTCTTCGCGGGTGGATTGATCTGGGAGGCTATGAAGGTGAGATGAAGAGAACCGGAAAAGATCTTGATAGTATACTCAGTAAAATGTTAGATGAACATAAAATTAAGAGGCAAAAGAGATCAGGAGAAGAGGCGGTGGAAGAGGACTTCATGGATGTGATGCTGTCCATATTTGAAAAGGATCCCAAGTTAATGTCAGACAGTAATTTTGATGCCGATACAATAATCAAGGCTACATGTCAGACTATGATGGTGGCTGGAAGTGACACTCTAATGGTTACTCTAGTGTGGGTTCTATCTTTACTAGTGAACCATCCAGACATCTTGCAGAAGGTCCATGAAGAGATGGACATCCACGTAGGTAGAGAAAGACAAGTCGACGAATCGGATATCAAGAACTTGTTATACCTACAAGCCGCAACCAAAGAAACACTGCGTTTATATCCTCCTGGTCCTATTATGACTAGAGAATCTACTGAGGACTGCACCCTTCTTGGATACCACATTCCAGCAGCGACTCGACTAATAGTGAATATCTCGAAGGTTCAACGTGACCCCCAAGTTTGGACCAGCGCATCAGAGTTTAAACCAGAAAGATTTCTAGCCGGTGGGGAGGTGGATGTTAGCAGAGACCATAGTTTCCAGTTCATGCCATTTGGTGGTGGTAGAAGATCTTGCCCTGGCACATCACTTGCTCTTCAAGTGGTGCACTTGGCATTAGCTCGTCTGATTCATGGTTTTGATTTTAAAACACCGTCAGGCGAGCCGACCGATATGACAGAGAGTCCTGGGCTAACTAATGTCAAAGCAACCCCTCTCGACCTTTTGGTCACCCCACGCCTTTCTCCTAAGCTGTATACGTGCTAAAATCTCCTATTCCTCTTTGGCTCTGTTTAAATGTGTGCAGAACCTAGTGGTTGTGGGTTCGTGCTGGTTTGATTGCCTTGCTTCTGTATAATGGTCGTCAAAAAACATACATCTAATGTTAGATTTAATACCTCTCACTCTCACCACCAAATTATGAGATTATAACAACTACGAATTATGATTTCAAAGTAAGGTTGTTTACAAGTATTTTACTTCATAGTCCATGATTCACCTTCATATCTATTTCTAAGACCACATTGTACCAACAGGAACTTACGACTTACGACACAGGAATATGGTCACACACCTTGGGCCTAATGTACATTTTTTGGGCGTAATGTGTAGGTGCACCATGAAGTCTTAAAACGAAGAAATTGTTTTAGAATCATTTTTTTTTGGGCACCATTCATTTTTGTGGGACCATGAAATGCTTAAACCATTTTCCCGACATCTGTTTCTTAAAGTGAAAAAATGACTAACTTACCCTTCACTCTATTTTTATCTATAACTAGCGTGATAATCACATAAATCTAATCTTATGTATATCTAATATGATAAAAGTTCATTAGCGAAAAAAAATTGTAATCGCTAAACTAAGAGTAATCAAATTTTGATTACTAGCCGAACTTTGTGAAAAAACGCTAGTCGAAATAGCCGAACTTGATAGAAATGAAGAACATGAAGAACCATTCGCATATTTAGGAGGAAAAAAATTCCTACCCGAACTTTCTAGTTTCCTAGCCGAAATTTCTATAAATGTACGTTCGGTTAATATACAAAAATAAAATTTTATCCGAACTTTTTGTAAATATATGTTTTGATTTTATCTTAGGTTTGGCTAGGAATGTGTATATAGTAGTCTCGTCATTGTTGAACATATCTGTAAAACACGAAATGAAAATTCGGCTAGCCGTTCTTGAGTTTTCTAAGCCGAAACTAGTGCACACACCATAAAATTTTGGCCTCCAAAAAAATGGAGTGCCCAAAAGATCGTTTGGTTCTTGTTTTCATAGTGTATTTACATCCATAAGAAATTATTTTAGTAGTTGTTTTCTTTTGCTTTCTCCAATTATGATACTCTATTTCTTTTTTGTTTTAATGAATAGGTTTATGTTTGGTTTTTTAAAAGTAGAAGGGGAGTCAGACGAGGTGTCACACCTCTTCTATTCTCTTCAACATTTCCATTTAGAGCTTCTCCAAAACATTGATAAAGCTGTCAACCTGAAATTATTTACTAGTTTTTCGGTTTCAGACAAGGGTATTGAGATTAATTACCTGCATTGTGTAGATGTTGCTATGCCATTTGTTGATAGCAAGAAGGATGGATATCTTAACTTTTTCTTCGTACATTGTTTTAAGTTTATTGTATGCTTAAAAATTAACTTCCAAGAAAAGACTCATCCTGATAGGTGATGTGCCAGAAATGAACTCATGGGAAACTGAACTTGGTTGTGAAATTGATGTGTTACCTTTCATGTATCCAGGCATTGCTTCTTATGGTTAAATCAAATACATAGCAATACCGAATCCGATTTTGCAAAAATTTGATATTAGACTCTTAGCTTGGAAACAAGATCACTTCCAAAGGGTGAAAATTTGTACTCCCTCCGTTCTAATTTAGTTTCTATACAGGTTTTGTTATCTTGTGCACCCATGCACAAAATTGTTAATCATTGGTGAAAAAGCGGGGGTCTAACAACAACACCCTATATTTCGCTTAGCAATTTGTATGGACAAACTCCAATATACTTTTAAGAGAATCAACTAGACAGTCAGACTCAATCTTATAAAAAGTATATCAAGAGTTATATCTCAATTTCTCGATTCAATACTTACTCAAGCAAATAGAAATTTGCGAGTCTAATTGAACACAAGAGAAATTAACTTGAACGGCACCAAAGACCAATGTTCAAGTATCAATCTATTTCAATCAACAACCAAAGGTTGGATTTACCAATTGATCGATTCAACGCAGAACCTGTGATATTTCAATTATATAACAAAATATAATGCGGAAAAGAAATAACACAGACACCAGAAGTTTTGTTAACGAAGAAACCGCAAATGCAGAAAAACCCCGAGACCTAGTCCAGTTTGAACACACACTGTATTAAGCCGCTACAGACACTAGCCTACTACAAACTAACTTCGGTCTGGACTATAGTTGAACCCCAATTAATCTCACACTGATCCAAGGTACAGTTGCGCTCCTTACGTCTCTGATCCCAGCAGGATACTGCGCACTTGATTCCCTTAGTTGATCTCACCCACAACTAAGAGTTGCTACGACCAAAAGTCGAAGACTTTAATAAACAAATATGTATCACATAAAAAAGTCTACAGGAATAGATAAATTTGTCTCCCACACAAATACCTACGAGTTTTGTTCCATCTTTTGATAAATCAAGGTGAACAGGAACCAATCGATAACCCGGGCTTATATTCCCGAAGAACAGCCTAGAATTATCAATCACCTCACAATAATCTTAATCGACTAGCGAAACAAGATATTGCGGAATCACAAACGATGAGACGAAGATGTTTGTGACTACTTTTCTATCTTGCCTATCGGAGAAATTAATCTCAAGCTAATCTTACGATTGTACTCAAATACGATAGAAACAACAAGATCAGATCAGGCAACTACAGAGAAAATAGTTGGGTCTGGCTTCACAATCCCAATGAAGTCTTCAAGTCGTTAACCTACAGGATCTCGATAGAAACCTAAGATTAAAAGAGAATTGACTCTAACTTATACAACTAGTATCACACATGAGGTGTGGGGATTAGGTTTCCCAGTTGCTAGCGTTCTCTTTTATATAGTCTTCAAATCAGGGTTTGCAATCAATGCTACCTTGGTAACAAAGAATTCAATATTCACCGTTAGATGAGAACCTGATTAGATTCAAGCTAATATCTTTCAATCGTTAGATCGAATCTTAGATTGTTATACACACATGAAATGTAACTTCATTTAGGTTTGAGTAACCGTACCTAAACGTGTACAAGTCATTGGTTCAACGGTAGTTAACCATAGGTTAGCCATATGAGCACTTTCATATAAGCCTTATTCTTCTTTACCACAACTAGTTCAAATGACTCAAATGAACTAGTTAGAGAGATGTTAAATTTCTTAGATATCATATAAGTATACAAGACATAATCGAAACAAAAACAGTTTTGATCCACTCGAATCAATTCATGAACATTATAGCCACGGTTTGTAAAGATTGCATTCTTTAAAATATAAATGTCTTAGTTCACGAATTAAACTGTTTTTAGAAAATAACCTACTTAAATACGCATACTGGTACGCGGACTTAAGTACCCGGATTAAGTTTGTTTTCATTTCACAAACTCCAGCAGAAATTCACGGGATGTGAACTTCCGACAGTACGCATACTGGTACGCGGACTTTAGTTCTGGTTATCCTGAGCAGCAAAGTACGCATACTTTGGTTCAAGGATATTGGACTTACACACATATGAGTTATCTCACAATGTTTATATCCAACCATGGTTATGTATTCTAAACTCTCATTTCAATCATTGAAACATTCATAGAGGACGTTATATAGTTGTTTTTCACAAACTATTTTTCGCCAAATCGATTTCAAGTAATTGAAACTTAATATGACTTTCGTCACTAGTAAAGATGAACTTGGTCAAAGCGAAAGCTCACCAACACATATTTCAAGAAATAGATAAGCGAGATAAACTCAGCTCGAAATAGTACATGTGTATAATCATAGTCTATATAGCAATACGACATTTGTCTCAAGATAGGAGATAAAGTAGACTTTTGAGTGATAGATAAGTTCAAGTCTCCACGTACCTTTTTGTCGATGAAGTTCCACCAGTTCCTTGAGTAGTTCTTCGTCTTTTCATGATGAACACCGTGGAGTCTAGAGCTTAACTACACTTTCTATCCTAGTCCGAGACTTAGCTATTAGTAGACTAGAAATCAAGACTTATAGTTTTGGCAACTAAACTTGACAAATAAGATTGAGATAGCAACACTTGCGAGTTCGACCGAGCAGTGCTCTAACAATCTCTCCCTTTGTCAATTTTAGTGACAAAACTATCAATACATATGGAATACAAAATAAATAAACTTTGCAGCTTCTCTTCCACATGCATGATCTTCTTGGTTCTTCAACATTACTTGAAATCTTCGTCACTTCCACGTACTCCAATGATTCCAAAGGTTGTAAGTTCAACATCATCGTTGTTGAAAGTCCGTAGCCATAACAATGAGAAAACAAAAGCTCACAATCATTTTTACACAATGTCATAGCATTATTACACAACATCAAAGTTCAATTGTATCACAACTTCGACAACAATACTATGGTGATATGTATCACTCCCCCTTAGTCAATACTCCATCTCACATGGAACCCCCCCCCCCCCCCCCCCCCCCACACACACATAATGATCCAAAAACCATATGTATTTGTAGTGTGAGCTACACATTAATTCTCCCCCTTTTTTTTAATAAAATTGGCAAAGGTACGAAAACTAGTTGGATCCTAATGAAATTTCCATAGAGACACTTCATGACCAAAAGAAAGTACATATCAACTTTTTAGATGCAATCATATAGCCAAAGCTAAATGGATTTATCAAGGAGATTATAGAGATACAAGATAACCCTTATAATATTCCACATCTGCACTCCCCACAAAGATTTGGCAATTAAGCACAAGTTCAATTAAGAACTCTCCCCCATAATATGTCATTCCCGAAAGAACAACAAGAGCGACCTTACTTTCACAAGAAAGGAAGGATTTCTTTGGACAACACAAATCACATAAGAATATGAATTTGTATCCAAAATACTCAATTAAATTAATCACAAGAAAACCCATGATTAATTTAATCGGAAATGCTCAACATAAGACAACTTACGGAGCCGCACAGTACATACATAAGAAATATGGATCAGGGAAGATCAATACTGTGGAATAGGCAAAGATTCATTGTATTTCTCATCACCATTTTCATAATGACATAGACATAATATTTGTAAACAAAAGCTCAACCTTTCTTCCATCAATATTCTCATAATGACATAAAAGGCTTAACTTTTGTAAGTAAAAAGTTCATTCAATCTTTTATCAATACTTGCATATCGACATATGAAGGACTTAACTTTTGACCACGTAAGGGACAATCATAGTTCACAGACGCAAACACACGTATCCCATAACAAATTACAATATATAAAACCATAAATATTAATACTACAAAAATCATCTTCCAAACAAACTTTAGAATTTAAGCAAATAAATCTAAAAACATTAAAGATGAAAAAAGTTGGACATAGCTATGTGTAATCACAATAATGGATATTCCAAACTCTAGTTATTATTCCCAAAACACAAGAATGAAATTCCCATAAGAAGATTTCCTAGACAAAATAAAATCAACAAGCTAAAGAACAAGGACATACTCTTAAACCATCAAAACCAAACACGAACTAAAATCAAATAGACGTTTCGGAATCCTCACGAGCCTTGAGGTCTTTGAGCTTGTGATTAACAACATCTACTTCTTATTCAGAGAAGATATCCTCATTGAGAAGACCTTTAACATGTGTCTTTATGAGACCAAGGTCTAACCTTTTTCAACTCAGTTCTTAACACATCAAGACTCTTCAAAGTATCAACGAGCTGCAGTTTTGCAACTTTTGCTTCCTCAAAATATTTAAGAAAATCATGAACCACTTAAGCAGAAACCATATCCTCATTCTCAACATCTTCATGTGTATATGAATAGTAACATGAGGCATTAGGATGATCATCTTCTACTAGGGTTCTTTTCTTCCTTCCCTTGGACTGGAAACCAATACCTCTGTCAAGAAAACCATTTGCATAACCGCTAGAGTTAGAAGAAGACATTCTTGACAAACCACAAAATAACCCAGAGTATACGTACGAGACTCAAGGGTTTTGGTTTTTAAATGGTTTCTTAGGGAAGGTAACTTTTAGGGTTTTTAAAAATTGATTCGTGACAGTAACACGGGTACTCGTACGAACACAATCTTGACCCAACAACAAAGGTAGCAACCGGTCGTGTTTTTTACGACAAGACAGAATTTCTGTTATGTGAAAATTATCACAAGATTTTTTGGCTCAATAAATTTTATATCTCTATAGAGAAATAATCTAGAGCAAACAACATAGTTGCAACAAAAACAAAAGAAGAACAACATCAGACACAACCAAAACTTTAAGCAAAGATATCAGCAGACAATAGTTCAGCTATGGACAATAAGAAAATAACTCAACTAAACAGAAAGCAATTTTGCCAACAGTATACCTGATTATTAACACATCTTACTCAACAGGATTTTTATGAGTAAGTTTTCAATCCTTGTGATTGATTGACACAAGTATGATCTCTAAGCTCATTAAATGAACTGTGTTTACGGTTGGGTCTCGTTTTCCTTTCGAATATAGAAAAGAATTCTTTTTGATGTGATAAATTATCATAAAACTTACTGTCATCATAATACGAGACAAGGTTTGAGTTCTTACCAGAAGAATTTCGACTGGAGGAAGTTGACAGTCTGTTGATGATTTCCTTATAACCTTTAATTATTACCTTTAGGTTATTTCTCATATCATCATTTTTGCTTCCTTTTTTTGAAATCTTGTCCACATCAAAAGTAGCCATATCTCCCTTCTTGACAGAAGTGAATTCCGGATCTATTCTTAGACGATTTTTATTGAGTCGTCTGTTATGTTTCTGAGCATTTGAGGAAATCATTGAACTGACTTTCATGGTAGAATACACAGGGCGAGTACTGAAACCAATTGGTTTAGACGTACGAATGTCAGTTACACCTTTGAGAATTAAGTCTACGGTGTGTTGAAGTCGAACACAGGAATTGTTATTCAAACTAGAGTTTCTCTTTTGCTTAACATGCCCTTTTGAATCACAAAAGAGACATACTTTATGATCACGAGGGTGATTAGATAGTACAAACTTAACATCATCGTTTGAATATTTCTTACTTCCATGTGATGTGGAACAACCTTGGTTAGAGGAAGTTATAGGCACATCTTTTCCGATAGGAATCCGATAGGAAGGGATTCCGATTTTACTTCTGGAACTGGAACTTTCTCAGTTGCAAAAGAAGTATATGGTATAGAGGACTTTTTGGAACATCCTTGAATCGAGAGTTTACTCAAGCTATGTTCAATTTCCAAAGCATCCTTTTTGAGACTTGCCTCAAGTAAGACACGTGAAGACTAAACTTCAGCATTTTTGGAAACATAGTCTCTTACTATACCGAGAAGAACATTGACAATATTTTTCAACCGATTAAATATACTGCTTGGATTATAACAAGATTTAGAATCAGTTCACTCTCTTCAGTTGTTTCCCTTTTATCATCGGAGATAGACTCTTTTGAAGGGTAATCAGAATAACACATGTCAGTGTATATCTGTCTCGTTAGAACACTGGGTTCTTCAATATTTGAGATTGACGAATATTTCTCTTTAATAGACATTGTCGAGACAGAGTTTTTATTTCTGGTGACACGTTTTACAGAGATATTATTGTCATCCATATAGTCAGACCGCTACAAACACAGACTTATAAGGTCTTTAATGTGTTTGCCTGCTCTGATACCAATTGAAAAAGCGGGGGTCTAACAACCACACCCAGTAGGACTCTACACACTTGATTCCCTTAGCTTATCTCATCCACAACTAAGAGTTGCTATGACCCAAATTCGAAGACTTGATAAACAAATCTGATTATATAGATAAATATGTCTCCCACGGATAAACCTATGAGTTTTGTTCCGTATTTTGATAAATCAAGGTGAACATGAACCAATTGATAAACCGGTATTATATTCACGAAGAAAAACCTAGTAATATCAATCATCTCACAATAATCTTAAACGTATCTTAGCGAAACAAGATATTGTGGAATCACAAACAATGAGATGAAGATTTTTGTGACTACTTTTTATCTTTCCTATCGGAGATTAAATCTCAAGCAACTCTTAGAAAAGATAGTAGTCAATCACGATAGAAAATAGCAAGATCTGAACACGCAACTACATAGAAAATAGTTGGTCTAGCTTCACAATCCCAATGAATTCTCTAGTCGTTAACCTACAGGGTTTCGTGAAAAACCTAAGGTTAAAGGAGAATCGACTCTAGACGCAACTAGTATCACACATGAGGTGAGGGGATTAGGTTTCCCAGTTGCTAAAGTTCTCCTTTATATAATCTTCAAATCAGGGTTTGCAATCAATGTTACCTTGGTAACAAAGCATTCAATATTCACCGTTAGATGAAAACTTGATTAGACTCAAGCTAATGTATTTCAACCGTTAGATCGAACTTAGCTTGTTATAAACAAATGAAAAGTGGCTTCAGTTAGATATGAGTAACCGTACCTAAATGTGTGCACCTTTGTTGGATCAACAATAGTTAACCGAAGTTAGCCATATGAACACTTTCATATCAACCTTATTCATCTTAACCATAACTAGTTCAAATGACTCAAATGAAACTAGTTCTAGAGTTGTTCAACTGTTTATATTCTCATAGAAGTATACAAGACACAATTGAAACAAAATCGATTTTCATTCACTCGAATCAATTCATGAACATTATAGACACGGTTTGCAAAAGATTGCATTCCTTATTATATAAATGATTAGTTCATGAAAAAACCGATTTTAGAACATAACCCACTCAAGTATGCAAATGGGTACGCATACCTAAGTAGCCGGACTTGGACTGTGTTTGCCAGTATGCAAACGGGTACGCTGTTGATAGGGTGAAACGTGGGAATAAGGAACTAGCCCTAATCACAGTGGATTAATTGAAAAAATGGGGGTACAACAACCACACCCAATATTTCGCTTAGCAATCTGTATGGACAAACTCCAATATACTTTCTAGAGAATCAACTAGATAGTCAGACTCAATCTAGATAAAAAGTATATCAAAGAGTTTATATCTCAATCTCTCGATTTGATATATACTCAAGCAAATAGAAATCTGCGAGTCTTTATCAAATACTAGAGAGATAACTTGGATGGTACCAAAGACCAATATCCAACTGTCAATCAATTTAAATCAACAACCAAAAGGTAGGATATTCTAATTGATTGAAAAACGCACAACCTGTGATATTTCAATTATATAACAAAATATAATGCGGAAAAGAAATAACACAGACATCAGAATTTTGTTAACGAGGAAACCACAAATGCAGAAAAACCCCGGGACCTAGTCCAGATTGAACACACACTGTATTAAGCCGCTACAGACACTAGCCTATTCCAAACTAACTTCAGTCTGGACTGTAGTTGAAACCCAATCAATCTCACACTGATCCAAGGTACAGTTATGCTCCTACGTCTCTGATCTCAACAGGATGCTACGTACTTGATTCCCTTAGCTGATCTCACCCACAACTAAGAGTTTCTACGACCCAAAGTCGAAGACTTTAATAAAGAAATCTGTATCACACAGAAAAGTCTACGATAATAGATAAATCCGTCTCCCACGAATATACCTACGGTAATACGTATATGCAAGTACGCATACTATGCTTTATCCAATCATGGTTAAGTGTTCTAAACCCCATTTCAATCATTGAAACATTCTCGGAAGACGGGAATAACTGTGTCACACAAACTATTAGCTTCAAAGAAATTTTCAAGTGATTGAATGATCAATACGAAACATTTCGAGTCTACATCAAATGATTGTTTCACACAAATCATGTAAGATGTTACCAGGTGATTTTCACATGATCATCTTTTGACTTTCGTCAAGAATATAAGATGAACTTGGTTAAAGCGAAAGCTTACCAACACATATTTCGAGAAATATGTAAGCGAGTTACACTCAGCTCGAAATATCAAATGTGTATAATTGAAGTCTATATAGCTATACGACTTCTGTATCAAATAAGAGATAGAGTAGATAGAGTTTTGAGTGACAGATGAGTTCAAGTCTCCACATACCTTTTGTTGATGAAGTTCCACAAGGTCCCCTTAGTAGTTCTTCTTCTTCAATCGATGAACGCCGTGAAGTCTAATGCTTAACTACACTTTATATCCTAGTCTGAGACTTTGCTATAAGTAGACTAGAAATCAAGACTTATAGTTTCGACAATTAAACTTGACAACAAGCTTGAGATAGCAACGCTTGCGAGTTCGACCGAGCAGTGCTCTAACAGGTTAGGAGTTATAAACCTCAAACTGATAAAACAAGCAATCTTGGCTAAGTGGTGATGGATATTTGGAGTGGAGAATATTGATATGGATATAGGATATTATATTATCCAAACTTATAAATATCTTCTCGACGCCAACTTATGAAATTTGCATAAAAACTTATTCAACTAGGGCGATTGGAGTAATTTATCAAAATATAAGGGGGGTAATTTTATCAAATGTAGATACTTTGAGCCAAATTTAATAACTAACCAAATTCTAGGCCAGACAACTTTTTTCCCTGGTCCCTATATATATCATCGTAAATAAGTGTGGTTCTAATTACTCGTTCTAGGTCCTCTGTAAAATTTCTTCTACTTATAGTGTTTTATGTTAGAGAACAAATTCTGAAACAAAACATATAACACGTGACCTTTTTTTCTCAATCTGCAATCCGGTATAAATGATTCTTTTTTTCATGATAACTGGTATGGTAACTTGCTTTTATCAGATGTTTAGTCTATTTAAACTGTAACTATAAAGTTTCTAGAGTTGCAGATCATGTTACATCAGATGATAACTGGAAATTGAACTTTAAGAGAATTTTGTGTTGCAACGAAAAAAATAATATTGCTGATGTTATCCTTCATATTGGTTCTTCTACGCCTCTCATCGGTTCTTTACTAGATATAAGAATATAAACTTTGAAAAACTTAGCCACATTTCATTTAAGTCACTACATGCTAAAATAATTGTTGAAGTGGGTATAAATGATTTTTTTAGAGATTTCATTTAGTAATCTGCTATTCCTTCAAAATTTAGCTTGTTAATCTAGTACTACTCGATACATGGAAATTTAAATTTAATTGACATGTTTCTATGTAAAATGATGGAAATGTAAAACTCATGTGTTTTGTGGTAACGATAGAAAAAAACTAATGATGATTTGTTGCTACATTGCAAAGTTTCCACAAAATATAATATACATTAGTGCTTAAGAATTGAACATGGAGGTATACTAAAACTAAGTAGGCAGTAGCTAGCTAAAACTTAGTTTTATCCTATTGTATATCAGTGTCATGAAGAATTGTTTGGGAGCTGATCTCATCTGCTGTTGTATTGTCATTACAATTTTTTGAAAAAAACTCTAGATTTAAAATTGGTAAAGATTTTAACGTAAAAGCTACGGATCTTGTATAAGCTTGAGAATCTCTAGATGGAAATCGAGTTCAATTGTACTTAGCAAGTTCAGGACTCAATTAGGGTATGTTTATATAATTTATGTTGTTTCGCTTCCTTTGCTAGACCCTTTGCACATTCTTCTTGTTTGTCTATTCATTATTTTCATCAAAAAAAGTAGTATTATCATTTAAAGTTACCAACATAGAAAATATGGCTGACAAGTTCATCTTCAGATTTAATCTATGAAAAAATTTCAGCATTCCAAATGGAATCTCCAATTTAGACGATTATGAAATGACAAAAAGCATATTAATGTATACTATTGTGCACTCATGTGCAAAATTAGCATTAATTGATCATTTTATCATAATAGGAGGTATGAGGTGAGTGAAGCATCATTTTAAACCAATATGTTCTTTCATCACTTTTATTTGTTTCATTTATCTTCTCTTCTGCAATGCGGAAACCACATGCTAACAAAAACTACTCTGAACCTTCGTCAGTTGAGTTCTCAACCCCACAGGGAAAGATGCGTGCTCATGATAACGATTTATTGGTCAGATAGTAGTAAACTAGTAGCTATTGTTTCTATGATACAATTATTATTGTGATTAATATTATGTGCTAAATAGTTTAGTTTGTATTAGTATTTTCATTTCCCTTCTTAATTGTCTTATTTTCGAGTTTAATTTTTGCACACTCTTTAAAGTGTCTGCACATGACAAATTAACCTTATTATTGATTCTTTAAAACAAAATAACAAATCTTTATTTATTTAATAAAAAGCAACTATTATTGTTGTAATTTAGTGTTAATCTCAAACTTTAACAATGATATTTCACATTTATTAATTATAAAAATATAGCGTTTTTGGGCTACGAAATAGATAACTAATCGCACCGATATGTCTCCCACCAAAGAACATGTCCATTATTATTCTTTTGATATGATCCCTTGTGATCAGACGACATTGTTTTCTTTGGAACGAAGAATATGCAAACCAACAAAGTTCATATTCTTATTATATTTTTCTTAATATTCGCGTTTTGATTTGGAAATAAGATGATAAGATATGACTTAAAGGAATATATATAGTTCAAGAGATGTGTTCTTAATTAATTAAGCTTCTCTTTAAATATATCCAGTTAGAGAATCTATACCCAACACAAAGAAATTTCAAATCCCATAGACTCGAATAATATAGTGGCTTTCTTTATCAACGCACCAAAACTGTCTGCGTGCTTTTTGTTAAAATTATATCCAATTGAATAGTTTGTATCCAGCATTGTGAATGCAATCTTGATCAAATTGATCGACGCCCTTGGATTTCTGGTTGAGCAACTGTAAAATAGAATTAATCAATTTTGACTGATCGTTAATATTTTATTCAAGACTAATATCAAAATTAAATCGATAACCAATATGATTTTTTATTACGTATACATTATTCAAAGGAGAGTGCATAAAATTGGACTCTTCTGTTTCTCCTCTCCTTATAAGTTTACCTTTTCTTTTTCTCCTTGAGGTCTTGTTGTAAGGAAGTTTATTTAAGCATGATGAAAAAAGCACTAAGACAGTTCCTAACACAGTTCCTACATAAGATTTGTCAATATATACCGTGCTTTATTTTAATTGGTATCATCTAGACGAATTTATTATAAATTATATAATGAAAATAACAAAACATTAAATGAAAAAATCTTATATGTGATACCACACATACCACATATATATGAGAACTTTTAAAATTAACGACAAAGAAATAAAAGATTAATTAATGAAATAAAGTTATTTTAAATAATATTAGAGATGATATTACTAATTAATTATTTGCTTAACTCATCATCTTAGATCAAAAAACAAAAAAATAATAATACACAAGAAATTAGATGAATCAAACTGGTTTCAAAAATTATTTGGTGTTTATTTCAAACTGAGGTATTGATGTGTTAGTAGTTGTTTTTTAGGCCTTAGGGTCAAATAGTTAATTCTTCCCATCACTCGGTATTTCCTATTTCTGCATCTATGTGTAATCGTCATTCAAGTCATTTGAACTTTTCTGATGAGTACAAACATAAAGAGCTTACCAGTTGTACACGGAGTCTCAGGCTGAGGCCAAAATCAATGTATAATCATACATTTTCTTGAAAACTAGAATGTGCTACATCTTGCATCTCCATTGCAATAGTAAGGTTCCACTGCACAACCATTATGTAGCCATTAAGTTCTTGTAATTTTTCAATTCTCAATCGTGCGCGTCCAAGTTATCTCTGAATAAATATTCTTCCCACTGATCCACGTGGATAACTTAATTAGTACAAAAAGACAAAACCACGTACAATATATTTGTTTTATATGTTTTTCCTCTCGTTGATAAAGTTCCTCTTTGTTTCTCTCCTTTCTTCTTTTGTATTCTGCGAGATTCTATTTTCATTTCCTCAACTAAAATTTTAGCATCATGTTTGAAAACGCCGGGGGTACCAAAATACACCACCAACTTTTTCTTAGGCAATCTGTATTGACAAACTCAACACAACTCCGAGAGTAAAAACTCAATCAATAAAGTTCTTAAAGTTATATCTCTCTATCTCTCTCTCTTGTTGTTAGAACGTTTACATAATTGAATCCGTGAACCTAACTACAAAGAGAGTTCTTGGACGGTACCAAAGACCAATGTCCAAGGATCAATCAAGTCTTATCCAGCAAACAAGGTTGGACCTACCTACTGTGATTGATCAACGCACAACCTGTGATATTTCAATTGTAAAGATAAACAATATAATGCAGAAAAAAAAATAACATAGACACCAGAACTTTTGTTAACGAGGAAACCGCAAATATAGAAAAACCCCAGGACCTAGTCTAGATTGAACACCAAAGTCTATTTAGCCGCTACAGGTACAGTCGTGCTCCTTACGCCTCTTGAATCCCAGCAGGACTACGCGCAATTGATTCCCTTAGACGGTCTCACACCAGCTAAGAGTTTCTTCAACTCAATTGAAGAATTTAAACCAAATCTGCCTCCCATAGATTAAACCTATTATTGATTTCCTGATTTACGATCTAAACGGATGATCAGATCAAACGATGGATTCATGTGATGACAATCGATAACAACTTAGACAAAAGTCTGGCTATCCTCAAAATCTGGACTTATGCAACCTGAAGTGCATCCTAGATTATTATTCACCTCACAAGTATAAAACTTGTGAATCAACAAAGTATGAAGAGACTTTGTTTATTACTATCTATCTTGATTGATGGAGCAAGGCTCTACAAACAATCAAGATCAGGATACTCAAGTTATCAAGATAAAAGATAACTAGACCTGGCTTCACGAATCTCAATGAAGTCTTTGTAGTCGCTAAACCCTAAAAGGATTTCTGGAGAGGATGACTCTAGATACAACTAGGACACACCAAAAAGTAGTGTCAGGATTCAAAGATCCAGTTTATAAGATTTCCCCTTATATAGACTTCAAAGCCTAGGTTTCTTTAGGTTTAAGCTAAGATAGCTTTGGAACCAAGCAAACAATATTCACTGTTAGATGAAAGCTTTGAATCTTATTCACGTATACAAGATATACACTATGGTTAGGTAAACCGTGACCGAACCGTGTACAAAGACTATGTTTAACATGGTTAGCCGAAATTAGCCGATTTGAACTTAAAAGCTGAACACTCATTTTTCATGTTCACAATACATTAATATCCAGTCACAATCATGTGATCAAATGAGTCTAGTGTTAATTAGAGAATTTATCAAATGCAAATTACTTCAAGGAAATAATTTAATTGCAATTTAATCATAATCGACATAGTTTTTAAATGTACAAAGTACAATTACTTGAACCGTTCGTGAAACGGCTGAGTCACGGTATGCAGACCAGTTTGCAAACATATATGCAATAACCGAGTTCCGGAGTCAACAGAACTTCTCAGTTCATAAACCGGTTTGCAAACATATATGAAATCACCGAGTTCTGGAGTCAACAGAACTTCTCAGTTCATAAACCGGTTTGCACACTTATGCAATCACCGAGTTCCAGACTCTACAGAACTTTTCAGTTCACGTACTGGTTTGAAAATTTTACAGTAACTCAAAGTTCTGGAGTTTATAGAATTTTTTATTTCACGTACTGGTTTGCAAATTTAGGACATTTTCCGGTTCCGGAGTTCACGGAACATTCAGCTTGCATGCGTACTGGTTTGGGTATGAAACTGGTTCTAGAACATAAAACATTTTTGGCTCGCATATCAGTTTGATTATTTTAACCCGGTTCCCTTACCACAGTTCAACAATGGTTTGTATAAGAGTATACATACCGATTCGGATCACAAAACAAACATATTTTCCCATGATGTGCATACGAATATTCATATCACACAAATATGAAATTCGATATATAACTACTCCGCTACGTCTACGAATACACGTAATACGGCCTCAGACATTTAACAATTTTCTCAGTTTGTAAAACTGATAACACTGTCTTGTATTCCGAATACAGTAGTTCTATATTTCTCTAAATCGATTCGAAACATTCCTGAATAACGTCAATGACACATATCATTGTTCCAAGCTATTTTCTAATGAAAACTTTGAATCATTATTTTATTCCGAACAATAAATCTTTCTCCACCAAATTTGATCAAGTATGAACAAATGTTCATTAAGCTTACTCATTTTATTTCGAGAAAGTCGTAAAATAAATAATTAGTTCTCGACTCGAAATTCTTATCTATGCAAGCTCGTTTAATTAGTTATCTGACAATCATCTCAAAAATAGAAAAGTGAATATAACTTGAGAAATAGGTGGTTTAGTCTTCACTTACCTTTTATTGATGAAGTTATCTAAAATCTTCGGTTAATCTTCTCCTTCAAACTGTAGAACGCAAATGATGACTGGTTCATTTCTCAAGTACACTATCCTAAACCGAGACTTAACTAATTGTAGACTAGAAATCAAGATATAGTTTTGACAACTAAATTTGACAACAAGCTTAATATAACAACACTTGTGAGTTCGAATGAGAAATTCTCTAACAATGTTAATGAAAATCATCTCAGAATTGTGTTAACAACATTGTGGAAACAAAACTAAAGACTGTGAATTGAGTTTTTGTCCCATTTTTTGGTTTGGCCTTTTGGATAATAGAGGTTTACCCCCCAAAAAAAGGTGAATAATCTTGAAGAGAACCCTAAATTTCAATTTTTAGTTGATTACCTGCCTCATTACTTAATTATTATTATTCAAACTGAAAATTAATTTTCCCACAACTTCCTCCTTCTAACCCATTTTTTTTTCTCGTTTCCCTTTTTCAACATCAAAACCATATTTTCAATCACATCAAAAAAATCGAACTCTACGTCTATATTCTAGTTCACTTGTAATTTCTGTCTTCCTTTAATTTTTTTAGTTTGAAAAGTGACCGATTAAGACTCTATTATTCAGAGATTCTTAATGTCAAGACAAAACCTTTATCAATGAATATTGATACATAGTGTAAATCAGGGTTTGTCTTAGATTTTGTATTGCAAAATTAAGATTCAAATTATGATTTTTGGGTTAGTATTAGTTTCTTATTGAAGATGATTAGTTCATAGAAGATTAGTGAATTAACCTTTAGAAACAATTGATTAAACTGCAGAACATTATTCTATCATATGAACAATTCATTTTCTGAGATTTTGAATGGAAACTGATGATCAGAAAACTGGAGATTAAGAATAACTTTTGATGAACAAAAAGTTGGAGAGATAAAAAGAAATATTACTACAAAGAATGAAGTGCGACAAAAATTATCACGTGGACTTCCACGTCGACTAGTGGGAAGGATAGAGTGTTATTCAGAGAGCCGAATAGCATTTCTACTTGGTTTATTTTAAATAAACTTAATGTATGACATGTACATCACCTTTTCACAAGAGAATATGTTTTTTTTTTGAGGAATGAGGAGCATGAAATCCCCAAACTTCATTAATAATAAAATATAATTACATAATATTCAATTACATCCATGAATCAAACACTTGATTAGTACAATAAACTTGAACCGAAAAAAATCGAAAACAAAATTATGTATTAAATATATGTAAACCGACTGGGGAATTAAAATCTTCTACTGGTTTATCACCATTTTGTTGGATATTCTCCGAGAAGATATGATGCTTCCATAAATAAATAATATTCCAAAATTCAACATCGAATTCTATAATCTTTGTTCATCACGTTTGTAGATGGTTGAATAAAAGATTGAACGAAATTGAAGGCCCTCCAGGAGGTATGAGAAACCGTAATGGCACAAACTTGCCATACGTATCACAAATAAAATATATTACGGTGTCAATTGTTATACTGCATCTTGTTTTATTTAAACATATATTACATAAATAATTCTACCAGGATATTAAACTAAATTAAAATACGGACAGAAAATTAGAAGATTGTTTTAAAAATAAATGGAAAAGATGAAGATAACTACCAATGGATGAAGATAATCGTAATGGCACAAACTTGCCATACGTAACACAAATAAAATATATTACAATATCTATTGTTATATTGCATCTTGTTTCATTTAAATGTATATTACATAAATAATTCTACCAGGATATTAAACTAAATTAAAATCGGGGCACAAAATTAGAAGATTGTTTTAAAAAGAAATGTAAAAGATGAAGATAACCACCAATGGATGAAGATAACTACTCTCTGTCGGAGATCACTTTCTATGTAAAAGATAAAGTTGCAGAGCAAAACAAAGAGAAAGAGGGTCAAAAGATAAAATGCAATGAATTACAAGAAAGAATTATTGAGATTACTAGGAAAAGGTGGGTCTTTTAGTCATAACCATGGTTTTTAGACTCTTATGTTGAGTCTAAACACGTTTTATAAATCATGGCGTCCTGTATATTTGAATCGAACTCCATCTGAATCATGCCAAGTAACATTGACTCGTTGGGGTTCAAACCCAAACCCTAACTCGTCGGGCGTCAGTATAATAGAGCTAAGCGTTTCACACGACATTTTTTTTGATGGATAAAGAATTTGGTGTTGAATTCAGGTTAGTGGTATCATTTCCCGTTCCTATACTAGTGCTTAATTAAACCCGACACAATTCTTATATAAAGGTTTTATCTTGAAATTAATAATTGTTGAATAATAGAGTCTTAATCGGGCCATAATTCTTTGATAAAGAGTTTATCTTGCATATTTTTTTTTCATGTTTTTCTCTTTTATTTAGTAATTTGTGTCAAATTATAGTAGTATTGTTGTTTCCACTTTCGATTCTTTAGTTGTTTCCATTTTGTTTTAATTATAGTAATTTTTCAAATTTTGGACTATATGACAAACATCTTGTTTCATTTAATTCCATTGTGTTTGATAAAATTCAAGTGGAAAAACATCTGGACCTGGTGAAATCCAGGGTTCCATGGACATAAGAGTTTCATAAGATTCTTCTACTTCTTCTAAAATATGAAGTATCTTCATTATCCTGATCAAGGATGTTAAATCGTGAATCGCATCGCGTCGCGAATTACTTTTCATTTTTATGAATCGAGTCGTATGTTGAATCGTGAATCGAAGATTCATGGTAAATATCTAAATATACATGTATATTAGAGTTATAGATTAAAAAGTCTAAATATATATTATTTATATTATAAATATAAATAATGAATAATATATAATACAATTTGGCGTCCATATCAGTGTTTGGCACTTAATTAGTCGGACATGGATCTTGAGTTCGACTCTTGTGCTCTTGTGCGAGTCAAAATATCTCCAAAAAGACATTTTTAATAAATCAGAAAGCACATATTTAGACTTGTCTAATTTATGAATCAATGTGAATCGCACATGTCAATAATGTAAATTGTAACATTCACAATAGTTTTGATTAATAGTTGTCATTCGAATCGTTTGTGGAAATTTCGTAGCGAATCGTAAGAGTCGAATCGTAATCCCTAAGATTTTATAAACTATGGTTGTTCAGAAATACATTGACTGATATGTTGGATGAAATTATAGCTATCAACTGGATAAGAAGAAGTACTATTATTTTTTGGAAATGATTGGTAAACAAATTTTCAATATCTTTTCTACTTTGACATCATGACCATGCATCTTCATCTTTCGAATGCATAATTCTTTTTTTAGACTGTCTCTTGTTAGCTATGATGTTGAAGTATTTAGTGTTCATATCCATATTATTGGATAAATGATCTTTACCTTTTTTTATCCAAAAGTTAGACTCTATTTATTGAACATCCCATTTCTTAACTCTATTTGTTGAACCTTAGAAGTATTACCTCCATTGACATCTGAAATTTTACATAATAGTTAGGTTTTTCTTTAGATCAATTATAGTTCTCTGGATATGCCCAACCACATTTTTGTTCCACTTAGCTAGTTGTCTTTTAGTATTAGTAGGCTTGTTAGCAAACATTAAAGCCGCGGAACATTCCAAACATTTTTATAATTTCTATAGCATAATTATCTTTATTTAATAAGAGATGCATACACAACTAGGCCTAGTATTCAATCGGGTAGACAAAACTAGGCCCATTTTTTGCATGTTGCAAAACTAAGCATCCATCCATGTTTCCATCTAAATTTGTCATCTCGGTCAATTCATCGCGAGTTGTGGCGATTTCTCCTCTAATAAGAAGATATAATGATGCACAATTTACTATATTACCCTTATACACGTGTTAGAATGATTGAGCGTCTATCTCATCAATATTAAATCTCTATGAAAATGAACGCCTATATTTAATTCCTCAAATCTTACATATCTAAGACATGTGTATGATCTATTATACGTAAATCTCGAAAATAATCAACGATATAGATGCGATGGAATAAAAAGTTGTGTTGCAAAGCAAATTAATTTATCATCTATCTATGATTATCTCGAAAAATAATCAACAATCTTAGTAAACCACCTTTATAAACCCTAAAATCACAAAGCGAACTTAACATTTTGTCTTCTTCACAGTGCCTCTCTAGGTAAGTCAGCAATATTATGAACTTTTAATTCTCCGAAACCAAAATTCGATTCAATCTTCATCATTAAAACCTAAATTTTGGGTACCAGTTAGCACTTGTTTCAGCAAGATGCAACATGCAAACCTAAAATTTACATCAACTACATCCGTTTTTCAAGAATATTTGATAAGGTTCAATACAAGTTTAATCTCCTACTATACTTTCAAACCATTCAAAAAACTTGATTAATCGATTTTGAATTAGTCTGCAACTTGTAAAAACTGATTTTTTAGAATCTAAAAACCTAAAACTTTGATTTATTTATTAATCTTCTAATTGATTGAAAATCAGAAATTAAATTAGAATTCAACATACTTTAATCTCGATTACCCATCAATTTTATTTAATTTGGGTACCACTTAAAAGTTCGTTATTGGCTAAGAAGAGTGAGAATTGTAATGCTTGTTAGTTGTAAGTTGTTTGACTGAATGATGCAACTATGTAATATTCTCCAGACTGAATTAATATTTCATGTGATAAGAGGAACTAAATTTTGGAATGCACAACAACTGTTTATAAAGTCTTTTCATTTTACCCTAACAGTGACAAAAAAGTGGATAAGTGTCGTTTACCATAATATCAATAAAATGGTCAAAACTGGCCTATTTTTACAAAGTGCAAAAAAACGGGCCTAATTTTGTAACCCTAAAAAAAGATGCATATTTCTATTTTTCTAACAAATTCTCAAAAACTTCCAAATTTTGACTTTAGATTCAAAGTGGTCATACAGATTCATAAGATACAGGTGTGTAACTAAAACCAATTCTCAAAAAACTTCGAATTTTTACCTTTTAAGTCCACATGGACGTTGCGCATGGTTTTTGAGAACATATTAATCTCTAAAAAACCAAGGTGATACTCTTTGAGTTACCCAAACACTAGCTACATTAGTGAGGCTAAATGAAAACCATATCCAGGAAAAATGAAACAAAAATCCCATTTCCATTTAAAATTATTGAATTTAGTTTTCATTATTTTATGTATTTCCAAACCTGCCCATTATTGTATATATTCGTATAAATCTTTCTTCTCCTCTCGTGATTTCATTTCTTTTCACCGTCGCACCACCAGAAAACCACTACCACTTCCAGATCTGATACCAACACTTCATCCTCTTCTTCCTCCTTCATATCAACCAACACCTCCTTCTTTTATTCTCCACTGCCATTTCACATATCCACCAACAACATATCTGCTGCAACCAAACCGGTTACGATGTTCAGATCTGACATCAACACCATCTCCTCCACCTTCACCACCAGCAACATCACCTTCTCCCCCTACTTTTATACCACCAGCACAACCACAACCATCTCCACCAATACCGCCTTCTTGTCTTCTTCCTCCAACCAACCGGAAGCACCTCCTCCTTTTTCTTCGCCACCACAACTAATAATATGAATCAATTGATAGTAATATAATGGAATTTGAATGTTATTCGAAATGATTCAGGTATTTGATTATTTTTACGAACTCAATTAGAGAAACCAAGGTAGTAATGGTGGTGAATTGATCTTATAGTGGAAATGAACCACGGACGGAGATTCAATTTCATTTGGGAAAAATGATAAATTTTAATGGTAATTTGAATTTGGTAAGGAATTAAAAATTATTTCACTGATTTTTTTAATTAAATTTGATACTAAATCTTGTTTTATTGTGAATTTTGTTGTATTTTGAATTGAAAATCAATATTTTTGGTTTCATCTAATTTTGTTTTAACTTTGTTTTCATTTAAGTACTGATACCACATTATGGTGGTGAATGATTGAGTGACCGATGTAGGTGGTCAATATTGAATGAGCAGTTTTGGTGATTCATCAGTAAGTGATGATGGTGGTGAGTGGGTACGTTGTTTCATTCATTTTTTATTAGATTATCTAAGTGCATTTTTAGCATTATACTTTACTTGATAATTTGGCCAAGTTTATGCCTCAGTAGTTTGGAGTTTTCATTGTTGGCGGGTCAGAATTGCGAGTGGAGTTCGAGGAGAATTGAACAAGCAACGTTTTGTGTCTTGTTTGTGAGTTGTGTTAGCTTGTCGTGTTTATATCAAAAACTTATAACACGATGTTATTTAATAGAATCCACCCTAGCAGTATTTAAATTCCACAAACCACAAATGCACGAGACTGTATAGTTTGAGGTGTTGGACATTCTTGTTTTCATTAAACTATTTTAATCATCATCTGGACTTGTACAATACCTCTACTAATTTCTCCTACAGGTACACAACAAGTACACATTTTTTCAGTGGAGATGTTAAAGAGGTATTTGCACGAAACCAATTTTGGTTTTATCTGTTTTTTTTTTGTCATTTTGGTTTCATCTAATTTTTGTTAGTTTTTGGTGTAGTATGGTCACTGTTGAGATGGCTTTAGCATTACTGTAATAAGTTATATTGAAAGGTATCAATGAAATACCCTATTATTTCCAGATGTTCATTATGCTGAGACATCATTGTCAATATATATGGTCGATGGCTATATGAGTTTTATTGTTGGAGGCGATATTCATGGTTTTTAAATTTAAAATGTTTTCTGATATCAATTTGTAATTTTTGTTAGTTTTTCTCGACGAAACCAATTTGTAATTTCTCTTGCAGGTATACAATAAGCCAACATCTGTTCAAAGGAGATACTGAAGAGGCATTTGTAATTTCTCTTGCAGGTATACAACAAGTCCTATCGAGAATCGTATTCAAGACCAATTCATCCGGTTCCCACAGTTGAAAGGCCTGCAACAGTTTCACCCAAGCCTGTTGTTCTTGGACCTAAAGTTTTTCCACAATCAGGTCGCCCAAGTAAGAAGAAAAGGGTTCCTAATACAGGTTCAATTCCTAACAAGAAGATGAGAACTTGTGGTGGCTGCAATTTATTGACTACTCATAACCGAAGGACAAGCCCTACGAAACAGATGTGAAGTCTTATAGTCTAATCTCAGTTTGACTACAATTCATCAACTTTCATTTTTTACAGTTTAGACATGTTAATTTCCTGCTGGTGTTTCATTTAGATTAAGTTTTCCTTTTTTGGTTTCACCTGCAATATGTTGGAACCCTTTTTGGTTTCATCATTTCTACTGTTATTTTGGAATAAAAATAGGTTGGAACCCTTTTTTGGTTTCATCATTTCATCGCTTTTTTAACTGTGCATTATTGAGTTTTCCAAGTATGTCAGAATTGTCTTGGCTTTTTCATTTGCCGTGTTATGAATCATTGCCATGACTTGTTACCGTTGTGTCGAATGCCGATCGCCAAAAAGCGATCCTTGGTGTGTTTCCTATTATTGTCTAATAATTTTTGTTGTAATTAGAATTCTTCCCTGAAACATGAAAATGTTCCATGCCTTGAAATATATTAATATTTTGAGTTTAAACCAAGTCGTCATACGACCCTTTTTATTTTTGGTTTCACCTACAATATGTTGGAACCCTTTATGGTTTCATCATTTTACTGTTACAGTGGAATCAAAATATGCTGGAACCCTTTTTGGTTTCATCAAAAAACAAACATAACATTGCGCGATAATATGGTTTGGGTTAAACACAATTGAAACCATTACAAACATTGTTTACAACTAGTTGACAGTACACTAATTGAAACCATTTATAAACCATTTAAACATTTTATAAACTATTATAAGCATTTAAGTTTACAACTAGTTGACAATACACTAATTTTTATGTCTTCCTTTATGATTCTTTTAGTGGGTTGTCCATCAGGATCTTGTAACGCAACTTTTCTTTGTTTTCCACCTTTTCTGAAATATTCTCTTCATGAGACTTCATTTTTCCTTTCAAGAGGCTCTTCATGTAATAGCAAACATGAAGGCCACAATCTACCCTGAAATTACAAAACAAATTTCTCAATGGTAGCAATTGCAAAAGAAAATTGTTGGTATGAAATTACAAACATTACTGGTAGAACCAACAAGGCAATATTCATGTATTTTTCCTGCAAAACAAAACTGATTTTAGTAGCCAAAACAAGAATAAACTAACACTGTCGTACCAATACTGGTAGAACCAACAAGGGAAGAATGATGAAACCAAAATTGGTTTCATCAAACCTACCAGAATTAACCAACACCACCAAACCGCTATTGGTGGAACCAAACTAGACAAGGAAAGAATGATGAAACCAAAAATGGTTTCATCAAAACAACCACAATTAACCAACACCACCAAAGATTTTAGCAGCCAAAACAAGAATAAACTGGTAAACTGACCATAATTAACCAATTCGACTAGAGAATAATGATGAAACCATTTTTGGTTTCATCAAAACTACCAGAATTAATCAGAGAACCAACAGAGTTTTGGTGCAATCAAATTTGACAAAGTGAAAATAATGCAACCAAAAAAGTTTTCATCAGAACGACTACAATTAACCAACACACCAACAGTTCTGGTGGAACCAAATTTGTCAAAGGGAAAATAATGCGACCAACATAAGAACCATCAATAAGTGAATCATAGATGAACATGATGCAAACCAATTTTGGTTTCATCAAAGAAACTACTGTAAAAAAATCGATTATGAAACTAAACCTAACATAAGAAAACAACAGTTCACCAGATGAAACCTAAACCTAACAAATGAAACCTAGACCAAAACAGAAAACCCAAAAAATTGAAAGATTAAACCTAAGATTCATAAATTGCAGAAACCTAAGATTCATAATCGATTTAGGAGAAACAACATCAAAATGAAATCACTAAAGAACATCTGAAGAACAAGAAATTAGGTGAAACCACTAAATAAAATAAAAATTGGGTTATGATTTACCTTTCAGAGATTGTTTGATCACCACTTTCTTAAGATTTTTCTTCTTCTTTTCATCTTGCTTTTTCTCTTGCTTCTTCGCCGTTTGCTTCTTCGTCATTTATGTCAAAATCAAAATGAAACTTAAACCTAATTTCCTTTCGAGAAAGGTTAGATTTTTTTATTATGAGTTCAAAGAACTTTTTTGTGGAGTAAGAAGAAGAATGAATCAAAAATATTTTCAGATCTAAGGTTGAAGATTTGATGGTTTCTGAGGGAAGAGAAGAGTCGGTTTACTCGAATAGGGAAGAAAACGTACGGTATAAGAAAATAGACGGAATGATGATTTAGACAGTTTAGGTAAAATGGGGTTTATGTGTTGATTTTGTTTTGTTGGGTCTATTTTAGATGGATGGTGACCCCTATGGGGCTGTAACGCGCGCGTTATTTTGAGAATGTAAACTTACCTTTTGTGTGTGGTATGGCACACGGAAGCGATTTGAAAAGAAGGAGAATCCACTCCTTAAAGTAACCGATAAAACACTCCAATCCAGGAGCAAACTCTAATCCAAAAGCTAAAGAAAGTAACAATGGAGTTTAACCCAAATAACAACCAACTGGTTACTAATAATTCAATAGACGATCTCGCAAGCTGAAAAGAAAGCTAACAGTGCAAAGGCTATATATAGCCGGCGAATAGAAAACCCTAAGTCTAGAATCTTCCTAAACGGATAAACTTACAAAAACAAGCTACTTATCCTAATAATTAAAAATACTAAATACTAAATATCTAAGATTTAGTCAAATCTTAGAAACGATGACCCAGCGCCAAATACGTCCCGTATCAAGCTCCCCTACTGCGACGAAATTCGTCTCGAGTTTATATTGAAAATGACAAATTGACAAAAGAGTCTTCGTGTTCCCACATCCTTTAAATCCTTTAAAGCAGCTTGACCTCGAGTTGTGCTTTGGAATTACCAAGTGTTCACAGAACGAACTAGGATTCAGGTAAGAACTTGACTTGTGCTTCCCATATAGCTTAGTTTTTCGTCTGGGGTGTGTAAACTCCAATAACAACTTCTGAACACCAGCGTAACAACACCCATAAGAGACTGGTTGGACTTCAAATGGATCCACATACTCACAGGGAACAAAATAACCAACATCCACTATCACTGACTCATTAGCTGAAACTAACACGCCCCCCTTGTCTGCAACACCGATCTCGACTGACTTCGGGACCAACATCCAGCCAAATGAATTCCTTTGTAAAGCCTTATTAACCATTGCCTCATTTTCGCTGTTTGTCTGCTCTTGCAAGCCCAATTTATCAACTGTTAGGCACAAAGTCTTCGACACTACATCTCCATCTCCTTTTAAAGGTCTAAGACTTGGTATAAAAAATTACTTTCTTCCCTCTCCACATAAATTCATACGAGCCATCTCGACTTCTACGAACAACACCTACATCATGTAACCACGGCCTCCCCAACACGATGTCGCATATATTCATGTCGACTACTTCATGAAAATTTGAGTTTGAATAACACTTATAGAATGACAATGAAAGTCTACAACCACCGATACGAGTAATTGTTCCTCCGTTGTTAAACCACTCAATCTGATCGGCGTTAGAATACCAATCTATTTCGAGATTCAACAAATTTGCCATTTTTGTCGACACCAAATTCTCTTCGCAACTACCATCGATTATAAATTTACATAATCTCCCATCAAATGCTCCAACAAAGTTGGGCAACTTAATATAAAGTTCTCTCATGGGGCTACGACCAGAAGTCTGAATTCAAGAGAATAGTACTCCAACTGGATTGGGTAATATCATGGACGGATAGGGGATCGGATGAATAACGAAGTTAGTGGCCTGTATATTCCACTATCGAAAAGGAAATATAAATGAAACTCAAACTTATAGTTTCTTCTTCATTCACGGAAGAAACATCCTTTCTTGCCACTTGCAAATAATAAAGCTAGGGTTTCTCAAGTATATCCAATTTGATTTAATGAACACTGGAGGGTTTAGGAAATATACTAATTAGCAAAAAAAAGAACAGATAAATAAACTCAACAAATGTTTAAGTTTATGTATTGCCTTAACCAAACAGGACCTTCTCAGTTTTCAACACCGAATTAATCTTGATCTCCAAAACCCTAATAATCGACAGAAGAGTTAGAGATCTTACCAAACATGTGAAGTAAGCGGCTGCGATGATGAACGCACAACCAAATAAGATGAGGAAAGCTGACTTAATGAGCTATATAGTCTGAACCTTGAATCAAGAGAACGATGACAAGAACACGATCCAAATTTCAATTGATCTTTTTTTTGTTTTTTTTATTTTATATAAAACACGATCCAAATTTCAATTGATCTTTTTTTTGTTTTTTTTTATTTTATATAAAGTATCTAGATTTCACGGGAATCCTCAACCGATTCTTCTAAATAAAACCTCACAGATAAAACGCAGGAACGAAGCTCTGAATCCACCTGATGTGGCACACGAAAATGATTTGAAAAGAAGGAGAATCCACTCCTTTAAAGTAATCGATAAACACTCCAAGAAAGTAACAACACTCCAAGAAAGTAACAATGGAGTTTAATCCAAATAACAACCGATTAGTTAATAATAATTAAATTGACGAGCTCGCAAGCTGAAAAGAAAGCCAACAGTGGAAAGGCTATATATATAGCCGGCGAATAGAAAACCCTAAGTCTAGAATCTTCCTAAGCTGATAAACTTAAGAAAAACAAGCTAATTATCATGATAATTAAAAATATTAAATACTAAATATATAAGATTTAGTCAAATCTTAGAAACAATGACCCAGACCCAAATACGTCCCTGTGTGCTACCTGAGAATGATGACAAAACAAAATGTTTGAGTTGGACATATATGAGGCGGCAGAGTCTTAGCCGCATATGCAAACTCCCTGCCGCAGCAGTAAGTTTTTCTCCATTTGCCAAGCTACGTGGCAAGTCTCGTGGGATTTTCCCTTGGTGATGATTGACAGCATTTCGAGCACCATAACTTTGAGTGGCCCAGATAATCATACTAGTTGTACTTGGGCCTATTTAACTAGAAGCAGAAAATCAAAAGTAGGCCCACTTAAAATTTGTAAGCAACTTTCCAAAAAAAAAAAATGATGTTTAACAGTTGGATCAAAGCTCAAACATTTGCACCGCACAAAATGGAGAAAAGAGTCCAAATCTGTTCACACTTCTCCAACAAGTGTATATTTCACATATTTTTCTGATTGGTTGATTATTTAACTGATGGTCTCATTACCCTCCATGTTTAGAATCATGACCCTCGTTATATAACTCCCTAAATTAAATCAAGGGTAGAGATTAAAATGTGAAATATACACTCGTCAAGGAGTGTGCACGAATTCGCACTCCAGAAAATGACTAAATCTTCAAATTTCAATTTTGATGATAAATTACTTGCGTTTTCTTTTACCTAATGAGTTGCACAGAAAACAAAGAATTGTCTACCATTCCGGCTTTGTGCTGCAATAAAGTCAAGATTGGTACTAGTAGTAGCTACATAATGAAATAGTTGTTGATGATAACTATGGTAATGTCGCAGGACGATTAGTAGTATAATGATGTATGCATGTAAACTCTATAGTAATGCATATATAGGCGACGACACACTCCATTACATTATTCGTAAGACACTGCAGAAAACTAAGATATGGTTGAAAGGGAAATTTCACATGACTGAGGTAAGATTTTAAATGGAGTTTCTCTCTCCTCAGAAAAAGCGATCTTCCCTGTGAAAATCTTAGCCTCTTGCTCGTTTCTTTCCCTGTGATTGAATCAGTGTAAGAGTGTGCTAATTGAATTTCTTCGTTTTCAAAGGACGGATCTATGATCCTTCCCCTTTGGGCCGAGATCTATTGGTTAGTAGATATTTCTTTTCGCTTTTTCTTTTCTTTATGCTTTCATTTCATGGCTACAGTTACCTTTGAATCTAAATCATTTGATTCATCTTGGATCAATAAAGGCGGGTTTAAGGTTTTGAAGATTAGAGAAAAGTACAAGGGTCGTCAAAGTTGGATTTTCATAAATCAAGAGGCTTTTACATGAATTCAGTCTATCACTCAAAAGGTTGTCTCTTTCTTAGGTAAAAATCCACAAAAATGGACGCAAAGATTTAATCAGATAGTTTTTCTTATAGAAATGTGCTTTAACAATAAGGGTGAATATCTCAAGATCACAAGATTTGAACTAGATTCAAGATTTAGTTTCATTTGTATTCCATGTGGGAAAGATGGAATGACTTGGAATTCTTTATGGTCTTCTTTAGCTCCTCAATCGAAAACAAAGAATTTTGTTTTGAACTCTAATGACTTTCCAAGTCTAGAAACCAATAACGATACTCATCCCCTGGGAATTATAGTAGAAGCTAAAGGTCCTCATTTCGGATGGAATCGTATCTCTACGGCTTTGAAGAAACACCTTAAGTGGTCAGGGAATATAAATCTCAGGAGCATCAATTCTCACCTTGCATTTTTTGAAGCCAAGATTACTTCAACTTATGATATTTTCAAGGAAGAAAAAGTCCTATCTCTTGGAAAATCTTTATTATCCATAAGGCAATGGAAATTCGAAGAACTAATCAACTATTCAAATAATGGTTGTCATTGGTTGGGTATTAGAGGGTTATCTTTCCTTCACTGGGATAATAAGAATCTTAAGGAAGTTTGTTCTCCTTGGGGAAAAGTCTTAGAGATTCATAAATTATCAAGTGATTTCTCGAAACTAAGCTGTTGCAAAATCAAGGTTCGTGCTGATCTTAGTAAAATCCAAGTTGATGTGTTCTTAAATGGTCGCTGGTTGAGTATCGAATGGATCCATGATTATTCTGATATTTTCTCAAACCAACAGCACATTATCATACCATCAATCAAATAAAAATTGGTGGTTCCTGATCATCATCTCAATCATGATCAGGAAGATATTTCCTTGCATGCAGATCCTACTTACACGCAGTCAATCTTTCAAAATAAAAAAGATCCTCCAGTGCATGCGAAATATCAACCAAAAATTAAAGTCCAGGAATTCATCCTTTTCAAATTCAAATTCTTCTTCTAACCCGACGCTAAAAAGTCTAGAGAAAGTTTGGAGAAAGGTATCCCGTATTCAGCTAGGGGTTCCCCATTGGGTAAAAATGCACAAGTGCTAGAGGATGAAAACTCAAGATCCCTTCTACACAGGAATTAACTCCTTCAAATGGTGATGAAGTGATTATTCCGTAGGTTACAGTTAGAAGTAAAAAATTGGGTCGTCATATGAGCCAGATGGGGGGAGCGTTATCTTCGGGTCTGAGTCCAGATCCGAGTCCCGGCTCTAGATTTTTGAATCTAACTCCTGCTCATGACTCGAGAACTCTGGAAACTATCGATCAAAATATGAGCCAGATGGGGGGGGGGGGGGGGGGGGGGTTACTGTCAGTTCCCATAGAGGACAACAGTTTCAGTCCTAAATCTTTGGATCTAACTCCTGCCCATAATCAACTAGCTTCGAGATCGAGTTTGGTCTTATCTCCAACGTTCACTAGCTCATTGGATACTTCCTCGATTGCTGAACTAGGAGATAGATCTTTATCTCATACACAGTTTTTATCTCCATGAAATTCAAACGGAAAAAAGTCGTTATCTAAGACAGAAGATTCTCACTCCCCATTGGTATTGACTTCTGAAACTCAAAATTTTGAGACCCAACCAGAAAATAGAATCTAGAGTATCATACCATATGGATTTCAACACAAAAATTGGTATCTCTTGTAATTTACCAAACACAATAGAAATGTGTCGTGATCTAATTATCAAGAATGATAAATTTGTTCTTAAATCTGAGGTTCTTCATGATGATGAGGATGGAATGGCTGACTTTGATTCATATTCTGAAATAGAAGAGGATGAAGAAACTATTGAAGCATTCAATACTGCGGCTGAGGATGAATCAACTGAAGTAAATGGTTTTAATCCTCTTAATGTTTCTAGGGTTGTACATTATATGGATGGATCATAAAATAATGTGATGGAACATAAGATGTTTAGGACAAGATGAAAAAATTATTGCAGTCAAAACTGCAATTAGGAAAAACAATGTTACTATTTGCTCAATCCAAGAAACCAAAAAAGAAATTGTGGATGATTCTTTAATTAAAGCTTTGTGGGGAAACATTGGCTGCAATTATCTTAATTTACCTTCAGAAGGTGCACCTCTGGAGGAATTATTGTAATGTGGAAAGATGGTGTGGTGCATATGGAGGATTTCTTAGTGGGAGCTTTTTCTCTAACTATCAAATTCATAAATCTTTTAGATAATTTTGAATGGTTGTTTACCTCAGTTTATGGTGCCTCTGATTATGGTGATTACTCACAATACTGGCAGGAATTGAATGATATTAGGATTTTATTTAATTATCCATGGGTGCTGGGTGGAGATTTTAATTCCAAATTATCTCAAAATGATAGAAATTGTGCAGGTGGTTGTTCTATAAGTAGAAATTTCTTTACAAGTTTTGTAAGTAGGCATGAATCGATTGACTTACCCTTATCTGGAGGTAAGTCCACCTAGACCAATTCACAGAAACCACCTATTCTAGTTAGACTAGATAGATTTCTTGTTTCTGAAGATTGGTTCTCTCATTGCCCTTCTCCATTGCAGTCAAGACTAAAAAGGCCAATTTCAGATCATACGCCTATTCTTCTCTCTTGCAATTGAAATTTGAAGTTCAAATCTCCTTTTAGGTTCGATAATTATCTCTTACTTCATCCTTCTTTCATTCCTAATTTGAAGATTTGGTGGCAGAATTTAACTTTTTCTGGTAATCCTAGCTTCATCTTTGCAAAAAAGTTACAATCTTTAAAGTTCTTCATCAAAACATGGAAAAAGTCTATGGGAGATATGAAGTTGCAGGTTGATCAGCTTGAGGAACTGATAAATTCTTGGGACATAAATGAAGAAGATGTGCACCTTTCTAGTTCTGACTATGAGTCAAGAAATGAAGAAAAATCTAAGCATGCTTCTCTTTCTTTGAATATTTCCAGAAAGTGGGCACAAAGAGCAAAGGACAACTGGGAAAAGAATGCAGAGAAAAATTCCAAATATCTTCATCAACTTGCTTCCTTCAAATATAATTGTAACAACATCAACTGTTTGAATATTAGTGGAAATTTGTGTTATGATAAGGAGAAGATAGCTACTGAAGCAACAAATTTTTATACTTCTTTATTCATGGAAGATTTCCCTATAAGACCAAGCTTTGATAACATTGAATTTCCTTCTATTTCTCTTCAGGAAAGTATTTCTCTTGAGAAGCCTTTTTCTAAGGAGCAAGTTAAGAATATCATATGGCATTTTGGCTTAAACAAAGCACATGGTCCTGATGGCTTCACAATGGAGTTTTTTAAAGCTGCTTGGGAGGTAATTAAATCTGACTTAATTCTTGTTATAAAGGAGTTTGAAACTAGATGCTCTCTTGCTTGGGGAGTTAACTGTACCAATCTTAAGTTGCTTTCTAAAACTAATGGTGCAATTTCTCTTAACAACTTTAAACCTATAAGTTTAATTGGAGGAATACACAAGATTTTATCCAAATTATTGGTTGAGAGATTGAGAGTTGTTTTCCCTTCAATTATCACAAACTTTCAAGGAGCTTTTATTCATGGTATATAAATTAGTGATGGAATTCTAATTGCTGCAAAACTAATTGACTCTAGAATTAGAGAGAATAAGTCTGGTCTGGTTTGCAAAGTTTACTTTGAGAAAGCATTTGACAACATAAACTGGAACTGTGTGGACATTGTGATGCAAATATATGGTTTTGGCAATATCTGGAGAGGATGGATAAAATGGTGCATTACTCAAGCTATATTCTCTATTCTCATAAATGGGGAAGCTACACAAATGTTTAGAAAGCAGAACGGTATAAGGCAGGGTGATCCCATATCTCATATCCCATTTCATCTTTACTATGGTTGCTGAAATCCTAACTAAAATGATTGGTAATGCAGCAGAAAATGATCTTCTCTCTGGCTTCCAAGTAGCCACTAATGGAACTACTGTTAATCATCTACAATTTGCAGATGACTTAATAGTTTTCTTATATGATTCTGAAGAACAAATCACTGCTCTGAAGAACATTTTGTTTGCTTTTCAACTGGTGATTGGGTTAAAAGTGAACTTCAGTAAAAGTGCAGTGATTGGTATTGGTGATGACAACAATGAAGCTCTTTGTACTTCAGTTTTTGGTTGTCAGCTTGTAGATTTTCCAATAAACTATCTGGGAATTCCTTTGGGCAGTAAGTCTAAAAAAAGGCAGTTTGGGATGTAATGATTGCTAAATGCCAACAAAAACTGAGTACCTGGAGGAGGAGATATCTCACAAAAGGTCAGAGACTTCTTTTGATAAACAATGTATTAGCTATTATGCCTATATACTATTTATCTTTGTTTCAAATGCCAATGTCAGTTGTGAAATCTCTAGAGAATATCATGAGAAGGTTCCTTTGGGGTTCTTCAGATACTTCTAAAAAGAGAAGTTGGGTGGCTTGGTCAAAAGCTAATATTTCAAAAACTAATGGTGGCATTGGAATTAAGAAGTTAAAGCTAGTTAATAAGGCCCTTCATTGCAAGTGGATTTGGAGATATGGCAAGGAGAAAGATGCTCTTTGGAGGAAATTAATCTTTGAGAAATTTGGAGGTAACCCACTTTCTTTTTTCCCAAACAACAACTCTAAACCAATAAAACATAGTTTATGGGCAGGAATTTTGAAAGCAAGAGATTATGTTAAAGATAACTCCACTCTAACAGTTCATAATGGAAATAACATTCTTTTCTGGTTGGATAAGTGGGCTGGTGGAGTGATTCTTAAAGACAGATTTCCAAATATTTTCAAAATTTCTAAAGATAGGATGGCTACTATTAGTGAAATGCTTAATTCTCATGGTTCTTGAAGCTTTGATTTTAAGAGAGATCTAAAGGAAGCTGAAGTTGGAGAAATTGCTCATCTTACTCAGCTGCTTGATGGCTTTGCTCAAACTATTCATTCTTGTATGGCTGAAGATACAAGAAAGTGGGATTTTGGAGATGAATTTTCTGTTTCCAACTGTTACTCTTCCCTTGATGTGGATGGTTTCCTATATTTTCCTCATAAACAGATTTGGAATCCTAAGATATCATTGAAGGTATCTTTTCTGGTTTGGACTTTATGTCGTGATGGTGCTCCAACATTGGATACTCTTCTCAGAGCTGGATTAGTTAATGACAGACAGTACATTCTTTGTTCTGCAGAGGAGGAAACTCAAAATCATTTGTTCTTGCAGTGCCCTGAAACTAGAAAACTTTGGAATTATTTTCTGGAGAGCTTTGGTGTTAAATGTGTTTTTCAGAGACTGTGAAGACAAACATTTGGGAATGGAAGAATAGCAAATGCAATGCAATGGTGAAGAAACTATGGTGAATTCTTCCTTTTCCTATATGGTGGAACATCTGGAAGGAGAGAAATTCCAGATTCTGCAACAACAAGAAAAGAAATATATAACATCTAATTATCTCAGTTAAATGCACCTTGTATAATTGGTCTGTGCATACAAAGCTTTTTGAGGGTTATGCTCTTAGTATTTTGATTTGTAGCTGGAATGCTGTTATACACAGCGAACTCTTTATTTTTTCTTGAGATTCTTTCATCACTTTGAGTGAAGCTTATTTTAATATAATTTTACCTTTTCCTTTCAAAAAAAAAATTCACATAACTCGTGTATTTTGCTAGAAACAGACAGAATCTGTAGTCTTGGTCCTAGGATTTGAGATGGTGAATGGGGTTGACGAGGTGCAAGTGAATTTCGGTTGGTAGAAGGTGAAACTAATGCCGTGGGATGACGAGGTAGTGCTTAAGGAACAACATGTAATTGGACGATGGGAATGGAGGAAAGTTTGGATGATGGAAATATGTGCGTAAAAAGAAAAATATGCATTCTACGTATATTAGATAAATAAACCATCCAGATTTTCCACAATTTGACCAAGTTGGATCATACTAAACCGCAAAGTAATAACTCGAAAAACCTCACATAATGGACTTTTAACTTGTTGAAGCCCATTCTACAGATAAAGATACTTCCAAAGTTATCAAATTAACGAAGATATGGAAACTTGTAATAATTAATAATATGTCATGACACAGAGAAACGACTTAATTCCCTGACTTAATTGGTAGGAAAAAGTAATTAGACTTCAAAATAAGAAACCATACCTCAAATTTAGAACCCGATAACTTTCCGGTGCTTTACACTGGAGAGCTTTCATTACAAAGTTGGTTTTGGATCTGAGATTTCAGATTCACCGAGCAAATAACTTCAAGTGCTTTACATTGGAGAATTTTCTTTACAAAGTTTGTTTTCGATATGAGATTTCAGATTCGCTGAGCAAATTTAGGAAATAGTAGTATGTTGTTTTCTTTTGTAATAAAAATATTGTGTTCTTGCAATTTTTAGGTTTTAGATTTATGTTTTCTTGTTTGATTTCAATAAAAAATTTCAATGGCTACTATATGTCATATATGTTATTTCATTACGCTTTTACAACGGTGTATTATTGTCCTTGGGGCTTTCCACTGGGATTCTATGATATAATCAATATATGGATTTGTTATAGCAGAGTTTTTATTCAAATATTGTCTCAACAATCTCATCAATCCATATTAATGGAAGGAAGAACATAAAAAATATATTTTGTTGGACGAAATCTCATGTTGTTATTCATGTGGAAGATTATTCAGGAACTACCGTTACAAAATTCTGAATACCAGACTGATTTTGATACAACTTCTTCTATGATGGACGTGACAAAGGTATCTAATTTGGAAATTAAATTAATTGAGGGGGATGCAATCAATGGTCAACAAGCCGGTTTGGGGAATTATTAAGATATCCTTTGGAGGATCATGTTTCTCTCTTGTAGGATCAAGACCTCTGTTAGTCCCTTCCATATTATTTTATTTTATGTAATATCAGAAAATGTAAATCACATTGTACGCTTGTTGTATCAATATGCAATCTATCATGATCAAATAAGAGGATGTGTCTATCTACCACCTTTTCTATGTAACCCTTCAAACCTCAATTTGAATGAGGTATTCGAATAAATAAAATTTAGGGGATACTCAAAGCCCCTCATTCCTTAAAAAAAAAAGAAAAAAAAATTGATTACAGGGGGTTAGTCAATTGAGACTTATGGAGAAATATAAAGAGTTTTAGAGACTTTTGAAATCTCTTTTTTGTCATTAGAGAGTCTTTCAAAATCTCAAGCAATCTCTGTTATTGGATCGTGACTTTCTTAATGTCTTCAAAAATCTTTGTTATTGGATTTGAAATTTGAAATCAATGATTTATGGTTTTGAGAGATTTGTAGAGACTTTTATTACAAAATATAAAGATTTAAAATCCTAGACAAATAAAGCTCCCACGTTGAACGGTGAGGAAACCGTCGCTTCATATTAGCCGGAATAGGCCTATTTTGAGTTTTGTGAAACGAGCGTTTTGGTGATGACACTTGGAAACGTATAATTATGCAAAAATAAAAGGAAAAAAATTATAATAGAGTATCTACCATATTAGGACTATTTTTTCCAAATTAATATATACAAGGGAAAAAAAACATGTTTCACACATATTTTATGCAAAAAAAAAGGAAGAAAAATATCTGCGAATAAAAAAAGGAAAAATTAAGTATATCTGCGAAAATAAAAGGAAAAATTTAATAATATCCACACATATTTCCTATCTTTTCTCCACTTATTTAATGTATTCTCCCCGCCACACCAAATCAAAATACATCGCCACGAGGCGGGACGAAGCCCCGTGTACACAAAATTGCAGTGGCACGGGGTGGGCCGAAGCCCCGCGCACAACAAGTTGAAAGAAAAAAAATTCCTTGTGCGTAGCGCGGGCACAAATCTAGTATACCATAAAAGGCTAAAACAAAACCTCTCCAAATAAGTGATATTTTGAGAGACTTTTTTCTTTAAGGATTAAATATAAAATTAAAATTAAAACCAATAACCACATTAAAAAAATGATAAAAAATGCTATCTTCTAAAACCAAAAAAGTTCACTAGAGATTCAAATCCATTAAGCTCGTCTCATTTTGAATTTTTTTATTGCCTAAAAATTACAATTTCTATTATCCATGCATGGACTAATACATTTATGTTGAATTATTCATATATTCATTGTGTAAAAAGTAAATACACTACTTGTTTTACGTGTGTAAGTTGAAATTTATATATGTTTTGTTGTCTCTATGAATCACCATGATTCCTAAAAAATCATTCAGATAGTCTCCCAAAATCTCTAAACTCACAGAAAGTCACCCAAAATCTTCTATATAAAAAGTCTCTTAATGTATCTACTAAGCTTAATTGACTAACCCCTATTAGCTGCTAGTGTATCTTATAGGAATCTAACATGCTATAAAGAAAAAAAGTTAACATCCATATTCCTCCAACAACATATGAAATAATTTCTTTTTCTTTTTCTTTTTTGCCTCCAAAAACCTTCCTATGCATCCCTACGTAAATAAAATATTTGCATCCATCTCCTTATCCCAATTAATTGGTACCCCATAGCCTCGTTGAGGAAAATTATCGTCTCACCATAAAATCAGCTAGTGACGGAGCCGGACCTTTTCCCAAGTGGGAACAAATTCATATGGTAAAAGTCTGTATATACTGGCGGGTATGTGGCCCGATTATTTATTTTTTGGCATTTCAATTGAGTTTTTAATTTTAAGTAAGTGAAAATCAAATTATAAAATATTTTAATTAAATTAGACATAGTAATTTAGAGCACTTTTTATTCTACGTCATATATTTGATGTATTTTTGTCAGTGATGCTATTCACCTCATTATTCTCCATTTCCTTATTCTTCTCTCTCCTATCTAAACTCCATATCTGGAAAATGGTGAACATATACCTGAACGTGATATTTGTCCCCGCAAGATATGTAAAGTACAAAAATCATAAGCCTATAATAGTGGGATTTCAGAATCAAGTGGGATTGGTGGACCCATTTGTCCCTATATCCCTCTGTCACTAAAATCAGCAGCTTTATTTAGGCTATCGGAAACATTCGCCATACTCGGGCGCATACAGCCGTTTGTGTGTAACTTGATAAATAACCTGTAGCTGAAAGTTAAACTATATACTTCCACCCCCGGTCCATGATCCTCCGATAGAATTACCATCCTCCCCTCCGCTGTGGCTTTTCATATCGGGTATATTAATTAAATACCACTAGTTCTGACAGCCAATAATTATACCCTTATACAACAATAAATATTCTCCTATCATCTAAAAACCTTATCCATTAAAAAATAGGTTACCTTAATATGCTCACTTATAATATTATTTTTCATTTAAAAACCTTATCCTTAACAAATTTCTTTTTCCATTACTTCACAGCCACCACCACCACCATTCTACCATCACCAGTACCGCCGCCACAACCACTCCACTACCGCCGCCACTTACTAAATAAAACCACCACTAATATTCTACCACCGCCACTGAAATTCCACAACCACCATCATTGACGATGATGTCACTGTTTCCACCGCCGCCATGTCCACCGCCTCCATCAAAATTAGGTGTCAACAACCGAAGTTGATCCAAAATTTAAAAGTTCAAAAATAACTTTACTAATACATATTCCAGTTTTTTTTGTGCGTCAACAATCGAAGTTGATCCCAGTGAATGGAGTCAACAACCAAAATTAATACAAAAGGTGGAATCCAGGAACAATGTTTCCAGATTGTAGTGTCAACAACCAAAGTTGATCCCTTTAAGTAGGATCAACAATTGAAGTTGATCCATTAAGTTGGATCAACAATGGAAGTTGATCCACAAAAAATGGGATCAACAGTCGGAGTTGACACCATTTATATGAGTCTGTTTGCTGTAAAAACCAATAAACCTGGAACCTGCAAACTGACATATCCTTAAGAGCCACAAGAATAACATTCATAAAAATAAATCAGAATGTATGTCGTTACAAATATAACAATTCCAAACCAAAAAGCATTAAAAAAAAAACCTCCAACTAGTATAAAACCTAAAAAAGATGCAAAAAAAGCTGTAGTGAATCAACTTCAACACATCAAGCCCTTTCGTGCTAGAGCAGTGAATCAAAATTTTTTGCAACAACCATCTTTGATACAAAAAAAATTACATATAGGAATGAGTGAACTTGGCGTGAGTCGAACACGCATCATCTGACATCGAGTCAGTCATGGTACCATTGCACCACAAATTCAACATTTGAAGAACTTTACAACTACAAAATCCAACAACACCACCACAACCATTAGTCGAACAACAATACACAAACACAAACCAGCAAGAAATTAAGCTAATTTTTTTAACAAACAAGATTTAAACTACAAGCATGACTATACCAATCCAAGGAAATGTTGTCAACAATAGGAGTCAGTAGTTGATCCCATAAAAAAGGCTCTCTGTAGTTGCAGGAAATCCTACACTTGCAGGAAATCCCACACTACACCCCTCACAAGATTTCAATAACATTCAACTCATTTTATATTAACAATCTTAATTTTATTGATGAATCTTTGAACAATCTTACAAGAAAAGATAAAGGAATCAAGAATAATCACTGCTCTAGATTTTCTCTCTCCTATTTACTTTCTTCTCAATCAGAAAATATCTCTCTCTTCCTTTACAACGGAACGGCTATTTATAGGGAATTACATAGTGGATGACAGCTAATCTGTCCTTTATTTTCGGATATGACTTGCGACATTGTCGCGACCTTACAAATGTTAATCTCACAAACTCTCTAATTTTCGCAGGACCGTCACATTTTTCTCATGATTTAGTTGACGTCGTTTATTATGTCATTTCTGAAATTATTCTGCGACGTTGTTGTGTTGTGTTGCTGATAATTTCGTTAAGGCATTATTGCTGCGAGATTCTGATCCTACATCTTGCCTCTTCTCATATCTTCTCTGTGAAGTAGAGAATGATGTGAGAAATGCCGCAGTTGTCCATCTCTTCATATTCTGCATTTATCACACGTATCCTTTCTTCCATCTATTTCTTGACACGTCTTCTGTAACCGCTCACGTCTTTTCGCATTAATGGTGTTTATTTCTTCGTGTAGTTGCAAGAAATCCTACACTACACCCCTCATATGATTTCATTAACACTCAACTCATTTTTAGATTAACAATCTTAATTTTATTGATCAATCTTTGAACAATCTTACAAGAAAAGATAAAGGAATCAAGAATAACCACTGCTCTAGATTTTCTCTCTCCTATTTACTTGTTTCTTACTCAAAAAAGATCTTCCCTTTCCTTCACAATTGAACGACTATTTATAGGGAAGTACCTAGTGGATGACAGCTAATATGTCCTTTATTTTCGGATATATCTCGCGGCATTCTCGCAACCTTACAAATGTTAATCTCGCAAACTCTCTTATTTTCGCAGAATCATTACATTTTTCTCATGATTTTAGCTGACGTCGTTTATTATGTTGCTTCTAAAATTGTTCTGCGACGTTGTTGTGTTGTGTTGTTGATAATTTTGCTGAGGCATTATTGGTGCGAGATTCTGATCCTACATCTTGCCTCTTCTCATATCTTCTCTGCAAAGTAGAGAATGATGTGAGAAATACCGCAACTGTTCATCTCTTGATATTCTGCATTTATCACACGTATTCTTTCTTCCATCTGTTTCTTGACACGTCTTCTGTAACCGCTGCTTTTCAACCGCTCATGTTTTTTCATCTTAATGGTGTTTATTTCTTCGAGTAAAAAATATTCTTTATATATTCTTCTTACTCTTCTTTTCACTTTCTTTTTACTTTCTCTTCTCTTTTTATTCTCTCATCTCTGCAACTCTATTGTTCTTACGTAAGTTCCGCTACTGTAATCCTTCCTTCTTCAATCTTCTTACTTTTTATTCATTCCCATACTATATATTCAAGTATCCCTCGAAGTGACCATAAACATGAGAAAAACCTAAAAGACGTCCAAAAAGATCTTGCAGAGAAAGGTTTTACACTTTCTACCATTCCTGGTGAAAGTGCCAAATCAATTCTTTCTATCAAACTTTTCTCTGATCAATATTTTGATGATCAATCAATCATAATTTCTCTAGGTCAAATTCTCGCAGGTCTTCCCATTCCTCTTTATGATCCAGATATTCCCTTGTTTTATGAAATTCTCGCTCACTCGGGATTTTCGCGAGCTATCTTTCAATTGAGTGGGGATTGCATCCGTCTGATGTTAGAGTTCGCTAACCGTGGTGCTGGTAAAGGATCTCTGTACTCCAAAGAACTTAGGGATCCTAAATTTGCATACTTTGAGATAATTGCTGAGAAATATACAATAGCGAGCTTCTTTGAAAATTATGAATTGATCTCCTGGAAGAAAGAGAATACTCGCTCGGGTATTCGTTTGAAAAGGAAAGATAACATTGATGAAGCGAAAATACTTATGCAAGACATTGATTAGCATTCTGGTAAGAACACAACTCCTCGCCAATCCAAAGATGATAAATGGTGTGTTTTTCCCTTGATGCTAAAAGGACCTTATATTGCTGGATCAAATATTCTTCCTGAGAATCTCGCTACCTATCAACCTTGGGTATTCTCTTGGCCCGAGAAGGAGAAAGAGGTATGTTTCTTCCAGTTTCACTCACTTTATATTTCTTTATTTGTCTTTATTCTTTTGTTCGCTGACCCTTGCGATATTCTACAGATCCAAAAACTGAAAGATAGTCATAACAGGACTGGGAAGACTAGTACCTTGTTAGCTCTTCGCTCATACACAGATGAGGTAAGAAATTTTCTCTTATGATTTTAAACAGTATACTGTTGCTTCCATTTATTATTTCTATCTGTGTGTGAATATTATTGCTGAAATAGAAGAACCTTCCAATGTTGCGAAGACTGGTGATAAAGGCAAATGTGCTCTTCGCAGGGAAAAATCAACTGCTCCTCCTTCAAAGAAAAGAAAAGTCCGTTCTTCTTCTCCTTCAAATATTCCTTCTCATGAAAACTCCCAGAATGATGATGATGATGAGGATAATGATGATCTTGCTGCAAATGAAGATTTTACATATGAATCTTCTATGGCTAAGCTCTTTGGCCTCTTTTCTGATTCTTTGCAAGGAATGGGAGATAGTCAATTTGGTAACACTTGTAAAGCTCTCGCTACAATTTTCGATGTTCCTTTGTTGGATGGTGATGATTCTCTTCGTGGAGTTTCTAGATCAGTGACTCCCAATTTCCTGCATTCTCTTAATAGTCTGGTATACTTTCATCGTTTTACTTTTTTTATTGTTGTAACTCAAAATCTCTTTCTATATTAATACTTTTTATATTTTCTCGCAGGATGGAAAAGCTTCTTTCGCTGTTGCCTCAGATCTAGAGAGGAGACGCGAAAATCTTGAGAAAAAGAATCTTCAATTTCGCACAAAGAATGAAGAACTAGAAGCTGAAGTCAAATGTCTTCGCGAGAAAAACAGACAACTAGAAATTGATTCTTCTTCGTATAAGAACAAAATCTCTAGTCTTCAGCAAGCTAATAATCAGCTCTATGGTATGTTACTTTTCTCCTTTCCCTTCATTCATTCATCCTGTTGTTTTATCTTATTTAATTGATCCTTTTTGCAGACATTTATGGTCTTTCTGATGAAGCTACCATTCTTCGTTCATTTCCTAATGCCTTGGATAATGATACCCTTCTTGAGCGTCTTAATAAATCTTTAAATAGTTTCTCAAATGATAGAATTTCATCTCTTTCTCTGAATGAACTTAGATCCAAATTTCGCCTCTTAGAAATTGACCATAGATCTAGTTTAGGCTTAGCCAACCGATTTAAGCGTCTCCTTCTTAATTCTAAAGAGAAAATCAATGAGTTGAGAACCAAAATTAGCGGTCTCATAGATGATAAGGATCGCATCTCTGATCAAGGTGCTAAGGCTTTGGCGAAATTCCAAGAGACTCTTCTTGAAGTTCAACTTGAACGAGATGAAGCTAACCGCAAGAACATCGAGCTCTGCGAAAGAGAAAACCAAATTCGTTCTCGTCTTATAAGTAATGAGGATGAATTTGCTTGGGCTGCGAAAATCTTAGATGATGCCAGAAAAGATTTAGGTGTAAATGTTAGTCTCCAAGTTGAGCATACAGCCTTGATTAGAGATATGATTTCTGACAGAGAAGGTTATTAACTGTTCTTCTTACTAATCTTTTGTTTCTTATGAATTTTCATCAAGATTAATTGATTGTCTTTTGCTCGCAGATTCTGAAAGTAGATATCGTGAAAAGATTGAGGAACTTGAAGCTGAAAAAGAGGAACTCGCAAAGAATCTTTCTTCTCGCAACGACAAGTATTCTAGATTAAAGAATCAAATCAAGATCACTGTTGCGAATTTTAAGAATGATGCTATGCATTTTCGCAATCAAACTATCCAAATGGTTTGTGATGACCATAGTATCCCTCATTCTGATTATCCTTGTCTCTTGGAGAGATCCCAAAGAATATTCCCAGTCTGATTATTTCTGATAGCGAAGCTGATGATGAAGAATCTGATGGTGATGAAGGTTCTGATGGTGATGAAGTTGATGACGAGACGAAGAAGGGAACAAGTCTGATGAAGATGATGAAGGATCAACTAAGAAGTAGTCTTTGTTTCTTTCTTTAATCTTCTGTAATACTTGTACATTTATTCCTCCTTTCTGTATATTTGCGAATTCTTTTGGTTCTCCATATTCCTTAATGTATGAGTTTCTTTCATTTTGACCTGCATTCATTAAAACAATTCTTCCTTGCAATACAGTTAATCAATATAATCATTAATTTTTGAATTTTTGTGTAAATCTATCATATGGAGACAAATAACATTTTCTAATTTCATTCATTCCCATACTTGCCTCTGTTATTTGTATCCAAATGAGAGATTTTGCAGATTTTTCTTATTTTGTGCCTCAACTTCGCAGTTGTTTATGTATAATTTCGCAATCTTATGCGAAGTGAATTTTGATTCTTTTCAAAATCTCATTCCTGTGTGGTCTTATTTTGCCTTCCTAATTAAAGGTCTTATTATGCCACCTCTTGTCATTGCGACAAAATCGCAGGACGTTCTTGCACTTTCATGCAAAAACCCATTGATCTTGCCTTAACTTTTTCTTTTGTATTATGGCCTCTTCAGGAATGTTGCGACAATATGACAGGCCTAAATATTCTTGCGAAAATAAAGCCCCATGACATTGCCGTCTTGCGACGAAATCGCAGGACGTCTTCGCACTTTCATGCGAAAACCCATTGATCTCGTCTTATCTTTTTCTTTTGTATTATTGCCTCTTCAGGATTGTTGCACAAATATGACAAGCCTTAATACCCTTGCGAGTAAAAAGCCTCATGACATTTGCGTCTTAAGACACTTATCAGCTCCCTAATGGAGGGTGCCGCCCTTATCTTCCCCCTGGTTGCCCCTTCAAGGAGGCGTACTTCTACCATACAAGGTTAGCTCCTCCCATCCAGTCTTAACAACAACCAGTTGTTTTCGCAGCCTCTTATCCCTTTTACCTATAGGGCTTATGGTTACGAGACTGCACCCTAAGTGGGGTTTTCTTCGGGCCGAGTGCAGTATAAGCCAAGACTTGTCAAGAATGGCAAGGTACGCTTCAAACGCCCCTGGCACTCTTGACTCAACCGTGTACCTCGGCGCCTTGATCAGATTCTGCACTCCTTGGGAGAGTCCTTATTACCTTAGTCGCCCAACCTAAGTCATATGCTTAAGCTGAGAATCCAAGGTGCCTCTCCCGGATGGGCTTTATTGACCCCAAATCTCCATGACTCAGGTTCCGGTGGCGGTGTAGCCTTTCCCTGAGCCATGCAACAGGTACCCCCTTATATGACGTACTTTAGGTCTTACATTTGCCTCTTGCGAAATTGTATTCGCGAACTAGGGTGTACGCCATAAAGGTTCGCCCCTTTCTTTTTGTCATTGTTCTCTGATTGTCTTCTGTAAAATTCATTATCTCTGCGAGATTCTCGCACATCATCATATGTATTTGCATTTCGCAATCTCAATTTTGTCATTCAATAAAATGTATTTTGAGTTGAATTTTACTTATTGCGAGAGTGTCGCAACAAATAATCATTCATACATTTCTTTTTTTATTACCTTTGCCATCCTCTGCTTCTTTTTATTTTCTGCTACTGCTTCCTTGGTAGTGGTATGATTTTTTATTCTGAGCTAGCATTAGTTTCGCAACATCTTTCTTCTTTTCTTTCGATTGCATCCACCATCAACCTCTCACTTCTTTGTGTCTCTTTGATTTTTTGTCGCCAATTTGCCTTCTTGTTAGCTCTTCCTTCGCAGGATTCCACCTCAGTTTCGTAACACCTCTTTCCTTCAACCCAATCTCCTTTTATGATTCCTACACCGCTGGGGTGAGGAAATTTAATACACTGGTGGAAAGTTGAAGCTACACCTAGAATCCCATGTAGCCAAGGTCGACCAATTAACGCATTGTAGGGTGATTCTACATCAACGACATAGAATAGGATTTCATAAGATATTCCCTTCAATGGAATTCGCATAGTAACCTCCCCTTTAGGCTTGTTGGCAGTACCATTAAAACCATATATCTTATATGTTGATGGTATAAGATCATCATCTCCCATAGTTTTATAAGTATGATAAAATAAGATGTTCACAGAGCTTCAAGTATCGATTAGAATCCTATTAATTGCCCATGAATCTTCAGCTTCATCATCCTCATCTTCTTTCGGTTTTGGATTAATTTCTAATTTTACTACCAATGGATTATCATGTACCTCTTCACCTTCGGGGATTTCTTCTGCGGTAAAAAGAAATAATCTGTTTCTGCCATTCCTCTAATGGCGAGATTTTCGCAATATTCATAATTTCTCTTCCATCATTATCTCTTGAGAACACTCTACTCAAAACATTGTCATGAAAATCTTCAATTGTCTTGTATGAATGTACGATAGAGTGACAGAATAGATTCTTTGCTTTTGCACCAACTTCTATGAAGAATGTTTCCTTCTTTTTCATCGTGTTTACTTTGTGATGCTCTGGTGGTGGTGGCAATGGTTGAGATTGTGGGTGCCCTACCAAAAAGTGGTTTAGTTTTCCTTGATCTATCATTCTCAGAATAATTCTTTTTACATTTCTGCAATCATTTGTTGTATGTCCATGAAAATGATGATAAGAACAAAACTCATGACTTCTGTGGTTTGGAGGTGGTTCCGTTCCCATGTTCCATGGTGTTGGTATATTCTCCATCAAAATTATAGCTTCCCATATTTTCTCCACACTTGCATTTAGAGGTGGCATCTTGATTTCTTCCCATACTACCTTGTGACCTCCTTGTCCTCTATTATAGTTTTGTCTTTGACCTCCATAATTTTGTGGTTGATCGAGTCTTTGAATCTTGTTATTTCCACCACGATTGTAGAAATTTCTTTCTCCTTCATACTCCTCTTGATCTCGGCTTCCCATAGCCACCAGTTTCTGTTGATTGTTACCCGTCACCTTCTCTTGTTGTACTTGCGAAGTATTCGCACTGTGTTTATTAGCTTGGGTAATAAGCTTGCATTCGCTGTTTGTGAACTGGTGTTCGCAACTGGGTATGATTCCATTTCATTTTGCCTTTCCTCTAGAGCAATATATTCTTCTTGAAGTTCTCGCAATTCAGTCATTGTGATCGTATTCTTGACTCTGAAAATTTGGATACAATAGGTTGGTTGCAAACATAGCATTGATAAATGATAATATAAGATATCTCTCATCTACACGGCCAGCCATTTCGCTACACATAGTCCTCCATCTTTTAGTTAGGTGCTTCAAACTTTCGCCAATCCTTTGTTTTAATCCAAACACGTCTTCAATACCAGGTCGCGAAGAATTATTACTATATGCCCCAGGAATGTAGTCTGCAAATGATTGAAGGATGTTATTGTATTCTTTGGTAGACCTTCGAACCATTTTAACGCCTCCCCTGTTAAGCTGGATGCGAAATACTTGCAATAAACATCATGATTTTCCCATTGCAACATGCACCTCACGTAGGCTTTAATGTGTTGAATTGCACAAGTTGTTCCATCAAAAATGCTGGTTAATGCGGGCAAATTGCATTTCGGTGGTATTCCTCCTATTGTACTTCCCTTGTAAATGGAGTTTTCGCAGCTTCTTCTATAGCTTCATCCAATTGTCTTCTGCCTACTTCTCCTCTATTATTTAGCATTCCTCTCATTTCTTCTAATCTTTCAAGATTTGTTTATTTACACCTGAATTTTGATCCATTGGTCTTTTTAATTTCGCCTCTTCTTCTGCGTTCATGTCTTTCTTCTCTCGCGAAATTTTGCATTTCTTCTTCATTATCCTCATCTCGTCTTCTGCGAGTCTCTTTCATCTCTATCTTGAATTCGCATATGCTTGATGTCTCTCCTTTCCCCTTCATGATTTTGTTCATTTCTTATTAATTCCATTCGCTGTCTTTCAGCCATCCTCTGTATTCTATCATACTCTTCATTGATATTACCGTTATTCCGGTTTTGTGTACGCCTTCTTTCTCGATTGTCGTGATTGTTCTGGCGAATTGTCTCCTGAAGCTCTGTTCTTCCATTTCCGCTCTCAATCTTTCACGTTCGCAAATTAAACGTGCTTGTTCAGCATAATGTCTTTCAATTTCTTCTTCAATCGTTTTGATTTCTTTGAGTTTCTCTTTCATGTAAAATTCTCCTTCCTTCCTCTCGATTTCCTTCGCCATCTTGATCATTTCGTCCCTGACGTTGTCCATTCTCTTGATTTCTACCATTTTGCCTATCATCAAAAGTTTCATTTTGTGGAACGTAACGATCATCAGTTCTTTCTCTATTTTCGCGATATTCTTCATTAGGATTTGATATTTCTTCTTGAATATTGTTTCCAGCATTAATTGTGGGTGAGTTTCGCCTCATTTCTCTTCTAGTCGCTTGAATATGATTTTGTAATACTTCTCGATCTTCTACTCTGTAGTCTCATATTTTCCATCCTCAATTCGTGATTTTGCCTTGTTAAATTTGCACGTTCTTCTGCCTCAGCTCTTCTTTCTTCGTGTATTCTTCGTCTCAACGTTTCTAACGCTCCAATTTCCTCATCTCCATGAATTATTCCTTCATCTGCTTCTTGATTTCTCTCTACCTGTCTATGGTTTCTGGTTTGTTGCTCTTCTTCTACTTCTTCTGCTGAATTTGATTGCCAAGTGTGTATACTCACCCTATCATAATCTGTATTCCTCCTTGTACTAGTGTTTTTGAACTGGTGGTTGAATTTTATTTTCTATTATTTCTCATTCTAGTAGATTCTCCCATTTCACTTCTTTCTCTTCCAGCAATTCTCTTGCTTCTTCTAATAGTGTTGTTCTGATGTATTTCTTCTTCTAGCCATTTCTTCAATGTTAACGAATTGCAAGAAATTATGTAAAATTCTTAATCAATCACTCCAAATCTTCACAAATCTCAATATTAATCTTCAATTTTTTCTAGAATAATCTTCAATGTCCCTGTTTCTAGCGCCATTATGTAGTTGCAGGAAATCCTACACTACACCCCTCATATGATTTCATTAACATCAACTCATTTTAGATTAACAATCTTAATTTTATTGATGAATCTTTGAACAATCTTACAAGAAAAGATAAAGGAATCAAGAATAACCACTGCTCTAGATTTTCTCTCTCCTATTTACTTGTTTCTTACTCAAAAAAGATCTTCCCTTTCCTTCACAATTGAACGACAATTTATTGGGAAGTACCTAGTGGATGACAGCTAATTTGTCTTTTATTTTCGGATATGTCTCGCGACATTCTCGCAACCTTACAAATGTTAATCTCGCAAACTCTTTTATTTTCGCAGAATCATTACATTTTTCTCGTGATTTTAGCTGACGTCGTTTATTATGTTGCTTCTAAAATTGTTCTGCGACGCTGTTGTGTTGTGTTGTTGATAATTTCGATGTGGCATTATTGCTGCGAGATTCTGATCCTACACTTCGAGTAAAAAAAAAATCTTCTTTATATATTCTTCTTACTTTTCTTTCAATTTTCTTTTTACTTTCTCTTCTCTTTTTACTTTCTCATATCTGCAACTCTATTGTTCTTCCGTAAGTTCTGCTACTGTAATTCTTCTCTCTTTAATCTTCTTACTTTTTATCCATTCCCATACTCTATATTCAGATATGCCTCCAAGTGGCCACAAACATGAGAAAAACTTAAAATACGTCCAAAAAGATTTTGCTGAGAAAGGTTTCACACTTTCCACCATTCCTGGTGAAAGTGCCAAGTCAATTCTTTCTATCAAACGTTTCCCTCATCAACATTGTGATGATCAATCAATCATAATTTCGCCAGGTCAAATTCTCGTAGGTCTCCCCATTCCTCTTTAGAACCCAGATATTCCTCTGTTCTATGAAATTCTCGCTCACTCGGGATTTTCGCGAGCTATCTTCCAATGGAGTGGGGATTGCATCCGTCTGATGCTGGAATTCGCTAACTGTGGTGCTGATAAAGGATCTCTTTACTCCAAAGAACTTAGGGATCCTAAATTCGCAGACTTGGAGATAATTGCTGAAAATACACAGTAGCGAGTTTCTTTGAAAATTATGAATTGATCTCCATGAAGAAAGAGAATACTCGCTGGGGTATTCGTTTGAAAAGGAAAGATAACATTGATGAAGCTAAAATACTCATGCAAGACATTGATTGGCATTCTGGTAAGAACACAACTCCTCGCCAATCCAAAGATGATAAATGGTGTGTTTTTCCCTTGATGCTAAAGGACCTTACATTGGGGTCAAATGTTCTTCCTGAGAATCTCGCTACTATCAACCTTGGGTATTCTCTTGGCCCGAGAAGGAAAGAGGTATGTTTCTTCCAGTTTTGCTCACTTTACATTTTTTATTTCTTTATTTTTTGTTCGCTGATCTTGCGAAATTCTACAGATCCAGAAACTGAAAGATAGTATCAACAGGACTGGGAAGGCTAGTACCTTGTTAGCTCTTCGCTCATACACAGATGAGGTAAGAAATATTCTCTTATGATTTAAACAGTATATTTGCTCTATTTCTTATTTCTATCTGTGTGTGAAGATTATTGCTGAAATAGAAAGCCTGCCAATGTTGCGAAGACTGGTGATAAAGGAAAGGTGCTCTTCGCAGGGAAAAACCAACTGCTCCTCCTTCAAAGAAGAGAAAAATCCGTTCTTCCTCTCCTTCAAATATTCCTTCTCATGAAAATCCGAGTGATGAGGATGATGAGGATAATGATGACCTTGCTGCAAATGAAGATTCTCCATCTGAATCTTCTATGGCTAAGCTCTCTGGCCTCTTTTCTGATTCTTGCAAGGAATGGGAGATAGTCAATTCGCTAATACCTGCAAATCTCTCGCTACAATTTGCGATGTTCCTTTTTGGATGGTGATAATTCTCTTCGCGGAGTTTCTAGATCGTGACTCCCAACTTCATGCTCTTAATAGTCTGGTATGCTTTCCTTTTACTTCTTCATTATGTAACTCAAAATCTCTTTCTATTTTAATACTTTTTATATTTTCTCGCAGGCTGGAAAAGCCTTTCGTGTTGCCTCAGATCTGGAGAGGAGACGCGAAATTCTTGAAAAGAAGAATCTTCAATTTCGTACAAAGAATGAGGAACTGGAAGCTGAAGTCAAATGTCTTCGCGAGAAGAACAAACAACTAGAAATTGATTCTTCTTCGTACAAGAACAAAATCTCTAGTCTTCAGCAAGCTAATAATCAACTCTATGGTATGTTATTTTCTCCTTTCCCTTCATTCATTCATCCTGTTGTTTTATCTTATTTAATTGATCCTTTTTGCAGACATTTATGGTCTTTCTGATGAAGCTACCATTCTTCGTTCATTTCCTAATGCCTTGGATAATGATACCCTTCTTGAGCGTCTTAATAAATCTTTAAATAGTTTCTCAAATGATAAAATTTCATCTCTTTCTCTGAATGAACTAGATCCAAATTTCGCCTCTTAAAATTGACCATAGATCTAGTTTAGGCTTAGCCAACCGATTTAAGCGTCTCTTCTTAATTCTAAAGAGAAAATCAATGAGCTAAGAACCAAAATTAGCGGTCTCATAGATGATAAGGATCGCATCTCTGATCAAGGTGCTAAGGCTTTGGCGAAATTCCAAGAGACCCTTCTTGAAGTTCAACTTGAACGAGATGAAGCTAACCGCAAGAATACGAGCTCTGCGAAAGAGAAAACCAAATTCGTTCTCGTCTCTTATAAATAATGAGGATGAATTCGCTTGGGCTGCGAAAATCTTAGACGATGCCAGAAAAGATTTAGGTGTAAATGTTAGTCTCCAAGTTGAGCATACAGCCTTGATTAGAGATATGATTTCTGACAGAGAAGGTTATTAACTGTTCTTCTTCACTAATCTTTTGTTTCTTATGAATTTTCATCAAGTTATTAATTGATTGCCTTTTGCTCGATTTGAAAGTAGATATCGCAAAGAATTGAGGAACTTGAAGCTGAAAAAGGGAACTCGCAAAGAATCTTTCTTCTCGCAACGACAAGTATTCTAGATTAAAGAATCAAATCAAGATCACTGTTGCGAACTTTAAGAACGATGCTATGCATTTTCGCAATCAAACTATTCAAATGGTTTGTGATGACCATAGTATTCCTCATTCTGATTATCCTTGTCTCTTGGAGGAGATCCCAAAGAACATTCCAGTCTGATATTCTGATAGCGAAGCTGATGATGAAGAATCTGATGGTGATGAAGGTTCTGATGGAGATGAAAGTTCTGATGCAGACGAAGAAGGGAACAAGTCTGATGAAGATGATGAAGGATAAACTAAAAAGTAGTCTTTGTTTCTTTCTTTGATCTTCTGTAATACTTGTACATTTATTCCTCCTTTCTGTATATTTGGGAATTCTTTTGGTTCTCCATATTCCTTAATATATGAGTTTCTTTCATTTTGACCTGCATTCATTAAAAAAATTCTTCCTTGCAATATGGTTAATCAATATAATCATTAATTTTTTAATTTTTGCGTAAATCTATCATGTGGAGACAAATAACATTTTCTAATTTCATTCATTCCCATACTTGCCTCTGTTATTTGTATTCAAATGAGAGATTTTGCAGATTTTTCTTATTTTGTGCCTCAACTTCGCATTTGTTTATGTATAATTTCGCAATCATATGCAAAGTGAATTTTGATTCTTTTAAAAATCTCATCCCTGTGTGGTCTTATTTTTCCTTCCTAGTTAAAGGTCTTATTATGCCACCTCTTGTCATTGCGACAAAATCGCAGGACGTCCTTGCACTTTCATGCAAAAACCCATTGATCTTGCCTTAACTTTTTTCTTTTGTATTATGGCCTCTTCAGGAATGTTGCGACAATATAACATGCCTAAATATTCTTGAGAAAATAAAGCCCCATTACGTTGCCGTCTTGCGACGAAATCGCAGGACCTCTTCGCACTTTCATGCGAAAACTCATTGATCTCGTCTTATCTTTTTCTTTAGTATTATTGCCTCTTCAGGATTGTTGCACAAATATGACAAGCCTTAATACCCTTGCGAGTAAAAAGCCTCATGACATTTGCGTCTTAAGACACTTATCAGCTCCCCCCTGGTTGCCCCTTCAAGGAGGCGTACTTCTACTATACAAGGTTAGTTCCTCTCATCCAGCCTTAACAACAACCAGTTGTTTTCGCAGCCTCTTATCCCTTTTACCTATAGGGTTTATGGTTACGAGACTACACCCTAAGTGGGGTTTTCTTCGGGTCGAGTGCAGTATAAGCCAAGACTTGTCAAGAATGGCAAGGTACGCTGCAGATGCCCCTGGCACTCTTGACTCAACCGTGTACCTCGACGCCTTGATCAGATTCCGCACTCCTTGGGAGAGTCCTTATTACCTTAGTCGCCCAACCTAAGTCATATGCTTAAGCTGGGAATCCAAGGTGCCTCTCCCGAATGGGCTTTATTGACCACAAATCTCCATGACTCAGGTTCCGGTGGCGGTGTAGCCTTTCCCTGAGCCATGCAACAGGTACCCCCTTATATGACGTACTTTAGGACTTACATTTGCCTCTTGCAAAATTGTATTCGTGAACTAGGGTGTACGCTATAAAGGTTCGCCCCTTTCTCTTTTGTCATTGTTCTCTGATTATCGTTTGTAGAATTCATTATCTCTGCGAGATTCTTGCACATCATCATATTGTATTTGCATTTCGCAATCTCAATTTTGTCATTCAATAAAATGTATTTTTGAGAATTTTATTTATTGCGAGAGTGTCGCAACAAATCAATCATTCATACATTACCTTTGTTATCCTCTGCTTCTTTGTTATTTTCTGCTACTGCTTCCTTGGTAGTGCTATGTTCACCATTTTTTATTCTGAGCTAGCATTTGTTTCGCAACATCTCTTCTTCTTTTATTTCGATTGCATCCACCATCAACCTCTCACTTCTTTGTGTCTCTTTGATTTTGTGTCGCCAATTTTCCTTCTTGTTTGCTCTTCCTTCGCAGGATTCTACCTCAGTTTCGTAACACCTCTTTCCTTCAACCCAATCTCCCTTTATGATTCCTACATCGCTGGGGTGAGGGAATTTGATGCACTGGTGGAAAGTTGAAGCTACACCTAGAATCCTATGTAGCCAAGGTCACCCAATTAATGCATTGTAGGGTGATTCTACATCAACGACACAGAATAGGATTTCAGAAAATATTCCCTTTAATGGAATTCGCATAATAACCTCCCCTTTAGGCTTGTTGGCAGTACCATTAAAACCATATATCTTATATGTTGATGGTATAAGATCATCATCTCTTCCTCCCATAGTTTTATAAGTATGATAAAATAAGATGTTCACAGAACTTCCAGTATCGATTAGAATCCTATTAATTGCCTATGAATCTTCAGCTTCATCATCCTAATCTTCTTTTGGTTTTGGATTAATTTCTAATTTTACTACCAATGGATTATCATGTACCTCTTCACCTTCGGGGATTTCTTCTGCGGTAAAAGAAATATTTTGTTTCTGCCATTCCTCTAGTGGCAAGATTTTCGCAATATTCATAATTTCTCTTCCATCATTATCTCTTGCGAACACTCTACTCAAAACATTGTCATGAAAATCTTCAATTGTCTTGTATGAATGTACGATAGAATGACAGAATAGATTCTTTGCTTTTGCACCAACTTCTATGAAGAATGTTTCCTTCTTTTTCATCGTGTTTACTTTGTGATGTTCTGGTGGTGGTGGCAATGGTTGAGATTGTGGGTGCCCTACCAAAAAGTGGTTTAGTTTTCCTTGATATATCATTCTCAGAATAATTCTTTTTACATTTCTGCAATTATTTGTAGTATGTCCATGAAAATGATGATAAGAACAAAACTCATGACTTCTGTGGTTTGGAGGTGGTTCCGTTCCCATGTTCCATGGTGTTGGTATATTCTCCATCAAAATTATAGCTTCCCATATTTTCTCCACACTTGCATTTAGAGGTGGCATCTTGATTTCTTCCCATACTATCTTTAGACCTCCTTGTCCTCTATTATAGTTTTGCTTTTGACCTCCATAAGTTTCTTGTGGCTGATCGAGTCTTTGAATCTTGTTATTTCCACCACGATTGTAGAAATTTCTTTCTCTTTCATAATCCTCTTGATCTCGGCTTCCCATAGACACTAGTTTCTGCTGATTGTTGCCCGTCACCTTCTCTTGTTGTACTTGTGAATTGTTCGCCTCTGTGTTTATTAGTTTGGGTAATAAGCTTTCATTCGCTGTTTGTGAACTGGTGTTCGCAACTGGGTATGATTCCATTTCATTTTGCCTTTCCTCTAGAGTAATATATTCTTCTTGAAGTTCTCACAATTCAGTCATTGTGATCGTATTCTTGACTCTGAAAATTTTGATATACAATAGGTTGGTTGCAAACATAGCATTGATAAATGATAAGATAAGATATCTTTCATCTACACGGCCAGCCATTTTGCTACACATAGTCCTCCATCTTTTAGTTAGGTGCTTCAAACTTTCGCCAATCCTTTGTTTTAATCCAAACATGCCTTCAATACCAGGTCGCGAAGAATTACTACTTATATATGCCCCCAGGAATGTAGTCTGCAAATGATTGAAGGATGTTATTGTATTCATTGGTAGACCTTCGAACCATTTTAACGCCTCCCCTGTTAAGCTGGATGCGAAATACTTGCATAATACGGCATCATGATTTTCCCATTGCAACATGCACCTCACGTAGGCTTTAATGTGTTGAATTGCACAAGTTGTTCCATTAAAAATGTGGGTTAATGCGGGAAAATTGCATTTCGGTGGTATTCCTCCCAATTGTACTTCCCTTGTAAATGGAGTTTTTACAGCTTCTTCTATAGCTTCATCTAATTGTCTTCTGCCTACTTCTCCTCTATTATTTTGCATTCCTCTCATTTTTTCTAATTCTTTTAAGGTTTGTTTATTTACACCTGAATTTTGATCCATTGGTGTTTTTAATTTCTCCTTCCTTCTTCTGCGTTCATATCTTTCTTCTACCGCGAAATTTTGCATTTCTTCTTCATCATCTTCATCTCGTCTTCTTCTGCGATTCTCATCCTCATCTCTATCTTGAATTCACATTTGATAATGTCTCTCATTTTCCCCTCCATGATTTTGTTCATTTCTTATCAATTCCATTCGCTTTCTTTCAGCTATCCTCTGTACTCTATCATACTCTTCATTGATATTACCGTTATTCCGGTTTTGTGTACGCCTTCTTTCTCGATTGTCTCCTGAAGCTCTTGTTCTTCCATTTCCGCTCTCAATCTTTCACGTTCGCAAATTAAGCGTGCTTGTTCAGCATAATGTCTTTCAATTTCTTCTTCAATCGTTTGTTGATTTCTTTGAGCTTCTCTCTCATGTAAAATTCTCCTTCCTTCCTCTCGATTCCTTTCGCCATCTTGATTATATTGTCCCTGACGTTGTCCATTCTCTTGATTTCTATCATTTTGCCTATCATCAAAAGTTTCATTTTTTGGAATGTAACGATCATCAGTTATTTCTCTATTTTCGTGATGTTCTTCATTAGGATTTGATATTTCTTCTTGAATATTATTTCCGGCATTAATTTTGGGTGAGTTTCGCCTCATCTCTCTTCTAGTCGATCTTGAATATGATTTTGTAATACTTCTCGATCTTCTACTCTGCAGTCTCATATTTTCCATCCTCAATTCGTGATTTTGCCTTGTTAGATTCGCACGTTTTTCTGCCTCAGCTCTTCTTTCTTCATGTATTCTTCGTCTCAACGTTTCTAACGCTCCAATTTCTTCATCTCCATGAATTATTCCATCATCTGCTTCTTGATTTCTCTCTACCTGTCTATGGTTTCTGGTTTGCTGCTCTTCTTCTAGTGCTTCTGCTGAATTTGATTGTCAAGTGTGTATACTCACCCTATCATAATCTGTATTCCTTCCTTGTATTAGTGTTTGTTGAACTGGTGGTTGAATTTGATTTTCTCCATTATTTCTCATTCTAGTAGATTCTCCCATTTCACTTCTTTCCCTTCCAGCAATTCTCTTGCTTCTTCTAACAGTAGTTGGTTGTTCTGATGTATTTCTTCTTCTAGCCATTTCTTCAATGTTAATGAATTGCAAGAGATTATGTAAAGTTCTTAATCAATCACTCCAAATCTTCACAAATCTCAATATTAATCTTCAATTTTTTCTAGAATAATCTTCAATCTTCGATCCTCCCTGTTTCTAGCGCCATTATGTAGTTGCAGGAAATCCAACACTACACCCCTCACAACATTTCAATAACATTCAACTCATTTTATATTAACAATCTTAATTTTATTGATGAATCTTTGAACAATCTTACAAGAAAAGATAAAGGAATCAAGAATAATCACTGCTCTAGATTTTCTCTCTCCTATTTACTTGCTTCTCACTCAGAAAATATCTCTCTCTTCCTTCACAATGTAACGGCTATTTATAGGGAATTACGTAGTGGATGACAGCTAATCTGTCCTTTATTTTCGGATATGACTTGCGACATTGTCGCGACCTTACAAATGTTAATCTCGCAGACTCTCTAATTTTCGCAGGACCGTCACATTTTTCTCATGATTTAGTTGACGTCGTTTATTATGTCATTTCTGAAATTGTTCTGCGACGCTGTTGTGTTGTGTTGCTGATAATTTCGTTAAGGCATTATTGCTGCGAGATTCCGATCCTACATCCTCAACAACAAAAGTTGATTCCATCAACAACAGTAGTTGATCCCATAAAAACTGAAGTCCAGAGATTTTTCGACCATGAATCAAAACATTAACGAAAAACATCAAAATAATCCATCAATAACCTAAAAATCTACTGGATACAAAAAAAAAACAATAAAAATGTGGTTAAGATCTAGAACATACAAGAAATTGAAGTTATAGCCTAATCAACTAAAAAAACAAGATTGATTTATGTACCATCACAATATGTGGATTTAGTTTGAACGAATACTTCAAAGTAAATTGAATATCATCAATTATTCTCTTCAATTGATATCCTACACTACTTCAAACTAAACAGATCATCAAAATTATTCAATCTCTAACCTAGAAAGATGAAGAATAATTCATAAGAAGTTCAAATAAGTTGAAATCGAACACGAAATAGAGATAAAACTACGACATTGAAAACCAAAAATCAAATCCTTGAATCTAACAAATCAATCTTTAACATAAAAAGATGAAGAACAATAAATAACATTTTCAAATAAATTGAAATCGATCATGAAGATATTAATAAATCGGATGTTAAAAACGGAGGACGTGGTGGTGACGGCGGCGGATTTGGTGGTGGTAGTACAGAGGTGTTGTTCATGGTTGAAAGAGAAGGAGAGAAGTGGTTCGATCCAATCGTAGGTTAAAAGAAAAAGGATAAATATGAAAACAAAAAAAATGTTAATGGACCCCTGATGGGCTTATAGATGAGGAGGGGTATAATTACTGTGTGATAAGGGTATTTGTAAATCCCATCAAAACAAGGGACAATTATATAATTACCACTTTCATATATATATTGAAAATCATCCATACGCCAGCAACTAGTAATAGATTTTGTGGAAATTGAATTATTGTCCCTCCTTTTCATGGGTCTACACAATTATCCTTTAGAAACTTTATAAATGTCCCTAATGGCATAATTGAAATTTTTAGTAAAAACACAATTTTTATAATTACACTAGGGACCTTCTTCTTCTTCGTGTCTTTCTTTCTTCCTTTACACTTGTAGCTGCAGGAAATCCTACACTACACTCTTCATGTGATTTTATTATAGATCAACTCATTTTAGGTTTATATTCTTAATTTTACTGATTAATCTTTGGATGTTCTTACAAGAAAAGATAAATAACTCAAGAATGATCTCTGCTCGAAACTTTCTCTCTCCTATTTACTTGATTTTTCCTCCAAAGCCTCTCCCCCTTTCTTTACAATTCGAACGACTATTTATAAGGAAATACATAGTGGATGACACCTAATCTGTCCCTTATTTTCGGGTATGGTTTGCGACATTCTCGCAACCTTACATATGTTAATTTCGCAAACTCTCTAATTTTCGCAGGATTATCATATCTTTCTCGTGATCTTAGCTGACGTCATTTATTTTATCATTTCTGAAATTGTTATGCGACACTGTTGTACTGTGTTATTGATAATTTCGCTGAAACATTGTCATTGCGAGATTCTGATCCTACATCTTGCCTCTTCTCATATCTTCTCTGCAAAGTAGAGAATGATGTGAGAAATGCCGCAGCTGTTCATCTTTTCATATTCTACATTTATCACACGTACTCTCTCTTCCATTTGTTTCTTGACACGTCTTCTGTAACCGCTGCTTTTCAACCGCTCACGTCTTTTCGTCTTAATGGTGTTTATTTCTTCGAGTAAAAAATCTCCTTTATATACTCTTCTTCCCCCCTTTTTCCACTTTTCTTTTTTACTTTCTCTTCTATTTTTATTCTCTCATCTCTGCAACTCTGTTATTCTTCTGCAAATTCTGCTGCTGTAATTTTTTCTTCCTTCAATCCTTTTACTTTACATACATTCCCATACTCTATATTCAAACATGGATCCAAGTGGTCATAGATATGAAAAGAATTTACAAGATGTCCAAAAAGATCTTGCTGATAAAGGTTTCACACTCTCCACCATTCCTGGTGAGAATGCCAAATAAATTCTTTCTGTCAAACTTTTCTCTGATAAATATTGTGATGATCAATCAATCATAATTTCGCTAGGTCAGATTCTCGCAGGTCTCCCTATTCCTCTTTATAACCCATATCTTCCTTTATTTTATGAAATTCTCGCTCATTCGGGATTTTCGCGAGCCATCTTCCAACTGAGTGGGGACTGCATCCGTATGATGCTAGAGTTCACTAATCGTGGTGTTGTTATAGGATCTCTGTACTCCAAAGAACTTAGGAATCCTAAATTCTAAAACCTAGAGATAGTTGCTGAGAAATATACAGTAGCGAAGTTCTTTGAGAACTATGAACTTATCTCCATGAAGAAAGAGAATACTCGCTGGGGTATTCGCTTAAAAAGGAAAGATAACATTGATGAAGCCAAAATTCTCATGCAAGATATTGATTGGCATTCTGGTAAAAACACAACTCCTCGCCAATCCAAAGATGATAAATGGTGTTTTTTTCCTTTAATGCTAAAAGGACCCTACATTGCTGGGTCAAATATTCTTCCTGCGAATCTCGCTGCTTATAAACCTTGGGTTTTCTCTTGGCCCGAGAAGGAGAAAGAGGTATGTTTCTCCCATTTAACTCATTTTATATTTCTTTATTGATTTTTATTATTCTGTTCGCTAACTCTTGCGACAGTCCGCAGATCCAAAAACTGAAAGATAGTTATAACAGGACTGGGAAATCTAGTACTCTGTTAGCTCTTTGATCATACACAGATGAGGTAAGAAATTTTCTCTTATGATTTTAAATAGTACTGTTACTTCCATTCTTCCATTTCTTATTTCTATCTCTGTGTGTAGATTATTGCTGAAGTAGAAGAATCTACTGATGTTGCGAAGATTGGTGATAAAGGTAAAGGTGCTCTTCGCAAGGAAAAATCAACTGGTCCTCCGCCAAAGAAAAGGAAAGTTCGTTCTTCTTGTCCTTCAAATATTCCTCCTCATGAAAATTCTTAAAATGATAAGGGTGATGAGGACAACGATGATCTTGCTGCAAGTGAAGATTCTCCACCTGAATCTTCTATGGCTAAGTTATTCGTCCTCTTTTCTTATTCTCTACAAGGAATGGGAGATAGACAATTCGCAAATACCTGCAAAGCTCTCGCCACCCTTTGCGATGTTCCTTTACTGGGTAGTGATAGCTCTCTTCGTGGAGTTTCTAGATCAGTGACTCCCGATTTTTTGCATTCTCTCAATACTCTGGTATATTTTTATCCTTTTACTTCTTCATTGTTATAATTCAAAATTTCTTTCTATATTAATATTTTTTATATTTTTAGCAGGCTGGAAAAGTTTGTTTTGCTGTTGCCTGAGATCTAGAGAGAAGACGTGAAAATCTTGAAAAGAAGAATCTTCAATTTCGCAAAAAGAATGAAGAATTAGAAGCTGAAGTTAGAGGTCTTCGCGAGAAAAATAGACAATTAGAAATTGATTCTTCCTCGTATAAGAAAAAAATCTCTAGTCTTCAGGAAGCTAATAATCAGCTTTACGGTATGTTACTTTTCTCTTTTCTCTTTATTCATTCATCCTGTTGTTTTATCTTATTTAAATGATCCTTTTTGAAGACATTTATGGTATTTCTGATGAAGCTACCCTTCTTTGTTCGTTTCCTAATGCCTTGGATAATGATACCCTTCTTGAGAGTCTTAACAATTCCTTAAATAGCTTCTCAAATGATATAATTTCTTTTCTTTCTCTAAATGATCTTAGATCTAAAATTTTGCCTCTTAGAAATTGATCATAGATCTAGTTTAGGCTTAGCCAACCGATTTAAGCGCCTCCTTCTTGATTCTAAAGAGAAAACCAATGAGTTAAGAACAAAAATTATTGGTCGCATAGATGATAAGGATCGCATCTCTGATCAAGGTGCTAATGCTCTGGCGAGGTTCCAAGAGGCTCTTCTTGAAGTTCAACTTGAAGAGATGAAGCTAACCTCAAGAAATATCGAACTCTGCGAAAGGCAAAATCAAATTCGTTCTCGTCTTCTTATAAGTAGTGAGGATGAATTTGTTTGGGATGAAAAAATCTTAGATGATGCTAGAAAAGACTTAGGTGTAAATGTTAGTCTCCAAGTTGAGCATACAACCTTGATTAGAGATATGATTTCTGGCAGAGAAGGTTACTAACTGCTCTTCTTTACTAATCTTTTGCTTCTTACGAATTCTCATCAAGTTAATAATTGATTTTCTTTTGCTCGTAGATTCTGAAAATAGATATCGTGAAAAGATTGAGGAACTCAAAGCTGAAAAGGAGGAACTCGCGAAGAATCTTTCTTCTCGCAACCACAACTATTCTAGATTAAAGAGTCAAATCAAGATCACTGTTGCGAATTTTAAGAATTATGCTATGCATTTTCGAAATCAAACTATCCAAATGGTTTGTGATGATCATAATATCCCACATTTTGATTATCCTTGTCTTTTGGAAGAAATACCACAGAATACTCCCAGTTTGATTATCTCTGATAGCGAAGCTGACGATGAAGAATCTGATAGTAATGGAAGTTCTGATGGTGATGAAGATTCTGATGCAGACGAAGAAGGGAATAAGTATAATGATAATGAAGGATTAACCAAGAAGTAGTCTTTATTTCTTTCTTTGATTCTTTGTAATACTTGTACATTTATTTCTTCTTTCTGTATATTTGTGTTTCTTTCATTTTGACCTGCATTAATTAAAACAATTCTTCTTTGCAATACAGTTAATCAATATAATCATTAATTCTTGAATCTTTGAGTAAATCTATCATATGGAACAAATAACATTTTCTAATTTCATACATTCCCATACTTGCCTCTGTTATTTGAATCCAAATGAGAGATTTCATAAAAAATTCTTATTGTATAACTTCGCAATCTTTGCGAAGTGAATTTTGTTTCTTTTCAAAATCTCATTCCTGTGTGGTCTTATTTTGCCTTCCTAATTAAAGGTCTTATTATGCCACCTCTTGTCATTGCGACAAAATCGCAGGACGTCCTTGCACTTTCATGCAAAAACCCATTGATCTTGCCTTAACTTTTTCTTTGTATTATGGCCTCTTCAGGAATGTTGCGACAATATGACAGGCCTAAATATTCTTGCGAAAATAAAGCCCCATGACATTGCCGTCTTGCGACGAAATCGCAGGACGTCTTCGCACTTTCATGCGAAAACCCATTGATCTCGTCTTATCTTTTTCTTTTGTATTATTGCCTCTTCAGGATTGTTGCACAAATATGACAAGCCTTAATATCCTTGCGAATAAAAAGCCTCATGACATTTGCGTCTTAAGACACTTATCAGCTCCCTAATGGAGGGTGCCGCCCTTATCTCCCCCTGGTTGCCCCTTCAAGGAGGCGTACTTCTACCATACAAGGTTAGCTCCTCCCATCCAGTCTTAACAACAACCAGTTGTTTTCGCAGCCTCTTATCCCTTTTACCTATAGGGTTATGGTTACGAGACTGCACCCTAAGTGGGGTTTTCTTCAGGCCGAGTGCAGTATAAGCCAAGACTTGTCAAGAATGGCAAGGTACGCTTCAAACGTCCTGGCACTCTTGACTCAACCGTGTACCTCGGCGCCTTGATCAGATCTGCACTCCTTGGGAGAGTCCTTATTACCTTAGTCAGTCGCCCAACCTAAGTCATATGCTTAAGCTGAGAATCCAAGGTGCTCTCCCGGATGGGCTTCATTGACCCCAAATCTCCATGACTCAGGTTCCGGGGCGGTGTAGCCTTTCCCTGAGCCATGCAACAGGTACCCCCTTATATGACGTACTTTAGGTCTTACATTTGCCTCTTGCGAAATTGTATTCGCGAACTAGGGTGTACGCCATAAAGGTTCGCCTCTTTCTTTTGTCATTCTTCTCTCTATTATTTTCTGTAAAATTCATTATCTCTGCGAGAGTCTCGCAAATCATCATATTGTATCTGAATTTCGCAATCTCAATTTTGTTGTTCAATCAAATGTATTTTTGAGAATTTTACTTATTGCGAGATTATCGCAACAACTTAATCATTCATACATTTCTTGTTTTTATTACCTTTGCCATCCTCTGCTTCTTTATTATTTTCTGCTACTACTGCTTCCTTGGTAGTGGTATGTTCATCATTTTTATTCTGAGCTAGCATTAATTTCGCAACATCTCTTCTCCTTTCCTTTCGATTGTATCCACCATCAACCTCTCACTTCTTTGTACATCTTTGATTTTGTGTCGCCAGTTTTCCTTCTTGTTTGCTCTTCCTTCGCAAGATTCTATCTCAGTTTCGTAACACTCTTTCCTTCACCCAATCTCCCTTTATGATTCCTACACCATTGGGGTGAGGGAATTTGATGCATGGTGGAAAGTTGAAGCTACACCTAGAATCCCATGTAGCCAAGGTCGACCAATTAACGCATTGTAGGGTGATTCTACATCAACGACACAGAATGAGATTTCAGAAGATATTCCCTTCAATGGAATTCGCATAGTAACCTCCCCTTTAGGCTTGTTAGCAGTACCATTAAAACCATATATCTTATATGTTGATGGTATAAGATCATCATCTCTTCCACCCATGGTTTTATAAGTATGATAAAATAAGATGTTCACAGAGCTTCCAGTATCGACTAGAATTCTATTGATTGCCCATGAATCTTCAGCTTCATCATCCTCATCTTCTTTCGGTTTTGGATTAATTTCTAATTTTATTACCAATGGATTGTCATGCACCTCTTCTCCTTCGGGAATTTCTTCTGCGTAAAAGAAATGATCTGTTTCTTCCATTCCTCTAGTGGCGAATTTTCGCAATATTCATAATTTCTCTTCCATCATTATCTCTTGCGAACACTCTACTCAAAACATTATCATGAAAATCTTCAATTGTCTTATATGAATGTACGATAGAGTGACAGAATAGATTTTTTGCTTTTGCACCAACTTCTATGAAGAATGTTTCTTTCTTTTTCATCGTATTCACTTTGTGATGTTCTGGTGGTGGTGGTAATGGTTGAGATTGCGGATGCCCTACCAGAAAGTCGTTTAGTTTTCCTTGATCTATCATTCTCAAAATAATTCTTTTACATTTCTGCAATCATTTGTGGTATGTCCATGAAAATGATGATAAGAACAAAATTCATGACTTCTGTGGTTTGGAGGTGGTTCCGTTCCCATGTTCCATGGTGTTGGTATATTTCCATCAAGATTATAGCTTCCCATATCTTCTCCACACTTGCATTTAGAGGTGGCATCTTGATTTCTTCCCATATTACCTTGTGACTCCTTGTCCTTATTATAGTTTTGTCTTTGACCTCCATAAGTTTCTTGCGGTTGATCGAGTCTTTGAATCTTGTTATTTCCTCCACGATTGTAGAAATTTCTTTCTCTTTCATACTCTTCTTGATCTCGGCTCCCCATAGCTACCAATTTGTGATTGTTACTTGTCACCTTCTCTTGTTGTACTTGCGAAGTATTCGCCACTGTGTTTATTAGCTTGGGTAATAAGCTTGCATTCGCTGTTTGAGCTGGTGTTCGCAACTGGATATGATTCCATTTCATTTTGCCTTTCCTCTAGAGCAATGTATTCTTCTTGAAGTTCTCGCAATTCAGTCATTGTAATCGTATTCTTGACTCTGAAAATTTGGACATACAATAGGTTTGTTGCAAACATAGCATTGATAAATGATAATATGAGATATCTCTCATCTACACGGCCAGCCATTTCGCTACACATAGTTCTCCATCTTTTAGTCAAGTGTTTCAAACTTTCGCCAATCCTTTGTTTTAATCCAAACACATCTTCTATACCAGGTCGTGAGGAATTATTACTTATATATGCCCCAAGAATGTAGTCTGCAAATGATTGAAGGAGGTTATTGTATTCTTTGGTAAACCTTCAAACCATTTTAACGCTTCTCCTGTTAAGCTGGATGCGAAATATTTGCACAATACCGCATCATGATTTTCCCATTGTAACATGCACCTCACATAGGCTTTAATGTGCTGAATTGCACAAGTTGTTCCATCAAAAATGCTGGTTAATGCGGGCAAATTGCATTTCGGTGGTATTCCTCCTAATTGTACTTCCCTTGTAAATGGAGTTTTCGCAGCTTCTTCTATTGCTTCATCCAATTGTCTTCTACCTACTTCTCCTCTGTTATTTAGCATTCCTCTCATTTCTTCTAATTCTTTCAAGATTTGTTTATTTACACCTGAATCTTGATCCATTGGTCTCTTTAATTTTGCTCTCTTCTTCTGCGTTCACGTCTATCTCTCTCTCGCGAAATTTTGCATCTCTTCTTCATTATCCTCATCTCGTCTTCTTCTGATTCTCTTCCTCATCTCTATCTTGAATTCGCAAATGATGATGCTTTCATTTTCCCCTCCATAATTTTGTTCATTTCTTATCAATTCAATTCGCTGTCTTTCAGCCATTCTCTTTACTCTATCATACTCCTCATTGAGATTATCGTTATTCCGGTTTTGTGTATGCCTTCTTTCTCGATTGTCATGATTGTTCTGGCGAATTGTCTCCTGAAGCTCTTGTTCTTCCATTTCCGCTCTCAATCTTTCACGTTCGCAGATTAAACGTGCTTGTTCAGCATAATGTCTTTCAATTTCTTCTTCAATTGTCTGTTGATTTCTTTGAGTTTCTCACATGTAAAATTCTTCTTCCTTTCTTGATTTCCTTCGCCATCTTGGTTATTTTGTCCCTGATTTTCCGTTCTCTTGATTTCCTCCAATTTTCCCATCATCAAAAGTTTCATTTTGTGGAACGTAACGATCATCAGTTCTTTCTCTATTTTCGCGATATTCTTCATTAGGATTTGATATTTCTTCTTGAATATTGTTTCCAGCATTGATTGTGGGTGAATTTCGCCTCATTTCTCTTCTAGTCGATCTTGAATATGATTTTGTAATACTTCTCGATCTTCTATTCTGTAGTCTTATATTCTCCATCCTTAATTCGTGATTTTGCCTTGTTAAATTTGCACGTTCTTCTGCCTCAGCTCTTCTTTCTTCTGTATTTCTCTCTCAATGTTTCTAACGCTCCAATTTCCTCATCTCCATGAATTATTCCTTCATCTGCTTCTTGATTTCTCTCTTCTCGTCTATAATTTCTGTTTTGTTGCTCTTCTTCTATTTCTTTTGCTGAATTTGATCGCCAAGTGTGTATGCTCACCCTGTCATAATATGTATTCCTCTCTTGAACTAGTGTTTGTTGAATTGGCGGTTGAATTTGATTTTCTCTATTATTTCTCATTCTAGTATATTCTCCCTTTTAACTTCTTTCTCTTCCGGCAATTCTTTTGCTTCTTCTAATAGTAGTCGGTTGTTCGAATGTATTTCTTCTTCTAGCCATTTCTTCAATGTTAACAGTATAGCAAGAAATTATGAAAAATTCTTAATCAATCACTTTAAATTTTCACAAATCTCAATATCAATCTTTAGCTTTTTCTAGAATAATCTTCAACACCTTCATGTTTCTAGCGCCATTATGTAGTTGCAGGAAATCCTACACTACACTCTTCATGTGATTTCATTATAGATCAACTCATTTTAGGTTTATATTCTTAATTTTATTGATTAATCTTTGGATGTTCGTACAAGAAAAGATAAAGAACTCAAGAATGATCTCTGCTCTAAATTTTCTCTCTCCTATTTACTTGTTTTTTCCTCCAAAGCCTCTCCCCCTTTCTTTACAATTCGAACGACTATTTATAAGCAAATACATAGTGGATGACAGCTAATCTGTCCCTTATTTTCGGGTATGGTTTGCGACATTCTCGCAACCTTACAGATGTTAATTTCGCAAACTCTCTAATTTTCGCAGGATTATCATATCTTTCTCGTGATCTTAGCTGACGTCATTTATTTTATCATTTCTGAAATTGTTCTGCGACGTTGTTGTACTGTGTTACTGATAATTTCGCTGAAACATTGTCATTGCGAGATTCTGATCCTACAAAACTCTCTAAGTTGAGGGAGAAACAAAAACCCTCACCGTCGCCTGCACCACTACTAACACCTTCACCAGCTCCGCCACCTCCATCAAATTTTTCATCAGATCCGACAATATCTGATTCGTATCGATTGAATAAGGAATCAGTGAGAACCTAATCTCTAAATCTCAAACTTGATCATCAGAAATATTAGATTCCTTTCGATTTCAATATTGAATTCAGTTTGAAGAACCTAAAATCGATGATAACGGTGTTTGTTCAATTCGGGTTTTTGACTACTTTGAGAAACAAATGCGTTGATCGAATTTAACATTTTTCCTTTGTATATGTCGGTATACAATGAACTTTTTTTATTTTTTGGATGTTGCAGTTGGTGGATATTGTTGTGGTGGTGGTAGTTATTGATATGATGATGGATGATGTTGTAGTGGAGATGATAATTGTGGTGGTGGTGGTTGTGAAGGTAATGATGATAACAGTGGTGTTCCATGTATAACATTTGTCCTTTTAGTAAACCTACTTACTTCAATTTTTATGGGATCAACTACTGTTGTTGATCCAATTTTTTATGGGATCAACTACGGTTGTTGATCCATTTATGGAATCAACTCCTGTCGTTGACCCAATTTTTTATGAGATCAACTACTGTTGATGGTGGTAGTGACACTATTATAATTGTTGTATTGTATCTGCATGATTTTGATGGTGGTGGAAGGTATAGTTGTATTGATGGCAGTGGTGGTGGTTGTTTGCGTTTGCAACAGTGGTGGTGGATGTTCCAACATAGTGTTGGTGCTTGTTGCTATGGTGGTGGTGGTGGATGTTGTTGCGGTGGAGGTAATAGTAGTGGATCAACTTCCATTGTTGATCCAATTTAGGGGATCAACTACTGTTGTTGATCCTTTCAACTTCTATTGTTGACAATATTTCCTTGGATAAGTATAATTATGCTTGTAGTTTAAATCATGCTTGTAGTTTAAATCGTGTAAATTTCTTCCAACGTTGAACTTGTGGTGCAATGGTAGCATGACTGACTCCATTTCAGATGATATGTGTTCGACTCACACCAAGTTCACTCCATTTACATGGATCAACTTCTACTGTTGATCCTTTTTTTTTTGGATCAACTACCATTGTTGATCCCCTAAATTGGATCAACTTCTACTGTTGGTTCTATTTTTATTTGGATCAACTAATGTTGTTGATATAAAAATATCTGAACCAGTGGTGACGGCGGCGGCGGAGGACTAGCGGCGGCGTCGACGACAAACTAGTGGTGGTGGAGGACTATTTGAAAAAGCGGGGGTCTAACAACCACACCCAATATTTCGCTTACAATCCGTATGGACAAACTCTAATATACTTTCTAGAGAATCAACTAGACAGTCAGACTCAATCTAGATAAAAGTATATCAAAGAGTTTATATCTCAATCTCTCGATTTGATATTTACTCAAGCAAATAGAAAGCTGCGAGTCTTTATCAAAGACAGATAACTTGGATGGTACCAAAGACAAATATCCAAGTGTCAATCAATTTAAATCAACAACCAAAAGGTCGGATATTCTAATTCATTTAATAACCCACAACATGTATTATTTCAATTATATGAACAAATATAATGCGGAATATAAATAACACAGATGTAGTTGCAGGAAATCCTACACTACACCCCCCATATGATTTCATTGTTGATCAGTTTATTTTTAGGTTTACACTCTTAATTTTATTGATTAATTTTTGAATGTTCTTACAAGAAAGATAAAGAAGTCAAGAATGATCTCTTATCTGAACTTTCTCTCTCCTATTTACTTGTTTCTTACTCAAAAAAGATCCCTCCCTCTCTTTACAACTCGAATGACTATTTATAAGGAAATACATAATGGATGACAGCTAATTTGTCCTTTATTTTAGGATATAATTTGCGAAATTCTCGCAACCTTACAAATGTTAACTTCGCAAGCTCTCTAATTTTCGCAAGACTATCACATCTTTCTCATGTTCCTTGCTGACGTCGTTTCTGAAATTATTCTGCGATGTTATTGTGTTGTACCATTGATAATTTTGCCGAGACATAATTGTTGCGAGATTCTGATCCTACATCTTGCCTCTTCTCATATCTCCTCTGCAAAGTAGAGAATTATGTGAGAAATGCCGCAACTGCTTATCTTTTCATATTCCACATTTATCACACGTACTCTCTCTTCCATTTATTTCTTGACACGTCTTCTGTAACCGCTACTTTTCAACCGCTCACGTCTCTTTGTCTTAATGGTGTTTATTTCTTCGAGAAGTAAATTTTATTTATATACTCTTCTCCCCCCCTCTTTCCACTTTTCTTTTTACTTTCTCTTCTATTTTTATTCTCTCATCTCTGCAACTCCGTCATTCTTCTGCAAATTCTGCTGCTGTAATTTTTTCTTCCTTCAATTCTTTTACTTTCTATACATTCCCATACTCTATATTCAAACATGGCTCCAAGTGGTCATATATATGAGAAGAATCTATAAGATGTCCAAAAAGATCTTGCTAATAAAGGTCTTACAATCTCCCCCATTCCTGGTGTGAATGCCAAATCAATTCTTTCTGTCAAGCTTTTCTCCAATCAAAATTGTGATGATCAATCAATCATAATTTCTCTAGGTCAAATTCTCGCAGGTCTCCCTATTCCTCTTTATAACCCAGACATTCCTTTATTTATGAAATTCTCGCTCATCCGGGATTTTCGCGAGCCATTTTCCAACTAAGTGGAGACTGCATCCTTCTGATGCTAGAGTTCGCTAATCGTGGTGCTAGTAGAGGATCTCTTTACTCCAAAGAACTTATGGATCCAAAATTCGGAGACCTAGAGATAGTTGCTGAGAAATATACAGTGGCGAATTTCTTTGAAAACTACGAACTTATGTCCATGAAGAAAGAGAATACTCGCTGGGGTATTCGATTAAGAAGGAAAGATAACATTGATGAAGCCAAAATTCTTATGCAAGATATTGACTGTCATTCTGGTAAAAACACAACTCCTCGCCAATCCAAAGATGACAAATGGTGTGTGTTTCCTTTAATGCTAAAGGGTCCTTACATTGCTGGATCAAACGTTCTTCCTGCGAATCTCGCTGCATATCAACCTTGGGTTTTCTCCTGGACCGAGAAGGAGAAAGAGGTATACTTCTCCTCTTTAACTCATTTTATACTTCTTTATTGATTTTTACTATTCTGTTCGCTAACTCTTGCGACATTCCGCAGATCCAAAAACTAAAAGATAGTTATAACATGACTGGGAAATCTAGTACTCTGTTAGCTCTTCGCTCATACACAGATGAGGTAAGAAATTTTCTTTTATGACTTTAAATAGTACTGTTACTAAAAGATAGTTATAACAGGACTGGGAAATCTATTACTCTGTTAGCTCTTCTCTCATACACAGATGAGGTAAGAAATTTTCTTTTATGACTTTAAATAGTACTGTTACTTCCATGCTTCCATTTCTTATTTCTATCTGTGTGTGAAGGTTATTGCTGAAGTAGAAGAATTTGTTGATGCTGCGAAGATTGGTGATAAAGGTAAAGGTACTCTTCGCAGGGAAAAATCAACTGGTCCTCCTCCAAAGAAAAGAAAAGTTTTTTTCTCCTTCTCCTTCAAATGTTCTTCCTAACGAAAGTTCTGAAAATGATAAGGGTGATGAAGATAACGATGATCTTGCTGCAGCTGAAGATTCTCCACCTGAATCTTCTATGGCTAAGCTTTCTGGCCTCTTTACTGATTCTCTACAAGGGATGGGAGATAACCAATTCGCAAATACCTGCAAATCTCTCGCTACCCTTTGTGATGTCCCTTTACTGGATGGTGATAACTCTCTTCACGGAGTTTCTAGATCAGTGACTCCCGACTTCTTGAATTCTCTCAATAGTCTGGTATACTTTTATCTTTTTACTTTTTCATTATTATAACTCAAAAACTCTTTCTATATTAATATTTTTTGTTTATTTTCGCAGGATGGAAAAGCTTATTTTGATGTTGCCTCAGATCTAGAGAGAAGACGCGAAAATCTTGAAAAGAAGAATCTTCAATTTCGCAGAAAGAATGTGGACTTGGAAGCTGAAGTTAAAAGTCTTCGCGAGAAAAATAGACAATTAGAAATTGATTCTTCCTCATATAAGAATAAAATTTCTAGTCTTCAACAAGCAAATAATCAGCTTTACGGTATGTTGCTTTTCTCTTTTCTCTTTATTCATTCATCATGTTGTTTTATCTTATTTAAATGATCCTTTTTGCAGACATTTATGGTCTTTCTGATGAAGCTACCCTTCTTCGCTCATTTCCTAATGCCTTGGATAATGATATGATTAAGATTTTTGTTTGTCGTTGTTGTAAATAGGATTCGTTACAGACTTGTGAAGGAAATGGAATTTTAGATGTAATAAAATTATATATACAAAAATATTAACAATGGGTGCGAGAGGTAACAAAGACACTAGATTCCAATATTATGCAAAATTGAATGATAAATATTTCAAAACTCTATTCAATTCTTAAGTCCTCTTTTATCTTTAATTCACTATCAATCATACAGATTCTCAAACATTATATGTAAAACTTAAGCATAGATTATCAAGAGATTAAACCAAGCATAACCTATCAAACTGAATAACAAATAATTAAGACAATCATTCAAATAATTTAAAACTCTGCAAAAGCAGCGATTAGGTGAATTATATAATTAAATGAAATAGTTACCTATTTATGTTGCATGAATAGCCTCCTACATTGCCTTGGTTAGGAGGGAATTAGCTCATCATGATAAAAACACGCTCAAAATATTTATTTATTGCTCAAATGGTGTTTACAATGAAGAGAAGAAGAGAAAATGGTGTAAACAGCTAATTTGCGACCCACATGAAGCGTCACAAAAGAACGATAAAAGAGAAGTGCTATTGTCGTTGTGGTTCTAAGACCCACACCTATGACCCACGCTGACCTGTCGTTTTCACTGTTGAAGAACGACGGTTCCTGGACGTCCGTTCTTCATGTTCTTCGCGTTCTTCTTCAGCAGCAGCAGGAACCGAGTTTCTGCAACTCGTGATTTCTTCTTCCTGAGATCTCTTCTCAACCCAAAACTCTCGAAACCCTTTCTACTCAACCCCAACAACCTATTTATAGCCAAAAAACCCATCGAATCTCGCTCGTTCACTCCATATAATTCTCTTTAACTCGGCAGTAAAGAAAATATTTCTGGGAATATTTTCTTTCCTGTTTCATATTCTCACGCGTTTTCAAGCCTCCAAATTACCATATTTAACTCCTTCACGCTCCAACAGGCTGTGAGGGTCTTTCATGCACGCACAAAACACGTTGAATCTTCTCCAAATCACGTGAAACCCGTGATATACACGAACTGCCCTGTTTTCAACCCGTGAATTGTTTAGCTGATTCTAGCCAATTCTGGTCGAACCAAATGCCCACAATGTGTTTAACAGGCCATATCACAACTATCTACCAAAAATCATCCATTGAATCTCCCTAGAACACATTCAATAATTCGATCAAAAATCTGCAGAAGTGTTCTCCATTTTCCCGCCAAAACCAAAATTCAAATGGAGAAGATGACCTCCCCCTAATCCTGTACTGGGGTGCGAATAGAAGATGCATTTTGGGGTGACCTGGGGTGCCCCTTAGTAATTGAGGTGCCCTTAGTACTTTATCCTGGGGTGTAAAACACCACTTTTCGAGCCAATTTCGCCGCAAGAGCTTATTTCTCTATAAATACCTACAAAGACATAAAATAAAAAAATAAATACAAAATCGAGCACTAACAATACGTACAATTGAGACATATTATACACATAAATGTGTCTATCAACACCCCCAAACTTATTATTTGCTAGTCCTCGAGCAAAACTAATATGGAAAATAAAATCCTAACTCACTAGGTGTCCCTAGTGACCGAGTTAATCTCGGGAGGGTTTACCAAAGGTGTACCCACAAAACCTTCACTCCAGACCCTAGATATATACGCAGAACCTTGGAAGGCACTAAAGAATCTCCTTGGTTGGCATACTTATTGACTATAAGAGGAAGTACCCTGATGCGAAATTCCAATTGTTGTACACGAGTTTGCACTCAAGCATACTAAAATTCATATATAAGTGACAGAGCTCTACTCAGATAGTCGCACTATGGACATCAATATCCGGAGTCAAAACTAATCACATGGATAGATCAAGAAGATGGATATAGAAAAACATATATGGTTTTGATGTTTACTAAGTGAACGGCGTTTCCCATATCTGTCTGAAGGCCTCCACCAAAATGAACCTATCCTAATGGATTGAGATACTAGTCTGACTAATATCAACACACTGGCATATACAAGGGTACCAGTGGTCGATAACCTAACTCTAGGTCAACACAACTGGCATATAAAACGGTACCAGTGGTTGACTTTATTGAATTTATTCCTTTTGGTCAAATGGTCTGGTCTCAATTTCTTTTTCTTTTTTTTTTCTCTCTCTTTTTTTTTTCATGGTATCTCAATCACTCTAATTCACCCTAGCATTGGTAATAACTTGAATCGTGAGCCCCACCAAATCACTTAGAAACATATTTAAAAAGAAAACAACATCAAAAAAAGAAGTGAAAAGGACTCAACGAGATATGGTGAAACTATCATGTTATTCCTAACAACTGAGCTATGTGCTTTTAGGAATAGACTCTTTAGATGTTGCCATCTAATCAGATTGGTTCCTCAACTCCTACAATCAAAATGCTTCCATCCACTTAGATTAGTTAGTGAAATCCTTAATAGGCATAAATTTCTAGGCTCTGGAGTTTAATAATTGCAACTAAAAAGTTTCTCCCATACCCCCAAACTTAAATCTAACATTTTCCTCAATGTTCTAAAGATAATATTAAAAGCATGAACAAGGAGAAACGGTTACCATTTGAAGCAAAAGAGTTAAGGAAAGATATTACCGTGTTGCGTGTGAATGGGTTACCTCCCAAGAAGTGCTAAGTTTAAAGTCTTCAGCCAGACTTAGGAAAGGATTAGTCAACTCGAACCATAAAGTACCAGTCGAAATAATTGTGGGTCTTCAAAACCAAAAAGAGCTGACCAAAGGAAACTGCAATAAACCAAGAAAGTGAACGAGACTAGCATGCCCTTACTTAGTTTCCTGATTAAGAAATTTATATCTAATTGGGTTTCAGGTTCAGGTTCTATGAAAGGGTCTAAATAGAAAATTTTCATTGGTTGCGTTTCTTCATAGGTGGGATCCGAATCATTAGGTCCTAGAGTCTGGAAAAACTCAAATATGATCTTAGAAGCGCACAATAATAATCTAAATAACTGAGGATCCTCTAAGTCAATAAGATTTGACTTACATAACTAACCACAATGAGAGTAGTGGTCATTGTTAAGAAAATGTGTCGATTCTATTAACCTAAAGTACTTAGGCTTAGTCTCAGAACTTAATAAGTGACACATTTGAAAATCATATGTTCCCACAATTGGAAGAAAAGTTTTTGGTGGGAAAACAAAGTCAATCTTGGTATCATAGCCTAGGTTAACCACATCAACCATAGGATGGGTTTTTAACAACTAAGCTTCTTTCTGGACATCATTAGGTTCCGGAAAACGTGTATGAAGATAATCTTGTAAAATGGTTGAGGCACGTGTGTCAAGTCCCAAGTGAGGTACCTTTATAAGATTGAAAGCACATGTATGATAACCACCCCCAAACTTAGAATTTTGGGTGTCTCTAGATAGACTAGCTACAATTTCCCTAATTTCTAGATCATCAAAATCCTGAAAATGGTCAATTGCTACTTGTAAATTATACTCAGGTGATGAATGCTCACTCATATTTAAAATCTCTACGAGTTCATGTTCTTCGTCTAAGACTAATGTTTCTAAATCGGCTAGACTCTAATACAATATTCTCACAATAAACTCGTTCCTCTAAACCATTATAGGCTTCGTAATCCTCGTCTAAAACGGTGGTATCTCTAGTTAAATCCTCGTCCTTTTGAATAGGTGAATAATTATTAAAATTATTTGGATTTGAACTAGAAATAATATTATCATTATAAATCTCATTGGGAGTAACATATTCCTCATTACTATGCCTATATATTTCTTCATCAACACTATCCTCATCATAATCATCATTGTAATAACATGAAAAAGATCGAACCCCATCAAAACAAGTAGTGTTACCAATTCTCATATCATTATCTTGATTATGTAAATAATTATCTTCATTCTCAAGGGTATTATTGGATACACTATATTGGCAATTCAAGTAATTTCGAGCAATTCTTTCGTTCGTCTCAGCTATCCGCTTGAGGTGGTCTTCTAAAGAAGGTTCACTCATTATTGTAGTTCTTTCGTCTATAATTATATTATTCATCTCAGCTAACTTACGCGTCGACTCAGCTAACTTCCTGAGGGACTCTTCTAAAGGAGGAATAGGAACAGAGGGATCATAAAGAGGACTACTTTTCAATAGTTTGATTGTATCCTCTAGAGACGAAGAACTAGTACTATAATCTTCTTGCTCGTAAGACTAATGCATGTGTGGATAGTAATTGGGCTCACCAGGGTATGACCCATATCCTTCCAAAGGATGGCGTTCCCAACCACTATTCCCAACATGGTCATAAAAAGGATGATGTCCATATTCAAATTCAGGTCGATAATCATTGTATTGGCTTCTATCATACCAGTTCGACATTCTTAATTTCAAGGGAATTCTACGCAACCACAAACAAGGCTGACTCGACCAAATCAAACCTATACAATCTAGCAAACAACAAGCATGATGGCTCCACTTAGATTGTTTCTAGACCAGCTTCTAATCCTTCGAAAGGGAATTCGTTACAATTTAAGCAAACCCCTCTGGAATCAATCTGAGTCAAAGTAAGTTGAATTGAGGCGAGGGAACCTCAGTGGAGCTTTGATACCCAAGGCCTCACCTCTATCACAAGGAGGCGCAATCACGCATTCAACTCACAGAAACCATCAAGAACTTTGAAGTATGCTTAAAAGAGTAACCAATATTTTTCGAAAGATTTTCCTACCAAGCTCGTTACCCTATCGGTCTCGTTCTAATCAAATTTTAAGCTTGGGTTCGCGTTAGGTTTCGTTTTCCTAAGGCGGGCAAGAAGGGAACGCTGATGAAATCCGAACCCTTATCTTATATGGCCAGTTCTTTCCATTTACTAGGAAATTAAAGCAGCCGGGTCAGTCCTCAACATATAATCACCTTAAGGCAGACAGTAAACCCGCTGACAGGAGATTCGCGGGTGTTTAGAAGTTTACCTCCCGTACCAGACGGGCGAAGAACCGCTGTAGTCGACTCGGGCCACTGACTCCAGTGTCAGTGTGCGAACTCGAGGGGCCGAGACGATATTGTAATCGTCGTCCTTCCCTGCAAACAGTTTATATTTAATTTTTTTTTTATATAACCCTTCCGTAGGGTTTAAAATTAAAATAAATTGTCCAAAGTCCAGTCCAATGAAAAGAAATACAAAAAAATAATAATAATAATTACAAAAAAAAAAATGGAAAGCCTCTTAAAAAAATAAAAAAATAATAATTCTCTCTTTTTCTCGCTTTTTTTTTTTTTTTTTTTTTTGCTTATTTTTTTCCTTCTCTTTTTAGCTTTAAGCTTCGATTCCAAGGTCTTTAGTATCCAACTTCAAACCTGATACAAAGACATACCAAAGAGACGTAAAAAGAACAAATGGAATAATAAAAAAAAATAAAAACCTAAAAATTCTATTCTCTAAACACAAATCCGCGTCGGCGACGCCAACCATGATTAAGATTTTTGTTTGTGTTGTTGAAATAGGATTCGTTTCATACTTGTGAAGGAAATGGAATTTAGATTTATAAAATTATATATACAAAAATATTAACAATGGTGTGCGAGAGGTAACCAAGACACTCGATCCACTATTATGCAAAATTGAATGATAAATATTCAAAACTCTATTCAATTCTTAAGTCGTATTTTATCTTTAATTCACTATCCATCATAAAGATTCTCAAAAATTATTTGTAAACCTTAAGCATAGATTATCAAGATATTAAACCAAGCATAACCTATCAAACTGAATAACAAATAATTAAGACAATCATTCAAATAATTTAAAACACTGCAAAAGCGGCGATTAGGTGAATTATATAATTAAATGAAATAGTTACCCATTTATGTTGCGTGAATAGCTTCCTCCATTTCCTTGGTTACGAGGGAATTAGATCATCATGATAAAAACACGCTAAAAATATTTATTTATTGCTCAAATGGTGTTTACAATGAAGAGGAGAAGAGAAAATGGTGTAAACAGCTAATGTGCGACCCACAGGAAGCGTCACAAAAGAACGATAAAAGAGAAGTGCTATTGTCGTTGTGGTTCTAAGACCCACACCTATGACCCACGCTGACCTGTCGTTGTCACTTTTGAAGAACGACGGTTCCTGGACGTCCGTTCTTCATGTTCTTCGCGTTCTTCTTCAGCAGCAGCAGGAACCGAGTTTCTGCAACTCGTGATTTCTGCTTCCTGAGCTCTCCTCTCAACCCCAAACTCTCGACACCCTTTCTACTCAACCCCAGCAACCTATTTATATCCAACAGACCCATCGAATCTCGCTCATTCACTCCATATAATTCTCTTTAACTCGGCAGTAAAGAAAATATTTCTGGGAATATTTTCTTTCATGTTTCATCTTCTCACGCGTTTTCAAGCCTCCAAATTACCATATTTAACTCCTTCACGCTCCAACAGGCTGTGAGGGTCTTCCATGCACGCACAAAACACGTTGAATCTTCTCCAAATCACGTAAAACCCGTGATATACACGAACTGCCCTGTTTCCAACCTGTGAATTGTTTAGCTGATTCTAGCCAATTCTGGTCGAACCAAACACCCACAGTGTGTTTAATAGGCCATATCACAACTATCTACCAAAAATCAGCCATTGAATCTCCCTAGAACACGTTCAACAATTCGATCAAAAATCTGCAGAAGTGTTCTCCATCTTCCCGCCAAAACCAAAATTCAAATGGAGAAGATGACCTCCCCCTAATCTGTATTGGGGTGCGAATAGCAAATGCCTTTTGGGGTGATCTGGGGTGCCCCTTAGTAATTGAGGTACCCTTAGTACTTTATCCTGGGGTGTAAAACACCACTTTTCGAGCCAATTTCGCCGCAAGAGCTTATTTCTCTATAAATACCTACAAAGACATAAAATAACAAAATAAATACAAAATCGAGCACTAACAATACGTACAATTGAGACATATTAGACACATAAATGTGTCTATCATGATACCCTTCTTGAACGTCTTAACAATTCTTTAAATAGCTTTTCAAATGATAGAATTTCATCTCTTTCTCTAAATGAACTTAGATCGAAATTTTTCCTCTTAGAGATTGATCATAGATCCAGTTTAGGCTTAGCCAACAGATTTAAGCGTCTCCTTATTGATTCCAAAGATAAAACCAATGAATTAAGAACCAAAATTAGCGGTCTCATATATGATAAGGATCGTATCTCTGATCAAGGTGCCAAGGCTTTAGCGAAATTCCAAGAGGCTCTCCTTGAAGTTCAACTTGAGCGAGATGAAGCTAACCGCAAGAATATTGAACTCTGCGAAAGGGAAAATCAAATTCGTTCTCGTCTTCTCATAAGTAGTGAGGATGAATTTGTCTGGGCTGCGAAAATTTTAGATGATGCTAAAAAAGATTTAGGCGTAAATGTTAGTCTCCAAGTTGAACATACAACCTTGATTAGAGACATGATTTCTGATAGAGAAGGTTGCTAATTGCTCTTCTTTACTAATCTTTTGCTTCTTATGAATTTTCATCAAGTTAATAATTGTTGCCTTTTGTTCGCAGATTCTGAAAATAAATATCGTGAAAAGATTGAAGAACTTGAAGCTGAAAAGAAGGAACTCGCAAAGAATCTTTCTTCTCGCAACGACAAGTATTCTAGATTGAAGAATCAAATCAATCACTGTTGAGAATTTTAAGAATGACGCTATGCATTTTCGCAAAAACCATCCAGATGGTTTGTGATGATCATAATATCCCCATTCTGATTATCCTTGTCTTTTAGAAGAAATCCCACAGAATACTCCCAGTTTGATTATCTCTGATAGCGAAGCTGACGATGAAGTCTGATAGTGATGGAAGTTCTGATGGTGATAAAGATTCTGACGCAGATGAAGAAGGAAACAAGTCTGGTGAAGATAATGAGGATTAACCAAGAAATATTTTTACTTCTTCTTTGATTCTTTGTAATACTTGTACTTATTTCTTCTTTCTGTATATTTGGTTTCTTCCATTTGACCTGCATGAATGAAAACAATTCTTCTTTGCAATACAATTAATCAATATAATTATTAATTCTTGAATTTTTGAGTAAATCTCTCATATGGAGATAAATAACATTTTCTAATTTCATACATTCCCATACTTGCCTCTGTTATTTGAATCCAAATGAGAGATTTCATAAATTTTCTTATTGTATAATTTCGCACCTTTTGCGAAGTGATTTTTGTTTCTTTTCAAAATCTCATTCCTGTGTGGTCTTATTTTTCCTTCCTAATTAAAGGTCTTATTATGCCACCTCTTGTCATTGCGACAAAATCGCAGGACGTCCTTGCATTTTCATGCAAAAACCCATTGATCTTGCCTTAACTTTTTCTTTTGTATTATGGCCTCTTCAGGAATGTTGCGACAATATGACAGGCCTAAATATTCTTGCGAAAATAAAGCCCCATGACATTGCCGTCTTGCGACGAAATCGCAGGACGTCTTCGCACTTTCATGCGAAAACCCATTGATCTCGTCTTATCTTTTTCTTTTGTATTATTGCCTCTTCAGGATTGTTGCACAAATATGACAAGCCTTATATCCTTGCGAATAAAAGCCTCATGACATTTGCGTCTTAAGACACTTATCAGCTCCCTAATGGAGGGTGCCGCCCTTATCCCCCCTGGTTGCCCCTTCAAGGAGGCGTACTTCTACCATACAAGGTTAGCTCCTCCCATCCAGTCTTAACAACAACCAGTTGTTTTCGCAGCCTCTTATCCCTTTTACCTATAGGGCTTATGGTTACGAGACTGCACCCTAAGTGGGGTTTTCTTCAGGCCGAGTGCAGTATAAGCCAAGACTTGTCAAGAATGGCAAGGACGCTTCAAACGCCCTCGGACCCTTGACTCAACCGTGTACCTCGGCGCCTTGATCAGATTCTGCACTCCTTGGGAGAGTCCTTATTACCTTAGTCGCCCAACCTAAGTCATATGCTTAAGTTGAGAATCCAAGGTGCTCCCGGATGGGCTTCATTGACCCCAAATCTCCATGACTCAGGTTCCGGTGGCGGTGTAGCCTTTCCCTGATCATGCAATAGGTACCCCCTTATATGACGTACTTTAGGTCTTACATTTCCTCTTGCGAAATTGTATTCGCGAACTAGGGTGTACGCCATAAAGGTTCGCCTCTTTCTCTTTTGTCATTCTTTCTGATTATTTTCTGTAAAATTCATTATCTCTGCGAGAGTCTCGCAATTCAATATTGTATCTGAATTTCGCAATCTCAATTTTGTTGTTCAATCAAATGTATTTTTGAGAATTTTACTTATTGCGAGATTATCGCAACAACTTAATCATTCATACATTTCTTTTTTTATTACTTTTGCCTCCTCTGCTTCTTTATGATTTTCTGCTACTGCTTCCTTGGTAATGGTATGTTCATCCTTTTTATCCTGAGCTAGCATTAATTTTGCAACATCTCTTCTCCTTTCTTTTCGATTGTATCCACCATCAACTTCTCACTTCTTTGTACATCCTTGATTTTGTGTCGCCAGTTTTCCTTCTTGTTTGCTCTTCCTTCGCAAGATTCTATCTCAGTTTCGTAACATTCTTTCCTTCAACCCAATCTCCCTTTATGATTCCTACACCATTGGGGTGAGGGAATTTGATGCATTGATGGAAAGTTGAAGCTACACCTAGAATCCCATGTAGCCAAGGTCGACCAATTAATGCATTGTAGGGTGATTCTACATCAACGACACAGAATGAGATTTCAGAAGATATTCCCTTCAATGGAATTTGCATAGTAACCTCCCCTTTAGGCTTGTTAGCAGTACCATTAAAACCATATATCTTATATGTTGATGGTATAAGATCATCATCTCTTCCACCCATGGTTTTATAAGTATGATAAAATAAGATGTTCACAGAGCTTCCAGTATCGACTAGATTCATTGATTGCCCATGAATCTTCAGCTTCATCATCCTCATCTTCTTTCGGTTTTGGATTAATTTCTAATTTTATTACCAATGGATTGTCATGCACCTCTTCTCCTTCGGGAATTTCTTCTGCGGTAAAAGAAATGATCTGTTTCTGCCATTCCTCTAGTCGCGAGATTTTCGCAATATTCATAATTTCTCTTCCATTATTATCTCTTGCGAACACTCTACAAAACATTATCATGAAAATCTTCAATTGTCTTATATGAATGTACGATAGAGTGACAAATAGATTTTTTGCTTTTGCACCAACTTCTATGAAGAATGTTTCTTTCTTTTTCATCGTATTCACTTTGTGATGTTCTGGCGTGTGGTGGTAATGGTTGAGATTGCGGATGCCCTACCAAAAGTCGTTTAGTTTTCCTTGATCTATCATTCTCAAAATAATTCTCTTTACATTTCTGCAATCGTTTGTGGTATGTCCATGAAAATGATGATAAGAACAAAATTCATGACTTCTGTGATTTGGGGGTGGTTCCGTTCCCATGTTCCATGGTGTTGGTATATTCTCCATCAAAATTATAGCTTCCCATATCTTCTCACACTTGCTTTAGAGGTGGCATCTTGATTTCTTCCCATATTACTTTGTGACTCCTTGCCCTCTATTAAAGTTTGGTCTTTGACCTCCATAAGTTTCTTGCGGTTGATCGAGTCTTTGAATCTTGTTATTTCCTCCACGACAATTTACTTTCTTTCTCTTCATACTCTTCTTGATCTCGGCTCCCCATAGCTACCAATTTCTGCTGATTGTTACTTGTCACCTTTCTTGTTGTACTTGCGAAGTATTCGCCACTGTGTTTATTAGCTTGGGTAATAAGCTTGCATTCGTTGTTTGTGAGCTGGTGTTCGCAACTGGATATGATTCCATTTCATTTTGTTTTCCTCTAAAGCAATGTATTCTTCTTGAAGTTCTCGCAATTCAGTCATTGTAATCGTATTCTTGACTCTGAAAATTTGACATACAACAGGTTTGTTGCAAACATAGCATTGATAAATGATAATATGAGATATCTCTCATCTACACGGCCAGCCATTTCGCTACACATAGTTCTCCATCTTTTAGTCAAGTGTTTCAAACTTTCCAATCCTTTGTTTTAATCCAAACACATCTTCTATACCAGGTCGTGAGGAATTATTACTTATATATGCTCCCAAGAATGTGGTCTGCAAATGATTGAAGGAGGTTATTGTATTCTTTGGTAAACCTTCAAACCATTTTAACGCTTCTCCTGTTAAGCTGGATGCGAAATATTTGCACAATACCGCATCATGATTTTCCCATTGTAACATGCACCTCACATAAGCTTTAATGTGTTGAATTGCACAAGTTGTTCCATCGAAAATGCTGGTTAATGCGGGCAAATTGCATTTCGGTGGTATTCCTCCTAATTGTACTTCCCTTGTAAATGGAGTTTTCGCAGCTTCTTCTATTGCTTCATCCAATTGTCTTCTACCTACTTCTCCTCTGTTATTTAGCATTCCTCTCATTTCTTCTAATCTTTCAAGATTTGTTTATTTACACCTGAATCTTGACCATTGGTCTCTTTAATTTTGCTTCTCTTCTTCTGCGTTCACGTCTATCTTCTCTTGCGAAATTTCGTATCTCTTCTTCATTATCCTCATCTCGTCTTCTTCTGCGATTCTCTTCCTCATCCCTATCTTGAATTCGCAAATGATGATGTCGTTCATTTTCCCCTCCATAATTTTGTTCATTTCTTATCAATTCAATTCGCTGTCTTTCAGCCATTCTCTTCACTCTATCATACTCCTCATTGAGATTATCATTATTCCGGTTTTGTATACGCCTTCTTTCTCGATTGTCATGATTGTTCTGGCGAATTGTCTCCTGAAGCTCTTGCTCTTCCATTTCCGCTCTCAACCTTTCACGTTCGCAGATTAAACGTGCTTGTTCAGCATTATGTCTTTCAATTTCTTCTTCAATTGTCTGTTGATTTCTTTGAGTTTCTCTCACATGTAAAATTCTTCTTCCCTCCTCTTGATTTCCTTCGCCATCTTGGTTATTTTGTCTCTGATTTGCCCGTTCTCTTGATTTCCTCCAATTTCCCATCATCAAAAGTTTCATTTTGTGGAATGTAACGATCATCAGTTCTTTCTCTATTTTCGCGATATTCTTCATTAGGATTTGATATTTCTTCTTGAATATTGTTTCCAGCATTGATGGGTGAATTTTGCCTCATTTCTCTTCTAGTCGATCTGGAATATGATTTTGTAATACTTCTCGATCTTCTATTCTGCAATCTGATATTCTCCATCCTTAATTCGTGATTTTGCCTTGTTAAATTCGCGTCTTCTGCCTCATCTTCTTTTCTTCATGTATTCTTCGTCTCAATGTTTCTAACGCTCCAATTTCCTCATTTCCATGAATTATTCCTTCATCTGCTTCTTGATTTCTCTCTTCCTGTCTATAATTTCTATTTTGTTGCTCTTCTTCTATTTCTTCTGCTGAATTTGATCGCCAAGTGTGTACGCTCACTCTGTCATAATCTGTATTCCTCTCTTGAACTATGTTTGTTGAATTGGCGATTGAATTAGATTTTCTCTATTATTTCTCATTCTAGTAGATTCTCCCATTTCACTTCTTTCTCTTCCAGCAATTCTTTGCTTCTTCTAATAGTAGTCGGTTGTTCGGATGTATTTCTTCTTCTAGCCATTTCTTCAATGCTAACAGTATTGCAAGAAATTATGAAAAATTCTTAATCAATCACTTTAAATTTTCACAAATCTCAATATCAATCTTTAGCTTTTTCTAGAATAATCTTCAACTCGTCCCTGTTTCTAGCGCCATTATGTAGTTGCAGGAAATCCTACACTACACCCCTCATATGATTTCATTGTTGATCAGCTCATTTTTAGGTTTACACTCTTAATTTTATTGATTAATTTTTGAATGTTCTTACAAGAAAGATAAAGAAGTCAAGAATGATCTCTGCTCTGAACTTTCTCTCTCCTATTTACTTGTTTCTTACTCAAAAAAGATCTCTCCCTCTCTTTACAACTCGAATGACTATTTATAAGGAAATACATAATGGATGACAGCTAATCTGTCCTTTATTTTCGGATATAGTTTGCGACATTCTCGCAACCTTACAAATGTTAACTTCGCAAGATCTCTAATTTTCGCAAGACTATCACATCTTTCTCATGTTCCTTGCTGACGTCGTTTCTGAAATTATTCTGCGACGCTATTGTGTTGTACCATTGATAATTTTGCTGAGACATAATTGTTGCGAGATTCTGATCCTACAACAGACACCGGAATCTTGTTAACGAGGAAACCGCAAATGCAGAAAAACCCCGGGACCTAGTCCAGATTGAACACACACTGTATTAAGCCGCTACAGACACTAGCCTACTCCAAACTAACTTCGGTATGGACTGTAGTTGAATCCCAATCACTCACACTGATCTAAGGTACGGTTATGATCTTATGCCTTTGATCCCAGCAGGATACTGCGCACTTGATTCCCTTAGCTGATCTCACCCACAACTAAGAGTTGCTACGACCCAAAGTCGAAGACTTTAATAAACAAATCTGTATCACACAGAAAAGTCTACGGTAATAGATAAATCCGTCTCCCACGAATATACCTACGGGTTTTGTTCCGTCTTTTGATAAATCAAGGTGAATAAGAACCAATCAAAAATACCAGACTTATATTCCCGAAGAACATCTTAGTATTATCAATCACCTCACAATAATCTTAATCGATGCAGCGAAAAAAGATATTGCGGAATCACAAACGATGAGACGAAGTTTGTTTGTGATTACTTTTTATCTTGCCTATGGGAGATAGAAATCTCAAGCCAATTATTACAATTGTACTCGTACGATAGAAAAAACAAGATCAGATCACACAACTACGATAAAAGTAGTATCGATTTGGCTTCACAATCCCAATGAAGTCGTTAACCTGGTTTAGAAGAAGAAACCAAAGGTTAAAGGAGAATCAACTCAATCTTAGCACAACTAGTATCACACAGAATATGTGGGGATTAGGTTTCCCAGTTGCTAGAGTTCTCCCTAATATACACTTTCAAATCAGGGTTTGCAATCAATGTTAGCTTAGTAACAAAGCATTCAATATTCACCTTTAGATGAAAACCTGATTAGATTCAAGCTAATATTTCTCAACCGTTAGATCCAAAACTTAGATTGTCACACACAAATGAAATGTCCAATTTTGGGTTTATGAACCGTACCCAAACATTAACATTTGTTGGTTCAACAAGTCAACCAAATGGTTTGCCATATGACTACTCTCATATCAACCTTATTCTTCTTCACCATAACTAGTTCAAATGACTCAAATGCACTAGTTAGAGAGTTGTTCAATTGCAAGGAAATCTTACGTAACTACACAAGACACAATTGAAGCAAAATCGGTTTGATTCACTCGAATCGGTTCATGAACTTAATAGCCACGGTTTTCAAAAGCATTCCTTAGTTTATTTAAACATTAGTTGAAGAACAAACGACTTTATATATAACCTACTCAAGTTCACGGACTGGGTTCGCGGACTTAAGCTCATGGAAGGAGTACACAAACTCCATCAGAAAATCTCGGGCCGAGAAGTTCTGCAAGTTCGCGGACTTGGCTCACGCCACTTCCGTTTCTCTTGATCAACAAAGTTCGCAAACTTTGGTTCAAGGATAAGACTTATGAATATATGTGTTTCCACCAATGGTTATGAAAAAGCGGGGGTCTAACAACACCACCCAATATTTCGCTTAGCAATCTGTATGGACAAACTCGAATATGCTTTCAAGAGAACCAACAAGACTCAATCAATTAAAAGTATATCAACGAGTGAATATCTCTCTCTTGTTTTGATTTACTCAAGCTAATAGAAATCAGCGAGTCCTAATCAAACACAAGGAATAACTTGGACGGTACCAATGTCCAAGGATCAATCAATATCAATCAACAACCAGAGGTCGTATTTCCAATTGATTGATTCAAACGCACAACCTGTATTATTTCTATTATATAAATAAAATATAATGCGGAAAAGAAATAACACAGACACCAAAATTTTGTTAAAGAGGAAACTGCAAATTAATGCAGAAAAACCCCGGGACCTAGTCCAGAATAAACACACACTGACTAAAAGCTGTTACACCAATTTCCTACTACCTATTCGGACTAGATGTAATACCTTCTTCAGCACTTGTAGAACTCCTAGCAGAATACCGATTCTCTTTAGAAATTCTTCACGCAAATCTTCTAGCAGAACCCGAGGTTCTCTTTAGAAGATACCACAACACGATTGATACGGTTCGATATTTTGTTTGCACAAAACACCGGTTTGATTTCCCTTTAGATGTGAATCAAGGTTTTGCAAATCTTATGTTTGTTTTTGATAAAAACAATTACTAGGTAAAAATAATATCAAAACAAACCTGTAGATTAGGGATTATTATACTCTTCAATAAAAGGAAGAGAAACCTAATAACTCTACCACAAGAACAACTAGAATAAATCTAGAGATATCTTGTTTAAAACTTCAAAAGGATTTTTACAAGATACCTTAATCGAAGTTTTCTTTCTAGCTTCCGATTTCGACTAACAAGTGTTGGTATACGATCGGAAACTGAAATCTTTCAAAACCTAGGGTTTATGATCAACAACTCTTGAATGGTTTTATATCAGAAGAGAAAACCTTAGAATAGACAAGAGGTGAAAAACCTATATTACAAGTTTTATGATCAATCACGAACATTAAATCCAACTTGGATTTGTGATCCCTAATACAAAGACTTTTATCCCACTCTCGTTCACGAAGAACGGAATACGTGGAAAACAACCTGCAAAGGTTACGCCAATTTTCCAAAGGGATGAAAACTGTGTAAACTCACGAACCCTCTATTTATTGAGAAAAGGGTAGCTTGAAAACAAAGCTAGGGTTTTAACTATTTTCCTTTTTCAAGACTCTCCTAAATATGGGAGTCTTTACCAAGTTACAACTCTTGCCAAACTAATTAAATAAATAACTAATTAGCAAAAATTGTATTTATGTGAATAAAGCACATTTTAACTTAGGCAGGAATCACAAACACTTTAATATGGTAATCAAAAATTTTTGGACCAATATCCATCCTCCCTGGATAAGGAAACATCACCAATTTGACAAAAAATGCCTTTTAGTCACGTAATTGGGCCCAAGTCCGCGAACTGTTACAAACAGCCCATGAATGGTTTCCTACTAACGAACTTTAGTAAATCACTCATAACTTCATCGTTATAACTCGGAATTGAGTGATTCTTCGCTCGTTGGATTCATAAGATCATCCACTATAACATGAGATTCTTTATAAGAATAAATGTTATTGTCTCCAAGGTCATGAATCAAATAACCTCAAGTATATATACATAAATGTACATTTACCATCATCAGAATTGTTCCATAGAGTGAGCATATATCTTGATAGATTAGAAAGGTAGAATTGAACAAGAATCCAAATGAAATCAATCACATACCTTTGTTGATGTCTTCTTGTAGTCTTCAATCTTCAATCTTCATCCTTTAAGGATATCTTCGATTCAACTTCTTAGACCTAATCTAATCCGAAACTATCTTTTGTATGCTAAATCAAGAATGCATTTTGGAAACTAAAATTGACAACTAACTTGACATACCAACGCTAGTGGGTTTAACTGAGAAGTGCTCTAACAATCTCCCCCTTTGTCAATTTTAGTAACAAAACCATTTTACATATGGCTTGTATTTGTTGAAATCAAAAACGACAAGCTTGATTTCCTTGGTTCTTCAACTCTTCATGTGTTCATCATGTACTTGTTGAAGATCCATCATAGTATTATTACACAACATCAAAGTTTCATTATATCACAACTTTGACAATAATACTACGGTGATATGTATCACTCCCCTTAGTCAATACTCCATCTCAACATGAAAACCACTCCCCTTACATACTGATCTATAAACCATATGTATATGTAGTGTGAACTACAAACTAATTCTCCCCCTTTTTGTCAATATAAATTGGCAAAGGTACGAAGACTGGTGGGATCTTCATGTAATTTTAACGGAGACACTTCATGACCAAAAGAATGAATCATATCAACTTTGTTTAGACGATATCACAAAGTCGAAACTTAATGACTTCATCAAGGAGTTTATAAAGATACAAGTAAATCCTTCATGTTCCAAACCCGCTTCTCCGTACAAAGATATGACCATTAAGCACAAGTTCAAAAGAACTCTCCCCCATTAGATGTCATTCTCGAAAGAACAACAAGAGTGACCTTACTCCAGAGATAAGGATTTATATATTGGATTTTAGAAAACCCACAAGTAGATGCGAACTAAGAACCAATCATTGAAAGTCTCTCATGAGATCAAGTTACTGAACAATAGAACTATCTCATGGTAATAGTACACAATATGTAATCATCAAGATCAAATATTGTGATCATCTTTTCTAAGATACAAACTTGTATGAACAAGAATTGATACGCTTAGAAGGAAGAATAATCTTTTTCATAAGGATTTACACCAAGAATGGTTACTACAAGAGTATGAAAAAAAAAATTGACAATAAAAACCAACATCCATGGCTTTGATAATTGCTTCTAACCTGTTATATTTAAGAATTCCAATCACAAATCAAGTTAGATAATTAAGACTCATACATGTGGTATCTAACCATATTCTTCTTCACCATAACTAGTTCAATTGACTCACATGAACTAGTTAGAGAGTTGTTCAATTGCAAGGAAATCTTATGTAACTACACAAGACACAATTGAAGCAAATATGTTTTGATTCACTTGAATCGTTTCATGAACTTTATAGCCACGGTTTGCAAACTGCATTCCTTAGTATTTAAGTATAAGTTCAAAACAATCCTCTTTAGATATAACCTAACTCAAGTTCGCGGACTTAAGTTCCTGAAAGGAGTTCACAAACTCCAGCAGAAATTCTCGGGTCGAGAACTTCCGCCAGTTCGCGGACTTAGCTCACACACATAGTTTGCCAACTCCAGCTGAAATTCTCGGTTTGAGAACTTTGCTAGTTCGCGGACTGAGTTCGGGGACTTGGCTCATGCCATACTTCCAGTTCTCTTGATCAACAAAGTTCGCAAACTTTGGTTTAAGGAATAAGGACTTGTACATATATGTGTTTCCACAACAATGCTTATGTCCACCATTGGTTATATAATCTAAACTATCATTTCAATCATTGAAATATTCTTAGAGGACGTTATATAGTTTGTTAAACCATTTCTCGTCAAATCAATTTTCAAGGTGATTGAAACATATCATGACTTTCGTCACTAGGTAAAGATGAACTTGGTTAAAGCGAATGCTTACCAACATATATTTCGAGGAATATGTAAGCGAGATAAACTCAGCTCGAAATAGTAAATTGTTCCACATATTCAGAAATTTCCCAACATAATATGTGCGCCCCAATTCTTTTGCAATCCTCACCGCATTTAGTAGGGCTTCTTGGTGATGATGCACTTTCAACACAATCAGGTTGTGTTGAGGTGAGCAAAATCTTGCTCACGACAGGTATTCGAAACAAAATCAAACATGGAATCTAGGAATTTAACAACTTCCTTGAAATTTTCAATAACTGTTTCATACCTTTTTAACATGTTATCCCTTGTCGAACTCTTGTCTGGGAGATCCTTATTAATAGTACTCGTTGTTTTATCGGTCTTCTTTGGTACCCATTTCTGAGCAGCTTTTGGAGCAACGTATTTCTTTTTCTCCCCAATATTATTATGGAACTTCTTGGGGGGAATACTAAAAAAACTGACATTATGAGACTCATTTTTTCTCCAGTTTGGAACATCAGATCTTGTCATCTTAACAGAATAAGATCTGGTTTTATCTCGTTTAAGAAATCTGCAATTCCTTTGCAAGTGACCTGGTTTTCCACAATAAAAACAATGTTTAGTAGAATGGAAAAACTTATGTTTAGTGTTACCTGAATGTTTATGTGCTTACTTTGGAACTTGAAAGGATTTCCTCTTTTCGTTATCACCAGTTGATAGAGATACTTTATTTTTGTCAACCGTGGAAGGTTTTGGTTGAGAAGAATCTTTAGCTTTGACAAATTTTATCTCTTTACAAATACTAGGAGCGTCCATTCCTTCATAGCCCAATCCTCGTGTATCACGATGAATTCTACATGCTCCCAATATTGAGGTTAATTTATCTGAGCTGCTATTTCTAGACAACCTCTCTTTTAAGCTCGAGTTTTCTTCTTCCAAACTTTTAACCTTCTCAAGTGCAATAACTATATCATTCTTGGATGATTCATATTGAACTTTGATATCTTCTCGTTCTGAATCCAATAACAAGTTCATCTCCACGTTCTCCAAGTTATCTAGCTTTGCTTGAAGAATAATTTCCCGATCTCGACCTTCGGCAATTTCTTCTTTAAGCTTTCGTATTTCGTAAGATAATATCTTTCACCACTAGAATCAAGTTGGTCTTGCAAGTCTTTATTCCGACTACGAAGTCTGTTATATTTAACTTTCTCACTGAAAATGGTACTATCAGCTTCCGAAAGATTCCGATGACATTCTTTAAGAAGATTATTAGCAACTGGATCAACATGGAAAACTTCTTCATCAGAATCAGTATCCGAAAGAATTTTTTCAGAAGCTAATGCAACCTCTCCTATGAGCTATTGAGGATTATAATATTCAGGTCCATCATCAAGAGTATGCAAGTCTTCTTCATATGCCGATTGTCCACGGCTCCATCTAGGACATACTGAAGACAAGTGCCCGAAACCACAACAGTTATAGCATTGTACATCATCCTTAGGAAATGTTACAATTTTAGAAAAACTCTTTTTTCTGTCTCTCAAGAGTTTTTTAAATTTTTGTGGAGTAACATCTTTAGTATCTGGTGAACCAGATTTATCCTTAGAGGATTCAGAATTGTTTGCAGCTTTAAGAGAAATCATCTCTTTTCTTGTGTGTTCATTATCAAAGATCTTTAACTTTCCAACAAGAGTGTTTCTGGAGAGTGTAGAAAGATCGTTTGCTTCTTCAATGGCGTGTTTCTTAGACTCGTATCTTGAGGGTAGAGACCTAAGAATTTTTCACACAATATATTTCTCTGGAATAGTTCTTCCTAATGAATATGAGGCGTTAACTATTTGAGAAATTCTTTGGTCAAACTCATCAAAGGTTTCATCATCAGACATGCGAAGGTTTTCCCAGTCAGATGCTAGGTATTGAAGCCTCGCTTCTTTCTCTGCGGCATTCCCTTCAAATACGGTTTCTAAGATATCCCAAGCATCTTTAGACTTATTGCACGTAGTAACGTGGTGCTGAAGATCTGGGGTAATGGCGTGGATGATCGCATTTAACCCTTCAGAATTTTGCTTTGTAACAAGAATCTCAAGATCATTATAATCACCAATATTCTTTTCAACAGTTACACCGTCTACTGTAACTAATGGAGGATCATAGCCATTAACAATACGAACCCATGATTTAAAATCTCGCGCTTGAATGAAGAACGCATAGCAATTTTCCACCATAAATAGTTCGTGCCATCGAAGACTGGCGGTACGTTTATAGAGATAGCACCTCTGTCCATAGAATCAGATTGCTACAAACACATACTTATGATGTCTTAGTGTGTTTTCCTGCTCTGATACCAATTGAAAAAGCGGGGGTCAAATAACACCACCCAATATTTCACTTAGCAATCTGTATGGACAAACTCGTATATACTTTCAAGAGAATCAACAAGACTCAATCAACTAAAATTATATCAACGAGTGAATATCTCTCTCTTGTTTTGATTTACTCAAGCTAATAGAAATCAGCGAGTCATAATCAAACACAAGGAATAACTTGGAGGGTACCAAACACCAATGTCCAAGGATCAATCAACAACCAGAGGTCGGATTTCCAATTGATTGATTCAAACGCACAACCTCTATTATTTCTATTATATAAATAAAATATAATGCGGAAAAGAAATAACACAGACACCAGAATTTTGTTAACGAGGAAACCGCAAATGCAGAAAAACCCCGGACCTAGTCCAGAATAAACACACACTGATTAAAATCTGTTACACCAATTTCCTACTACCTATTCGGACTAGATGTAATACCTTCTTCAGCACTTTAGAACTCCTAGCAGAATATCGATTCTCTTTAGAAATTCTTCATGCAAATCTTCTAGCAGAACCCGAGGTTCTCTTTAGAAGATACCACAACACGATTGATACGATTCGATATTTTGTTTGCACAAAACACCGGTTTGATTTCCCTTTAGATGTGAATCAAGGTTTTGGAAATCTTGTGTTTGTTTTTGATAAAAACAATTACTAGGTAAAAGTAATATCAAAACAAACCTGTAGATTAGGGATTATTATACTCTTCAATAACAGGAAGAGAAACCAAATAACTCTACCACAAGAACAACTAGAATAAATCTAGAGATATCTTGTTTAAAACTTCAAAAGGATTTTTACGAGATACCTTAATCGAAGTTTTATTTCTAGCTTCCGATTTCGACTAACAAGTGTTGGTATACGATCGGAAACTGAAATCTATCAAAACCTAGGGTTTATGATCAACAATTCTTAAATGGTTTTATATAAGAAGAGAAAACCTTAGAATAGACAAGATGTGAAAAACCTATATTACAAGTTGTATGATCAATCACAAAGATTAAATCCAACTTGGCTTTGTGATCCCTAATACAAAGACTTTTATCTCACTCTCGTTGACGAGGAACGGAAGACGTGGAAAACAACCTGCAAAGCTTACGCCAATTTTCCAAAGGGATGAAAACTGTGTAAACTCACGAACCCTCTATTTATAGAGAATAGGGTAGCTTAAAAACAAATCTAGGGTTTTGACTATTTTCCTTTTTCAAGACTCTCCTAAATATGGGAGTTTTCCTAAGTTACAACTCTTGCCAAACTAATTAAATAAATAACTAATTAGCAAAAATTGTATTTATGTGAATAAATCAAATTTTAACTTAGGCAGGAATCACAAACACTTTAATATGGTAATCAAAAATGTTTGGACCAATAGCCATCCTCCCTAGATAAGGAAACATCACCAATTTGACCAAAAATTCCTTTTAGTCACGTAATTGGGCCCAAGTCCGCGAACTGTTACAAACAGCCCATGAATGGTTTCCTACTAACGAACTTTAGTAAATCACTCATAACTTCATCGTTATAACTCGGAATTGAGTGATTCTTGGCTCGTTGGATTCGTAAGCTCATCCATTATAACATGAGATTCTTTATAAGAATAAATGTTATTGTATTCAAGGTCATGAATCAAATAACCTCAAGTATATATACATAAATGTACATTTATCGTCATCGGAATTGTTCCATAGAGTGAGCATATATCTTGATAGATTAGAAAGGTAAAATTGAACAAGAATCCAAATGAAATCAATAACATACCTTTGTTTATGAAGTACTTGTTGATGTCTTCTTGTAGTCTTCAATCTTCAATCTTCATCCTTTAAGGATAGCTTCGATTCAACTTTTTAGACCTAATCTAGTCCCAAACTATCTTTGGTATGCTAAATCAAGAATGCATTTTGGCAACTAAAATTGAAAACTAACTTGACATACCAACTCTAGTGGGTTCAACCGAGCAATGCTCTAACAGGTTATGTAATCTAAACTCTCATTTCAATCATTGAAACATTCTAAGAGAACGTTATATAGCCGTTATTCACAGATCATTTTTCGTCGGAGCAATTTTCAAAGTGATTGAAACATAACATGACTTTCATCACTTGGTAAAGATGAATTCGGCTAAAGATAAAGCTTACCAACACACATTTCGATAAATAGATAGGCGAGATAAATTCGGCTCGAAATAGAAAATGTGTATAATGAAAGTCTATATATCAAAACGACTTTTGTCTCAAGAGTAGGAGATAGAGTAAATAGACTTTTGAGTGACAGATAAGTTCAAGTCTCCACATACCTTTTAGTCGATGAAGATCCACCAGTTCCTTGAGTAGTTCTTCGTCTTGTATGATGATTGCCACGGAGTCTTGAGCTCAACTACACTTTATATCCTAATCCAAGACCTTAGCTCTAATAGGCTAGTAATCAAGACTTATAGTTTTGATCACTAATATTGACAAACATGCTTGAGATAACAACGCATGCGAGTTCGACCGAGCAATGATTTAACAATCTCCCCTTTTGTCAATTTTAGTGGCAAAACTATTAATACATATGGAATACAAAAATAAATAAATTAAATTTTGTAGCTCCTATTCCACATGCCTAATCTTCAACATTACTCGAAATCTTCGTTACTTCCAAGTACTCCAATGATCCCAAAGGTTGTAAGTTTAGCATCATCGTTGTTGAAAATCCGTAGATATAACAACAAGAAAACAATAGTTCTCAATCATTGTTATACAGTGTCATAGTATCATTATATAGCGTCAAAGTTCAATTGTATCACAACTTCAACAACAATACTGTGGTGATATGTATCACTCCCCCTTAGTCAATACTCCATCTCACATGGAAACCACTCCCCCTTACATAATGATCCAAAAACCATATGTATTTGTAGTGTGAACTACATATTAATTCTCCCCCTGTTTGTCAATAAAATTGGCAAAGGTATAAGAACGGGATCTTAATGAAATTTCCGAAAGAGACATTTCATGACCAAAAGAAAGAACACACATCATCTTATTTAGATGCAATCATAAAGCCGAAGCTAAACGTATTCATCAAGGAGTTTAATGATACAAGATAACCCCTATAATATTCCACAGCCGCACTCCCCACAAAGATTTGGTAATTAAGCGCAAGTTCAAAAAGAATTCTCCCCCAATAATATGTCATTCCCAAGGGAAAAACAAGAGCGACCTTAATTTCGAAAGAGAAAATAAGGATTTCTTTGGACATAACAAATCACATACAAGTATGAATTTGAATCCAAAATATTAAATTAACCACAAAAAGTTCATGATTAATTTAACCGAAAATGCTCAACACAAGTAAACTTATGGAAACTTAAGAACGCTCAATTAGATTAATCACAAGTAAACCCATAATTAATCTAATCGAAATACACAACCAAATTAACCACAAAAGTAATCAATTTAATTGGTCATACTCACATAAGAGAGTCTATGGAGCAATGCCTAAGTTAATCATGAAAAAAATCAACCCAGTCATGAACGCTCAAACATAAGAAAACTTATGGACTCATAACTAAATAACCAAACAAGATGATTAATTTAGTTCAAAATGCTCGACATAAAGTACCTTACGGAACAACAACAAAGTTAATCATAAAAATAATCAACTTGGTTGTTTCGTGCTCAACATAAGACACATTACGAAGCCACATAGTAATACATAAAATATGGATCAGGGAAGATCAATTACTGCGGAATATACAAGGATTCATTCTATTTTCCATCATTATTTGCATAACGACATTTAATAGACATAATCCTTGCAAACAAAAGATTCTAACCTATCTTCCATCAATAATTGACAATATAGGCTTAACTTTTGTATTTTTCAAAAGTCCATTCATTCTTTCATCAATACATGCATATCAATTCATGAACAACTTTACTTTTGACAAGATATGGGACAATCAAGTTCACGGGAGCAAACACACATATCCCATAATAATATTGCAGTATATAAAACCATAAAGATTAATACTGCAAAAATCATCTTCCAAACAATTTAGAATTTAAACCAATAAATCTAAAAACATAAAGATGAAAACGTTGGACATAGTTATGTGTAAACACAATAATGGCTATTCCAACCTCTAGTTATTCTTCTAAACAAAAACAGAAATATGGAAGATTTACTAGATAAAAACTCCTATAAAGCATTTCACTTACTTTGAGTACTCTTCTCATATTCTCTGTATTCATCAATCTCATCTTCAATTAGATCAATCCTTGATTCCAGATTGTCCATCTTTTCTTTGAGTATCTTGGAAGAAGCTTCAAGTTCACTTTTTAGGGCACAAACTTGTTCCAAGACAATATTCATGGTTAAAGAAAGCTTATCAAACTGAAAAACAGAGATGTTCCCGTCCAGAGAGGAACCATGAATATCAGGGCTCATCACATTATCAGAAGAATCGAATCGTATCTTCTTAGAAGGAAAAAGAACAGTCCAAACATCACTTTCCTTACTAGAAAGACTTGAAGAGGACATGATAGAGAAGATAGAACAAATTTTATGCTAAGGATAAAAACCTCATTTTAAAAACATCTGAGGATAAGATAAATATCCAAAATGACCTTTGACCAAAACCCTAAAAATTTATCCTCAGAAAAAGATTTTAAGAAAAACATTTGAAAACTAGGCTAAACAGAAAACTTCCATCACAACCCTCTTGAAGATTATGATTTTTTGTTTAAGAGGGATAAACAAAAATCATCAATACATTATTACAGACTGTAGTTGTTCCAATCCCCTACAGAACTGGGTAACTTCTTTTGAGGGGATGAGGTCTACGTTGTGCCTTGTTTTGTTCTTAAGAAAGAAGAGTTATCTTCATCATTCTTTCTTTCTTTTAGCACAGATTTGAATACCTTGATTTTTTATTTTCGTAAACTATACATTTTATTGGAAATCTCTTTTGCAAAGGAGGGAGGTTTTGTATGAGATTTCTTTCTCTTCTTCTGCAAGCAACGCTTGACAGAGGAGATCTTTTCCTGTTTCAAAGTGCCACGGATTTTAAGACGATCCTGATAAACATGTGAGGAAATCACAGGAATAGGTAAATTCTTGTGATTTTCCATATGATCCTTGTTATCAAAATGACTTAAGGATGATATAGAATCAGACGGAATTTGCTGACAATTCATAGTCGAAGAGATTCGATATGTTTTGTAAGAATCACAATTGATCAACTCCGATTTTAACTTAGACAGTTGGTGTTCCAGATTTTCAATCCTTTTAATTAAAACTTTCTTTTCAAGATGAAGATTTTCTGAGAAAGTAAGATTTTTTATCATGGAATAATCATGACTGTTAGGAGGACAGATGTGATTATCAGCAAAGAGATTAAGAGAACCATCATATACATCATCCTCAGGACAATAGTCAAGAGTAGCCATCCATGCTTTAATTATCTCACTCGTTTCCGTATCACGACATTTGGAAGTATTGTGAATACTTCTATAGCACTTGAAACTGTTAACATAGTTTTTCTGAACTTTTTTATTGATTGACTGAGCTTTATTTTGAGACTTTCTTTTTCTCTATCTCAGAGATTTCTTTAGCTGTTGTATAAACCGTGACAGAGTCAAATTAAATCAATTCTCATCCCTTTTATCAGCCAATTTATGACGTCGAGACTTACGGTCAGATGCAGCAATATGATTGCTAAACAGATGACGTTTCTCTCTTTGTTCAAATTCAAGATCGAAAATTTTCAACTTTCCAGCAAGAGTATTTATCGATAGAATATCAAGGTTATTTCCCTCAACGATGGCATGCTTCTTAGACTCGTATCTAGATGACAGCGATCTGAGAATTTTCATCACAATGTCCTTTTCAGGAATAGTCTTACCCAATGCAAAAGATGCATTAACAATTTCAGACACTTTGTGATTAAACTCATCAAATGTTTCTTCATCTTCCATACGAAGGTTTTCCCAATCGGAATTAAGGTTTTAAAGCCTAGCTTCCTTTTCACTGGTATTACCTTCGAATACGGTTTCTAAGATTTCCCAAGCTTCTTGCGACTTAGTGCAATTAAACACATGGTGCTGAAGATTTGGGGTAATGGCATGTATGATCGCATTCAAACCGTCCGAATTTTTCTTTGCAGCAAGTATCTCGGTAGGGGTGTATTCATCAATATTCTTGGGAACGTTTACATCTCCAACTTCCACAACGGGAAGATCATGGCCATTAACAACATATACCCATGATTGAAAATCACGCGCTTGAAGAAAAGCTCGCATAGAAATTTTCCACCATAAGTAATTTGAGACATCGAAGACTGGTGGTACTTTAATTGAGATAGCACCTCTGTCCATAGAGTCGGATTGCTACAAACACATATTTGTGAGTTATTGAACGTGTTTGCCTGCTCTGATACCAATTGAAAAAGCAGGGGTCTAACAACCACAACCAATATTTCTCTTAGCAATATGTATGGACAAAACTCTAATATACTTTCTAGAGAATCAACTAGACAGTCAGACTCAATCTAGATAAAAGTATATCAAATAGTTTATATCTCAATCTCTCGATTTGATCTTTACTCAAGCAAATAGAAATCTGCGAGTCTTTATCAAAGAGAGATAACTTGGATGGTACCAAAGACCAATATCCAAGTGTCAATCAATTTAAATCAACAACCAAAAGGTCGGATATTCTAATTGATTGAATAACGTACCACCTGTTTTATTTCAATTATATAAACAAATATAATGCGGAATAGAAATAACACAGACACCAGAATTTTGTTAACGAGGAAACCGCAAATGCAGAAAAACCCCGGGACCTAGTCCAGATTGAACACACACTGTATTAAGCCGCTATAGACACTAGCCTACTCCAAACTAACTTCGGTCTGGACTGTAGTTGAACCCAAATCAATCTCACACTGATCCAAGGTACAGTTATGCTCCTACGCCTATGATCCCAGCAGGATACTGTGCACTTGATTCCCTTAGATAATCTAACCCACAACTAAGAGTTGCTACGACCCAAAGCCGAAGACTGTAATAAACAAATCTATATCACACAGAAAAGTCTATGATAATAGATAAATCCGTCTCCCACGAATATACCTACGAGTTTTGTTCCGTCTTTTGATAAATCAAGGTGAACAGGAACCAATCAATAATACCAGACTTATATTCCCGAAGAACATCTTAGTATTATCAATCACCTCACAATAATCTTAATCGACGCAGCGAAAAAAGATATTGCGGAATCACAAACGATGATACGAAGTTTGTTTGTGATTAATTTTTATCTTGACTATCGGAGATAGAAATCTCAAGCCAATTATTACAATTGTACTCGGACGAAAGAAACATCAAGATCATATCAACAACTACGATAAAAGTAGTATCGGTCTGGCTTCACAATCCCAATGAAGTCTTTAAGTCGTTAACCTGGTTTAGAAGAATAAACCAAAGGTTAAAGTAGAATCGACTCTAGCTTAGCACAACTAGTATCACGCAGAATGTGTGGGGATTAGGTTTCCAGTTGCTAGAGTTCTCCCTTATATACACTTTCAAATCAGGGTTTGCAATCAATGTTAGCTTAGTAACAAAGCATTCAACATTCACCGTTAGATGAAAAACTGATTAGATTCAAGCTAATACTTCTCAGCCGTTAGTTCGAAAATTTAGCTTGTCACACACAAATGAAATGTCCAATTTTGGCTTTGTGAATCGTACCCAAACATTAACATTTGTTGGTTCAACAAGTCAACCAAATGGTTAGCCATATGATTTCTCTCATATCAACCTTATTCTTCTTCACCATAACTAGTTCAAATGACTCAAATGAACTAGTTAGAGAGTTATTCAATTGCAAGGAAATCTTATGTAACTACACAAGACACAATTCAAGCAAAATCAGTTTGATTCACTCGAATCGGTTCATGAACTTTATAGCCACGGTTTGCAAAAGCATTCCTTAGTTTATTTAAACATTAGTTCAAGAACAACCGACTTTAGATATAACCTGCTCAAGTTCGCGGACTGGGTTCGCGGACTTAAGATCATGGAAGGAGTACACAAACTCCAGCAGAAAATCTCGGGACGAGAAGTTCCGCAAGTTCGCGGACTTGGCTCACGCCACTTCCATTTCTCTTGATCAACAAAGTTCGCAAACTTTGGTTCAAAGAATAGGACTTATGCATATATGTGTTTCCACAACAATGCTTATATCCACCAATGGTTATGTAATCTAAACTCTCATTTCAATCATTGAAACATTCTCAGAGAACGTTATATAGCCGTTATTCATAGACCATTTTTCGTCAGAGCAATTTTCAAAGTGATTGAAACGTAACATGACTTTCGTCACTTGGTAAAGATGAATTTGGCTAAAGCGAAAGCTTACCAACACACATTTCGAGAAATAGATAGGCGAGATAAACTCGGCTCGAAATAACAAATGTGTATAATGAAAGTCTATATATCAAAAAGACTTTTGTCTCAAGAGTAGGAGATAGAGTAAATAAACTTTTGAGTGACAGATAAGTTCAAGTATCCACATACCTTTTAGTCAATGAAGATCCACCAGTTCCTTGACTAGTCCTTCGTCTTGTATGATGATCGTCATGGAGTCTTGAGCTCAACTACACTTTCTATCCTAATCCAAGACCTTAGCTCTAATAGGCTAGTAATCACTAATATTGACAAATATGCTTGAGATAGCAACGCATGCGAGTTCGACCGAGCAATGCTCTAATACTATTGGTGGTGTAATGGTGGTGGTGAAGGAGTGGTGGTGGCGGTTGGTAGGTGGTGGTTGTTGAACGGTGGTGGTGGAATGGTAGTTGAATGTTGGTGGTGCTAGTGGTGGTGGTGAAGTGGTAGAGAAAGAAATTTGTTCCATTTTGAAATAAAGAAAAATATTATATGGGTGAGGGTATTAAGGTAATTTAATATTAAATAGATAAGGTTATTAAAAAGTAGGGACATATTTATTATTGTATAAAGATATATTTATTGGGTGTCAAAAGTAGGGACATATAAATAATGAACGATTTTTTGGGGACCATGATTTTTCTTTGGGGACCATGGTTTTATTTTGGGTAAAGACATTAGAAGTAAATCTAGGTCACCCCTTATCTAGATATTTATATTAATACCTAAATTACCCTCCTGATTAATTTTGGGTGATGATTAGCTAGTGTTAATAATAGTTAGTGTAATGATTAGTGAGATGATTAAGTTAAAGATAATTAGTGAGATTAAAAAATCAGATGAGTTTTTTTTTTTTAAAAAGTAGAATTATTGAGAGAGTAAAGTTAGAGAAGATGAAGAAGGAAAACATGAAAAACGATGGATTTTACCAACCACAACCGGAGGAAGGGTATTTGGGTACCCAGGTACGCTTCAAACTTAGATAATGTTGGTTGAATTGCTCCAAACTTTCAAAAAAATGAAATTTTTTATGTAAATTTGGGCCAGTTCGGTTAACCATATGTCAACAACATGTAACCGAACACATCTGAAAGTGTAGTTCGGTTACCATATGTCAAGAACATGTAACCGAACACACCTGAAAGTGTAGTTCGGTTACGTTTTCCAAACACACAGGTTACCGAACTCGCTCGTTAATGGAGGTTTTGGTCGTACAGTGCAATGTTCGGTTACCTAGGATAAAATTATAGGTAACCTAACTTTGAAATTGACAATTTATTTGAGTACATCTTGTGTGTTCGGTTAGTTCGCAAACTTCAACGCAACCAAGTTCCCAACCGAACTTCAGGTTAAAAGTAACCTAGTGTTAGAAGTTCGGTTGGTTCGCAAACTTCAACATATTTTGCGAATCAACCGAACTGGGCTTATAGGTAGAGTTCGGTTACAAAGAAAACTTAATAATTTTGTGAACGAACCGAATTTATGGACTTGTATTGTTCTAATACAAGGAGTTCGGTTAAAAGTATTTTTTGCGAATAAACCGAACTTTGAGTTCGGTTAAGGAAAAAATAATTTGTGATAACCGAACTTTTTACTGAAAAAAAACTCCATTAAACCTCTCTGCAACTTCCATTTTCAACTCCTTTTGATTATTAGTTCTCATTTATTCAACCAAAAACGAATGACAAGTAATGGGTTTGTGAGAATATCTTTGTTAATATTTTAAATTAAGCTATATATATAGTGGTGGTGGTGGTAATCGGAGGTGGTGGTAATCGGTGGTTGTTGGTGGTGATAATTGGAGGTGGTCGTGGTGATAATCGGCGGTGGTGGTAATTGGTGGTTGGTGGTGCTGGTGCTGGTAATCGGCGGTGGTGGGTGATGGTGGTGGTGGTAATCGGTGGTTGGTGGTGGTGGTGATAATCGGTGGTTGGTGGTGGTGGTGGTGGTAATCGGCGGTGGTGGGAAGAGGTGGTGGTTATATATATATATATAGAGAGAGAGAGGTGGTTATTGTGTTGGTTTTAAATTAAATTAGATTAAGGGTATGTTAGTCATTTCAATGTTCTAGGACACCTCTTATAATTATAGGGAAGATGGCCTAATAAGAGCATGGTCCCCAAAAAAACCATGACCCCTAAAAAATCATTCTAAATAATGTACCCATAGACCTTGGTACAACTTCTTACTTGTATCAGCCCAAAACCAAGCCCATTCGTTTAGAGTCCCAAGCCATTCCCATTTTCATTTTGTTGATGTGTCTAACTTGCTGAAGTGGACCTCATTAACCGACTCAAAAGATCTAGCGACAAAAACATTTAAAAACTTCAGATTCGAGGCAGTCTCGGGGTGCTTGCCCAAAAATCCGTTGGATATCTGCACCCGTTATGGTATGCCAAGCGTTGTGGTGATGGATTAATCCGTTGGATACCTGCACCCGTTATGGTATGTCAAGAGTTGTGGTGATGGATTTTCCTTAGTTGTAGCTTATTTAAGAAGGCTATTATTAGGGCGTCACACTTCAATAGACGGGTTTCACTTGGATTCTTAATGTCCAAAAAAATGGTTATGGGATATCCTAACACATATACAAAATGTCTAGATTACCTTTTAACTAAAATAAAAACTTAAAAATCGTACAAGTGATTTTACGTCCAGGTTTGGATTAATTCCAACCGTAGAATTTTATTCGCATGTAGTTTTACGTCCAGGTTTGGATTAGTTCCAACCGTAAAAGCTCATTTTACGTCCAGTTTTCTTTTAATTTCAACCGTAGAATCCGATTTTACGTCCATTTTTCTTTTAATTCCAACCGTAGAAGTGATTTTACGTCCAGGTTTGGATTAATTCCAACCGTATAATTTTATTTGCATGTAGTTTTACGTCCAGGTTTGAATTAGTTCCAACCGTAAAAGCTCATTTTACGTCCAGGTTCTTTTTAATTCCAACCGAAGAATTTGATTTTATGTCTAGTTATCTTTTACTTCCAACTGTAGAAGTGATTTTACGTCCAGGTTTGGATTATTTCCAACCGTAGAAGTGATTTTACGTCGAGGTTTGGATTATTTCCAACCATAGAAGTTTATTTTACGGCCAGTTTTCTTCCCACAAAAACTTTGTCCTAAAATTCATCAAGTATACAACAAAATTCATTAATTTAATTTTTATCTAATTAAATTAAATTAAAATTAACTAAATAAGGGTTGTTTAGTCATTACAAAATTATTTTAGATAACGGGTTTTTGATATTACTTATGGGTGACCCGTTTTTGTCCTATTAGGTGACGCTCCTCTAATGGAATGTGACGCCCCAATAATAGCCTTCTTATTTAAAGCAAAGGAAAAAGGATCTCAGGGAAACCTCACTATAGTTTTGTGCCATCCCTTAGCTACACTCTATAGAAGCTCGATGTCCGTATAAATAGTGCCAAACAGAAATTGAACATCTGTTTTATTTTTTCTTTCCAAATTTCTCAGTTGGAATATTTGTATAGGTTAAAAGATAACTTAGAGGGAAGAAAGGAGATATAAAAGGCCCGAGAACTGAATAAACCTACTCAAGAAAATTCTCCTTTTCACTACCGTAGTAATAAAATAGTAAAACCCAGAAATGGATACTCATCAAATTTCCTTTTTAGTGTAAAATAGTAAAACCCATAAACGGATACTCATCGATTATCACATGGAAATTGAGTTTCCGTACGTAGATTTTTCATCCAAAACTGAGTATCCGTGTGATTTCTCTTCTCTACTATCCGGATCAGATCTGATGCATTTTTAATTATAGCTAAAAGATATCACTATACTTAAGCGACACAGAAGACCATAGTAATTGGATTTCGCTACAGTTAATCGATAGCCTATATTGATTGGGCTTAAGGTTATTTGTAAGTTTGTTTTTTTTTGGATGATATATGTTAACCAAAATGAGATTTAAGTCGCCCCGCTTCTGTTTAAACTGCTTGGATTAGATACTTATTGGCTCATGGATACTCTAAACCGTACTAGGAAGATCTCTCAACGGAACATCCACGGAATTAAATGGTCTGAGAACTGAATAAACCTACTCAAGACTCTTTCGACTCAGTTGTAAGTAGTACTACTGTAGTAGTCATCATCATCATAACAAAACAAACATAATACGTAAATAAGTGTAACCTACTTTCATTTTGAACTTCAACCTCCTCCTGCTCTAACCTACTTTAATTCAATCCACTGACAGTATCTTTTCTTTTCTCTTTTGATTGAACCCATCCCTAGTTAGCAATTCGGGATTCGGTAAACATACGGAACGGTAAACGTACGAGTATTATACGGTTTTGTAAAATCCAGATTCGGTCCAAAATTCGGTCAACGGGACGTGATTCGTCAGTAATTCGGAACGGCATACGTACGTGTATAATTCGATTTATAAATGTGAGTTCGGCTCTGAAAATTCAGTATCTATATATAACAAATAATTTGTATTTATAAGGTCATAGACCAATTTTTATGCATATGTGTGAGTTATTTAAAGAAAAAATAAACTTAATATGATGATATTAATAATATATACAACATTAGTTATCCAAGAGGACGTCGTATGGTGGTTTAGATGCTTGGTTAGTGAGTTTGAGATCTCTCTCACCTTCACCTTCAAATCTCTTCAGTCGTTTTTGTTTCATAAAAATTACAACACGTCTAATATTCGGTCGTGTATGCTCGGAAGGCAGTAAAGCCCAAAAAATGGAGTCCTTGAAAAGTAAAAGCTAAAGAATTTATGGTGAATTAAGCGGACGTATCATTCGGAATACGTAAAATTCGTGAACGGTTCGCGAATAATCCGGGAATGCCACATAATACGCGACTTGGGTTCGGAGTTGCAAACGTACGCGAATAATACGTTAAAATTCGTGATACGGAAAAATTCACGAATGATTCGCGAATCATTCGCGAACTTACTAACTAGGAACCCATCTTGATGCTCTGATACGCATCCTTCAAAAGGACATGACCTAAGGTTCCAAGAAGAAGTGTTTATTGACGTAAACTAATCATCGTTTTTTGAGCCTTTGATCAAGAAACAAGTCTGCACTTCCATTTATCAGATATATTCTCCTCTCTTATTAAAAAGAATCAACACTATCGGCATTTGGACCATCTCAATTCCTTTGACCATGATTTTAGACTTGTATAGCCCCCCTAAACATATGGAAATCGCTTGGACTAAGATTCGTCAATCGCTTTTGACCATGAATGGCAGGTGATCACATAATAATTTATTGTTACCGAGTCGACTCATAAATTTCCCTTTAATCCCATAAAACAGAGTCGACTCTTAAATGGTTGTTTCTTTTTTCCCTGTTTGATCCCAAAATTTACTGTTACAGAGTCTGACTCTTAAATTTTTGTTTAATCCCATAAAAACTGACTGGACTTTTAAATGATCGATTTTTTTCTTTTTTTTAATCCCAAAAGCACTCTAGTGAGAGTCGAGCCATGCATAAGAGTTGTACCGTTTTTACTGTTTTTTCTCATGCTTCAAAAAAAAAAAAAAAAAAAAAGAGTCCAACTGCGAAACTCTTTATTTAAAGCCTTACAATATTTCACATATTTACTATTTTCCTGCACTACATCTCTACATATTAACTGGTGTGTGATTATGCATTTAATGGATAATTATTATTATTTAATGCCCAATAAACTAATGTTACACGGAGTATATAATTTGTTATCAAAAGTTGATTATACATTTTCAATTCACGATTTAATATGCAATATGCGATTCGGTTTTAAAAGTTATCAAAGTATTTAAACCGCGAATCTATAATAATGCGTTTATTTATTGAGATACCAGATCACATGTAAAAGTGTAAGTTCCAAAATTTACAATCGATGCACACAAACATTTTAAATATAAATACTCTGTAAAGAGTAGGGGAAGCACCGCGTGTACGGGAAAGGCAACCTTGCCCTAGTTTAAGCCTTCCCTCGAAGCATAAAAGTCTAATGACCCAAGGACGTTGCTATTTAAAAAGGTGTTGGAGCCCAGCTTATTGCTAGGTTACCAACCAAAAACTTTGTATAATGATTAATTACAAACTCTGTAAAGTAAAATTATTATTTTACAATATAAATATAACTTACATAATTTATACAATATATTTGTCAAAGAACTATGCTGGATATAAACGCACTACATGATAAAGCTATTAGATGATGATGTTAATGATCTAAATTCAAAATTCGACGACATCAAATTTTCGTCCGTTAAAGAAAAAGAAAAAAAAAACTATGCCAGGTTTAATGGTTAGCTATTGTACAGAATTCCAGAATGACATTGCACAATCCATATGGAATACGATTCATAAGGAACTCGATTCAAATCTGTGAGTCGACTTGACTTACATAATTGTGTATAGAGCATAGAAACCATGGTTATGAGACCCATGACTAAGCGCGTTTGGATACCAGAAGTAGAAGTTTTTCAGAAGCAATGATATTTTGCTTCACAAAAGTCGACTTTTGTGATCTAAAAGTCATTTGAAATTTCACACCCCAAACGCTTTCGATTTTTAGAAGACAAAAATTACATTTGTATGTGTATCCAAACGCGCTATAAAAACTTGTGAGATTGGGGTATATCATATAAAACAAAATAGTGTCACTAGGAAGTAAAACCCAGCTACCCTTAGCCATATATTTTCAAAATGACTAAAATGCCTTGTTTAATTAGCACTAATAAACTTGTTTACTTTAATTAGTTTAGTTAGATATGAAATCTTGCTTTGGTTGGATTGAACTTATGGATCTTGGCGGAAGATTAATTTGAGAAAAAAAATTGTTTTTGAGAATTTTATTTCTAAAGGAAATGAAACCACACTAGCCAAACACTTCTATAAAGGGGATTGTACCGCTGTTTAATGGTCTCATTCTCCAAATTATAGAAGAAATCAACACTTTCAGAAATCACAGTAGGAAAAATCGGCATGCTCGACCAAACTATAAGATAACGACCTTCTCTATCCGGCGAGGTATTAATTCCATAACCTGCCGACTAATATTTAGTCATCAAGGTTGAGAATGCCAAACACTGACGACTAAAAATCTTATACACACATAGAAAAGTTGATTTTAGCTGTTATTAGTCATCATGATCGAAATTGGATAAAGTGACGACCAACACTGAGTCGTCAAGGTAGTTTCCCCAACCATGCCGACTAATAGAAAAAATGTACACAGATAAACTGTTTTATGGTAGTTATTGGTTGGCAAGGTTAAAACATGACGACCTTAATTACGACAACACTAGTCGGCAAAGTATAATGATGAGTACCGTAACGTTATTGTGAATATTACTTTCAGAGATGAAAATTTGTCACGATATTCATCCCAAGAAGATGACTACCAAAACAAAACTTGAAAATCCGTCAAGGTCGATAAAAGAAATACCCTAACGACTATATAACTGCAAACCAACAGTTTCAATTTTTCTAACCTCATTTGAAATTCAAACAACAAAATAAAGTATTAGACGTTAGGTTGGGAAGGAGTATGAATTACTTTGAGTTTGATAAAAATAAGGGACTACTTTTTAATCGAAGAGTTTTTCTTGCGACGAAATGATGGAGAAAGAAAAAATAACGATGGAAGAATAAAAATAGTGGTTGTTTGGTTGGGAAAGGGAATAAATTGTTTTAAGGTTGGGAAGAAAAAATTTGGTACTAATTAAGTAACTTTACTCTGCTTTGACACCCCTTGGCCTTTCAACCAAATCCACTTAAAATCAAGTATACGCGGATATACCCTAATCCGACCAGTCTATAAAAGACTCATCTTTTCGTGGTTATCTCAATAATTGTCGGGGGATTTTGTGTTTCCCCCTTAAAAAAATAGTCATTTTGCATTACCCCTTTTTAAATTCATAATTGGTGAAACCCCCTATTCGCTAGTTTTACCATCACTACCCAGTTAGGCCACCCCGTGGAATACAATTCTTCCCAGCTACTTCTCTGAACCCTTAAATCACAGATTCATCGAAAACAGTTGATAGTATCAACGAGATCTGATTCTTCTATTTTCTTAGTTCAAACACAAATTCAAGATCATTTTTCTTCATCTGAGCTCGAAACCACCAACAAATCAACCCAACTTTTAAAAGTAACAGTACCCATCTTCAATTCCTCGAATCCCACTCACTCAGCATCACCAATTCTTCTTCTAGATCGGGAATTTATCTTCATCAACTCAACTGGCTCAACCCCCATCTCAAATTCTATTAGTAGCACCACCATCTCTGCGATTTACGCTTCTAACCACATAAACTTCTCCTCTTCAGTTCTCACACGGTTCCTCTCTCGATTCAATTCTCAAAACTTTCTTTTACAGCAGCCACACTTCTCTGAAATTGAGGTCGAATGTAATGAACATAGATTTTAGGGTTGTAGGAAATGAAAGTGATACAACCACCCAAGTGAGGAAGATAAGGGCCATCCAGTTCCAATTGACTTGTCAGTTCCGCATATCCGTCAGCCTAATTTTCTTACTTCTCAGATTCACTTCATCTCTTCAATTTCTTGACATCATTAAAGTCGCCAAGCTTTTCAGACATAAGAATTTGCATCACTAAAGTCGGCCTGCTTTTCAGACAGAGATGAAGAAATAAAAGTAAATAATGAGAAATAATCCGCCTTGCCCTTTTAAGCGATGTTTCTTCTTCTTTTGTTCCAAATGACTCCAAAGTACCTAAACACTCAAAAGCGAACATAAGATACATAATTTACAAGAAAACTTAGCAGAAAAAGCATAAACAATAGATAAATATTAAGGTGTTTTAGACACCTATCACGTTAAATCCAATCATCCAATTGTTCTATATCGACACTCCCATCGTAAAGTGAATATCAACACGAAAATCAATTTTCAGATTCTTACTATGAAGTTTATTTGATGTAGAACGTTTAAGAAACCCCCCTTCTTCGTCCTCATCCTCATCTTATTCATACTCATCTTCTGAAACCCTAAGTGAAGACGTAGACTTTTTTTCCGCCTTCGACTTGGGTATATGAGAACGAATACATTCAGTCAATTATTCAAGGGTAGTTTGAATCGACATCATCTTTGTTTGTAGCGTAGCCACCTTTTCTTCTATTGTTTATGGTTCACTATGCATAGGATTATCATCTGACTTAGTCATCCTTAGTCCCTAGTTCTCTTAACGTCCTTTTGTTTCTTGAGTACCTCACCAAGCCTTTTGTAGAAGATCTAGTGAATACCATAAACCACAGGAATCCTCCCTAATGAAACTAACCTTACTCTAGATGCCAACTTGATACGTATGATATATTTACCATGGTGACTATTATTATAAAGGCGAAATTCAGAATAATTATAAACGAATAACTAGAAAACAGAAAACACCTGATACCAGATTCGAATAAATTATCTTCTCTATATTATGAACAACTGAAAAGGCGGGGGTCTAACAACCATACCCAATATTTCTATTAGCAATCTGTATGGACTAACTCCAATATACTTTTAAGAGAATCAACTAGACAGTCAGACTGAATCTTAATGAAAGTATATCAAAGAGTTATATCTCTTTTTCTCGATTCCTTGAGTAGTTCTTCGTCTTTGTATGATGATCGCCATGGAGTCTTGAGCTCAACTACACTTTCTATCCTAGTCCGAGACTTATCTAATAGTAGACTAGAAATCAAGACTTATAGTTTTGATCATTAACATTGACAAACATTCTTGAGATAACAACGCATGCGATTTCGACCGAGCAGTGCTCTAACAACAACAAAAATATTAAAATTCTCTCTCTGTTACGCTGACAATGTCTCTAAACAATGATAGCCTAAAAACTGTTTGCTAAACTTGTTTTGACAATAACATATTGTAATGACCCGTCCCTCCACCGATATTGTCCCCACTTAGCCACTGCGATTATCCGGAAGTGTGGGGTTTTCAACGGGCATCGCTGTGGTATCCAGCAGTAACTTATCGATAGGTCACCCATCCCAAGATTGCTCCCGCCCGAGCACGCTTAACTGAAGAGTTTTCTGCCAACTCTTAAGTCAATTTTGATGAAAAGGCCTCGGTGTTAGGAAAGGACAAATCATTACTTATATTTCATTCGGCCAACCACTGCCGAATATCGGGGTATTACACATACATATCTCTAAAAGCTTTCTCTAGGTATATGTTTTAACTATAAGCAAAACCTCCCTATATATAGCCTTCCGTCGTACTTAGCCGACAAGGAAAACCAAACTTCTTAGGAATCTATTTCCTAGACTAAGAAAACTTCCCAATTCAGTTCTCCTTCCTAAACTAAGAATTCTGCCTATATAGAGACTCATTCCTATATAGGATTCGACCCTCAAACAAGGAAAACCAAACTTCTTAGTAATCTATTTCCTAGACTAAGAATACTGCCAAATTCGGTTCTCATTCCCAAACTAGGAATTCTGCCTACATAGAGACTCCTTCCTAATATAAGATTTTACCCTCAACTTAGCTTGAGGTTTACTAAGTTCCCTAAAAGAGTAGGGATACACCTGTATCATCCCAATCCTCCCCTCCATGGTCGCTCTTAATATTTTGAATATTATCCATACGTCAGCAACTAGTAGTGAACGACTTTTTGGGGACCATGATTTTCTTGAGGGACCATGATGTACTTATGCCAACTTCCCTATACTTATTAGAGGTTTCTAAAGTTAGAAAATAACTAACCCATCCTTTACTCTTGTTTAAATTATGACTAACCTAATAACCTCCCTCATAAATCTACTTACCTAATTAAAACTCTAATTAATAAACACAAAAACACATTTTTTTACTAACCAAATTTCATTTTAAACTCTTCTTTTATCCTCTTGTTTTCTTCTCCATTTTTATAATCGTTTTAAATTTGGATTTTAGAAATTTGTATACTAGAAGTACTTTATGACTAATCCGTGTCTTCTTTATAAATTTGTGATTACTAAATTGAGTGAGTAGTAATCATAAAAGTTGAAGTTGTAGAGAGAAGTTCGGCTACGATTTTTATGAAAAAACTTTGTCGAACCAGCCGAACTCGATGGAAATGAAGAACATGAAGAACATTTCGGCTGTTTCAAAAAATAAATAAAAATCCTAGCCGAAATTTCAATTTCCTACACGAACTTTTTAATTTCTTTCCCGAACTTTTTCATTTCCTACCCGAACTTTCTGATTTCCTATCCGAAATTTTCTCCGAAATCTAATATATTAAATTTGTTTACGTCGTAATTTTTTTCTCCAAGCCGAACTTTCTGATTTCATATCCGAACTTTTCGTCGAAATCCTATATATTGAGTTTGGTTACGTCGCAATTTCTTTTATCCTAACCGATTTTTCTTTGAAACCCTATATATTGAGTTCAGTTACGTCGCAATTATTTTCACCTAACCAAACTTTTCTCTGAGAGCAAAAACTCCATTAAAACTAAGTTCGGCTACATGTACCTTCATAAACATTAGCCGAACTACATTTTCAGATAAGTTTGGCTACCTGTTCTTCAGATCTTGTAACAGATCGTGTGACTTAGCCCAAATAAAGCTGTAAATTTTTTTCATTTTCAGAAAATTTTGGTCAATTTAAGCAACAAAAAACTAAACTAGAAGTATGTCCGGAAAGTTTCAAGGTTCGGATTCAAAAAAAAAAAAAAAGATGATTAAGTTTTTCCAAAATTCTTATCTTCTTCTTCTTCTCTCTCAATAACTTAATTTTAAAGAATGACAATTTTTGATTTAATCTTATACTAATCACTAATTAACTTAACGTAATCATTCAACCAATCATTGCATTAACTAATAACTACACTAATTAATCACTACACAAACTTAATTAGGGATGGTAATTTTGGCCTATTAATATAAATATTTGGTTAAGGGATAGCCCACTAGGTGTACCTACTAGTAATTCCTACTAAAGGAGGATCCCCGAAAAAATCGTTCCTGGTAATAGACCTTGGTCCAACTTGCGAGTAGTACAAGCCCAAGACCAAGACCAAGCCCAAGCCCAAGCTAGGGAGATCTCTCAACTACAGTGCTGAAGTGGCGCTCATTAGCCCGACTCGAAAGATCTAGACATGAGAAACATTTCTAAACTTTGGATTCGTCGTGCACCAGCGGGTGCTTAAAATCCTTCATTTCCTTTGGATGCCTACACTCATTATGTCAAGATTTTTCTGGAAGACATGTATAATGAGATTCAAGTCATTTTGCTTCTGCTTGCATTAACTCTCTCAACTGAAATGAACATCCCCTCTGAACGATGAACAATAATGGAGAATACCCATTCAAAAATATGCATGGAAATAAATGATCTGAGAACTGAATAAACCTACTCAAGACTCTTTCGACTGTAGTAGTCATCATCATCGTCATCACGAAGCAAACATGATAAGTGAACATTAGAAGAAGAAAATGCTTGTAAGAAAAAGAAAAGTAATTTTTCAAATTTCAATCTCTTCCTGCTTTAATTCACTGACAGTATCTTTTCTTTTCTCTTTTGATTGAACCCATCTTGATGCTCTGATACGCATCCTTCAAAAGGACATGACCTAAGGTTCCAAGAAGAAGTGTTTATTGACGTAAACTAATCATCGTTTTTTGAGCCTTTGATCAAGTTTGCACTTCCACTTAACAGATATTCTCTTATTCAACAGAATCAACACAACACTTCTGTTGATTCACTGATGTAAACTAATTAGACAATTTCGATCCTAGTTAGCAATTCGGGATACAGGAAACGTTCGTGATTCGGCAGTAATACGGAATGGACATACGTACGTGTATAATTCGTTTTAGACATATGAATTCGACGTACAAAATTCAGCATATATTAACCTGTTAAAAAATTATTTTTAATAAAATCCTTTTTTAGATATAATAATTTAATAATGACATGAACTATATATATATGATAGATGAATTACAATCAGCAAATAATATGTATGTTGGTGGTATTCGTGTATGTAAAATTTTAAAAGTCAAAAATATAATAAAGAATGATAATTTAGTAATGATGTGGCAAAATATTATACGGACCGTATGATTCGGTAATTCGTAAATACGTGTATAATTCGTTTTGAACTGAAAATTCGCGTATCTAAGTCAGGGTTCCAGTTATACGGCTAATACATACGGATTCGATCGATACAGACGGATTCCCGAATTATACGAGTATAATTCGCGAACCTACTAACTAGGATCTCGATTCATTACTCATACTTGTCCATCGTTTTTGATCATGAATTGCAAATAATTTTTCTTACCGTTACCGAGTCGACTCTAAGATCTACTCTACGTGGTATTTGCACATATTTACCGCGCTACATCTAATGTATTCAGTAGACTTTAACCTTACACTAGGCACATATTTTATATTTACTGTTTTGCATATAATTACTGCGCTACATTACATAAGTACATATTAATTGATGTCTGATTATGCATATATTAGATAATAATTATTATTTAATGACAAATAAATTAAACTTATACGGAATATTTAATTTGTTATCAAAAGTTGATGATATCACTGTTGCGAATTCAAAACCGGCAACACCAAATTTTTATCGATCAAAAAGAAAGAGAAAAAACCATTCAGGGTGCAACGTTTGGCTGTTGTACCAAATTTCGTCTAGAGTCTAGACTGTATGCGTAGGAGTCTAAAAAACCATGGTCATGAGCCTAGTTATCAATTCGGGATTCGGCAAACGTACGGAACGGCAAACATACGAGTATTATACGATTTTGTAAAATCCAAATTCGGTCCAAAATTCAGTCAACGGAACGTGATTCGCCAGTAATTCGGAACGGCATACGTACGTGTATAATTCGATTTATAAATGTGAGTTCGGATCTGAAAATTCGGTATCCATATATAATAAATAATTAGTATTTATAAGGTCATGTACTAATTTTTATACATACATGTGAGTTATTTAAAGAAAAAAATAAACTTAATATGATGATATTAATAATATATACAACATTAGTCATCAAAGAGGACGTGGTATAGTGGTTTAGATCTCTCTCACCTTCACCTTCAAATCTCTTCTGTCATTTTTGTTTCATAAAAATTACAACAACGTCTAATATTGGGCCGTGTATGCTTGGGAGGCAGTAAAACCCAAAAATATAGGGCCTTTGAAAACATAAAAGCTAAAGAATTTCTGGCGAATTAAGCGGACGTATCATTCGGGATACGTAAAGTTCGTGAACGATTCGCGAATAATCCGTGAATGCCACATAATACGCGTCTTGGGTTCGAAGTTGCAAACGTACGCGAATAAAACGGTAAAATTCGCGATACGGAAAAATTCGCGAATGATTCGCGAACTTACTAACTAGGGTCACGAGTCAATAACTAAAAGACCATCATTTTTCTAGTTATCTCAATAATTCTTTCTTGAGAAAAGGTGACGTACATATCACACTTTAAGCCTCTTATTTAAAAGAAGAAACCCAAGAAGCTAAAATACAAAACAGAGTAGAAAGACCAGTCAAAGCAAAATTGCATGGACTTCTTTTTCACTTTCTTTATTGTTCAGTAATTATTGTATCAAATCTTTTGGTGTTTCCAGTTTCCAATCTTTATATATAGCATATAGGTATTAGCCTGTGGTCTGTGTGTTCCAAAATCTACTTTCTCAGTTCTCCAGAAAGAAAGAAAGAAATCTTCTTCTTTTCTCTCATTACTCTGTTTTCTAGAAATGGCAGCTTTTACATTTCAACCACATTTTCATCTTGACTCACTTTTCATGTCAAACAACAACAATTATATCATCAATCCAATCTACTTTCCATCAATGCAAGATTCTTCTCTTCAGATTTTTGATAACAATGTTCAACAAAAGATTGAACCTAGTATGAGTGACAAAACTACCACAGATAATACTCCTACTTCATCCATTGTTGTTGATTTAGAAGGTGGTGGTGATGATCAAGTGATTAACAGTCAAGAGAAAACCAACCCATCAATGGAGAAGAAGAAGAGGAAGAATGGGTCTTGTCTGGATTCTGATATTAATCAATCCAAGGTAAATCAAAAAGCTTAAAAATCCAATTCCTCCATTATGGGTACTCTGTTTTTGTCTTAGTGCTGTGTACTGAATTAGTATTACTCTGTTTTTCTTATTCAGGATAGGAAGCAGAGAAGTAAACCAAAGAGACAGAAGAAATGTGAGTTAGAAGTGAAAGAAGAAAAGAAAATCAAAGAAGATAAGAACAAAAAGAAAAGGGATGAAGCGAAAGCAGCAATAAAAGATGGTGCTGATTATGTTCATGTAAGAGCACGGAGAGGTCAAGCAAGTGACAGTCACAGCCTTGCTGAAAGGGTACATTACCACACCATTTCTCTAAAATTTATCTTTGCCATTGTTTGATGTCTGGACCTAGTTGGCAAATTCCCTTAAGGTGGCTCTGAGGAGGTTGGAGCCTCCCAGAGCAACCCTTTGGGGGTTTTGAAGCCTTTGTTGGGTTTAGAGGTCAGGCAGCAGCATCTGGCCTCCGGAACAACTTGTGCCAATGACCAGTATAATTGTGTACCCACAATACACCAACACAGGGAACCAAAGTGACCCACCAAAATTGAAACAAAAATCTGTAGTTTCGGATGACACTCTATGTAAAAGTGTCATATCCAATTTATGGTGTTTCATCTTATTTGTATGCTGAACATGTGTTTTTTTCAGGTAAGAAGAGAGAAAATCAGTGAGAGGTTAAAGATGCTGCAAAGCCTTGTCCCTGGATGTGACAAGGTGAACAGTAAGGCACATATGTTGGACGAAATAATCAATTATGTTCAGTCCTTGCAAGTTCAAGTTGAGGTAATTAACAAAAAAAAAAAAAAAAACTAGTCCCCAATTAGAGTTAAGAATGTCTAAATGAGTTACTAATTGTTTTTGTTCTTGCAGATGTTATCTATGAAGCTTGCGTATATGAATCCAATCTTGTATGATTTTGGAATGGACCTAGCAGATGGCTTCTTCTGTCATGAATTGCAGAAACCAATTACTAGTACCTTGGCAGCAGCAACATCATCACCATTGCCATTAACTACTGCTCCTGCACCAACTACTACTAATAGTACCACAGCACCAACAGAAATTGCTAATGTTGTCACACCCACTTTCTCATCCACATCAAATGACACCACTCTTCATGAGAATTCAGTTTTATTTTCAACTATTCAACAGCAGGAAGTACAGCAGCAACAGAAACTCAATGACTTCTCACAAGTACTACTGCAACAACAACAGCAGCAAGAACTCCCCAACAATGAAGATCTATTATGCTATATGGATTATTACCACCAGCACCACCACAGACAAGAAGGGGCCACCAACTTGTTTTTTTATGAGTAAATGTATGTATCAATCAAAGTCCAGAGTCCAAACTATACTTACTTATTAATGGAGTATGGTCTCATAATTAATGAGAGTAAAAATAGAAATGTAGCTTCGAAAGAAGACATTCACTGTTTTCTTTGTTGTTGTCTAATGCATTCAAGTACTATTAGTGATTGGTCATTATGAATGTAAATTAAGCTTGATTAGAAATATTAGGCAATATTTAGTGCACTGTTTTGATATTGTAAAATATGTTCTATTTCTAGAGTAGTTAGAAATAGAAGTTGTTATTGCTGTTGGTGCCAAAATGGAAGTTCTATAAAAGATCTAGTAGTTGAATTTTCCGTAGTACATGTTTTATGGATTTGGTTAGCTTACTTTTGCAACCTCTACTTGCATGTTATGTGGCTCAATCAAGCTCAATATTCATCTAAAGATTGATTACTTTTTTCCATAATCTGTCTAGACATCCCGACATCCCTAATCAGGGGCGGAGCCAGCCTAGTGTAAGAGTGTACACTTACAATTCCTACCCAGCTGGATCCAAAGCTTATTTTAGTCCCACTGTAATAACAAAACCTAATTTTGTTATTTTGCGTTCCTAAAAAAAAGATTTTGTACCCGAAGTAGATTTTTGCACCCTCGATCTATGAATCTTGGCTCCTCTCCTATCCCAACACTAACGAATATTTTGAGAATAACGAGTCTCACACAAATGATTTTTTGAGAATAATAAGTCTCACACGTCCACTTTCTGGTCAGTCTTAAACAAGAAGTGAGTTTGAAGAAATTTATCTAAGAATCCACATCAAAATTTGAAACTTAAGAGCTAGCGCTATGGAGAGGGATATCCCTTCCCTATCCCTCTCCATCCTTCAAAACACCAAAAATCCAAGTACTATGATCTTCCATTTTCATTGTAGGGAAGGGATATGGAGGGTTTTCCTACAAGGCTGATCAGATCTGATCACCCTTATAGGGAAGGGCGTATTGAGTACCCGTTTGCTTTTTGAGTACTCGTATTTTTTTCTGGTTTTTAAACTTTTATCTAAAAACTTTCCTTATTCACTTTTTTTTTTTACTAAAACTCGTTTCTTTACCTATTTGATATATTTTTTTTATTCTAAATTTTTTTACCTGGATAAATATTTCCCATGAAAAAAAATGAAAAAAAAAAGTTACACGTACTGAGTACCCATTTGGCACAATTTATACGGATACTGAGTACGCGTCTAATATAATATAATAAAGGATGAGGGGACACTATAACAAAATTGTCTTTCAAGTGCCATCCCTTCACTACATTTGAGGTATAGGGAAGGAATGAGGCCAACGATAATGCTAGCTCTGAAGGGCTCAACTAGAAGTGGGAACAATTTCCTTTGTAATATGAGAATTTGTCATCAAAGGAAGCATAGTTTGGGAAGGTGAAGCTAACATCATAGAGTTTGACAACACAGTGGAAGGGAAAACAACTTCTGTTGACTAATTTTGAAACACGACTTTGTATGGTACAAGACCCGATTAACAGAAAGTCAGAAACACTATTTAAAAAACAATTAAAACCCATCATTAATTTCCTCCTCGAGCAGCGATTTTGGAAGTCTGAAATTTATGATTGAAGAAGGATGCATGAAAAGAAGATAAAAATGTCAGGAAAGTTAAATCCAAGAGGTTAATGGAGTTATGAGAATCTTTGTACATTAGTTGAGTTGGTTCCGTTTTTTTAATTCACTGACAAACTCTTTTTACAATACAATAATGCCCGCATCTTTTACTTATGAAGTGTAGATGTTGCTGGTTTACAGGTGCAATAAATCTTGTTAGTTATTGCAGCAATATTGAGAGGCAATGATCAAGATTACTATTCTCCCTCAGAAAAATTCTGCTTACATTTCAAATTTTCATTGACTAGATTCAAATAAAAGGTGGACTAGACAAATAAGAAGTGCTTAATTTTATATGGAATTCGGTACTGAGTGATCAGTATTGCCAGAAAATATTTCATGCGAGGAAGCTGTTTTGGGTTGGACGATTTATGATTCTTAACAATTTGTTAATTATTTTTTCGTGGAGACACGAATCATCAGTGAAACTCCGATCTCAATAATAAAAGTTAGACCAAAAAATAAGAGTAAGACTCTTAGACTACTCACACTTGAGTTCCGTTCTTTAATTTGTTTTAACGGCTTATATTCAAAAGGATGAATGGTGATGTTAAACGTCTCGAATTGTGTTTATTTTTTGTGGGAATATAAAATTTTATTAGAGGAACGCATCATCAAGATACTAGATTTAAATTCATTATCGTTCGAATTTTACAGAGAAAATGACACAAATCATGTATCATAGTGTCCATCTTCCATGGATCCTTTGGAATATACTAATTACGGAGTATTCTAGTCACATACCCAGCGTTATGATGAATGTTAGAAAGAAACCCGGGTAACCAGAATCTTCATAGAACGTAGTTATTGTGAAATGTGAATGCTATTGAGGGTGGGTGAGGAAAGCGAGAACACATGAAGAAGATCAATTAATCTATGAATCAACCGAGAGAAATTCCATAACCTTCTCCTGAATTGTCACACATCATGAATCATGGATCGTTCAAAAAATGTAAATGTGTCACCCTTTAGCACCCCATGTACGTAATAATCTCGATCACATAACTGATGAAGAGACTAAACAATCGATGATTTTGTTGTTTGTAGAATCAAAATGGCTCGAAAATCGGGCACGTAGAAGTTTAGCCCGATAGTTCCATGTATGGTCACACTCATTAAGCCCGATATAAGCAAGAAAACCAAACCTACAATCAAAGATTTTGTTGTTCATAGAAGAAGAAACTAGAAAACTGGGTACGTATAGTTTTAGCCCGATAGTTCCACGTATGGTCACACTCATAAAGCACGGTACACATCTTTTGATCTCTTTCCATTTCGCATTGTCACCTGTCAACTGGATGTTACATAATACTGCAACGCTTTACAAGAACGTTTCTTCAGATTCCTGTTAAGCAAAAACCACTCGGTTTTCCGTCGCTATAAATGTGAGGGATGTCTTGTCCCCTTCTCATGTCATATATATATGGAATCAATAGTGAAACAGCTACAAATGTGTTGTTGTGATGAAAGTGCCAACATAAGTCCCCACAATATGCAATGAATTGTCACTCAAAACCTAATAGCATTTATAGCGATAGAATCGAATCAACAAAATGTTGTAACAGAGATGATGATCATGATGACAGACCCACCATTGCAAATTATGCAATCAATAAAGATATGATCATTGGTAGAAATCTTCGTTGCGACACGTTAGCCCGTCGGGGAGCCCAGCACCGGTTGTTACTGAACCAAATAAAAAGTTCTCCAAAATATTTTTGCTCTCAGAACATTTTTGATCTATGCAGACTAAAAACGTATTCTATCTCAACATGGGGAAGATATTTAGCAAGCTTGTGAGAAGGTTAGGAGACACAATCAAGCATTGCTGGTTAATGGATTGGATCAATTAGGTATGGTTTCTGTAGAGTAGAGGGATCAACTGGCTGTATAACTATGCTACTTTGGGAACATTTCTATTTGTAGGGACTAGGACACAAGGTTGCGGCCGGCAAATTTAGGGACCATTCTGTGAAGTATATGGTCGACGCAGACATGCAGTGGCAGTACATTTTGTTTGATGGACAAAGTCTATAACAATAATTATTAGGTGCATGCATGATGATGAGAATCCATGGCAAATTATCAGTAGGGCACCACAGCCATTCAATTCCATAGTTGTCTCACTGCACCAACTTTAATTTGTCTTCTAAATAATTTATAGACAGAAAGAGAAAAATAAAGAAACTGGATATAGAAGTAGTGAAGAACTGCAACTGCAAGTAAATGAGTAACTAATGCAACAAGGACATGAGGCTCCAACCAGTTAGAAACTCATACTTCAATCCTAACTTGATTGGTCTACAGGATATTTAAACATTAACGGTCAGAAATCATCACTGCTACAAGGGTTAACCAGATTCCACAGGGTTACCGAACTTATATAAAACAAGTAATTCTCGTTACTATTTTTTATAGAATTTGGTAGTCTCCCATAGCAGCCTTGCTTAGAAGTTTGGGTGGAAAATGTCAAAAATTCGGGTCATATATTGCAACACATGATAAAGTAGGACACTATATAAAGAGATGCATTTGCGGAGGCCAATTTTCATTTTGTTCTTAAATTTTATGAACTTGATAAAGCAGCTAGGATGAGTAACTGGTTGGGTCTTGAGACGACAACCCTGAATATAAACCCTATTTAATCAGTTCATGAACCTATCCTATCAGATATTTCTGTTTTCGGTCAAAGGGTTATTATTTTGATAGACAGCTTATGAAGGTAGTTTACTATTTATGAACAGAATGGTCTCAAAGCCTTATCTTCAATAGACATCTTATGAAGTTTACTATTTATGATGGGGTCAAGGAACATGTGATCCATCTGATGCCTACGAATATGAACTACTTGGATTGGTTTAGTTAGCTTTAGTTTAGGGGTTTTTCAAGTAACTGTGTCCTTGTCACCTGGTCCAACTTATTTTGGACACACCATTTCTTGTTGTGTTAGGAATCTTAGGATAATTGGAGGTCACTAGAGAATGGACATTGCCTCGGATAAAAAATTTAAATTTTACTGGAAAAAAAAAGCCATTAAACCCAACCGTCATTTGGGGCATACCCAAAAAATTTGGGGCATATAGACTTATTATGCCATCCCATGGAAGATTATAAGGGGTATCCTAGTGATGCTTATAATACCGTTATATAGTTTAAGTTATATTATTATCCTTCCACTAAATTAAATTCTAATCCTAAAACCCTCACGATAATTAACCATCCACTAATTAACTACTCTTCCACTAATTAACCGTTATCCCTTAATTAACCCACTAATTAACCGTTACTTAATTTATTTATTTTTTTATAAAACTTTTAAAAACCAAAAACCTTTCTCTCTCCCACTTCTCCAAAACCTAAAACAACAACCAAATTCTCAAAATTTGATTTTTCGATTAAGCTCTCGAGTAAACTCATATATGGCACCTCGACTCGTTATAAGCGATGTGTTAGAGGTAGGACGTCGAATCCTGGTGTTGTTTATGTAGCATTTCCACTAGTGAAAAAAAGCCGTTTTAAGATAGTTGGAAAGTGTCTTATGAGAGTGATATACGACACTATAAAGTTGCCGCTGAAAGTGCCGTAGATTTAGTGTCTTTTATGGAACGACACTTTCAAGTTGACTCGGAATTACGATGCTTTTAGGTTGTCGCTAGGTACGATACCTGAATTACGTCGTAGATTTAATTTTATAATATTAAAAAAATAGAAATTTAGCTGAATTCCGAAGCTGGTTCAGCTGAATGATCTGGCTAACAGACTGGGATGAAATAAACTCAAATTACCCTGAGATAAATAAAACTTGGAGTTTGTAATTCAAAAGGCCATTTAAATAAAAATCATTGTATTGGTTGCACAAATCATAACTGAATTCAGTTTACACTTGGGTTCAAAATCACAAAAGAAACTAAATAATCAAGTTTTGACTAAATAATCAAGTTAGAATTCATACAAGTCATATATCCAAGTCGTAAGGTTCATAAATACAACTGCAAACCAGCAAAATGATATCTTGCCGGATGATGATGAACCGAGCCAACAATTACTGAACAACCCACACCTACAAGAATCAAAAGGTGTCAACATCACTGAAGTATAAAACAAATGTGAAAAAATCTCTGAAAAGTGAATATACTTTTCCAAGGACCTGTATGGATGTACAACAATCAGAAAAACAGCATCATACAAGCACCATTTACTACAAGCTATAGATGAATAATTGACGTATCAAGAATCAAGATGATATCATAGAAAGATATGGATCACCGGTATTTAGGCCCTTCACATGATTTCAACTTTTAATATTCATTTCTAACATTTACCACTAGTAAAAGAAAGCCCTAGCACTTGTTCTTGTTCAAAAAGCCAGATGTATGCAATTCTTAAACAACAAAGTAAGACACCACTATCTGAACACCACTAGCTTAATAAAATGTAGTCTTTAACATTGATATCAACTTTTCAAAGATTCCTAGCTAAATAAAGGACCTAAGTATTCAGTTACCTTGGTCAGTAGTAGTGTGTGGTACTGGCAGACCATTCTCGTTTACTACAAGAAATAGTAAACAGAATCAAAACACACACTACAAGAACTAAAACACAATCAATCAGTTACTATAAGAAAATTTGCATCTTGTAAGTTCAAACTCCCTATAACAGAAAACTAAGAGATTGCCATAAAAAGGTAATTAGCTTACAGCATTGACAAGAATTGGGATCTTTGTTGATTAACTAACCCATTGCAGAGCCAATCACAACACCACATTTAGCTTGCAGGCAGCATTGGTTGCAACTGACCTTCAAAGTCTAAGCCTGCTAATCCACACCCAGCAAAACAAGTAGTTTGAAACATCAAATACACATTGACAACATACTTAGCATAGCAACTCTTGGATACATAATTACTGCAACAAAGCTTGGTAGTGATACCTATGCCACTCCCCATGTAAGGCGTTCCCTTTGACACTCCTCACAGTATCCTAAAAGCTTTCCCATATCTGACTTGCCAACCCTATTCCCATGGCTTGACATCCATTAAATTCAAGCACTTTCCAGCTGAAGGAACAAACGTAAAAGACATGTTAAATTCAATAACCAAACAAGTATAATTTGAATCAAAAGATTCAAAACATAAACTGAATAGCAAATATTCGATAAGTTTCACAGATTCAAAACCATATACAAACAATGTCACAGGAATCTGAAGGAAAGCATAAAACATAGAAAGAAAATCTCAGCAATCCAAGAAAAACAAAATATGCAAAAATATTGAGTTCATAGCCTGAGCCGATCTATCTAGAGATAAATTATGAAACATGATGAGCTTTATATAGTGCAAAGAAGACACAACTCCATGAATCGGAAGGAACTAGTATAACTAAATCCAGTAGTTTACAAGAAAATCAAGTATTCAGAACAATATACCCATAAATTTTTAGGTCTAATGATGGCATTGGGCAAATATATGTACAAAGAAAAAATTCCACAACTTGGATACGTATATGCAAGGTGGAGAACATACTAAATTCATATGACAGTTCGCAAACAAGGTTGACCACATATATATCGTACTTAGTTGTTCTTATGTCCACTACTTCATGGTGCAAAGGGGAGCAAGAAATTGAGCATTCACGGAGTAACTACAAATAACAGAAAGTTAATCGAGTATGTGGAGCTGGTTACCAATTAAAATATGCAAGAACTGATCTTTTGGTAAGTCTTCTCGGCCACAAATTGCAGAACCAGGATCAGGAGTTCTTGTGGTACTCCCACTATGTGTAATAAGTGCATCCTCCAAGCTCTTAGGAGCAGACAGACCTATATCAAAATAGCGTGAGTTAACCAGCGACATCAGATATCATAATAGCAAACTTGAAGTACATATATACAAAAGTTACTGATCACGTATTCCTACAATATCCATAGATCTTCTGGTTTCAAGCACTCTTCGACATCACTTAGTCCAGCTATCGCGTAGCAATATAATTAGATTGGTTTCCAATAACCATGAATGAAACCTTACTATCCAGCGGCTTTACCTTTGCAATAGTGAGTCAATCCAGAGTTCAGGGAATCAAATACATAGTAAATCCATCACCATCCTCCCAAAAATAAACATACAACAACAAATTAACCAGAACCCTACTTCAGTAAAATCATTTCCATACACATGAGTCACAGATTAGTGGATTTAGAGACTTTACCCATGAATCTTATTATCGATTCTACTTTCGAGAGCTTCTCCAAGACCAGCCCAAGCTCTATTCATGCATCTACACACAACAAAAACAACATAATGAGTTACCAAAATAAAGCCTTCATCAAAAAAAAAAAAAAAAATAAAAAATTGCAATGAAATTTTTATTCTCATCTAGAAACTGAAAACAATTCAAATTCACCCTAAAATCAGGACCCAGATCTTACTTAAGAGCATCATGGATAAGCATCTTCTTAATCTTGTCATACGGTGGTGGTGGGATACCCTTATAAGCCTCAAATCGAGAAACTAATCATACTAGAAATAATCAAATAACAAAAAACCCAATTATTAAATCAACTTCAAAATATCAAAATCAAACTTGGGTTAGGATTTGTAAGAGAAACTTGCCCACAAATGGTCTTCTTCCTTGAAACGCGAAAATATGCTTCGTTTTATGAAGAAAAATAGATCTGGAGTCTCGAAACAAACATATTTCACCACCACCCAAACTCAAACACATCAACCAATGAGATCAGAAAACGAAGAAATTGAAGCCTTTCTTTCTTCTGTAAATGGATTGAAAAAGAAGAAGATGAAGAAAAAAAACGAAGCCTTTTTTTCTCAGTGATTTGTATGATTTGTAAGATCAAAACTGAAATGGTTGCACAACAAAAAAAACTGGGTGTCTTTCAAACACGAAATTGGTTGAACAAAATCAGATTTCTCTTCAAGGTTTAATGGAGGTGGGTTTTAGAGATTTTTTTTTTTTAAATTTCAGATAAAATGGTTTGATGGTGGTGGGTTTTCCTTGAAAAAGGTTTTGATGATGGCGGATTTCAGAGAAAATAGTTCATGGTGTGATTTTTTTTCTGCTGTGGTGTTTGTGAGAGCTGCAGTGAGAGGGTAAGATGAGTGAAGTGAGAGATGAAGGAAATAGAAAAAAAAATATATTACTCGATAATAAAAAAGTAACTCTCGTTTCATCTCAGCCGTTCCAACAAACAAGTTGATCCTAACCACAAAAATCTGCCACCGAAATGATGCTACCCTATGTGTCGTTGTAGAAGTCAATTAAAGTCCAACTACTACGACAATTTGACTTTAGTCGGCAACAAACACTAACGTGTCGTTGTACAAGTCAACCAAAAGTCCAACCACAACGACAACTTGACCTTAGTCAACGACACACTGATATGAGGCGGTTTTTGGACATCCAGTTTGCGTCGTTTCATTATGTCTCAGATAGCCTTTTTTCCACTAGTGTTCAATCTAGGGTTTTTGGAAAAGATGGAGATGAAGAGGATAGTGGATTAATTGGTATTGGAGAGTGAGAGATAGACCCTGATTCTTCAAAATTGCACATAGAAAGGTATTTTCCACAAACCCATTGTTTTTTTTTTTTTTCGTATTTCATTGATTTCATGAAATGTAATTGATGATTCCTCGCGTTTTAGGTAGTTACAGAGTAGTGTTCGGCTAACATTTATCAGCCGAACTTATTTTCTCTACAGACGAAGAATAGTTTGGCTGAAAAACATGTTGTCTTTTGAAAATCGAATTAACCAAACCTACATACTGAAACTTATCTTAACCATGTTCGACGTATAATTAATTTTTATGATCGTTAGCCGAACTTAAATATGTTTACTTAGAAATCCATCTTACATTGTTTGGCTCATTTTGATAAATATCGAATGTGCCGAACCTTACTCAGTGTATGGCTAACAGGTCCCTATAAACTTGTCCATTTATAGGTGACTTATCACCTTGTTTAGTAGAATCATATTTATTTATTTTTGTAAAATTAATTAAGGTGAATCATTTGTTTTAGCACCCATCCGGGAAAATTCAAAGAGAAACTTAAAAGGAGGACAATGGAAGTGACTCCTTCTAATTCAAAAATTCTCAAACCTCGAGGTGGTGGCACCAAGAACTTGCATGCAGGGAAAAGGGGAACTGACAGGACTTGTTCTTTGCATGTACAACAATAAGATGACATTGATGAAGATAAGGGTGATGATGATGAAGAGGAAGAACCACAAGAAGAACTACAACAAGAAACACAACAAAAACAAGAGAAAGGAAAGAAGAAAATTGTTACATCAATGGAGACAGGTAAGCACATTCCTAGTAATGATAAAGTGATACGTGCTCTCAAGAATGGTTTTCCCCATGGTCTTCCGGAAGATGGTGGAAGAGTGTTGATTGTGCAAGTAATTTTTGTAAATCCTATTAGTAGGTCGCAAATACTTTCCCAAACTATCTCTTTTTAGGACCTTTCATTTTTCCATATGCATAAATGGTTTTTTTCTCCTTTTGCTTGGGCACCGGAGTACTCTTTGTTGTTTCCATTTGTTGAGATGCAAACATCTAACCCTTAAGCTTAACTTCTCCTTGCAACGGGGGAGGACATAGAGGACCACTATTCTTAACTTCTTTGTCACTTGTTTCACCTTTATCCTTTCTCGGTCGACCGCGTTTCTTTGATAGTTTCACTTCATCCATCTTGTTTATCTTCTCTATTTCTTTCTTCTCTTCTTTGTACTTTGCATCATGGTACTCGACCCCGGATGGATCCCTTCCGGTGCAAGTGCATACGCTTTTGTTCTGAGCACTTTCCAGGTTTCTTTGGAAGGTATTCTACCTTTTTGTGGCCCATTTTTCGGTTCTTGTAGACCTTGTTGGGTGTGAGGATAGAGAATTGGCATCATGTAGTTGTGCCATAATATTTGTTTTTGATCTCAGAACATCCCACGGTACATCCCAGCCAACTTTTTCCCATAAGGTGTGTCCCAAATCCCTACATCATCGTCCTCATCGGGGATAGGGTCACAACTCAATTATTTCCAATGAGGATCAATATCCTCAAAAGGTACAATATAATCCTTGTACCGAAGTATATCACGCCAACACGGAAGTCCCATGCCTTCCCTCATTTTACAAACACACTCTTATTGGGAGTTAGCATCCATTTTGTCCTTCAAATCCACTTCCTTCATTATAAGTTCAAGGCACAAATGAGAGACCCTGTGGGTTAGTCCCTGGAGCCACTTATCATCCAAAAATTCATTATGCTTCATCATTAGACTTTTTTCGAATAATGTTTTAATTCTTATAACATCACTTATGAAATAGTCTTTTATTGCGTCAAACACAGTGGCGAACGTGTCCACGCACCCAAATAAATTCTTCTTCAAACGATAGTGAGCCGACTCTACCATACTTGTAGCTTGGTTGTTGAAGTGCTTGTGGTGGTTTTTAAATGCACTAACAAATCTATGTTTGTTGGTACCCAAGAATTGCTTGCGTAAGTATATAATGATTTCCGGGTATTTGACGCCCCAATTCGCAATGAGTTTTGAAACATTTTCTTCATACACTTCTTCGGTGATTGACCATTGCAAAGAATCCCAATCGTTGGACAAACATGCCCATATACTTTCATTAGCCTCATATGCATTGTTGAATTCTTTCTTCTTCACTTCTCGTTCTCCGTTCGGTAATTTTGCAATCTTCTCTAACTCTTTCAACTTAAGCGGTTGAATTATTGGTTGGCATTTTTTCCTAACATTATTCCATATATGAAAGGTACAAAGAATTTTTTCTGTGTTCGGAAATACCTTCCTTATAGCAAACATCAATTTCGCCTCTTGGTCGGTTACCGTGACCTTTGGAAGAGCATCCTCTCGGAAGATTAACTTCACTTGTTCTAATGCCCAAACATAGCTTTCTTTCAACTCATTTTTCAAAAAACAAAAAGCAATGGTGAAAGGTGACTTGGTTGACGTATGCCCAACAACGTTCATCAAGGGCATCTCATACTTATTGATCTTGTAGGTGCAATCCAATACGAGAACTTGTGGGAAGCATAACGCCAACTTTACGCATTCCGGATGGGCAATAAAAAGGTGTGTCACATGGCCGAAATCATCCAATTTCTTTTGGCAAGCATAGTTCTTCTTTTGCGCCAATTGATTATGTTTTTTGATTGTGATTGTAGTAAATAGGATTCGTTTCAGACTTGTGAAGGAAATGGAATTTTTAGATTTAATAAAAATATATATACAAAAAATATTAACAATGGGCGAGAGGTACTGAGACTAAGGATTTGGCCGAATTCACTACACAGGGTTCATTCATATATTATTTGACAAATAAAACTCAATAAAATTAACATAGACTCTGATTTTGCCAAGATAGATTCTTAAAACATTGATTGTAAGTCCTAATCATGATGTATCAAAACAACTAAGCTAAGCATACATCATCAAATTAAATAACAACCAATTAATTCAAATCATATTTCAATTTTAGATTAATGCAAAAGTCATAAAAAAGAATAAAATAAATTACCCCAAGGATGAAATTCAGCCTCCTCCGTCGTCCCAGTGTTGGGTTTTCGCTCCTCATGATGAAAACACGCTCAAAATATATTTTTATAACTCAAATGGTGTTTACAATGGAGAGAAAAGGAGAAAATGGTGTAAAACTGTAATCTCCAACGCACAAAAGGCGTCACAGAATGAACCATAAAACACAGGTGATGCTGATGTTTATACTGCACTGCGACCCACGGCTTGCGTCTTAGACACTGTTGATAAACCACTGTCCTCGAGAGTCTGTTCTTCGTGTTCTTGGTGTTCTTCATCATCAGCAGCAGCAGAAACAGAGTTTCATCAACTCTTGATTTCTGCTTCTCTGGACCTTCTATCGACCCCAAACTCTCGGCACCCCTTCTAGGACACCCAGGGAACCTATTTATACCCAACAGCGACAAGAACTCATTAACTCTCCATGATCCTCCATTACTCGGTGTTAAAAGAAAATATTTTCCGAATATTTTCTTCCCTGAAATGATTCTCCACGCGTAAAAATCTTCTGATACTCCCTTATTTAGCTTCTACACGCATATTCAATGACTAAGTGTCATCCAAACACGAGCAGCACACATCAAACTTGCTGAAAATCCGTGAATATCATTTTCAAACCCGTGTTGCTCTGATTTCTTCCACGTGATTATCCAGCCAAATTCAGTCGAAACAATCACCCATACCAGCTCTGTTATGATATATTACATCTTTCCACAAAGTTTCAGCGATTGAATCGCACAAAATCACGTCCAAATGCAATCGAGAAAATCTGCTACTGAAGAGCAAATATTTTCCCGCCAAAATATTTTTTTGAATTTGTGAAGAAGGTTACCCCTTAGTAATTGAGGTGCCCCTTATCCAAGGTGAGAGTCCGAATAACACGTGTCCTCCGGGGCTTTTACAAACTTTTCGAGCCGAATTTTCCAAAAAATATTTATTTTCCAAAGGTGCCTACAAGCACATAAAACACCAAAATTAGTACAAACTCGAGTGCCAACAATATATATTATTGAGATCAAATTAAACACAAAAATGTGTCTATCACCAACCACAATAATTGTTGCATCACCAACCTACCCTGCAAATCCTTCCTTCTCAAAGTACTTCTCGCGTTATATATTTGTTGCAACGTAGTCTTGTTATTCTTATCATATGCCTTCAATTTGCTAAGGATTTTAGAGGGTGCCATACGTGCTCGTGTCATTTTATCTACCTCCGCATATTCATGAGCTTTGAGTCTTCCAGCTCTATAATGTCTATGAAGATCCTTTGGACGTGGGTGGTTATGATGGCAATCCATATCTTTATTCATGGTGAAAATATTTTCATGTGAGTTCCAATTGAAGACGATCTTGAAGGGGCAATTTATCTTCCTTTGTTTAGTCTTATACTTTTTCCCTGTCTTCCCAATATACACCTCACCCTTTTTCTTCTTTCTTACGTTTTTCCCTCCTCTCTCACAAACCATCTCAACTCGCTCCTTTCGGCTTTGTCTACCTTTAACTAGGACACAATTGATTTTAAAACCATATTCCTCAGCCCATTGAACAGCTTCATCTCGAGTGTTCCATGTCTACATGGATACAAGTACAAAAGTTAAGTTAAATTAATGATTTTGAATACAAGTACCTATTAAGTCAGTTTGGAAGTGATCTTTAGTATCTTCATGAATGACATCAACTTGCGGTGGTTGATCCTACATAGTTTCCATTTCAGTAACAATCGAAAATAATATCACATACGTTCAGGGTTAGGTTCGGGTCATTCGTAATCCTACTTGAAAGCCGAGCTACAAAGTTCTACTCATTTGTGTTAGACATGAAAAGCCGAACTACTAAACATATAAAGGTTCGGCTTATTAGGGACTAACATTATAAGCCGAACCACCACACTTGAGTCTTATCAAAACATATTTTTATTGTTCGGCTAAAACACGTGTCAGCCGAACATTACACTTTAACTCAGAAATATTTTTCTAGGAGGTTCGACTTATATAAGCACATCATTTTTAAGCCGAACCAATGAATTTATTTGGCGCAAAAATAATTCAATGACAGTTCGGCTTATAATGAATTCAATCGTAAAACCGAACTGTTCTTATTTACCAAGGTTCGGCATCCAAAGTATGTGTCGAACCTTACCCTGTTGTGCCGAACTACATACAAAAATCCAATTTTTTGGTTAATTCAAGCTACAAAACAGACATTAAACAACGTCTACAACGATACTTGTGAATTATTAGCATTGCGTTCCTCATCCATGTGCTCATCTTCGGGATTTGGCTCCACAAAGTCATCATCTTGACCTTGAGAAAAAAGTTGAGTTTGAGATTGAGTTTGGGTAAAATCGTTTTCATAATCCAACAAATAAGCCATCTCCGGATCTCCATCGTAATTGATATGTATTTTCTTATCTTTACATGATGAAGATTCACCTTCCTCACTCGAATTTGGATCACACATCACAAAGATCTCAAAGAAAAAAAAAAGGTTTTTTTCTCTACTTCTCTTCTTCTTCTTCTTCTTCTTCTTCTTCTTCTTCTTCTTCTTCTATAACAAGAATGAACTGCACGTGCTTTGCACGTGCTATAATCTATCAATCAATTTTAGCCGTGGATTTTACTTCTATTTGTGTAGAAACCCTTGACCTAAACCCAATTTTATGTACCCTTCTTTCTTTTCTCTGTTGCATGCCTCCACCACCTTCTTCCCCTCTTCACTTTTTTCATCTTCCCCTCTGCTTTGGTTGTGATCTTTTTTTCTCCTTAAATCCATAAGATAACATTTCATCTCCTTCCTATCTTTATCTTTGTTGAGGCGTTACTATATGGAAACAGAACCATAGTTTTTTTTTTCCTTTTTGCGCATTATTTGATGAATCTAATAATTTTTACTTTGATTGATTGATCATAGATTTAATTAGTTGAAAAATTCGACGATCTGATTTGATCAACATATATGAATGTCAGATTTAACTAGAAGAAAAAAAATGAATGTCAGATTCAGCAATGGAAAATTAATCTTAAAGATGCTGAAATTACGGTAGCCCGAATACACTTAGCTAATGTGTGTAAAATAAAAATGAAGCAAGGATAAAATTGGAAATCACTTTTTGCAGCTTCACCTGCTACAGTAAGGCTAGTTGGCTTTATATAATAGAATAGATAACTCATTCATTCAATCTCTTAAAAAAGAAAATTATTATCCTAAATTAACACTAACACTAACTATAATCATTAACAACTAATTATTAAAATTAACACTAATTAAACACTAATCATTCAAGGGTATTTTAGCATTCATGAAAAATGGTTGAAGGTTTGAGAGGAAATGAAGTGCTGTCAATTAGATGTATGCTAGGATTGAAATGTATGAAACCTACAGGGAAGGAGTTGGTTTTTCGTGCTCCTGGTGGTGTTAAACTAAGGCTTGAAGGTGTCTGTGTGGGTAATGCAGTCAAATGGGACCAAGAATGGAAGCTGTGGTGAGGTTATGGCTATGACAGAGTGAACTGCAAAATGGTTGAGGTTTTGTCAAGAAGGCGTGATTCGAATGGATTTGCTGGTGATTAATAGGTGCAAGCAGTATTATTTCTTTTGGGAGCTCGACATGAACCTATTGCTGCGCGTAGTGTTGAAATTTCTTTTTTTATTGGTTGAGGTTCTGGTGTTGGTAGGTTGTACAAGTGGTGTTGGTGTTGGTCATATTGGTTGAATAATTTGTTATGCATCAAGTTATGCATATACAAAATTTGCTGCATAACTTGTTATGCAGTCCCGAAAATGGTTGCATAACACGTTATGCAACTATTATTGTAGGTGCATGACAAGTTATGCTGCATTTTTTTTTTTTGCATAACTTGTTATGCAGTCCAGAGAATGGTTGCATAACACGTTATGCAACTATTTTTTTGTTAGTATTGAAACCAACAAAAAAAAACTGCATTACTTGTCATGCACCTACAATAATATCTGCATAACATGTTACTCAGTCGAGAAAATGGATGCATAAAGCATTATGCAACCATATTTTTGTAAGCACTGAATTAAAAAAAATGATGTGTAATCTCTTATGCATCCAAGGAAATGTATGCATAACATGTTATGCATAAATTAATAGATGCATGAACCAAAATCTGGTTGCAAAATGTTTTATGCATCTTTTGGTGTGTCTGCATAATGTGTTATGCATCGTTTTTGGTGGCTGCATAATGCTTATGTACCAAATTTTTGAAAATTTATCTTAAAAGAACAATCGCCTCCGATTTTTTCGTAAAAAACTTAAATTTGATATTGTTGTTTGTACTCGTTGTGTAGCTCTCTTAAAAAGATTTCCAATGATTTAAAATTTGTAAAATTCCAAGGTGTGGTTTTTTAGATATGTTATATCCAAGTTGCGTTGTCAATTATACCCCTAATGCATAACCTGTTATGCAGACACTTTTCAAAATTTCATATAATTATGAGTGTCATGGAAGCAAAAAATAATCTTGGACCTGACAATAAGAATATCTTTTTTTTGGGCCTGCGCCTAATTTTCCTATTCTTTTCTTGGACTTGTTGCGTCTGTTGACTGTCGGAGTAGTACCGAGGGCTGTAGCAGGCTGCACAGACGGAGGAGGAGGGATCCAGCTAGTAATTCTATATGTCTATACAGTTACCCAATTACCATTTTCAAGCAGGTTTTCCGCAGCCTTAAAGTCTGAAGACTCAACACCACCATGGAGAGAATATTCTTCAGAAATCTCATCTTTCCCCTCACCACAGGAACCATGGAGGAATAAACTGATTATTAAAAGAAAAAAAGTTTGAAAGAATATGGTTAGATGGATTCATGAAAAACTTTTCGGTATTACTACCGCGTCAGTGACACAACAAAATACAAGCCTCCAGGTCAAACAGAAATAGATGGATATAATGCTCTAGCCAGCTGAATTAGATTCTACAACCCAATGAAAACTGAGGGACTCCAAGAAGTCTCTTTCACTAACAAAGTGAATCAAGCTCTTCTTTGGTTTTTCACTACCTTGCTTTCTTCAACGACTGAACTTGGTGATGGTGAATTGATGCCCAGAAGGACATGTACATCTAGCTCTGGCCAAAACTGAGCTCAAATCAATGTACAAACTCCTATGGCCAACCAACCAAACAAATAAAACTCTACTGAAGGAAATGAACGACATATATGGGGACCATAAGGACAGTGCAGAACTACCACCAGTATCAACTTACGACTATGATAAATTTTGAATCATTAGTGAATGATGCTTTTCCCAGTAGTGTTTACATAAGCAACGAAGAGTAATCAAACAGATTCCACTAAAGGGCTAACAGAAGATGAACTGATTCTTAAACTAGGTTTCCAGGAAAGCTCACGAGTTCCCCTGTATCCTGTGGGTATGACTGTTTTTTCAACCAAACTTTTTACAGAAGGCTCTCATGTATAAAATAATAACATCAAATTAAGTATTAGAAAAAGAACTTCACTTGCTAAAACAGGATTAAGCATCTTTGTCAATTTAGGACATGTTTGTTTCAGTTGTGCTTCTTCCTTCGCTTGTTCTTCTACTATCTGTCCATTGCTTTGCATCAATGACTAGTCCTTGCAGGACAATTACAACCAATACGATGAGGATCCCTAACCTTTCAATATATCACTTCAGGTGTGTATAATTAGCTTCTCCTCAGACCTACATACACATTACTAAGACATTCAGATATCTAAAAAAACGTACATGCATAATTATGTTGCACAAATTCAGAACTTCTAAGAAACATATCCTGCAAAGGATATAACTAACAGTAAACCATATCAATTCAATGAGTAACCAGCTGTTAACACATGTCCTAGTAAGATCATGACAACCAACATATAAAAAGCTCAAACAAGCAACTTAGAGTTTCATTATGAAAGGCAATGGGCACTTGTTAAAAGAGAAGAAAGAAAGCATATTTGTAAAGAAGAGCATTTCAGAAAAGAAAAATGGTCCCAAGTTGCTTGTTCAGCATGGATATCCCTCAAACTAGGTCAGAGAACTTGAGACTTAGACATCCAAACCATATTAACTACACTTAAAAAGGCTTGGAGCTGAAACCAAGGGATAACTTAGTGGAAACAGTAAGGGAATCCAGTGAACAAGGGAGTTCTATAACATTATATCAGAATTAGAACTAGTTTAAGTAGCATTTAAAACTGGAAATGTAACCCCGCATATTTTCAAGTTATGCAGGAAAGCAAGATGTGAATCATGTTACGACAATAAATATTGGATTTTTATTGTGATCTAAATGCAACAGCCAACAGATAAACTTAAAGATTGAAAATAGAATTTTATACCTTGAGAAATCTTGTTAAGGATATGACTACTTGTTAAGGGATCTGTGCCGAGGATCCAAATCAGTTTGATCACCCGAGCAAATACCTTATTCATCAATATTAACAAGGTGGGTTATCTGGGTTGATAAGAAAACCGTAGCAGTGACTTCTGCGCCAGGGCATATAACCACTGCTGCAATTAGGGCCACCAGCAATAACCTCAACTTCTGTGCCAGGGCATATACTCACAAGCAGCATTAGTAGCTTCCAGCAAGGAGTTCATGTGTACCTTTTAATAAATGAAAACAAGTAATTAAAGGTGCAGAAGTACACAAATATACAAGCACACTATTGATTCAGGAAATGTAATACACAAGATAGGTTAGATTATGATCAGTTTCCAAAAGCAGGAAAACAAGAGTCAGATTCATGTTAAGCAATAAAAATATTAGAATTTTATTAAGATGTTCCATTTAAACTTGAAAGAATAATAAAAGTAGAATATCAATACCTGCAGAAACCTTGTAACAATGGTAAAAGGATCTGTGTGGGGTATCCAAATCAGTCTGATGACGCTCTACCACCGCCGATACCATATCAACCAGCTAATTCCACCAGGGTTAGTGCTGGTGAGGGTGCTTCAATTTTTGGATCCAGAACTGAAGAATGCCACATGAAAATCTCATTTCCGAGTCCGCTCACTCCAAATATTCAGATCAACCATTATGTTCTTCATCTTCTTATTTTCTTCTTCTTCCATATCTTCCTTGTTTCTTTCTTGATCTTTCTTTCGTTAATCTACAAATAGTCTCTCAAAGATTTTTCACCTCGAGGTACAAATTGCAGATCCAAATGGGCTTTTGTGTGTCTAGGTTTGACTCGTTTGGAATGTGATAAGGGTGGTAGGAGTTAAAGGGTTTTAGGATAATTATACCAACTAGTGATCTTGTTTTCCTTGATCATATAATCTTGTTTCTTGATCTCCTTTTCGTCGATCTACTAGTGATCTTCTCTAGGGTTTTTTCACCTGGAGGCACAAATTGCAGCAGACTTGGAAGGGTTTTGTGTTGTTTGCATTTGGAATGTGATCGGGTTAGGGATTTAGGTTTATCACACCCCAATTTTTACTATCTTACTCTCTCATTCTTGTTTGATGTTTACCATACACTATCAGATAAGGGCATCATTTTCTATTTTTATTTTTGAATTGGAAAAGATTATATTAAAGGAAAAAATATGAACAACCTAATACATTGAGCAGCACATCAAAATTGCATGTATCCCAATGCAACAAAATTTAATTAACAGTATAATCCTTAAAGACTTCGCTCCCATAAAACCAAAGTACTAGAGTCTGTTTAATCAACATAATGACCTCCTCCGCGACCATTGCTCGTCCTCCAAAGTTCCTATTGTTCCTCTCCGTCCACAAATGCCACAGAACTGCATAAATCAACTTATCCCTCACCTTCCTACTCTTACCATGTAAAGGACTCACTCGCCAAGCTTCAAAATTAGTAGCGACAGTTCTTGCAGCAACCCAAGAAACCTTAAAAGCCTTGATAAAATAAGACCAAACTTCAAAAGCAAAAGAGAATCCTACAAAGATATGATTTGTTGTTTCCTCCTCAGAGTTGCAAAAGAGACATTGCACACTCTGAATATGTACCCCTCTATGGTTAAGCATTGTAACTGTAGGCAATGAGTTATGAAAATGAGCCCAAATCATGAAACTTCCCCTAGGAGGGATTCCTTTCTTCCACAAAAATTTGTTAAAATCATAATTTGTACCATCTTGTAACAAAGTTTCATAGCATTTCTTGACATTAAAACCTCCCATTATATCCACTTCATCCTCTTCTTCATTAAGACCATGAAAAGGACCCAACTGATTGCACAACATGTCCCATTCAAGTTGTTCATTAAGGTACAAATTCCTTCTTGTCTGGCATTGTAACCTACTTTCCACAATCATATCAAAAATAGAAGCCTTCTTAATACCGCAAGCTTTGTAGATAGCTGGAAACCTGGATTTCAGTGTGCCATTTTGTGTCCAATTATCAAGCCAAAACCTAATAGATTTCCCATTATTCAGTTTAAACTGAACATGTTCATCAAGAAACACATAAGACTTCAAAACACCTTTCCAGTTACTTCTTCCTTGTGCAGTTTCATCATCTGTAGGTAAGCAAACCTCCATGTTGTTTTTCATTTTCTCTTGCACCACCTTCCTCCATAATGCCTTCTTCTCCTTAGAATATCTCCATACCCATTTAGCTTTTAAATCTCTACTGGTATTCCTTAAACACTTAACACCCAATCCACCCAAATGTTTTGGCTTACAAATTTTTAGCCATTTAACCCAACACGTCTTTTTTTTCTCTTATGAAGAATTCCATAAAAAGTTTCTCATCAATTTGTTTAGCTTTTTCTCCACACTAACAGGCATAGGGACAAGAGTAAGAAAGTACACTGGAAAACTTGCTAAGCAACTCATAATAAGGACTAACCTTCCTTCTCTTGAAAGAAATTTCTTCTTCCATGTTTCTAATTTAACATCCATCCTAGCCACCACCTCATCCCAAACAGCAGTACTTCTCGCAGTAGCTCCAATAGGCAAACCCAAATATTTAAAAGGAAACTTTTCAACTATGCACCCCAATTCCAAAGCAAGATCTTGAATAACTTCATCAGCACCAACACAAATCATTGTGCTCTTCTCCAAGTTTAATTTCATACATGTCAAAAGCTCAAAAGTTGTAAGAATAAGCAGTAATCTTTTCACCTCATCTGCATTAGCATCCACAAATAACAAGGCATCATATGCAAACTGCAAATGTGAAATCATTGTGCCTCCCTCCACCACCTGAAATCCATAAATTTGCTTCCTCAAAACAACATCATCCACCAATTTTGATAAAATCTACACAACAAGCAAGAACAAGAAAGGAGATAATGAATCTCCATGCCTTAAGTCTTTGGTAGGCTTAAACTTCTCAGTTGAGCTGCCATTAACCAAAATAGAAATATGAGCAGCTGAGATACACCACTGCATCCAACTAATCCATCTTCTCCCAAACCCATGCTTCTCCAGAATTTTCAACAAACTGCTCCATCTCACATTATCAAAAGCCTTTTCCATATCTATTTTACATAGAATTCCAGGCTTTTTGTCCTTCAACCTACTATCCACACACTCACCTGCAATCAAAACACCATCTAAAATTTGTTTCCCTTTTATAAATGCTCCTTGAAAGTCTGAAACCAATTTATGCATAACTGTCTTCAATCTGTTTGCCAACACTTTAAAGAATTATATAAGCACTTCCAAGAAGACCTAATAGCCTATAGTCCTTAGATGACTCCTTTTTTGGTATCAAAGAAATAAAAGAACAGTTAAGTCTCCAATCCCAAGAGCCATACCTAAAAAATTCCTCCATTAACCTCATGAAATCAGCCTTGATAATGTGCCTGCAAAATTTATAGAATTCCATAGAAAAACCATCAGGACCTGGTGACTTGTTTGAACCAAAATGCTGGATCACCTTATACACCTCATCTTCAGAAAAAAAAGACTTCTCCATTTCCTCCCTTTACTCCTCAGCAATAACACTAGAACTCAAATTATCCAAAGAAAAAGAAACATCAGTCTTCTCAGTAAAAAGATTCTCAAAATAACTCCTCATTTCCACTTTTATAGATTCTTGATCAAAGCATTCAACCCCATCAATCTCTAACTTAGCAATTGTGTTTCTTCTCTTCCTAGCATTTGTTATTCTACGAAAATAAGAAGTATTTGAATCCCCCCATCTAAAGTCATTCTGCTTTGCTCTAGCATGCCACTTCCTAGCTTCCATAGCTTTAATAGTCTTCAGTTTTAATCTACATTTCATTCTTTCCTCAAACTGCTCAGTAGTCAATTTATATGTCTCCTCCATCTGATCAAGCAAATGAATCTTCTCAGTAAGTTCAGCCTTCTCCCTCTTCACACCACCAAATTCTCTTCTACTCCAATCCTTAAGAAATTTTTTTAGATGTTGCAACTTCTTGAAAAAAACAAAGCTTGCCTGACCTTGATCATTGATGATACCCCACTGATAGACACATTTTTGTGTCTGAATTGTCCTCAATGTCAGTTGTACTAATTATGGTGTTTTATGTGTGTGTAGTTATTTTTGGCCAATAAACATTTGTGTGGAAAAAGTTGCTCGAAAAGTGCTATTTTGACCCTCGGGAGATAACTGCTAAATGGAACCCAGATTTGGATAAGGGGCACCTCAACTGATAAGGGGCACTTTCTTTATTATTTGCACCCCAAGGCGTCAGCTGCTAAGGGCACCCCAGCTGTTGGATAAAGGGCAACCCTTTCTTCTTCGTTTTGAATTCATTTTTTTGGCGGGAAATTGGTTCTTGAAAACCCGAGAATTTGCAGTGAAGTGTTCAACGAGTTTGAAGGAGATTAAACAGCTGGAATTAGAATCAAATACAGTAGAAACTCTATAAATTAATGTTGTCGGGACCATCAAATTTTATTAATTAAGCGAGATATTAATTAACCGATAAATTAATAATTATTAATTTATAGATAAATTTCATATCAAATAATTAGTTTCTAAACAAACAAGGATAATCCAAAAATAAAATATATATTTCATATAGAAATACAATATGAAATAATTTTACTAAAATATAAAAAATATTTTATATAAATACAATATGAAATCATACTACCGACACAAACAAATCATAAACACAATATGGCTTCTCATCTTAAAGGTGTCAAAAATCAACAATGACCGATGAAATTCCCAAAGCATTATGCAAGCACAACAAGGATAATCCAACAACACCAAAAATTCTTACAATGATATGAAAAATTAGAAATGAAATTCAATGCGATATTGATTTTAGCAAAAAAATAGAAGACAATTAAATCATTTTTCAAAAAGTCTTCGTAAATCATTAATGTATTGACTATATATATAATGCATTATTAATTTATATTTCATATGGGGCCTACATAGGTAATCAAAAAAGTATTATCTTATAATTTTAGCGAATTACTAATTTGGCACGTTGTCCCCGACTGGGACCGGTCAAAAGTATTATATAAGAGAGTTTATTAATTAATCGAGTATTAATTAAAAGAGTTTCTACTGTATCCTGTTTTGGATAAACACGGTAGGTAATGTTGTCAGAATCGACTAACTTTGGCTACAATCACGCGTGGGTGAAAACAGGGACTACGTGTATGAGAGGATTTTCTTCATTAAAGTCGAGAAGATTTTGGGGGGATTTTCTCGTTCAAATCAGTTGAGACCAGCCTTTTTAATCATAACAGAGATGGTAAGAGCTTTAATTTCGAGAAAATAGGAATGTGGTGTGATTTGGAAGAAAACAGGGCACGTTTGTTCTTCGAGATATTCTCGAGATTTTTTACTTCATCTTTTGAAGGTTTGCATGAGTTTGAAGCGTGTTAAACTTCTTATGGAGCGTGTTTGAGGATGATGAGAGTGTGCAGAGTACCTGCAGACGTGTGAAGAAGTTAATTCAGGAAATTATTCCCGGTGACTGCATGAAGTTATTACAGAGATTTGGCAAGTTATTACGGGAGATTCGTGACGCAGTTGAGTATATAAATGTGATACGGGACTCATAGAAGGGATATGGAGAGTTAGGGGGTGAAAAAGGGTGAGAAATAGAGTTGCAGAGTTTGTCTCTGTTGCTGCCATTGAAGGAGAGAACGAAGAACATAAGACCCTAAAGAACTGTCGTTCATCTACAGTGACAACGACACAACACTGGAGGGTCGTAGTGCTACAGTGACAGTGACAATTACCATTTATCGTTCTCGGTAACAGTTTGGTTTGTAACAATTATATTTGTTACAAACCCGGTTTTAATCATTTTCTCCCATTTTCATCATTTGTAAACACTTTTTGAGCAATAAATTATCCTTTGAGCGTGTCTACAATATGAGGAGCTAAACCCCAACATTGAGACAATGGGGGAAGCTGGATTTCACCATTGGGGTAATTTAATTAATTGTTTATTTACTATTTGCATTGATTTTTAACGAATTATGATTTCTATTAACTACTCTTGACTTTGTTTGATGGAGCATGCTTAGTTCTAAGTAATTTTGATGCGCCATGCTTATGACCTACGCGTAATATTTTATGAAATCTACTTTGACAAAGAATAGAGTTGATATTTCCTTTGTTTTGAGCTATAAATGTCTACGATTAATTTCTGAACCCCATGAACATGAAAAACAGTGGAATCCTGAGTCCCAGCCTCTCTCATCCTGACATCATATTTGTATATATTTTCCTTATTTTCTTTATTAAGTCTTTAAACAAATTCTCAACAAGTCCGAGTGAACGACAACTCTATTTACCACTATCAAAATTCGACCAATTTTTGGCGCCGCCGACGCGGACTTGTTTATAGACTTGTTTTTAGTTTTTTTTTTCTTTTTTTTCTTTTTGTTCTTTTTTATGTATTTTGGTATTTCTGTTTGCTTTCAGACTTGGAGCTAAGCTAAAGAAAAAGAGAAGAAGTGCTGAAAAGAAAAGCAAAGCCAAAGAAGGAAAGAAAAGAGAAATCCAAAATGAGTGAAGAAGAATATTTTTGTATATAGTTATTTCATTTTTATTAGATTTTATTTTTAGATTTTATTTTTAGATTTTATTTATTTTTATTTTTAGAAACTATAATTAGGATTTTATTTTTGTAATCTTTTATTTTTGGACACTTTTGAACTTTAGTTTTGGGACATTGGACTTTATTATTTTACCCTAAGGAAGGGTAAATTTTTTAAATATAAAACTGCTGCAGGGAAGGACGACATTTACGATACTGTCTCGGCCCCTCAGGTTCGTACACTGACATTGGAGTCGGTGGCCTGAGTCGACTTCAACGGTTCATCCCCCGTATGGAACGGGAGGTAAGAATTCTAAACACCCGCGAATCCCCTGTCAGCGGGTTTACTGGATGATTTTGTATGCATATATGTTGAGGAATCGAATACGGTTTTAAATTTCTAGTAAATGGCAAGGCCTGGCCAAAATAAGATAAGGACTCAGATTTCATCATCGTTTCCTTCTTTCCCGCCTTAGGAACACGTAACCTACGCGAACCTAAGCCTTAAAATTTGGACTAGAACGACACCGTAGGGTAACGAGCTTAATAGGAAAGTCGTTCGAAAAATATTGGTTACTCTTTTAAGCATACTTCGAAGTTCATGATGGTTTCTGTAAGTTGAATGCGCCGCCTTGTAATGCCGATGAGGCCTTGGGTATCAAATCTCCACTGAGCTTCCCTCGTCTCTATTCAACTTACTTTGACTCAGACTGATTCGAGAGGGGTTTGCTTAAATTGTAACGAAATCCCTTTCGAAAGAATATAAGCTGGTCTAGAAACAATCTAAGGGAGCCATCATGCTTTTTGTTTGCTAGACAAAATAGGCTTGTTGTGGCCGAGTCAGCCTTCTTTGTGCTTGTTTAGAATTCCCTTGTAGTTAGGATGTCGAACTGGTATAACCAATACAATGATTATTCGACTGAGAAATATGAACATTATTATTTTTATGACCATAGTGTGAATAGTGGTTGGGAATGCCAAACTTTTGAAGGTTATGGGTCATACAATAGTGAACCCAATTAATATCCACATGCCCACCGGTCATACGAGCAAGATTATTATAATTCCTATCCTCTAGATGAAGCACGTAAGATACTTGAGTCGAAACATAAGTTACTTGAGTCGACACATAAGTTAGCGGACACAAATGACTTAGTTATGGACGAAAGAACAGTAAAAATGAGTGAAACTTCTTTAGAAGATAACCTCAGGAAGTTAGCTGAGTCAACATGTAAGTTAACTGATTCAACACGTGAGTTTGATGAGTCAAGACGTAGGCTTGAATTAAAGACGAAAGAAAGAGCTGCTCGAATTACTCTTGATTGCCAATACATTCTTTCCTATATCACCCGTGAAAATGAGGATAACTTTTATAATAATCAAGATGAAGATGTTAGAATTGGTAACACTACTTGTTTAGATAAGGTTCGATCATTTTCATGTTATTATAATGATGATTATGATGAGGATAGTATTGATGAAGAACATGAAATATGTAGGCATAGTGATCAGGAATTTGTTACTCCGATTGAGCTTTATAATGATAATGTTGTTTCTAGTACAAATCCAAATAATTTTAATAATTATTCACCTATTCAAAAGGATGAGGATTTGACTAGAGATACCACCGTTCTAAACGAGGTAGTTCATGATCCTTTAGCCTGCAGTGTTTTGGATAATCCATTATTTGATGTGCCTATCAGTGAATCGGAGGAAGTATCTATGATTAACACCTTAGTTAATGAGCCTTTGCTAGAAACTTTCTCTGATAATCCTTTATATGATTGTGATGATGGTTTAGAGGAAAGAGTTTTCCCTAAGAATAATGTTTTAGAGTCTAGCGATTTAGAAACACTAATCTTAGAAGACCATAAACTCGTAGGAATGAGTAAGGATGCATTACCTGATAATAACTTAGAAGAATCAATTGACCATTTTCAGGAATCTGATGATCTAGAAATTAGAGAGATTGTGACTAGTCTATCTAGAGACACTGAAAACTCTAATTTTGGGGGTGATTATCACTTTTCTGGTACCTTACCATTAACTCTTAAAAAATTCCCTTGTATAGGAATTGACATTTGTGCCTCAACCATCTTACAAGATTATCTTCATACACGTTTTCCCCAACCTAATGATGTCCATAAAAAAGCTCAGTCGTTAGATACCCATCCTCTGGTTGACGTGGTTAACCCAGGCTATGATACCAATATTGACTTTGTTTTCCCACCAAAAACTTCTCTTCCAATTGTGGGAACATATGATTTTCAGATGTGTCGGTTATTAAGTTTTGAGACTAAACCTAATTACTTTAGGAGAATAGGGTCGACACATTTTCTTAAGGAAGACCACCTCTTTCGTTGTGGTCAGATGTGTGAGTCAAATCTGATTGACTTAGAGGATCCCCAATTATTCAGGCTTTTGTTATGCACTTCTAAGTTCTTAGTTGAGTATTTCCAGACTCTTCAGCATGATCTTCAGAATGCCTTTGAGGAAATCCAACCGATGAAAACTTTTTATTTAGACCCTTTTATAGAGATTGAACCTGAACCACAACTAGATGTAGTTATCTTAAGCAAGGGTATGTTCGGTATCTTCTTGGTCTGTTGCAGTTTCCTCTTCTTGTGGGTAACACTTTTTGATCCAGATGACCCACAGTTATTCCGCCTACTACTATATGATTCTACGAGGTGACTAATTCTTCCAATGTCTGGATGAAGACTTTAAACTTAGCACTTCTTGGGAGGTAACCCATTTTCATGTGACACGGTAATATTCTTCCTTATTTCTTTTCCCTCAAGTGGTAATAGTTTCTCCTTGTTCATGTTTTTAATTTGATCTTTAGAACATTGAGGACAATGTTAGATTTAAGTTTGGGGGTAAGAGAGAAACTTTTTGCGTCACATAGTATCCGGTTAGCTAAGTTTACATACTGTTTCTCACCGAAAATATGGAAATTAGAATTGCTAGGGATAACATTCTACCGAGACATTAGAGAAAAAAACATTGAGATCTTTGACATTCAGGAGAGAACATGTTCCTTTTAGAGGGTAATCGTGGTGGACCTAACCATCCATGATGGAAAGGAAATTAGGCCATAAGGAAATGCCAGAAAGACAAAGCAACCTCACAATGTAGTCTTAGTTACTGGATTACGACTCTCTCTCAGTAGAAACTTATCATCATCAACAAACGGAGCGACACCAAAATCTATGAAGAAAGTTGAAGACGTTTAAGGTTTAGCAACAACAATAGAAAAGAATAATTCAAAAAAATAAAAGTTAGTTACAAGAAGATATAAGAGCAAAGAAAATCAAACGATATAAGTTGTTGAAGTTCATGATACCAAGAGACTACAGATTGCGAAGATACAAGTTCTAAAGTCCTTCTCTCATGGTCATGTAAATTTTTATCTTGTTATGAGCAAAAAATAAAAAATTGAAAAAATCATTGTTACATTTTGTTCAATAAGGCCATAGGGAAGTAGAAATCTATAAGGAAGTTTCAAGCAAGAAATTAAGGAGAAAAGTTAAATTGTCAAGGTTCTATGAGGTTCGAGGGTTTATCATCAACAGTTGAAGCCAAAGAAGACGTTGTTTCTACTGAGCACTATGAGAGAGTCGAAGAGGGATGCATATTGGTTGCTTTGTTAGTCCGCTTTCCATCTGGCACAAGATCTTTCTAGCACTGGTTCAACTCGTCACACGTAATTAGTCTAGATGTGTAGCAGATGTCCCTCTCATCTTTATCTCTCTCCTAATCTTATCCAGCTGTAAAGAGGATGCATCTTATAATGTTTATCTAGCTGTATAGCGGATATCTCTTTATCTAGCTGTATAGCGGATGCATCTTACAATGTTTATCTAGATGTATAGTTGTATAACACAAGATCTTTGAGAATATGTATGTCCTCATAGCTCTTTGGATACTTGTGACCAATTAGAAGTCCTGGTTTTGTGGGTACACCTTTTGGTAAACCCTCTCGAGACTATATCTAGGTCACTAGGGCCACCTAATGAGTTAGAATTTTATTTTTTAGATTAGTTTTGCTCGAGGACTAGCAAATAATAAGTTTGTGGGGGGGGGGGGGGGGGGGGGGGGGGGGGGGGTATTGATAGACACATTTTTGTGTCTGAATTGTCCTCAATGTTTGTATTGTTAGTGCTCGATTTTTGTACTAATTATGGTGTTTTATATGTGTAGGTATTTTTGGCCAATAAACATTTGTGTGGAAAAAGTTGCTCGAAAAGTGCTATTTGGACCCTCGGGAGATAGCTGCTAAATGGACCCCAGATTTGGATAAGGGCACCTCAACTGATAAGGGGAAATTTCTTTATAATTTGCACCCCAAGGCGTCAACTGCTAAGGGCACCCCAGCTGTTGGATAAGGGGCAACCCTTTCTTCTTCGTTTTAAATTCATTTTTTTGGCGGGAAATTGGTTCTTGAAAACCCGAGAATTTGCAGTGAAGTGTTCAACGAGTTTGAAGGAGATTAAACAGCTGGAATTGGAATCAAATATCATGTTTTGACTAAACAGGGTAGGTAATGTTGTCAGAATCGACTAACTTTGGCTACAATCACATGTGGGTGAAAACAGGGACTACGTGTATGAGAGGATTTGCTTCATTAAAGTTGAGAAGATTTTGGGGATATTTTCTCGTTCAAATCAGTTGAGACAAGCCTGTTTAATCATAACATAGATGGTAAGAGCTTTAATTTTGAGAAAATAGGAATGTGGTGTGATTTGGAAAAAAACAGGGCACGTTTGTTCTTCGAGATTTTTACTTCATCTTTTGAAGGTTTGCATAAGTTTGAAGCGTGCTAAACTTATTATGGAGCGTGTTTGAGGATGATGAGAGTGTGCAGAGTACCTGCAGACATGTGAAGAAGTTAATTCAGGAAATTATTCCCGGTGACTGCATGGAGTTATTACAAAGATTTGGCAAGTTATTACGGGAGATTCGTGACGCAGCTGAGTATATAAATGTGAAACAGGACTCAGAGAAGGGATATGAAGAGTTAGGGGACGAAAAAGGGTGATAAATAGAGTTGCAGAGCTTGTCTCTGTTGCTGCCATTGAAGGAGAGAAAGAAGAACATAAGACCCTAAAGAACTTTCGTTCATCTATAGTGACAACGACACAACACTGGAGGGTCGTAGTGCTACAGTGACAATGACAATTACCATTTATCGTTCTCTGTAACAGTTTGGTTTGTAACAATTATATTTGTTACAAACCCGGTTTTAATCGTTTTCTCCCATTTTCATCATTTGTAAACACCTTTTTGAGCAATAAATTATCCTTTGAGCGTGTCTACAATATGAGGAGCTAAAACCCAAGATTGGGACAATGGAAGAAGCTGGATTTCACCACTGGGGTAATTTAATTAATTTTTTATTTACTATTTGAATTGATTTTTAACGAGTTATGATTTCTATTAACTACTCGTGACTTTGTTTGATGGAGCATGCTTAGTTCTAAGTAATTTTGATGCGCCATGCTTATGACCTACGCGTAATATTTTATGAAATCTACTTTGGCAAAGAATAGAGTTGATATTTCCTTTGTTTTGAGCTATAAATGTCTACGATTAATTTCTGAACCCCATGAACATGAAAAACAGTGGAATCCTGAGTCCAAGCCTCTCTCATCCTGACATCATATTTGTATATATTTTCCTTATTTTCTTTATTAAGTCTTTAAACAAATTCTCAACAAGTCTGAGTGAACGACAACTCTATTTACCACTATCAAAATTCGACCACCCACCACTCCTCCACCTTTTTCAAAAAATCCTTATGTAACAACCAATTATTCTCAAATTTAAAATAAAGTTCACAATTTAAATTAGGCTTAGTTTCAAGCAAAATAGGTTTATGATCTGATATCACCCTAGCTAGAGCAATTTAAATAGCATTAGGAAACAAAAGATCAAAATATATACTGAAAACATACATGTCTAACCTGCAAAGAATGGGATCCTCTTGCATGTCATACCAAGTATAAGCACCTCCCAGCAAAGATAAGTCCATCAATTCCTGCTTCAAAATGAAATCATTGAGAAAACTACTATTTCTTGGATCAGCAGCACCTCTATTCCTCTCCTCCTCACTTCTCACTGCATTAACATCTCTAGCAAAACAAATTGGCCCTCTCCACCAACCTCTAACCTCATCCAAATCCTTCCAAAAAATCTCCCTTTCATTATAATCACAAGGAGAATATACATTGCAGATTGCCCATTTAGTTCCAGTCACCTTAGCACAAAAAACAGTAGAAATATTATTAACACGCACCCTCTTCTTCCTTGAACACCTTATTTGTATTCCAAATTGTAAGCAAACCTCCACTATTTCCACTCCTTCCTACCGACGGTAAATAAATCCAATCAAAATCATCATCGTACCACAACTACTTCACCAACCACCTATTCATTTTCATAATTTTGGTCTCTTGAATTAAGCAAACATCACATTTTTGATTCCAAATCAAATCCTTCAAAGCATTCATTTTATCAAACACATTTAACCCTCTAACATTCCAGCTGATTATTTTAACATCCATTACTAACTTCTGTAAGAATTTGAGTAGCTTCCAAAGTCTGTCGAGGAATAGAGCTGTCCACTTCTACCAACTCCTTCATCCAAACTTCATCAATCCTTCCAGCTGCAGTAACATTCTTCTCCGCATTTGCTTTTTGAAATCGTTCTTTGTACTTAATAACTTGCTTCATGACCACCTCTTTAAGTTGAGCCTGATTGCCATCACAAACCCCCCCATTAGTACAACAATGCAACAACATTAATTTTGCAGCTTCCATAACTCTCTCCATACTCTCCGTATGTGAAATTTGAACATCTCCTAACTTCAACACAACCTTATTCTCAATCTCCGATAACATATTCATCTCCACAATATCATCATGACCCATCAATTGTCTTCGTTCTTCCTCCTCATTCAGCTCCACCTTACCCTCAATGGTAGACACATTTACGTGTTTATTTTGTTCTCAATTCTATGTAATTTTAGTACTCGATTTTGTGCTTATTTTTCTATTTATGTATTTGTAGGTATTTTTGGAAAATAAAGCTCGATGGACCAAAATGTGGAATTCTACTCGCAAAAGAAGTAAATGAAGTGGGCTAGGCCCAAAAGGAAACATGAAGAATATTGGACAATCATTTGGATATGGGAGTGTGGTAAGAAAGCCACGGAGTGTGTAGAAGTGTGCCATATCATGTGTGGAAGTGTGGAGACCATGTGCAAGATATTAATAATTAAAGAATATTTGAAGATATGTGGTTTAAGGAAGAAAATAAGCAAATAAAGAAGCAAATCAAGATATTATTCCTTATGGTTGGAATTAATTAAAAATGATATATTTCCCCAATAAAGAATATTCCGACTGCAGTATTTGACACGTGGCATATTTTTATTGGAGGATTTTGTATTATCCTGACACATGGCGCCACTCCATTGGCCAGAAAATAAAAAACTGACATCATTTCATGTAGAAAATTATGGAAGGATTTCGGAATCCCCACTATAAAAGGAGTCGTATGGAATCATTTTTGGAGATATTTTCTTAGGAGAGATTGAGAAAAATAGTGAGAGTATTATTTCATATTTCTTGTAATCGAGCAATGCTATTAGTGAGAGGAATCAAAAAATTTTTTAGCCTTTTCACATTGAATCAATAAATATGATGCTACCTATTTTTTTATAGCGTTCATTTACAACATGAGGATCTAAACCTCATAACTGGGATGACGGAGAAAGCCAATGTTCATCAATGTGGTAATTTTATTAATTTCTTTTTAAGACTTTTGCATTAATATAATTTGAATTATGATTTTAAATTAATTAGTTGTGATTTAGTTTGATGGGTTATGCTTAGCTTAAGTGTTTTGATAACTCATGCTTACCATTTACAATTAATGTTTTATAAAATCTACCTTGGCAAAGATTAAGAGTCAATAATTGTTATTTTTTTGGAGCTATAATTGTTTGAGAATTAATATATGAACCATAAAACATGAGCTTGGTGGAATCCTGATTCCCAGTAATCTCTCAATATTGTCATTCTCTTTTATTTTATTTGCTAGTTTTAGTATTTTCTTTCATTAAGTCTAAAATCAATATCTTCCCAAGTCCGAGCAACGAACCTTCTATTTACCACTGTAAAAACTACATCAGTTTTTGGCACCGCCGACGCAGACTTGCCTTTAGGTCAGGTTTTAGATTTTTAGTTTTATTTTTATTTTCATTTTCTTTGATTTTACTTTGGCTATATAGTCTTGTCTTTGTTGTGCAGGTTATATTTCGCATTTATTGTGGATTTTCCTACCAAAGGGGTAAGTAGCGTACTCAAGATTTCGTTTTTGTAAATAAGGTATTATTATTATTTTATAGTTTTTTTTTATTATTTGTACATAATTATTTTATTTCTTTATTTGTAAATATTTTATTAAAAAAAAACACGTGCACACACCAATTGCAGTATTCGTCTGGCACCGATTCTAGGAAAACATGTGGTTTAGTACGGTGAACCCTCTGGGCGTTATCATCCGAAACACCACAAGCTTTAGCCACGTACCATTGACCAGTCTTTGACTGTAGGTATATATTGCTAAAGGTAACCCAAGCTTACCTGAATTAGTGAACCCCGACATTTGCATGTGCACAATTTTTTGGTTACCACTAGTGTTTCTACTTGTGTATGCGTCGTTGGAAACGGATAGGAGATAGACTTGACGATAACGACCTTTTCAATTTGAGTCTGACCCGCTACATTTAGGTGGTACTTCGATTTTTTCTAAAATGGTTAATGAAAATGATGATGAGGTCCCGCCAACCAAAACCCTTAGGGATCGTTTGAACCCGTCTAGGATAGTGCGTGACCCCAGGCGTAGTTATACCAGCTTCTACGGTCTAATTTGATATTAGACCTGATACTATTGGCATGCTTCGTACTTTTAGGGGGTTAGAGAATGAGAACCCGTATACCCACATAAGAGACTTTGAAATGATTCGCTACTCAATGAACTATCCGAATGTATCCAAAGATGTGCTTAGGTAACGTTTGTTTCACTTCTCTCTCGATGAGAAAGCCAAAGAGTGGTATCATTTTATCCCTTCTAAAACAATTACCACCTGGGATGGTTTTGTAGAGGTATTTGTTAAGAAATTCTACCCACACCATAAGACTGTTGTTGTTAGGCAGTCTATCCAAACCTTCAAGCAGAAATTAGGTGAAACACTTCATGATTATGTAGAAAGGTTTAGTGAATTGTTATACCAGTGCCCACATCACGGCTTTGAAAAAGCCCACTTGGCCCAAATTTTATATGAGGGCCTTGATAGTGAAACCCATATGCAGGTAGAAACAATTAGTGGTGAAGAATTCACCATCAGGGCCCAAATGCTTGTTTTGACGAGTTTATCGAGTTAGCGGAGAAAACTAGGCAATGGGCATCTATAAGAGAACAAGAAATACCTAGAAATCATGTCCATATGGTCGATAGAGTTGATTATGGGTCTGATATTCTTAGGCATCTAGAGGCCTTAAAAATGAATCAAGGGTCACACCATGCTAGATATGAAGAGAAAGCCCATGATCTTTATAACAACTTTAGGGTTGAAAACTGTCAGAGATTTGATCCATATTCAGATACCTATAACCCTGGTTGGAGGAACCACCCTAATTTTTCTTGGTCTAAGGGCCAGAGTCAAGGTCAGCCTAGTAGTTCTCAGACTCTCTCGGGTTTTGGGTATACTAAGAACCATTTAGGGACAGATCAGTATCAGAACCTGTCGGATAAAAAAATCATGATCTTAGAAGAGTCTCTCAGCATCTTATCTCATAACATTGCAGTGTTTAAGCAAACGGTTGAGAAAGGTTTACAGGAAAACTCTCAGGCTATTTCAGAGCTAAAAAATCAGGTTAGTATAATTGCAGAGTTTTTGAGAGAAAGAGAAAAAGGGAAAGTTCCCAAATCAACCACTACCCAATCCCAGAGGAATTCATGAAGTATCCTCTAGAGAGAAAGAGTTCAATCATGTGAACTCTATAACAACCCTTAGAAGTGGTAAAACGGTAGACAATAAGGTAGCCATGCCTGATAGTGGACATACTGTAGTTCCACTTTCTACTCATGAAGAAGAGACAATAGAAGAAGAGACTGATAGATTCTCTAAAGAGTCCAATGCGGTTCCTGATAAAGCTACCTTTGTGCCTAGAGCCCTATATCCACAATTGTTAGCTCCAACCAAGAGAGAATCGTCTTTCAACGAAATAATGGAAATTTTTAAACAAGTGAACATTAACACTCCATTACTAGAAGCAATCAGGAAAATGCCTGCTTATGCCAAGTTCCTTAAGGATCTTTGTACAAGAAAGCGTAAGATTAATGTCCATAAGAAATCCTTTTTAGTTGGTCAGGTAAGTTCAATCATTCTGAACCAAACAACCCCTAAGTATAAAGACCCCGGATGCCCCACCATATCTTGTACGATTGGTAATCACATGGTTGATAAGTCATTACTTGACTTAGGAGCTAGTGTTAACTTACTTCCTTCTGATGTGTATACTCAGCTAGGTCTTGGAGAGTTGAAGCCGACTAAAATGACACTGCAATTAGCTGATAGGTCTGTCAAAGTCCCTCGTGGTGTCATAGAGGATGTTCTGATTGAGATTGATAAGTTTATTTATCCAGTAGATTTCATTGTTTTAGATACCCAACCTATTCAGGTACCTAGTGCTCAAATACCGGTGATTTTAGGTCGGCCATTTTTAGCCACTTCTAATGCTGTCATCAACTGTAGAACCGGACTTATGAACATATCTTTTGGTAATATGACTACTGAGCTAAATGTTTTTAATGTTATTAAGTCTTCTGAGATAAATTACCTAGAAGAGGTGAACATGATTAGCACTTTAGTCTGTGATCCTTTATCCGACAATATGTTTGGAAATCCATTATTTGAGGAACCCTTCAGTGAGTTGGAGGAAGTCGATAATTCTTTGCGAGAGACTTTCTTTGATAATCCATTATATGATTTTGATGATGGTGTTCATTTGGATGACCGTCCCATAAATGAATCTAGGCATTGTGCTGACCTTATGGACCCTAGAATCCATCCAATAGGTTTTGGTCCATTTGAGGATATTGTTTACCATAAGTTTGGGGGTAATGACGATTCATGCAATCATGTATCCCTAATTTAAGTTCCTAACTTGGGATTCAAACTTTGTGCCTCTGAGGTATTACTTGAGTTTCTTCAAACTCTGCAACCCGATCCTCCTGATACTATCTATAAGGAAATCCATGTTTTAGAGACTCGTCGTTCAGCTGAGCCCGTTTTTATATACATTCATATGGAGCCCAAAGGGGCACCCCAGAAAAATCTAGTTGTCTTGAACAAAACCTTAGAAACCCTAGATAAGGTTGTCCTCATTTTTTTTATTTATCTAATCCAGTGCAGGTCTCTTATATTTGTGTCAGCTCTATTTGGTGTTGTTGAACCACAGTTGTTTCGGCTATTGGTATATGATTATGAAAGGTGACTAGCCATTTTGTGGTATTTGATGTCTGGATGAAGACTTTAAACTTAGCACTTATGGGAGGTAACCCATGCTCATGCCAAAAGGTAATATCCTTCCTTATCTCATTTTCTTCAAGTGGTAACAGTTTCTCCTTGTTCATGCTTTTAATTTTATTTTTAGAATATTGAGGACAATGTTAGATTTAAGTTTGGGGGTAAGGGAGAAACTTCTAGTGTCACATAGTATCCAGTTAGCTAAGTTACATACTATTTCTCACCGAAAATATGGAAATTAGAATTGCTAGGGATAACATTCTAGTGAGACATTAGAGAAAAATGCATTGAGATCATTGACAATCAGGAGAGAACATGTAGCTTTTAGAGGGAAATCGTGATGTACCTAACCATCCATGATGGACAGATAGTTCGGTCAAAAGGAAATGCCAAAAAGACAAAGAAAACTCACAATGTAGTCTTAGTTACTGGATTATGACTCTCTCTCGGTAGAAACTTATCATCATTAACAAGTGGAGCGATATCAAAATCTATGAAGAAAGTTGAAGATGTTTAAGGTTTATAAGCAACAATAGAAAGAAAAGCAAAATTCAAAATCAAAGTTGAAGACTTAGCTATTAGAGCAAATAAAATCAAATGATGTAAGTTGTTGAAGTTCATGATACCAAGATATTACAAGTTGTGAATATCCAAGTGATAAAGTCCTTGTCTCATGTCCATGTAAATATTAGTCTTGTTATTACTGTGTTCAAAAAAAAAATGAAAATGAAAAAAAATGATAATAATTAAAAAAAAAATGTACATTTAAATTTTGTTGTTAGTTTTGTTCAATAAGGTCATAGGGAATTAGAAATCTATAAGGAAGTTTCAAGCAAGGAATCGAAGAGAAGAGTTAATTGTCAAGGTTCTATTAAGTTCAAGAGTTTATCATCAACAGTTGAAGCCGAAGAAGACGTTGTTTCTACTGAGCACTATGAGAGAGTCAAAGAGAGATGCATATTGGTTTCTTTGTTAGGACGCTTTCCATCTGGCACAAGATCTTTCTAACATTGGTTCAACTCATCACACGTAATTTGTCCAGCTGTGTAGCAGATGTCCCTCTCATCTTTATCTCTCTCCTAATCTTATCTAGCTGTAAAGCGGATGCATCTCATAATGTTTATCGAGCTGTGTAGCGGATATCTCTTTATCTAGCAGTATAGCGGATGTGTCTCCCCTTTTCTTTATTCAGCTTTTGAGCGGATACCTTTAATTTCTTTGGCATTCTAGTTACTTGGCGATAGGTTGAGAATATGTTTGTCCTCATAGCTCTTTGGATACTTGTGACCAACTTAGAAGTAAAGGTTTTGTGGGTACACCTCATGTAAACCCTCCCGAGACTATAACTCGGCCACTAGGGCACCTAGGGGTTTAAAGGCTTGTTGCACACGCTAAGTACAATCGCGATGCCTGCGACAGTGAGTTAGGATTTTATTTTCTAGATTAGATTTGCTCGGGACTAGCAAATAATAAGTTTGGGGTGTATTTGATAGATACATTTACGTGTCTATTCTGTTCTCAATTCTCAGTAATGTTAGTACTTGATTTGTGCTTATTTTTTCTATTTTGTGTATTTGTAGGTATTTTTGGAAAATAAAGCTCGATGGACCAAAATGTGGAATTCTACTCGCAAAAAGAAGTAAATGAAGTGGGCTAGGCCCAAAAGGAAACATGAAGAATTATTGGGCAATCATTTGGATATGGGAGTGTGGTAAGCAAGCCACAGAGTGTGTAGAAGTGTGACATATCATGTGTGAAAGTGTGGAGACCATGTGCAAGATATTAATAATTAAAGAATATTTGAAGATATGTGGTTTAATGAAGAAAATAAGCAAAATAAAGAAGGAAATCAAGATATTATTCCTTATGGTTGGAATTAATTAAAAATGATATATTTCCCAAATAAAGAATATTCTGACTGCAGTATTTGACACGTGACATATTTTTATTGGAGGATTTTGTATTGCCCTGACACATGGCGCCACTCAATTGGCCAGAAAATAAAAAACTAACATCATTTCATGTAGAAAATTATGGAAGGATTTCAGAATCCCCACTATAAAAGGAGTCGTATGGAATCATCTTTGGGGAGCTTTTCTTTAGGAGAGATTGAGAAAAATAGTGAGAGTATTATTTCATATTTCTTGTAATCGAGCAATGCTATTAGTGAGTGGGAATCAATAAATTTTGTATCTTTTTCACATTGAATCAATAAATATGATGCTACCTATTTTTTCTATAGCGTTCATTTACAACATGAGGAGCTAACCCTCATCACTGGGATGACGGAGAAAGCCAATGTTCATCAATGTGGTAATTTTATTAATTTATTTTTAAGACTTTTGCATTAATATAATTTGAATTATGATTTTAAATTAATTAGTTGTGATTTAGTTTGATGGGTTATGCTTAGCTTAAGTGTTTTGATAACTCATGCTTACCATTTACAATCAATGTTTTATAAAATCTACCTTGGCAAAGATTAAGAGTCAATAATTGTTATTTTTGTGGAGCTATAATTGTTTGGGAATTAATATATGAACCATAAAACATGAGCTTGGTGGAATCCTGATTCCCAGTAATATCTCAATATTGTCATTCTCTTTTATTTTATTTGCTAATTTTAGTATTTTTTTTCATTAAGTCTAAAATCAATATCTTTCCAAGTCCGACCAACGAACCTTTTATTTACCACTGTAAAAACTACATCACTCAACCTCATTCATTTCTATTATGTTACCCTCTGATTGAGAACCATTGTTATTTTCACCATTCAAATTCAAACTTCCAACGGTCTGATGTTGACCAAAGACTATTAATTGACCTGTCTCGGATCCAGGCCTATTCACACATTTCGGTTTATACACCCATTTACCCGAATTTACCACATTCCCATTTTCAGACTTGTCAGCCTCGTATGAGTCAGCTCTCTCAACGGCAGAATCTGAGTCATCTCCATTTGAATTTTCCATAACTAATTCCTGATTTCGCGCCACCAGCTCTGCATCCACTGTATTTTTGATTTTTGAAAAATCCTTAACCGCCACATCAAATCTCCGCACTTCACGTCTATATTCCGGCTCTGTTAGCTTAATTTTCTCCTCGTAGTTAGGATCTCACTCCGTCGTCAGCACCACCTTCTCATCCTCCACCTCCGTCACCAACACCGCCGGAACATGGCTGATATCACCAGCACCTGCAATTATAAAATAATGAACTCCTTCAAGGTTTAACGTCTCTGGGCTAATCTTTACAAACTCCCCTGCCGAAAGTTGATTGCCAACGAATGCTAATGAAGATGAATTCCATTTAGATTTATGTAAACCTCTAATTTTGAGCCAATGGATTGATTCATGTGTTTTGCTTACTTCAAACAACACTCCTTTTTCCTTCTTCTTCCGCCCTTTCTCTACCACCTTCTTGCTGCTAGTCTCCACAACCGTCCTAGAATCAGACTCCCCCACTGTGTTACCCTGCTTCTTTCTACTACCACCACCAAAGATCGTAAAGTGAATATCTGCCCCCTCATACTGCCACCTCAATGGTTTCCACAGTTTCTTCTATTCCACCTCCTGCAACTGTACCAGTCCTTCTAAATTATTAACATTATCAATGACAACGTACCTCTTAATACCCAGATCTTTTTTGATTGCTACAGCCACTCTATTCCAGTTAAGCTTTTGGGAAAGCACCACCAACCCCGTCCTCATCAACTGTGAAGAACCAACATCTCGCTTATTTAATAAAACTCTTGGAAAATCAATCTCATTAGGCACCTTCTGCACCACCTTCTTCAATCCTTGCTTCTCCAAAAATCAGTCCAGAACTTCAGCCATAATTGACCAACAACTTTTGTTGTCTCCTCCAGGAATACAGATACTAACCCCCTTTATCTCCTTCAATCTTTTTATGCCTTGAGATTCTAATATAATCTCCTTCTCTATTGTTTTGCAACTAAACCCCTATTACAGCATCTCCATCTTCCTCCTCATAATACAAATCTTTGTTTTTTCCTTTATGAAAAGTTCTCAAAGAGGAAATCAACCTAACAACTAATCTTTTAGGAAGAGCTATCCAGATCCTTACTCCTCCCCACCCTCTCTCCAATATCTTAATCAACTCCTTATCTCCGAAAGTCTCCACCGTGATCTCAAAACTCTTCCTCTCCAGTGGAATAATTTTCCTCCCATCGCAGCCGGCTCTCTCTCTCTCTCTCTCTGTCGCATTCTCTCTCCAGTTTGAGACTTAAAAGTTACAAAGCTGATAAGTAACTTTGGCAACAAAATAATATAAGGGCATCATTTCATGTAATGGAAAATTTAATATCTAAAAACAAAATAAAATAAAAATGTAAGAAGAAATTTTTTCTTTATGGGTAAAGAATCCTGGCATTTTTAGGGGCGACCCCAAAAGAATTAGGGGCGACTTTTTTATTCCCAACGCATATACAACGTTAAGGGATGTCCTAAAGGTTATTAGAATTCGTTAATGCCCTTATATAATCAGAAGTCATTTATAGAGAATAATCAACGATGATTCGATTCGACGATTAACGATAACGATGTATTGAATCGGAGTTGAACGAGGGGGAAAGTTTTCCTCTCTGAAATCGGAGGGGAACAGGAGGTAATACTATATCTTTTCAACTGTAACTCCTCTTCTCTCTTGTTCCCCTACGATTGCAGAGAGGAAAACTTTCCCCCTCGTTCAACTCCGCTTCAATACATCATTATCGTTAATCGTTGAAAATGCGAGGGTACCCAAATATACCTAAGGGTGCACACGGTACGGTTCGGCTCGGTTCCTGCCCAGGCCGAGTACTTGTACCTCCCTAGGCTCGGTTCCAAAATTTTGGACCGGTACTTGTACCTTGTACCTCGGTTCCGGTACCATTCGGTACACGTACGGTACCAGGTACGGTTCCGGTACCAATCGGTACTTTCTGTCAGAATTCAAAGACAGATTTTCCTGTCATTTTTCCAGACAAATTGAGTTCTAGGTTGAAATGTTAGAAAGAAAACACACAACAATAGTCTCACACGACATTCATAAAGTGCAAGAACATACTTTCAGATTCAGCTACCAAAAAACATTCAGTATTAATGTGTTCTTTCGGACTTAAAAATTTGAAATAGCCTGATTCAATTTCACTATAACTCAACTCATACTAGATAGAAAAAGAGACAACCCAAACAAGAAAAATTCTGGATCTATCGATTGGATCCGCTAGCTTTCTTCGCTTACTGGTCACCGGGAAGGGTTTTGATGATATCAGAATCACCTGGAGAAAAGAACGGAAAAGAAAAAGAAGTGTCAGGCAAAAGAAGAAGATTCAGTAAACATATGAAGACAAATGATATTTCCGTCTCACCTGGATCAATGATACTAAGGCATGAAACACGGTGGTATCGTCCACAAGCTGTTCCCAAGTCGACGTTGTCTGAAACAAACGACAAGGATTCATCAGCATGAAAGATAACTATTAACTCCGAGACAATTACGACACCGCCAACCAAAACGTTGAAGTCAGAAAGACAAATACATGGAGACATTATCAGCTAATTCCAGATGACAAAAGAAATCGGTTAAGATGGAACATATACTTTATCCAAACAATTCATGTCCATCAAAATGGTACAATCCAAAATACTCAACAGGAGTTAAAGCAACATGAGTTACAGGACTAGAAAAAGTTGTGCATGCGAGATCAATAATATGGCTGGAAACTAACAACCTACAATGATACACCTTGGGAATGAACGCAACATGTACATCTGCTTAACAATGTATGGTTACAGGGCAAAAGATTGATTGTTGCAAAACGCAAATAAGTCGCAATACTACTAATTCACAACATGTTTCTAAAGAAAACAAAGCTTAGCTGTTTAAATGCAACAACAATCCAAAACCCTAGAATTGGTCATGCAAATCATTATGTTATAAACTTATAATCAAACTAATGAAGCTCAAATTAAATGATACAGATGACAGATATAGATTGCATCTTACCTAATAATATGATTAAGGAATCAGAAGATTCAGAACAAACAGATCGAGATTTCGGGTACCCAATTCACTCCTCAGTTTAAATTTAACTGAACACACACACAAAAGGAAGATAATAATCAGAATCAAAATTAAAAAAAATAATAAAAACATCACAGATTCACAATAATAATCATAATCAAAGAAATTTTGGTTACCTGTTATAGACTTCTAGTTAACTTATTGAATTAATCAAACAAACAGTGATGGATTTGGTGTTGTTTAACGTGTGTTCTTATGAACACAGTGATGGAGGAGGAGACTCGGGACAGGAGAGCGGCGAAGAATAAGAAGGAAAAAGAAAATGAATCACTTCTGTTTCTAACCCTAACTTCATTCCTATATATACTAGATATCTACCACCGTTAGATTAGATAGAAATCTAACGATCACAAATGATCGGTACACTCGGTATAGTTCGGCACGGGATATGGGTAGGGCCGAGTACCTGTACCTCCCTAGCCTCGGTTCCTATTTTTTGGACCGGTACCTGTACCCCCTTCCTCGGTTCGGGACAAAAACAGGTACGGTTCCACCGGTTCCGGGACGGTCCGTCGGTCCGGCTCGGTTCCTGTGCACCCTTAAATATACCTCAATCTAAAACTTTTCCTACCTATAAGTCCTTTCTCGAAAGTGATTGTCTATGGACAAAGTCAAGAAAATACAACTAATCGGTTCACACTTCGTGTGATCGTCTATGGATATGAAATCGAGACAATACAACAACGAAGTATGTTACTTGATAAAAAGGTTCAGACTTAACCAAATACAATAGGATTCACTTATCAAGTAAATAAGAAATAACGTTTGCGTAATTTAATATAATTATAATAAAAAAATTATAATGCGGAAATATAAAGTAAATGACACAGCAAGATTTTGTTAACGAGGAAACCGAAAATGCAGAAAAACCCCGGGACCTTGTCCAGAATTGAATACTCTCAGGATTAAGCCACTATACAAAATTACACCTAACTTCGTATAGTTGAGACCAAACAACTAAAACTATAGTTCACCTAGTTCCGTCTGTATTCCCACGCCTCCAACTTACAAATATGTCACGTACTTGGAACAATTCCTTTGGTTCGTATTCCAAACAGTAAAGGAACAACAAATCTGTTTGGTATCAACTCTCTTCAACCAAGTAATATGAGTCGGACAAAGGCTCTTCCGTTTATCTTAACATAAACTCCTTCGTCAGGTCCTTAGATCTATCTTATGTTCAATTACCAAAGTAATCGTTTAAGATTAAGCCAACAACACTCTTATCTAAAGAATTGTGTTGATTCCGATCTACTCAATTAATCAATCCAATCTATCACAAGGATAAACCGATTTTTAATTGGATCCTCTTTTACCGAAACAAGTATTGTGCACACCAAAGATTATAAACCCCAAGTCAGATCTTCATATCTTCTTTGTCTTCAAATCTTCTTAAATCTTCAATAAAAACCTGCACACAATCACTTGAATCTCTTGTGATCAATCACGCACAGAACGGAGTCTGTTAACAATGAATTATCACAAGATCGTCTTTAGAACTAACAACAGTCTAAAGATCCCTGTCGAAACTCTGAACTAGTTTGAGTGAATCTTATATCAGAAGAGAAGATTCTCAAGCATAAACAAACTAGGTGCAATCAGATTTCAACCACTGTTAGTCATTCGAATCAATCGAAAACAAAAGATAAACCACAATTATCTAGTTTCCCACCAACGGTACACGCTAGAGCTTCTCAATCCCAAAGAAGACTTTAAACTGAGAGACCGTAAGAGATTTCTCCTAATTAGGTTACTCTCATCTCCGAATAGGCGGCTACACCAGTAACAACAACAAAAGAGGAAGTATGTTGTTACGAAGGATTAGTTTGCTAGAAAGGAAAACTTCAAGTATTTATAAACTAGGAAGTTTGGACACCAAGGAATTTCCAAAACCGAAAATATTCTCAAGATATTCATTAAAGTACAAATTCGGTTTTCATAATTCCTGGAAATGCTCTGTCCAAAAATAATGATCGAAATCTCTCGTAAAATCTAATTAGTAAATGCACATTACTAATTCTTATATTTCCCTACAAATTGAAATTAATAATCTTAATTAAAATATTCTTAACTTACTTATGTTTCGATCCTGGGATTCTCTTCCCTTAGCTATTAAGGAATACCTTTGAACAATTAAAGAAATAAACATTTATAGTACGTGTTCAAAGTATGTCGACATCCTTACTTTTTAAGTTCTGTTTCACACTTACAACCTTGAAACCGATTATGCGATATGATCAAACAAACATTCAATCACAATCATGGGTTTAACGGTTCTACCAAAACAAGTTTCGGTTCTACCTTCCATGTGATATTGTGCATAGTCACACTAGCTTTCCAAAATTCGGTTAACTACGTACTAGGATCGGTTCCCCACATATATATGGTATCTAACTTATATGTGTTTCACATGTCTATAGGATCGGTTCCCCTTTGCCTAAAATCGTGTTGCACATGTCCATAGGATCGGTTCCCCTTTCTGCTATAAACCTTGTTGCACCCCATACAAGGATCGGTTCCCCTTTGTGATGTACTGCACCTCTTACTAGGATCGGTTCCCCTTTCCCATATTTGGTCAGACATAAAATCACTAACCCGATCATACCATCTCAGGTGATTACTTAATATCGGTTTCACAAATAAAAGTCATACCAATACATAAGTCAGGCCTTTGTGAATAGTTCTACCAAGAACACAAACAAGTTGTGAGCGGTTATACTCAATCACACATATTGGTTGTTCATAAGATTTGCAATGAATAACAAAACCAATAACACCTGGCAATTTCCTTTCCGGTTCACAAACAAGTTTATGAACTTACTTCTTTAGAACACATGTAAAACATTGTTCCCTAGGATGAAATCTTCACCTCATACCCATACATAATCACAATAGCATTCAAATGATTATGGCGATGTCTTATCTACAAAGTTTAATGGTTAAGCAATAAACATCGTATTGTATTCCTTAATACTATGTCTATCAAGAGTTCAAATATGCTTCGCAGTTTTGTTTTCAATATGCACGACTTGAAAGATACGTTAGGGAATGAAACAGTTCAAGTCAAATATCAGTAACCTCAAGTAGAAGGATGATTTTTGTCCTTGTAGCTCCTTGCTTCTTCACCTCTTCAAGACTTCGCAATACTTGTAATGTCTTATATCCTAATACTTTCAAGCTAACCTATACGATGTTGACTCTAGTATATAATCAAGCGACTCTTAACATGAGTTTTGATTCACTAAAATATGACAACCAAACTTGACATACCAACGCTTGGTGGGTTCAACCGAACCATGCTCTAACAATCTCCCCCTTTGTCAAGGTTAGTGACAAAACTCTTACATCATATGGATAAACAAATTACAAGAACTCATTACACATACGCTTGATTCCTAAATTCAACAGCACAGTAAACTGCTTATATTCAATCCTTCAAAATGTCGTTGTTGACATTATAATAAAAAATCTAATACTCCCTCTAAGGAAGATAGCTAGATATTCAATCCGCACGTCTTTCTTATACCAATTTATATGACATGTTACTCCCCCTTAGTCTGTGCTTTCACTCTTTCGTTAGATAAACGTTCAAGCACTAATGTTCTTTTCCTTAGCGATACCAATCAATATAAAATCAATGCCAGTATCACTAGTTTACTCCATATATTTCTCCCCCCTTTTGTCACAAAATGACAAAGAAACGAAAAAATAAAGGACAACACGAAAAGAATCTTACAAATCTCAAAATAGACTTGCAACCTATAGAGTTAGGCACGAGGGTTCCACACATCATGTTCTGATAACCAATATCAAAACCAAAATTACAACTAGCTTTATTTTGATATGTTACCAAGGAAACAATTGTCCGAAACAATTTTTCCAATTCAGTTTAGCAAAACAAAAATCATCTAAGCACCTTAGCCCCTTTGCTAAACCGATTGTTCAAAAACAGCCACTTAATTCGATAAGACCAAAATAAAGATAACTCTATTTTTCTCATCAGGTTCTAATTATCCATAAACTTAGACCTTTCAATTTTAAACAAGACAAGTACTAGGTTAGTTAACTAGAATTTCTTGTTAAGGCATTCGATTATACTTGAATAACCGGAACCTCACTTCGATAAGTCTAACTAAGATCAGAATTAACTTAGTTTTTCTTATCCGGAATCGAATTGGACTAAACAACTCATCCCGTACACCTTTTATTTCGTTAAGCCATAAATAGTTCATACAAACCAACATAAATCAACTTGCATAATTATTCACCTCAACCGGAAGCATTTGAAACAACATAGACATTAAAAGCACCGCAATTGCACCGAAATTTTGTAAGCCTAAACAATTGATACCACACAATAAAGTAAGATAACAATAGTTTTTCTTAACTGGAACCAATTGAATCACACACATCCACACACACATCATGGAATAAACATCAATTGACCCGAAATTTTGTTAAGCAAAAGCAATAAATATATATATATATATAATATAAACTCAGGCTTTTCTTAAACAGGAAAACAATTAACTAACAAGATTGTTACCTCAAATTTCGCATCCACTTCTCCAATATGTTTGCATCTTCGTCCAGGGAAAATTGATATCGAAATATCATCATGTTGTCATCCTTATGCAAAAACAAAAGAATAACAACAACCAACCTTTACTAGAGAAAGGTTGAAAATCGGTTTTAACAATTGCAAGCAAAAGTTGAAAACCGTCGAAACACATGTGCTTTTATGCTAAACCAAAACCGATTCAACATATTGTGACTTTTTCACATATTGTTTCTACCAGAACCCCTCATGATTCTTTGATAAAGCCTACCAACATGTGCTAGAACTTAATCCTGCTAAATCAAAAAGTCACCCAAACTACAAGGGTTCACAACATTATGGGATCGAATATTAAGGTCAGAGAACCGAAATCAAACATCCCATAAACTGAATATTGAAAGCAAGAATATAAACAATTCATTCATATGAGTTTGCTTCTAGGAATCGGTCATACCAAGTCCGAATTCAGTGATTTTTGGCTCGTTTTGACCACAAAAGCAAGAGCTACACAAATATGATCAGTAGATATCAACATCGTCAACTCAAAATTACCGTTTCTATCAAAAGCTCAAAAATAAATAGAGAAGGTATGAGTAAGGAAAATAAATCTCCCTAAAGATGTTAATTAGTCATATAATAATCGAGAGATCATGTGCTCATTTTTTTCATGTGCTTCCTCACCTTTAAAAAGATTGAGCACTAAGGTGAGCATGTACATTCTAACACAACTAATTTGTGTTAAGTTGAGCCTTGTCGTGTTCGTCACGAGTGACTAAGACAGACTCATCATTCTTTACCTCTTGCTTGGTTTGTTTTCTCTTGTTCCATCTCTTGTATTTCTTCTTTGACTTGTGATGAAGAGCGTCATTATCACAACGTCCACTAGTACAAGAGAATTCAGACATGATGTGTTTCTTTAGTCTTTCAAGAAAACTCTTGTAATTATTGTCACCAACAATTAACAGCTGAGAGTTATTCTTGTGAATAACTTTTGGTCCCTTCTTGGCTATGGAGGACTTCGGGACCCATTTAGAGTTGGGTTTCGCAGGAGCAGCTTTCTCCTTCATACCATTAGGATCATTGTCCTTTTGAATATTTTGCAAAACACCCTTTCTCCAATTTGGAACATCAGATCTTGTTTTTGCATTTAAAAAGTCATCTCTCTTTCTATAATAGGGTCTTTTATGAAACGACCTTGTCGAGTCATATGCAAAATTTGAACTATCATTATAATAATTCTTTTTCCTAAACTTAGGACAATACCGATCTGAGTTCCTTTGGGGAACAATCTTAGCCAATTCGTTCGATACAAAGGAAAGTTTGTATTTTAACCTACGAATATTGCATCCCCATTCCACATGCCCTTTATTACCACAATAACTACAATGCTTAGTAACATACGAATTGTGAGTTTTAATGTTACCTTTTTGTGGATCCTCTTGCATTGGGGCTTGACGATTTTTCTTCCTCCACTTCTTCTTCTTATCTTTGTTCAACATTGTTGCTTCCTTGACATTAGTAGAAGTGCTCTCTTTGATTGTCGTTCTTTAAGAGTATGGTTGAATATGATTCTTAGGCTTGACTGGTTTTCCTTCTTTACGAGCATCTTTTACATCAGTGGAAGCCTCTGGTTTAGAAGATTTTGTAGCTTTGACAAATTTTACCTCTTTGCTAATATGTGAAGCATTTATTCCCTTATATCCCAATCCTCGTGTATCACGATGATTTCTACTTGCTTCTAACATTGAGGTTAAATTGGTTGAGCTATCATTGAACTTTTTAAGGTCCAAATTTTCTTCTTCTAACGTCTTGATTTTATCAAGAGCACTAGATAGATCAGCCTCAAGACGTATTTCTCTTGAGAGATATTCTCCTTCTTTCTCTTCAAAGTTATTTTGTTGAGAGTTAGTCCTTGCATCAGATTCAACAAGTTTCTCTTCCAAAAAACGTACTTTTTCAAGAGCCGTATTACGATCTTTCTCAGCTTGAGAAAGACTAGCACATACTTTGTCATTAAGACTCTGTATTTGTTGTGAGAATTTTTTTTTCAGCAAGTTATGCTCTTCATCGAGATTTTCATACTTTAAAGTTAAATCTCGTTCTCTTTCAAGTGTTGAAAGAAGTTCATTAGAACGAAAAAGAAATTTTTTGCTTAATTCCTTTAATTCAGATGTTTTTACACTTGATCTTTCATCAGAAATCTCAAGCATAGAACTAAAAAATTCTCGTTGTCAAAAAGACATTTTTCAGAGTCTGAATCATTGATTTCGAATTAAGGGCTTAACTTAGTCTCGTCTAGAGAACATTCAGACTTATTCTCATAAGAGAAAGTAGAACTTGATGAAGAAGCTCCTTTTAAGCATTTCTTAAAATCAAAACTTTCAACGTCTTGCGATACGTTAACTGAGCCTTTCTTTAGTTTTCTCTCTCGCTTAACTTTGATTTGGCCCATATCTTATAGGTTGGATCGCATCAAACACAGATTGTTAGATCTTTTCGTGTTTGCCCGCTCTGATACCAATTGAAAAGGCAAGGGTACCAAAATATACCTCAAGATAAAACTTTTCCTACCTATAAGTCCTTTCTCGAAAAGTGATTGTCTATGGACAGAGTCGAGACAATACAATTAATCGGTTCACACTTCGTGTGATCGTCTATGGATATGAGATCGATACAATACAACAACGAAGTATGTTACTTGATAAAAAGGTTCAGACTTAACCAAACACAATAGGATTCACTTATCAAGTAAATAGGAATTAACGTTTGTGTAATTTACTTTAATTATAATAAAACAATTATAATGCAGAAATATAAAGTAAATGACACAGCAAGATTTTGTTAACGAGGAAACCGCAAATGCAGAAAAACCCAGGGACCTTGTCCAGAATTGGATACTCTCAGGATTAAGCAGCTACACAAAATTACACCTAACTTCGTATAGTTGAGACCAAGCAACTAAACCTATAGTTCACCTAGTTCCGTCTGTATTCCCACGCCTCCAACTTATAAATAAGTCACGTACTTGGAACAATTCCTTTGGTTCGTATTCCAAACAGTAAAGGAACAACAAATCTGTTTGGTATCAACTCTCTTAAACCAAGTGATATGAGTCGGACAAAGGCTCTTCCGTTTATCTTAACATAAAATCCTTCATCAGGTCCTTAGATCTATCTTATGTTCAATTACTGAAGTAATCGTTTAAGATTAAGCCAACAACACTCTTAATCCAAAGAATTGTGTTGATGCCGATCTACTTAATTAATCAATACAATCTATCACAAGGATAAACCGATTATTAATTGGATCCTCTTTTACCGAAACAAGTATTTGTTAGGATTAATGCCTTAGGATTAACCTCACAAGATACTAATAGTTCTTTGGATCAACGTAGAACTAAAAAAACAGAAATAAGATGCACTAAACGAAACAAAGAAAGAAACAAGATTTAACGTGGTTCGGAAATATGCCTACGTCCACAAACGTCTACGATCAAATCTTATTATAGAACGAATTACAGAGAATAAACCACAATTATGACCAGCAGGATGCTGTTCACAAACCCTAAACAATTCTATGAACCAAACGTTCTAAACCCTAAAATTCTCTAGTTATGAGAACTCTTCTCTGAATTGCGCTGTGTATTTTCCCTTAAGACTTGTACACCTATTTATATAGGTTACAAACTTGTCTTCCAAGTATATGAGTTATACTAGGAAACCTAAACATAGCTACAAAAGGAAACCTTGAGTTTAACTAAATTAGGAAACCTCTAGCTATACTAAATTAAGGAAACACCTAGACGATTCTAGAATACTCTAGAATCTTCCTAAAACATCGACAACATAACAATTCTCCACCTTGCCGATGTTTCCACCAAACTGAGCTTGATCTTCTCAAGTTAACCGTAGCCTCAAATGCCCCTAGGGCCTCAACGACGAGCAGTATTGATCAAGCTGAGACACCTCTCAAACTTGACCTTCGGAACGACTTTCGTCAACATGTCTGCTGGATTATCTTCAGTATCAACCTTCAATAGTTTTACTAATCCGTTATCAATAACTTCCCATACCTTATGATAACGAACATAAATATTCTTGGTGCGTGCATGATAAACTTGGTTCTTAGCTAAATGAATAGAACTCTGACTATCACAGTTTACAACAACACTCCGTTGTATAATCCTCAAGTCTTTAACTAAACCACGAAGCCATAATGCTTCCTTAACAGCCTCTGTCACAAAAATATACTCTGCCTCCGTAGTAGACAAAGCTACGATTGGTTGTAACATAGAGCTCCAACTGATAGGTCATCCACTCAATGTAAAAAAATACCCTGAAGTAGAACGACACTTATCGCTATCACCCACATAATCAGAATCAACAAATCCACAGACCTTCAAATTCTGCTCCTTCTCAAACACTAAACCAATATCCAAGGTCCCTTGAAGATATCTCAAAAATTCCATTCACTGCATACCAATGTGCTCTTCCAGGATTAGCCATATAAAGACTAACTAAACCAACTGCCTGTGAAATATCCGGACGAGTACAAACCATAGCACACATCAAAGAACCTACCGCATTAGCATAGGGAACCTTTGACATAAACTCTTTCTCCTAAGTTGTAGTAGGACACAACTGTTTTGATAACTTAACTGTAGGCGGAATTGGAACACTAATAGCTTTGGAGTTATACATTCCAAAGTGACGAAGAACCTTCTCAAGATAGGATTTCTGAGTAAGACATAACTTTCCCTTAGATCTGTCTCGAGTAATCTCCATACCAAAAATCTTCTTAGCTGGACCCAAATCCTTCATCTCAAACTACAAACTCAATTGTTTCTTTAAAACATCAATTTCTGACTTGCTCTTTGCAGCAATGAGCATGTCATCCACGTAGAGTAAAAGATAAACAAAAATTCCATCTGGAAACTTCTTAAAGTACACGCACTAATCGTATTTACTACGAGTATACTTTTGTTGCAACATAAATGTATCAAACCTCTTGTACCATTGTCTTGGAGATTGCTTCAAACCATACAATGATTTCTCAATTCGACACACATAATCTTCCTTACCAGCAACTTCATAACCAATGGGATGTGACATATAAATGTCTTCCTCCAAATTTCCATGCAAGAATTCTGTTTTGACATCTAATTGCTCGAGCTCTAAGTCAAACTGCATCACAAATGCTAAAAGGACTCGGATAGAAGTGTGTTTAACAACCGGAGAGAAAACTTCATTATAATCCACACCTTCCCTTTGTGTATATACCTTATCTACTAACCTTTCTTTATATCGTACACCACAAACGACACCCTTGGAATATGGAATTCCATCCTTTACCGTATAGACCCACTTGCACCCAATCTTATTTCGACCCTTAGGCAACTTAACAAGCTCCCAAGTGCGATTCTTGTTAAGAGACTTCATCTCCTCATCCATGGTTTTTTTCCACTCAACGGCATGAGTATTACTCACTGCCTCTTCAAAGGTAAACGGCTCGTCCTCAAAAACAGAGAATGCATAAGATGCAAACTCATCAAAACCATAACGGACTGGTGCACGTCTCTCACGTTGAGATGTCAAGGACGGAATATTCTCAACTTGTTGCTGTGTAGATTCCTCACTAGGAACCTCAAACTAAACTTCATCTTCTACAAGAGTTTTCTTTTCTTCTTCTATAGTAGATGAACTAGGAACCCTTTGCTCCACCTGCATCGAATCATCTTCAACACCGCTACTACTCTCACTTTCAATTTGAGAGTCACAATCAGCGAACTTCTTTGAATCAAGCATCGCTTTCTCATTAAAGGTCACATCACGACTGATAATAAACTTATTCAGTTCTGGGCACCATAGCCGATACCCCTTAACACCTAATGGATAACCTAAGAAAATTTCTTTCTTAGCCCTAACACCCAACTTATCTTCTTTCACATGAAAATAGGCTGGACAACCAAACACCTTCAAATTAGTATAATTGATGGGATTACCGGTCCATACCTTCATAGGTTACTTACACTTAATAGTTGTTTATGGTGATCGATTCACTAAATAGCACGCCGTATTAACTGCTTCGGCCCACCAAATCTTGTCTAAACTTGCGTTTGACAACATGCACCGTGCTCTCTCAAGTAACGTTTGATTCATTCTTTCCGCTACTCCATTTTGTTGTGGTGTACCCTTGACTTTGAAGTGCCTAACGATACCTTGTTCCTCACAAAACTCCTTCAATGGGTCTTCGATGTATTCACCGCCATTATCGGAACGTATCTTATTAATCAAACGACCAAGTTGTTTCTCTACCATGGTCTTCCACTTCTTAAACTCCTCAGTGACTTCATTCTTATGCTTCATGGTGTAAATCCAAACTCTCCTCGAAAAGTCATCAATAAAGGTCACAAACCACCTAGCACCTCCCTTAGAAACTATACGAGAGGGAACCCAAACATCCGAATGGATGTAATCTAACATACCCTGCGTTTGATGTACATGGGTACCAAAACTGCTCCTACATTGCTTCCCGAAGATACAATGCTCACAGAAATCAAGCTTGAAAGTCTTTTCACCTCCAAGCAAGCCTTTACTACTCAACACGGACATACCTTTCTCACTCATATGCCCAAGACGCATATGCCGTAAACGTGTTGACTCCACCTGTTTCTCATCAATTGATTGAGAAACCATAGCTCCACCACAAACTATATCTCCTTGTAAGAAATATAAATTACCATGTCTTTCACCGGTCATCTTCAAACTACCGTCGTAGTATACCTTCAAGAATCCATATTCAGCAACATACTTGTATCCAAGTGATTCAAGTACTCCTAACGAAATCAAACTCTTCCTCAAATCTGGAACATGTCTAACCTCTGAAAGTGTTGTGATAACACCATGCGAATGAACCTGTACCGTACCAACTCCAACTGTTTTGCAGGCATTAGAATTTCCCATCATAACAGTACCACCATTCACCTTTCTATAAGTAGTGAAACAATCATTTGAAGGACACATATGATACGAAGCACCGGAATCAAGCATCCAACCATCATTGAGATAACTCTTTGATGTAACGGTTAACACTTCCTCATCAAAACCACACATTGGGTCTTCTAAAACTTCACTGCCTTCCTCAACCGAAGCAACAACATTCTTCGAATCTGATTTCTCACGTTTCTCATCTCTTGCCTTAAGCTTGAGACAATCAGCCCTAATATGACCAGTTTTACGACAATAATAACACTCAATATCGTTCTTCTTGAAACGATTCTTCGACTTCTGCTTCTTATTACTATTCTTTCCTCTATCAACAAACAAACCCTCGGCTTGTGCTTCATCGCTTAACTCTTGTTTCCTTAATGCCTTAGCTTGTAAAGCAGCGACCACATCATCGAAAACCAACTTATTGTCTCCTTCGGTTTTCACACTCAGCAAGTAGTCAATGAAAGCATCATATGATGGAGGAAAAGAACATAATAATATCATAGATTTGTCTGTATCAGAAATAGTCACACTGATGTTAGATAAATCATAACAGATCTTATTAAACTCGTTAATATGATCAACCATAGGCTTACGTGAAGCCATCCGAAAGGCATGAATCCTGCGCTTCAAGTAAAGCTCCGAAGTCAAATCCTTTTTGCAAGTAGAGCTTCTCTAACTTATCCCACAACACCTTTGCAGAGGTTTCACTCGAAAAATTATGAGTGATCTCCCTTGAAAAACATAACCGAATAGTTGAACACGCCTCCAAAACAAGGTCATCCCACTTCTTATCGCTCCATTCCTTTGGTAACGCTGCTAGTTTGTCCTTGATCGCTTTGATTTGTTTCATACTAACAAGAATATCTTTAACATCAGTTTGCCATGATGTAAAATTATTCTTCCCGTTGAATTTGATAATATCAAATCCATGCACCTTCGAAAAACTTCCACTTGATGTAGAACTAGACATCTTCACTTCCAACTATGATCCTCTCCACGCTCACTGCACCACTTGTTAGGATTAATTCCTTAGGATTAACCTCACAAGATACTAATAGTTCTTTGGATCAACGTAGAACTAAAAAAACAGAAATAAGATGCACTAAACGAAACAAAGAAAGAAACAAGATTTAACGTGGTTCGGCAATATGCCTACGTCCAAAAACGGCTACGATCAACTCTTATTATAGAACGAATTACAGAGAATAAACCACAACTATGACCAGCAGGATGTTGTTCACAAACCCTAAACAATTCTCTATGAACCAAACGTTCTAAACTCTAAAATTCTCTAGTTATGAGAACTCTTCTCTGAATTGTGCTGTGTATTTTCCCTTAAGACTTGTACACCTATTTATATAGGTTACAAACTTGTCTTCCAAGTATATGAGTTACACTAGGAAACCTAAACATAGCTACAAAAGAAAACCCTGAGTTTAACTAAATTAGGAAACCTCTAGCTATACTAAATTAAGGAAACACCTAGATGATTCTAGAATACTCTAAAATCTTCCTAAAACATCGACAACATAACAGTATTGTGCACACCAAAGATTATAAACCCAAGTCAGATCTTCATGTCTTCTTTGTCTTCAAATCTTCTTAAATCTTCAATAAAACCTGGACACAATCACTTGAATCTCTTGTGATCAATCACGCACAGAACGGAGTCTGTTAACAATGGATTATCACAAGATCGTCTTTAGAACTAACAACAGTCTAAAGATCCGTGTAGAAACTCTAAACTAGTTTGAGTGAATCTTATATCAGAAGAGAAGATTCTCAAGCATAAACAAACTAGGTGCAATCAGATTTCAACCACCATTAGTCATTCAAATCAATCGAAAACAAAAGATAAACCACAATTATCTAGTTTCCCACCAACGGTACACGCTAGAGCTTCTTAATCCCAAAGAAGACTTTAAACTGAGGCGGCCGTAAGAGATTTCTCCTAATTAGGTTACTCTCCTCTCCGAATAGGTGGCTACACCAGTAACAACAACAAAAGAGGAAGTCTGTTGTTACGAAGGATTAGTTTGATAGAAAGGAAAACTTCAAGTATTTATAGACAAGGAAGTTTGTACACCAAGGAATTTCCAAAACCGAAAATATTCTCAAGATATTCATTAAAGTACAAATTCGGTTTCCATAATTCCTGGAAATGCTCTGTCCAAAAATAATGATCGAAATCTCTCGGAAAATCTAATTATTAAATGCATATTACTAATTCTTATATTTCCCTATAAAATGAAATTAATAACCTTAATTAAAAGATTCTTAACTTACTTATGTTTCGATCCTGGGATTCTCTTCCCTTAGCTATTAAGGAATAACTTTGAACAATTAAAGAAATAAACATTCATAGCACATGTTCAAAGTATGTCGACATCCTTACTTTATAAGTTCTGTTTCACACTTACAACCTTGAAACCGATTTGCCACACTTCCAAACAAGTTTAGAGTTGGTTCATCTGACTTTCAAGAACTATGCGATTGATCAAACAAACACTCAATCACAATCATGGGTTTAACGATTCTACCAAAATAAGTTTCGGTTCTACCTTCCATGTGAGTATTGTGCATAGTCACACTAGCTTTCCAAAATTCGGTTGACTAGGTACTAGGATCAGTTCCCCACATATATATGGAATCTAAGTTATATGTGTTGCACATGTCCATAGGATCGGTTCCCCTTTCTGCTATAAACCTTGCTGCACTCCATACAAGGATCGATTCCCCTTTGTGATGTACTGCACCTCTTACTAGGATCGGTTCCCCTTTCCCATATTTGGTCAGACATAAAATCACAAACCCGATCATACCATCTCAGGTGATTACTTAAGACCGGTTTCACAAATAAAAGTCATACCAATACATAAGTCAGGCCTTTGTGAATAGTTCTACCAAGAACACAAACAAGTTGTGAGCGGTTATACTCAATCACACATATTGGTTGTTCATAAGATTTGCAATGAATAACAAAACCAATAACACCTGGTAATTTCCTTTTCGGTTCACAAACAAGTTTATGAACTTACTTCCTTAGAACACATGTAAAACATTGTTCCCTAGGATGAAATCCTCACCTCATACCCATACATAATCACAATAGCATTTTAATGATTATGGCGATGTCTTATCTACAAAGTTTAATGAGCAATAAACCTCGTATTGTATTCCTTAATACTATGTCTATCTAAAGTTCAAATATGCTTCGCAGTTTTGTTTTCAATATGCACGACTTGAAAGATACGTTAGGGAATGAAACAGTTCAAGTCAAATATCACTAACCTCAAGTGGAAGGATGATTGTTGCCGTTGTAGCTCCTTGCTTCTTCACCTCTTCAAGACTTCGCAATACTTGTAATGTCTCATATCCTAATACTTTCAAGCTAACATATACGAAGTTGACTCTAGTACATAATCAAGCGACTCTTAACATGAGTTTTGATTCACTAAAATATGAAAACCAAACTTGATATACCAACGCTTGGTGGGTTCAACCGAGCCATGCTCTAACAATCGTCGAATCGAATCATTGTCGATTATTTTCTATAAAGATGAAAGATAAGGAACGTAATAAAGCTAAAACCAAAAACGTGTATCGCAGTGACGATCCACACATTGGACTACATGCCCGTAATAAAGAGATTCTCACTGAAGAACACGAAGAACGTGAAGAACACGAAGAAAATAAAGATGATGATATCCCTCATGTAGGTGATTCTGATAGCCAAACTCTCAACCAACTTCAAATGGCCCCGATTTGGTAAGATTCTACCATTTTTTTGGTTTGTATTTCAATTCGACGAATCCATGATTTTTTTTAGGGTTTTCGGTTATTACCCAGATTCGGTAGTTTAGTTATTGGATTTAAACTTCCGATTGTGGTCGAATTCTTCATTCCACAAGAACATTGATCATATTCGGGTGGTAAATATTTAGGTTTCCTACCGATTGTAGAACGTTTTTCATTTCTGAGCCCTAAATCGACCATAATCGGAAGTTAAATGTGTTTTTGCCTTCCGAATATACTAGGGAAGTACAAGTATTAGAGACGCAGTAATCGGATGATATGTTTTGTAATTTTCTTCCGATTGTTTAGGCTCAACCACTTTAGTAATTTCTGGACACAAAGTGATGCATATTCGGTAGAAATTAGTTTTGTATGGCTTCTGATTGTGATGTATTCGGTAGGATAGACTCTCTTCTGACTTTCGATTATGTGTATTCGGAAGATTATGTTGAAATGTAGCTTACGATTATAATATATAAGATAAAAATATTCGGACACCAAAAACTTTTCTTTTGTTTCCGATTATTTATATGCGGCCGCTTAAGTTGAACTGCAACTTCCGATTATGAATAATCGGAGGCTAATGGTTAATTCAATCAACCGAATATGTATATTCGGGACTTTGGATTTAGATTAACTTCCGATTGTATAGTTTGTAACATATGTTTACTAACCTATTGTACTTTCTTTTGTTGTTTAGGGATAGGCGAGGTAAAAAAGCCAAAGATGCAATTGTCTCAGATAGTGCAAGGATGGAAAGGCGTAAGAAATTGACATCTAGTGCAAGGAGAGCTAGGACTTCCAAAGCCACTTCAAGTGATCAAGATGGAACTCAACAAGCCAGTAAAGAGGGTGTTCAACCAACTGCCCCTCAATCAGAACCAGTTCAATAAGGTGTTCAACCAAGTGCTCCATAATCACAAGCTGAAATTCAACCTAGTGTTCAACTAGAAGCACCAGAAGATAGAGTACCAGAAGTAGGAAAACCTAGCGGTGCACAATAAGAAGGAGAAGATGAAAAGAAAAATCCTCCTCGAAAGAAAGCGAAACACCTTGTCCCACAAGAACTGAAGGTGAAGGATATTCCAAAAGGCGTAATCCTTGGGCTACCGGAGGATGGAGGACAATTGTTATTTGGATACAAAGACTCCTGGGCCAAAGAAATATATGAAACCGAGGTAATAATCATATCCATTTTATTTACGTGTTGTCTTTTTCTTCGTAATAATTTTAAGGGTTATAGTTTTAGGTTATTCTAAAAAAAATTAACTTGTCGTGTGTTTAATAGTATCATTCCGATGTAGTTCGTATACTTAAACCCACCGCCGCCCCAACTAAAATGCTGGATTGGCCTTTATCCGATGAATGTCAAAGGTTCATGACAATTATTGCAAATTCGGGGTTGGCTAATGCTGTCGAGAACTCTATGTTGGAACATGACTGGCTGGCTATATCGGCGTTTTTGGAGAGACTTTATCCTGAGACCGACACCTTTCATATGCCGTTTGGGGAGATGACGATTACCCAGGATGATGCTGTGCATATTCTTAGACTCCCTGATCATGGCAAAGGTGTCAGGGTTGAATACACAAAGCAGTTGGAATGTGACAAACTTTATACTCTAACTAATGAGTATTTTGGTTGGGATGCAGAAACATCAAAAACTGAGTTCAATAGATGTGTGAGTTATAAAACTAGACAGTTCAACATGAGTACTCTGATGGATATGTTCAAGGTCACCAAGGAGAAAGAAGATAAAGGAACTTTAACTAATGAGCAAGTGAACCACGCGGCCACCGCATATCTCCTATGTGTATTGGGATGTGTCATTTTCCACAATACCAGTGGAAATCGGGTCGACGCCAACCTTTTACAACTTCTGCATCCTCTCAATAAAGTGCATGAGTAATCTTGGGGCACGACATGCCATGCGTGGTTGATGGAAGAGTTGAGAAAGGCGTTGAGGCTTGGAATTAGCCAAATTGCCGGGAACATGAGTCTACTACATGAATTTTTATTAACTCTACATACTTGGTTATTTTTTTTATTTTTCTACCATTGAAGATTAAATTTCCTAATACTTACAAATATGACAATATAGACATGGATCTATGACCTTTTCCCTATCTTGGAATTGGCCATTGCAAACCTGGCGTGGGCGAAAGGTGACCCTAGAGGAAAAAAGTACGTCTTCGATGACAACCATTTTAGGACAAAGGAGCAGCAGCTGATTCATTTGAGGGAGATTTTGGACTCACTGAAAGCCCAAGACGTATGTTTTGATACATAAAAGGAAGACCGAGCTAATGGACATATCGCGGGTCGGTCCAATTTGGCAATGTATTTTGGACCGTTGAGGCACGCCACAGGATATGTGATGTATAATGCCTCAAGGGTGATGCGACAACACAGTTATGTACAAGGTATACCAAAATAGGAAATCCATGGAAATTTCTCTTTGGATCTGGAACATTTCAAGTCTGATAAAGATTTTGTTAGAGCATAGCTCGGTCAACCTCGCATGCGTTGCTATCTCAAGCATGTTTGTCAATGTTAGTGATCAAAACTATAAGTCTTGATTTCTAGCCTACATAGCTAAGTCTCGGACTAGGATAGAAAAGTGTAGTTGAGCTCAAGGACTTCATGGTGATTCATCATACAACGACGAAGATCTATATAAGGAACCGTGGAACTTCATCAACAAAAAGGTATGTGGAGACTTGAACTTATCTATCACTCAAAAGTCTATCTCTTCTATCTCCTACTTCTTATGAGACAAAATTCGTATACTATATAGACTAGATCATACACATTTGACATTTCGAGTTGAGCATCAATTGCTTATCTTTTATCTCGAAATCGTGTGTTGGTAAAGCGTTTCGCTTTGATCAAGTTTATCTTCACCTAGTGACGAAAGTCATGAAAAGTTTCAATCACTTTGAGAATTGCTCTGACGTGAATCGGTCTGTGAATAACGGCTACATAGCGTCCTCTGAGAATGTATCAATGATTGAAATGAGAGTTTAGATTACATAAACATGTATTCCTTGAACCGAAGTTTTCGAACTTTGTTGATCAAGAGAAATCGGGAGGATTGTGGAATTCTCTTGCCAAGTCCGCGAACTGTCGGAAGTTCTCGACCGAGAATTTCTGTTGGGATTTTCCAAATACTCGTTTGTCTGCTTAGTCCGCGAATGCGGAAGTTCTCTTTCCGAGAATTTCTGCTGAGTTTGGAAAACTCAACCGATTAACTTAAGTCCGCGAACTTGTTTGTGAACTTAAGAGGTTATGATCTAAAGATGTGCTCTGAACATGAAACATTAAATTACTAAGGAATGCTTTATGCAAACCGTGGCTATAATGTTCATGAGCTGATTCAATCGAATCGAGTCATCTTTGCTTCAATTGTGTCTTGTGTAGTTACATAAGATCTCATAGCAATTGAACAACTCTGTAACTAGTTCATTTGAGTCGATTGAACTAGTTATGGTGAAGAAGAACAAGGTTAATATGAAATGCTCATATGGTTAACCTTTTGGGTTACTATGTTGAACCAACATACACGTACACGTTTGGGCATGGTTTTCACGAACCCAGTAAACGTCTACCCAAGTGTGTGTGACAAGCTAAGTTTTCGATCTAACAGTTGAGAAATATTAGCTTGAATCTAAATCAGGTTTTCATCTAACGGTGAATATGGATTGTTTTGTAACTAAGGAAAAACCCTGATTTGAAGGCTATATAAAGGAGACATCTAGCGTTGTGCAAAACTAATCCCCACACGTCTTGTAGTTGCAGGAAATCCTTCACTACACCTCTCACAAGATTTCATTAATATTCAACTCATTTTAGATTAACAATCTTAATTTTATTGATCAATCTTTGAACAATCTTACAAGAAAAGATAAAGGAATCAAGAATAACCACTTCTCTAGATTTTCTCTCTCCTATTTACTTGCTTCTCACTCCGAAAAAGATCTCTCCTTTCCTTTACAATGGAACGGCTATTTATAGGAAATTACATAGTGGATGACAGCTAATTTGTCCTTTTGGATATGGCTTGCGACATTCTCGCATCCTTACAAATGTTAATCTCACAAACTCTCTAATTTTCGCAGAACCATCACATTTTTCTCATGATTTTAGCTGACATCGTTTATTATGTCATTTCTGAAATTGTTGTGCGACGCTGTTGTGTTGTGTTGTTGATAATTTCGCTGAGGCATTATTGTTGTGAGATTCTGATCCTACATCTTGCCTCTTCTCATATCTTCTCTGCTGTAGTTGAGAACGATGTGAGAAATGCCGCAACTATTCATTTCTTCATATTCTGCATTCATCACACGTATCTTTTCTTCCATCTATTTCTTGACACATCTTCTGTAACCGCTACTTTTTAACCGCTCACGTCTTTTCGTATTAATAGTGTTTATTTCTTCGAGTAGAAAATCCTCTCTATATATATTCTTCTTACCCTCTTTCCATTTTCTTTTTACTTTCTCTTCTCTTTTTATTCTCTCATCTCCTCTAATTTCACCTATTCCATTTGGTGTGGGGAATTTAATACATTGATGCAATGTTGATACTACAGCTTTTATCGCATGTATCCATGGTCTTCCTAGCAACATATTATATGGTGATTCCATATCCACCACGCATAGTGTCACGTGTGTTTCGATCTCTCCTAGTGGAATTCGTACCACTATTTCTCCTTTAGGTTTTGTTATGGATTTTCCAAAGCCATGAACAAGATATGTTGAACTGGACATTTCTTCATCTTTAAATCCCATTCCCCTGAACGCATGATAAAATATTATATCCACTGAACTTCCTGTATCGACTAAAGTTTTGTTCAATATCCATTCTTCCATGGATTTTGTTGTTGTCCCCTTCTCTTTCCGCGTAATAGGCACTGTAATAACCAATGGAGATGTGTAGTTCAAATTTTCTTTTGGTATTTTTGCCTCCATGAATGTGATTTTTTGCTTTTCCCAATCTTTCAAGGGTGATGTCTTTTCTACCGCCATAACCTTCCTTCCTTCAAAATTTCGTTTATGTATTCTTCCTTTGATGTTTTCATGGAATTCATTAACCATTGTTTTTGTTATCATATTACACTCTAATCTTTTGTCATCTTCATTGACTCTAATCATTTTTCCTTTAACTGGTTCACTGATTTGTTTAATCATTTTCTTGATTTGAACAATCTCAACAACAATCTTCAACTTTCGATCTTCACTCCCTGTTTCTAGCACCATTATGTAGTTGCAGGAAATCCTTCACTACACCCCTCACAAGATTTCATTAATATTCAACTCATTTTAGATTAACAATCTTAATTTTATTGATCAATCTTTGAACAATCTTACAAGAAAAGATAAAGGAATCAAGAAGAACCACTGCTCTAGATTTTCTCTCTCCTATTTACTTGCTTCTCACTCCGAAAAAGATCTCTCCTTTCCTTTACAATGGAACGGCTATTTATAGGGAATTACGTAGTCGATGACAGCTAATCTGTCCTTTATTTTCGTATATGGCTTGCGACATTCTCGCAGCCTTACAAATGTTAATCTCGCAAACTCTCTAATTTTCGCAGAACCATCACATTTTTCTCATGATTTTAGTTGACGTCGTTTATTATGTCATTTCTGAAATTGTTCTGCGACGCTGTTGTGTTGTGTTGTTGATAATTTCGCTGAGGCATTATTGTTGCGAGATTCTGATCCTACATCTTGCCTCTTCTCATATCTTATCTGCTGTAGTTGAGAACGATGTGAGAAATGCCGCAACTATTCATTTCTTCATATTCTGCATTCATCACACGTATCTTTTCTTCCATCTATTTCTTGACACATCTTCTGTAACTGCTACTTTTTAACCGCTCACGTCTTTTCGTATTAATAGTGTTTATTTCTTCGAGTAGAAAATCCTCTCTATATATATTCTTCTTACCCTCTTTCCATTTTCTTTTTACTTTCTCTTCTCTTTTTATTCTCTCATCTATGCAACTCTATTGTTCTTCCGTAAATTCTGCCATTGTAACTTTTCTTCTTTCTTTTTCTTTTATTTTTTTTAATTTCTTCTTCATCTTCATACTATTCCCTCTGAAGATCTTCACTGTTCATAACTTTCTTAATTTTTACGAATTAATTCTCCTGCTGGTGTTTTCCATGGATTCGTCGAGGTTGATTTTCTTTTTTCTTTCTTATAGGTTTTGTTGAAATTGATCTTGCTTACTGCTTTATTTGATGATGCTGCTTATGTGATTCCCATACTGTTGTTATTTCAGCAAAAACGCCTCTAACACCAAATTTACGGTTCAAAACCCTAATATTCCCAAATCGCAGCAAAAGATTGTTGTACACAAAATAAAGTCTGTGAATCAGAAGGTAGTAAGAAACATTATTCTTTTCTTATAACAATATTGTTGCCTCTGTTTCTTATCTGGATTGTAATTCGCGGGATAATAAGGATGCCAATAAACCTCTCAAAAAATCTCGCCACCTTAAAACCGTTGAAACCTCTGTTCCATTCCACTTACTTATCTCTTCTAAATCTCCTGCGACATCTTCGCAAGTTAAACCATTATCTCCAATTCGCGAAAAGGCTGCCTCAGATTTTGTTTCTTCAACTGACCTTTCAATGATTGAAACCCCCCTTATTGATCCTTCTGTGAATGAAACTTCTTCTCCTCCTGTTGATAATGTTTCTCAACCTTCTATCATTTCCAGTTCTCTATCTGAGCCTCTTCCCTTTTCGAAAGAAACCGTGGAAGGAATAGACATTGCTTTCAAAGTCTTGTCTGAAGTCCTGGATGATGGCAAGAGGTCTCACATTGATCCTGTCAAGTCTGGTATTTGAGAAATTCTGAGTAAGTATTTCGGTTCTGACAGAGCTGCTTCACAAACATCTTTGGAAAAAGAGTGTAATGCTCTTCGTCTCGAAAATCAAAAGCTTCAGAATGTTTCGTTGGATCGCGACAATCTTCGCAAGAAGAATGATGAACTGAAAGGTATGATTTCTTTATCTTTTTATTCAATTTGCTTTCCTAATAATTTTATCCTTCCCATATTTAATTATCCTTGAAATCCCTCTTTTGCATGTTAAGCCTTAAACCAGAAACGAATAATGGAGAGATATCAATTTGAATCTGCTGTTGAAGAAGCCCGTGTTGATAAAGAGATTTTGATGGATCAATATAACCAATTAGATAACCTCCATTCATACTCTGTAGATCATATAAATAATCTTACCAATGAAAATACCCAATTAGTTCGGAGGCAAGATTTATTAAGTAATCAAATGTCTCGCCTCTCTTATTCTTTAACTAAAGATAATCTTGGGATGGAATCTTTATCAAATGAGAATAAAACTCTATCTCAAGAGAAACGAATTTGCTTAAATAAGATGGTGATATCTTCGCAACAACTTAGCATCCTTCAGAAAGTATGTGATGACCAAGAACAATCTCTTCGCTCTTTGAGAAATGAACTTAAAGAAGTAACAGAGTCATCTATCGCTGAAAGAGATACACTTATTCAAGGTAGAATAGCTTTAAGTGTAAAGGCGAATCCACTTAAAGAACAATATTCCAAATTAGAAGAATCTTATTCTTCTCTTGCGAAGAAAAATGCCCTTCTTATTTCTAAAGAGAAAAATCTCCAGTCTCGACTTACAGGTTTAGTTGGAGATAAATTTGATGATGCGATGGGCCGTTGGGAGAATAGTTGTCTGAATTTGATTCAACATCTTATTTCGCAAAAGGAAGGTAGTCATAATAGTTTGACTTCCTTAACTATCTTTTCTTTGTCATATCTTTTTGAGTTCTTCATCTTACTGAAATTTTGTATTCTATCTTTCGCAGAGTCCGAGAAAAATCTCCATTCCTCCATTTCTGTTTTGGAGGCTAAATATGCCAAAATTCGCAAAGAAAATGCATTACTCGTCTCTGTCCTAACTGGTTCTCGCGACCGAGCAGAAGGAAGACTTGATTATCTTGCTTACTTTAAGGATATTCAAGATAAGAATCATCAGAGAGCACTTCTTCGTCAAGTTCATGTTCGGGCGGAAGTCCTTGTAAATGATATTTTATTGTCTAAATCTCTTCCTCCTACATCAATCGAACATTTAGAAGTAGATGATGATGAAGTTCCTCGTCCTGCTGACAGTGATTACGATTATGAAAGTGGTGCAGAGGATAGTCTTTTGGAAGATGGAGAAGAGATTCCTTCTAAGGAAGCAACTGCTGGTGTTAATCAAGATGAAAATGCAAAATAAATCTCTTCTGAAGAAGTAATTGCTGGCGATAATCAAGGTGAAGATCAGAATCAAAATGAAGGAGAGGCTGGCGATAATGAGAACATTGGCGAAGAACGTCTATTATCTCCTTCTACTGGAATTAATACTGAAGCATGAGCTTCTTATCCAGTTCTATCTTCTTGAATTGTCTCATCTTTATTGCTTTTTGCGAATAATATTCTTCAACCAACTTTGGAATCAATTTTCCCTTTTAGTATTTTGCTGGTGAGAAAGATAATGCCTCTTATTTACTGATTCTCATACTTTCCTCTCATTATCTTTCTTGCGAGAAATGATCTGTTATGAATACTTATAAATATTTTGTTTTGTTATGTGGTCTTATTTTGCCTTCCTAATTAAAGGTATTATTACGCCACCTCTTGTCATTGCGACAAAATCGCATGACATCTTTGCACTTTCATGCAAAAACCCATTGATCTTTCCTTAACTTTTTCTTTTGTATTATGGTCTCTTCAGGAATGTTGCGAAAATATGACAGGCCTAAATATTATTGCGAAAATAAAGCCCCATGACATTGTCGTCTTGCGACGAAATCGCAGGACGTCTTCGCACTTTCATGCGAAAACCCATTGGTCTCGTCTTATCTTTTTCTCTAGTATTATTGCCTCTTCAGGATTGTTGCACAAATATGACAAGCCTTAATACTCTTGCGAGTAAAAAGCCTCATGACATTTGCGTCTTAAGACACTTATCAACTCCCTAATGGAGGGTGCCGCCCTTATCTCCCCCCTGGTTGCCCCTTCAAGGAGGCGTACTTCTACCATACAAGGTTAGCTCCTCCCATCCAGTCTTAACAACAACCAGTTATTTTCGCAGCCTCTTATCCCTTTTACCTATAGGGCTTATGGTTACGAGACTGCACCCTAAGTGGGGTTTTCTTCGGGCCGAGTGCAGTATCAGCCAAGACTTGTCAAGAATGGCAAGGTACGCTTCAAACGCCCCTGGCACTCTTGACTCAACCGTGTACCTCGGCGCCTTGATCAGATTATGCACTCCTTGGGAGAGTCCTTATTACCTTAGTCGCCCAACCTAAGTCATATGCTTAAGCTGAGAATCCAAGGTGCCTCTCCCGGATGGGCTTTATTGGCCCCAAATCTCCATGACTCAGGTTCCGGTGGCGGTGTAGCCTTTCCCTGAGCCATGCAACATGTACCCCCTTATATGACGTACTTTAGGTCTTACATTTGCCTCTTGCGAAATTTTATTCGCGAACTAGGGTGTACGCCATAAAGGTTCGCCCCTTTCTTTTATGTCATTGTTCTATGATTATCTCTGCGAAAGTTTCGCACATCATGATCTTGTTTTGATATGAATAATCTCGCAATTATTCTTTCAGAATCCATAACTTCTCAAAGCTTCTTACGGACAATATCTTTTTAAGTACAATCTGTTCCATGGTCTGTCAAGTCTATGACCAACATCTCTACCTTCTGTATCCATTAATTTATAAGCTCATGTTCCAACTATCTCCTTAATGATGTAAGGTCCATCCCATTTTTTCGTTAATTTTCCACCATTTTCTCGCTGATATATTGGTGTTTCTCGCAGAACTAAATCTCCTGGTTGGAATTCGCGTACTTTGACACGTTTATTATATTCTCGGGCTAATCTTCGCTGATAATTCTCCATATGTTGTAAAGCTCTTTTTCTTCTAATTCATCAAGTTTGTTTAAGATCAAACCCGCACTAAGATTTTTCTCCCAAGCTTCTCTCTTTGTTGTCGGAATAACAACTTCTGTTGGTAACACCGCTTCAACTCCGTATGTTAAAAAAAAGGTGACATTCCAGTAGCTTCTCTTCTAGTTGTATTATAATCCCATACTGCATTATGTACTTGTTCGCACCATGCTCTATGATGTCCTTCCAATTTTTTCTTTAATATATCTGCAATTGTTTTGTTTGTTTCCTCTACCTGCCCATTAGCTTGTGGATACAAAGGAGTAGACTTTCCACATTTTATCTTAAATGCATTAAGTAAAATTTCTATGTTCTGTCCTTCAAACTGTTTCCCACTATCAGATACCAACTGCGCAGGAATTCCGAATCTGCAAATGATATTTTCGAATATGAATGTAAAGATATCTTTGTCGCGAATATGCTGTACTGCCTTCACTTCTGTCCATTTTGTGAAATAATCTGTTGCGACTATTAAGTATCTTCTTTGTCCAGAACCTGGTAAAAATGGCCCCACAATATCTAAGCCCCACTTTCCAAAAGGCCACACACTGGTTGAAGATGACAATGGTGCTCCAGGTGCATGTATTTTCTTTCCATGCCGCTGACAATCTTTGCAACGTCTTGATATTTGTTTGTATCTTCGTGCAGGTATGGACAGTAATAGCCTTGCATTTTTGCTCTATGTGCCAAAGATCTTCCCATGCTATGATTGCCAGCATCTCCAGTATGTGACATTTTTAGCACCTTTTCTCCTTCTCCTCGTGTCAAACATCTGAGTGATGGTCCATTAAATGATTTTTGGTATAACAGCCCATCTCTTAATTCATAATTTGTTGCGCGGCTTTTTAACTTGTGTGCTTCCAATATATTTCTTGGTGTTTCTCCTTTCGCCAAATATGCATGAAGTTCGTTCTCCAATCTGCGATATTGTTCGTTTGTTCTTCTTCTTCACCGTCTATTATCATCACTTCATTCTTCTTCTTCTTTATTGATTGATGGTGACAGAAGTGTTTGTATTTTTATGCATCTCGCAGTTGGATCTGTCATCATGCTTGAGATGAAAGCAAAAGCGTCTGCGAGTCTGTTATCCTTCCTTGAAATGTGCCTCCATTTTATTTTTGGGATTTTCGCTGACAATTCTTCAACGAGCTTCTTGTATTTCTTCAAGGATGGTTCATTTGTAGTGTACTCTCCCTTTATTTGGCGAATAACTAGCTGCGAATCACTAGTGATCCTGGCATTTTCTAGTTTCATTTCTATTGCGAATTTTAGGCATGTATCACAGCTTCATATTCCGTTTCGTTATTAGTGGATGCGAATTCCAATCTGAATGAAAAAGCCATCTTCACCCTTCTGGCGAAATTAAAACAATTCCAACTCCATTGCCTTCTCCATTTGATGATCCATCTACCAATATCTCCCATCTATTTGGTTCTGTTAATAATCTTTTGGATCTCCGTGTTCTTCTTCTATATCCATCATTTCTTCTACTACGCTTCATCTTCTTCTAAAGGAAATTCTGCCAAGAAATCTGCAACAACTTGTGATTTTGGTGAAGACAAAATTTCATATTTAATATCAAAGTGGCCTACTTGTGCATTCCATCTCTCCACTCTTCCTGATCTTTTGAATTCTTCATCACTGATTCAATTGGTACTTTTGTTAATACCTTTATCTTGTGCTTGAAAATATATGCGGAGCTTAAATGATGCATAAACTAATGCTAAGATTAGCTTCTCAATCTTTGAGTAATTCTTCTCGGCAGTATTAAAAGTTTTGCTAATGTAATAGATGGGTTTCTCCACTCCTGCGTCTATTCGCAATAACACAACTTAATGCATGCGACGTCGTCGCAAGATAGATCAATAATTCTTCTCCTGATTCTGCTTTTTGTAAAAAATATTTGTATTCATAATATGTTCTTTGATCCCTTGAAAAGCTTTTTCGCATTCATCGGTCCATTTGAATTTCGCACCCTTCTTTAGTATATCGAAAAAATATTTTCATTTGTCTGATGATCGTGAAATGAATCTCCCCAGCGAAGCTAAAAGTCCATTCAACTTCTGTACATCTTTTATTGTTGGCGGTGTTGGCATGTCACGAACTGCTTGCACTTTTTCTGGGTCAACCTGTATTCCTTCCTTTGATACAATGTAGCCTAAAATTTTTCCCGATGCAACTCCAATAATACACTTCTCCGGATTCAGTTTAATGTTGTACTGTCACATTTGTTCAAAAATCTCCCTCAGGTCCTGTACATGGTCTTTGGATTCTTTACTCTTTACTAACATGTCGTCCACGTATACTTCTAATGTTTTGTGTATCCATTTCGCGAACACCTTCTCTAACATTCTTTGATATGTTGCTCCCGCATTTCGCAAACCAAAAGGCATTTTTGTGTAACAATATAAACCTATAGGGGCGAAAAAAGCAGTATGCTCTTGATCTTCTTCAGCAAGAGGGATCTGATTATATCCTTTGTACCCATCTAAAGACGACACCCTATCATTCCCCATTGCTGATTCCACCATTTGAGGAATATCTGGTAACGGAAAGCTATCTTTAGGGAAAGCTTTGTTTAAATCAGTGAAATCTATGCAAATCCTTATTCCTTTATTTTTATTTGGAACAATAACCATATTCGCTATCCACTCTGGGTATTTAGATTCTCTTATGATTCCTGCATCAAGCATTTTCTGTAGTTCTTCTTCTATTTGGGAATAGTAAGTTGTTGCGATTTTTCTTATTCTTTGTTTAAATGGCCTCAAATTCTTGTTAATCTCCAACTTGTGACATGCAATTGATGGATCTATTCCCGGTATCTCATCCATGCTCCCTGCGAAAACGTCTTTATATTCTCGCAAAAGGTTAACAGTTCTTTCTTCTTCTGCATCCATCTTGGTTCCAATTCTCAATATTAGAGGTTCTTCTATAGTCCCAACATTTACTTCTTTTGTTGGTTCTGCGGCAGTGTAACTGGACTTGGGTTCTCCCATTGGTGTTGGTTCTTTTATTGTTTTCACAAGTCCTTCTCCTTCTTCCGAAATTTCGCTGGGTATTCCCCTGCCTTCTTTTGCCTTTATCATGTATACTCTAAATTCTTCTTCTTTCTTTGCCTCATTTGAAAAATTTCTGCGAAATTGTTTCCTTTTTGCTTGTCCTTCATAATGCTTTACTTCAATTTGATGACATAATTTCTCATTGTCAACATCTCCTCTAATTTCACCTATTCCATTTGGTGTGGGGAATTTAATACATTGATACAACGTTGATACTACATCTTTTATCGCATGTATCCATGGTCTTCCTAGAAACATATTATATGGTGATTCCATATCCACCACGCATAGTGTCACGTGTGTTTCGATCTCTCCTAGTGGAATTCGTACCACTATTTCTCCTTTAGGTTTTGTTATGGATTTTCCAAAGCCATGAACAAGATATGTTGAACTGGACATTTCTTCATCTTTAAATCCCATTCCCCTGAACGCATGATAAAATATTATATCCACTAAACTCCCTATATCGACTAAAGTTTTGTTCAATATCCATTCTTCCATGGATTTTGTTGTTGTCCCCTTCTCTTTCCGCGCAATAGGCACTGTAATAACCAATGGAGATGTGTAGTTCAAATTTTCTTTTGGTATTTTTTCCGCCATGAATGTGATTTTTTTCTTTTCCCAATCTTTCAAGGGTGATGTCTTTTCTACCGCCATAACCTTCCTTCCTTCAAAATTTTGTTTATGTATTCTTCCTTTGATGTTTTCATGGAATTCATTAACCATTGTTTTTGTTATCATATTACACTCTAATCTTTTGTCATCTTCATTGACTCTAATCATTTTTCTTTTCACTGGTTCACTGATTTGTTTAATCATTTTCTTGATTTGAACAATCTCAACAACAATCTTCAACTTTCGATCTTCACTCCCTGTTTCTAGCAGCATTATGTAGTTGCAAGAAATCCTTCACTACACCCCTCACAAGATTTCATTAATATTCAACTCATTTTAGATTAACAATCTTAATTTTATTGATCAATCTTTGAACAATCTTACAAGAAAAGATAAAGGAATCAAGAATAACCACTGCTCTAGATTTTCTCTCTCCTATTTACTTGCTTCTCACTCCGAAAAAGATCTCTCCTTTCCTTTACAATGGAATGACTATTTATAGGGAATTACATAGTCGATGACAGCTAATCTGTCCTTTATTTTCGGATATGGCTTGCGACATTCTCGCAGCCTTAAAAATGTTAATTTCGCAAACTCTCTAATTTTCGCAGAACCATCACATTTTCTCATGATTTTAGCTGACGTCGTTTATTATGTCATTTCTGAAATTGTTCTGCGATGTTGTTGTGTTGTATTGTTGATAATTTCGCTGAGGTATTATTGTTGCGAGATTCTGATCCTACACGTCTGTGTGCTACTAGTGCGCTTGCTAGAGTCGATCTCCATTAACCTTTGATTTTCTTCTGTAAAATCAGGTTAACGAATTAAAGACTTCATTAGGATTGCGAAGCCAGACCGATACTACTTTATCGTAGTTGTGTGATCTGATCTTGCGTTTTCTATTGTACGAGTACAATAGATTGATTGGCTTGAAATCATGAGAGTTCTCCGCTAGGAAAGATAAAGAAGTCACAAACATCTTCGTCTCACTGTTTGTGATCTTTCTTCTAATTTGGTCATTCCTTGTCCGAACTATGGGTCTGGATCAAATGGTTTCTCTGGAGAAGATGCTGGATCAGAAAGATCATCTTAAAACTAAGTCTGGATCGTACCTTGATTTTAAGAGTAAATCAGAAAGGGAGATTGGCTTAGCAAGAAGGAAAAAGAGAATACTCTGAAGAAAGATCAGTGTATTGAGGCATTGACACACTGTTGTGTTCAATCAAAGATAGAATTACATGCTCTTGCAGAATCCTTTTCGAAAATTTCTCATCTGCAGGAGATTCTGGTCAAGCAACAAGGTTTTCTACTTGAAGAAATTCAAAAGCTGAAGAGTAGTAATCCACCTTCATTCAGCTCTGATATGAAGGACTAGGTTGCAAGAGAAAAATATACATCAATTTTTGATTTCTTTCAATGATTGTATTGATCTATTATGAATAAAACTATTATGAATAAAATTATTTGATTTATAATTTTTCTTGTGATAGTTTTCGGTTTACATAGCATGTGCTTGAATGCTTTTATATTATTGCTATGTATGTTTATGGGATGTTTGATTTCGGTTTTACTACCTTAATATTCGATCTCATATGTTTTGAACCCTTGTGGTTTGGGTGACTTTTTTATTTAGCAGGATTAAGTTCTATCCCATGTTGGTAGGCTTTATCAAAGAATCATGAGGGGTTCTAGTAGAAACAATATGTGAAAAAGTCACAATATGTTGAATCGGTGTTGGTTTAGCATAAAAGCGTATGTGTTTCGACGGTTTTCAACTTTTGCTTGCAATTGTGAAAACCGATTTTCAATCTTTCTATGGTAAGGTTGGTTGTTGTTATTCTTTTGTTTTTACATAAGGATGAGAACATGATGATATTTCGATATCAATTCTCCGTGGAAGAAGATGCAATCATATTGGAGAAGTGGATGCGAAATTTGAGGTAACAATCTTGTTATTTAATTGTTTTCCTGTTTAAGAAAAGCTGAGTTTATTCATATATATTTATTGCTTTTGCTTAACAAAATTTCGGTTCAATCGATGTTTATTCCATGATGTGTGTGTGGATCTATGTGTGATTCAATTGGTTCCGGTTAAGAAAAACTATTGTTATATTGCTTTATTGTGTGGTATCAATTGTTTAGGCTTACAAAATTTCGGTGCAATTGTGGTGCTTTTGATGTTTATGTTGTTTCAATTGCTTCCGGTTGAGGTGAATAATTATGCAAGTTGATTTATTTGGTTTGTGTGAATTATTTATGGCTTAAGGAAATAAAAAATATTACGGGATGAGTTGTTTAGTCCAATTCGATTCCGGATAAGAGAAGCTAAGTTAATTCTGATCTTAGTTAGACTTATCAAAGTGAGGTTTCGGTTATTCAAGTCTAATCGAATGCCTTAACAATAAATGCTAGTTAACTAACCTAGTACTTGTCTTGTTTAAAATTGAAAGGCCTAAGTTTATGGATAATTAGAACCTGATGAGAAAAATAGAGTTATCTTTATTTTGGTCCTATCGTATTAAGCGATTGTTTTTGTACAATCGGTTTGGCAAAGGGACTAAGGTGCTTAGTTGATTTCTGGTTTGCTAAACTAAAATGGGAAAAAAAATTCGGACAATTGTTTCCTTGGAAACATATCAAAATAAAACTACTTGTAGTTTCCGTTTTTGATATTGGTTATCAGAACATGGTGTGTGGAACCCTCGTGCCTAACTCTACAGATTGCAAGTCTATTTTGAGATTTGTAAGATTCTTTTCGTGTTGTCCTTTACTTTTTCGTTTGTTTGTCATTTTGTGACAAAAAGGGGGAGAAATATATGGAGTAAACAAGTGATACTGGCATTGATTTTATATTGATTGGTATCGCTAAGGAAAAGAACATTGGTGCTAGAACGTTTATCTAACGAAAGAGTGAAAGCACAGACTAAGGGGGAGTAACATGTCATATAAATTGGTATACAAAGACGTGCGGATTGAATATCTAGCTATCTTCCTTAGGGGGGGTATTAGATTTTTTATTATAATGTCAACAACGACATTTTGAAGGATTGAATATAAGCAGTTTACTATGCTGTTGAATTTAGGAATCAAGCGTATGTGTAATGAATTCTTGTAATTTGTTTATCCATATGATGTAAGAGTTTTGTCACTAAAATTGACAAAGGGGGAGATTGTTAGAGCATATAGCTCGGTTGAACCCACCAAGCGTTGGTGTGTCAACTTTGGTTGTCATATTTCAGTGAAGCAAAACTCATGTTAAGAGCCGCTTGATTATGTACTAGAGTCAACTTCGTATAGGTTAGCTTGAAAGTATTAGGATTTGAGACTTTACATGTATTGCGAAGACTTGAAGATGTGAAGAAGCAAGGAGCTACAATGACAAAAATCATCCTTCCGCTTGAGGTTAGTGATATTTGACTTGAACTGTTTCATTCCCTAACGTATCTTTCAAGTCGTGCATATTGAAAACAAAACTGCGAAGCATATTTGAACTCTAGATAGACATAGTATTAAGGAATACAATACGAGGTTTATTGCTTAACCATTAGACTTTGTAGATAAGACATCACCATAATCATTTGAATGCTATTGTGATTATGTATGGGTATGAGGTGAGGATTTCATCCTAGGGAACAATGTTTTACATGTGTTCTAAGGAAGTAAGTTCATAAACTTGTTTGTGAATCGAAAAGGAAATCGCCAGGTGTTATTGGTTTTGTTATTCATTGCATATCTTATGAAAAACCAATATGTGTGATTGAGTATGATTGTTCACGAATTGTTTGTGTTCTTGGTAGAACTATTCACAAAGGCCTGACTTATTTATTGGCATGAATTTTATTAGTGAAACCGATTTTAAGTAATCACCTGAGATGGTATGATCGGGTTTGTGGTTTTATGTATGACCAAATATGGGAAAGGGGAACCGATCCTAGTAAGAGGTGCAGTACATCACAAAGGGGAACCGATCCTTGTATGAGGTGCATCAAGGTTTATAGCAGAAAGGGGAACCGATCCTATGAACATGTGCAACACGTTTTTAGGCAAAGGGGAACCGATCCTATGGACATGTGCAACACATATAAGTTAGATACTATATATATGTGGGGAACCGGTCCTAGTACCTAGTCAACCAAATTTTGGAAAGCTAGTGTGACTATGCATAGTACTCACATGGAAGGTAGAACCGAAACTTGTTTTGGTAGAACCGTTAAACCCATGATTTGTGATTGAATGTTATTTGATCAATCACATAGTTCTTGACAGTCAGATGAACCAATTCTAAACTTGTTTGGAAGTGTGGCAAATGGGTTTCAAGGTTGTAAGTGTGAAAGAGAACTTACAAATTTAAGATGTCGACATACTTTGAACAGGTGTTATGAATGTTTATTTCTTTAATTGTTCAAAGTTATTCCTTAATAGCTAAGGTAAGAGAATCCCAGTATCGAAACATAAATAAGTTAATAATCTCTTAATTAAGGTATTTAACTTCATTTTTAGGAAAATAAGAATTAGTAATGTGCATTTACTAATTAGAGATTTTCTGAGAGATTTCGATCATTATTTTTGGACAGAGCATTTTCAGGAATTATGGAAACTGAATTTGTGCTTTAATGAATATCTTGAGAATATTTTCGGTTTTGGAAATTCCTTGGTGTTCAAACTTCCTTGTCTATAAATACTTGAAGTTTTCCTTTCTAGCAAACTAATCCTTCGTAACAACAAACTTCCTCTTTGTTGTGTTGTTACTGGTGTAGCCGCCTATTCAGAGAGGAGACTAACCTAATTAGGTGAAATCTCTTACGGCCGCTGAGATTAAAGTCTTCTTTGTGATTGAGAAGCTCTATTAGTACCGTCGGTGGGGAACTAGATAATTGTGGTTTATCTTTTGTTTTCATTGATTTGATTGACTAACGGTGGTTGAACTTTGATTGCACCTAGTTTGTTTATGCTTGAGAATCTTCTCTTCTGATATAAGATTCACTCAAACTAGTTCAAAGTTTCGACAGGGATCTTTAGACTGTTGTTAGTTCTAAAGACGATCTTGTGATAATCCATTCTTAACAGACTTCGTTCTCTGCGTGATTGATCACAAGAGATTCAAGTGATTGCGTGCAGGTGTTTATTGAAGACCTAAGAAGATTTGAAGACGAAGAAGATATTGAAGATTTATGATTTCTGGGTTCATAATCTTTGGTGTGCACAATACTTGTTTCGGTAAAAGATGATCCAATTAATAATCGGTTTATCCTTGTGATAGATTGGACTGATTAATTGAGTAGATCGGCATCAACACAGTTCTTTGGATTAATAGTGTTGTAGGCTTAATCTTAAACGATTACTTCGGTAATTGAACATAAGATAGATCTAAGGACCTGACAAAGGAGTTTATATTAAGATAAACAGAAGAGCCTTTGTCAAACTCATATCACTTGTTGAATGGAGTTGATACCAAACATATTTGTTGTTCCTTTACTGTTTGGAATACGAACCAAAGGAATTGTTCCAAGTACGTGACTTATTCATAGGTCAGAGGCGTGGGAATATAGACGAAACTAGGTGAACTATAGGTTTAGTTGCTTGGTCTCAACTATACGAAGTTAGGTGTAATTTTGTGTAGCGGCTTAATCTTGAGAGTATTCAATTATGGACAAGGTCCCGGGGTTTTTCTGCATTTGCGGTTTCCTCATTAACAAAATCTTGCAGTGTCATTTACTTTATATTTCCGCATTATAATTGTTTTATTATAATTAAAGTAAATCACACAAACGTTAATTCCTATTTACTTGATAAGTGAATCCTGTTGTGTTTGGTTAAGTCCGAACCTTTTTATCAAGTAACATACTTCGTTGTTGTATTGTCTCGATTTCGTATCCATAGACGATCACACGAAGTGTAAACCAATTAGTTGTATTGTCTCGACTCAGTCCATAGACAATCACTTTCGGAGAAAGGACTTATAGGTAAGAAAAGTTTTATCTTGAGGTATATTTGGGTACCCTCGCCTTTTCAATTGGTATCATAGCAGGCAAACACGAAAAGATCTAACAATCTGTGTTTGGTGCGATCCAACCTATAAGAAGGAACTCGAGTTCTCATGAATCAGAAGCTTTCTACTTTAGTTGTCTACCGATTATTCTGTGTGAAAAAAAAATTGTTTCCTGGAACCAAACAACACCATAATCGGAAAGTAAATTCACTCATTGACTCTCGATTATGGAATTGGTAGGTTTATTTTTTTTGTTCCTCTGATTATTCTATGTGAAGAAAACTATGTTTTCTATATCCAAACAACACCATAATCGGAACGTAAATTCACTCCTTGACTTTCGATTATGCAATCGGTAGGTTTATTTTTTTTGTTCCTCCGATTATTCTATGTGAAGAAAACTATGTTTTTTGTATCCAAACAACACCATAATCGGTAAGATAGTTAACTCAATGGCTTCCGAATGTCATAATCGGTAGATTTACTTTATATTTCGCCTGCGATTATTGTATGTGACGAGAACTTTGTTTCCTGGAACCAAACAACACAATAATCGGAAATTTAACTCACTCCTTGAATTACGATTATTGTAATCGGTAGGTATAGTTTATATTGTGGCTCCGATTATTCTGTGTTAAAAATATATTGTTTTCTGTATCAAAACAACACCGTAATCGGAAAGATAGTTAACTCATAAAATAACCGATTATGGGAATCGATTGCTTGTTTAACCAAATAAACTAGCGATTGTGAATAATCGGGAATGTTTTTATATTAATATGCGTCCGATTACATCCATTACATAAAGTTCAAAAGACCTTAACGTTACAATCACGTTAAAAGCACCTAAATCCATAATCCTAATTCACCATAAAAGTATTAAAAGAGATCATAACTTCCGGTGATCATAGAAATTTTCCCTCTTGATTTTGTAACATCCTTCATGTTCAAATCATTTCCCGTAAAGGTCCACATACCGGCGATCAGCAAGATTTCTCTGAAATTACGAATGAGTAATAAGTTAGTACTAACTAATGTTTATGTGAGCCAGAGTTACGAAGATACTTACTCGTTTTTCATACGTCCACCAAGGAAAAGCGTTCCTAACAAATCGTTCTTCATCTTCAAGTTTGTCAATCTCCTTATCGAGCGCCTTCTTTCTCATCTTAATGTCATTGGATGATCTTCGAATTCGATTACCATCTGACGCCTCAAATACCATTAAAATACGGTTCCATAACTGCTCTTCGGATTCCGATTTGTGGAGCTTGTGAACACGATCATGAGTAGTTACCACAACGTACGCTCTATAAATAGCACAACCTTCTTCTTCGGCAAAAGCAATATCCATGTTTTTGTTTTTAAAATTAGAACTGAAGAGACAAAAGAGTTTGGTGCAAATGGCTTGATAGATATGAGTTTCTTTATATAGGTTTATGGCCCAACAGCTCTTTTTTCCTTTTCCAAAAAACTCCAACGGCTATTTCATCAATTAGATTTAAACTGCAACGGATATTTTGACGAAGGTTGAATCTTGGGTTACTAATAATCGGTAGGTATGAAAGTTAGATTATCTACCGATTCTGGTAGATTCAAAATCTCGTTTTGGGGCAACCCATAATCGGGAGGTTATGTAACCTATTTATCTTCCAATTATGGCTACATCCAAAACACAAACCAAATGGTTATGGTTGGCTCTGTACCCTCAAAACCTATGGAATTTGGCAAAGGTTGAATCTGGGGCTACTTATAATCGGTAGGTTTACAAGTTAGATTATCTATCGATTATGGCAGATTTCAAAATTCATCAAATGAAGGATTTAAGAAAAATCGTGTTTTGGGGCAACCAATAATCGGAAGGTTATGCAAACTATTTATCTTCCGATTATGGCTACATCCAAATCACAAACCAAATGGTTATGATTGGCTCTGTACCCTCAAAACCTATGGAATTTGGCAAAGGTTGAATATGGGGCTACTTATAATCGGTAGGTTTACAAGTTAGATTATCTATCGATTATGGCAGATTTCAAAATTCATCAAATGAAGGATTTAAGAAAAATCTCGTTTTGGGGCAACCAATAATCGGAAGGTTATGCAAACTATTTATCTTCCGATTATAGCCACATCCAAATCACAAACCAAATGGTTATGATTGGCTCTGTACCCTCAAAACCTATGGAATTTGGCCAAGATTGAATCTGGGGCTACTTATAATCGGTAAGTTTACAAGTTAGATTATCTACCGATTATAAAAGGGCATATTAGCCGTAATATCCGCACATTAATCGGGAACTACTGAGTCTATATTTACTACCGATTATTTGTAAACTACCGATTGAGATGATGGCTACTAATTATAAAAGGGCATATTGCCCATTTCGAAAACTCGGAGATAAGGGGTAGCTTAGATTTACGTTTGGATGACCTTTTTTGTCTTTTTGTGTCGCCCCTAATTCTTTTGGAGTCGCCCCTAAAAATGTCAGGTAAAGAATTTGGTGTAGATGAATTTCAAACAATGTGCAGCAGAAGGTGGTAGTTATAGTTAAGCTAATTCGGAGGGTTAATTCAAACTTACAACTCATCTCTGAATTATATAAAGAGAAATTTTAATAAGAAATTAAGGATCTACATGTTGTTTGTCCCCTATCCTCAAAGGTGTGTTTTTTTTTCCTCTCTTGATTCCCTTTGTTAAACAACTGAAATTTATCATGGACATTTCTCATTCGGAACATCTGTTCTAACTGTCCTAGCCCAAGTCACATGAGCCACCTGCTCAACCCACCAGCCTTTTCTAGTTTCCTCTCCAGGTTTGCTTCCCGCATCTTTTGATTCTGTTGTAGGTCATCCACACCCATATTCACACAACTGATCGATAAGTTGCAAGCACTTGTTCTCCTGTGGCAGAAACACTAACCTCTACAAATGGGTTTGCACTGTTCAGAAGTCGCAAACTTTTTGTAAGCGCAGCCATATCCTCAGGAATAGTTGGTTCAACAACAGCTCTTTAGATAAGAGGAAACTTGGAAAAGCATACTTGAAAAGGGCCAATAATTTCTGGTCAAAGAAAGAGTAACTCTCTAAGATGTGATTATCAAGGCCTCGTAGGCAACAACATTCCCAGCCCTGGCATAGGCCACCGGTTCCAAACCTTGTCCCATCATGAGTGCAACTCAACTTCTTGCAAATGTTTCTGCACTGTTTTATATGGACCATAAAGAGCTGAAAGCACACAACTTTGAGACCCTGCAAAACGAGCGAAAGTTATGTCTCTGAAACAAGATGAAATAAATATAATGGGGAAAGTCATCCATTTTGAGAAAAATATCAAAGATGGTTGAATCAAGATTGCCATACAGATGATGGATTTAAATCAGAAGGAACAAAACCAGACAGATTTAGCTTTGGATTGGGGTATTTAATGTAAACAGTGAGAGACATAAATGAAGTTGCTCACATGAGTCATGTTTTGCAGAATGCCCTTCTCAAAGTAGATGAAATCTAAGGCTAAGATATCTAAAACACAATATCCATTGAGACATGTTTCCAAGTAAATTGAATAGATAAAAAAGGTCAGAAAGAATACAGTCATGTTAATTCTCAAAAGACTTTTTGGTGTTACTACTACCTCGGGGACACAACAATATTCAAGCCTCCAAGTTGAACTGCATAGATGGATATAATGATCTAACCAAGTGAATTAGATTTAGACTCCAATGGAGCAGCCGAGGAAATCCAAAAAGTCTCTCTAACAAAGTGAATGAAGCTTTTCTTGGTTTTCCACTACCTTTTTTTTTTCCACCGGTAATTCGGTGATGGTGAATTGATTGCCCAGAGGGACAGGTACTATCTAACTCAGGCCAAAACTGAGCTCAAGTAAATGTATAAACTCCGATCCAATGGCCAACGAAGCAAGTCAATATTCAACTGCAGGAAGTGAAGTAGTGAACGACTATGGCAAAGCTATCCATACAATTCCTAATATGTTTTTGTCAATGTAGGACAACTGCAAGAACTAATTGGGAGTGGACCAAAAACCAACCAAATACCATTTGAAAATTAAACTAATAATTAGTCTTCATTAAGGACAGTCGGATCAACACATTCGACTATACTTATAAAGAGCAATATCAACTTACGACTATGATACATTTTGAATCACCTGTGATCAATATTAGCGCATACAAAAAAAACAAAGAATAATCAAACTGATCCCCTGAAAGAACTAGACAAAAGATGAACAAAATGTTTCAAAATACTGAAATTACTAAGTGATTCTTTTATTAGGATTCCAAGAGAGGTCACCAATTCCATTTTAGTCTGGGATATGACTTTGTTTTTCCAGCCAAACTTTTTACAGACAGAAAGCTCTCAGAGAAAAATATTAACATCAAAGTTATATTAGCATAAGATTTTGACCTGATGTGCTATTTCCTTCGCTTGTTCTTCCATTTTTCTGTTTGTTGCCTCTGCTTTAGCATTAGCCTCGATGACTAGTTCTTACAGGCCATCTTACGACCACGAGAAGGACCCCAAACCTTAACATCTATCTCTTCAGGTGTATGATTATCTTCTCCCGAAACTACACGCACATTACAAAGAAACACAGATATCAGAGAATGCGTACATGCGATAATTACATTACACGAATAAGGAACCTCTACGAGCCATATTCCATAGAGAATATAACTCACAGTAAACCACATCAATTTAGCGAGTTACTAACTGTTCACACTAGCAATGATCATGACAACCAACACATAAAAAACTACAACAAGCGATTTAGAAATCAACTAAAATCAGAAGAAACCTGTGGTCCCGTGCAATAAAATAATCACAACCCATAATAATAGAGAAGAATCACCTTATAGTTAAATTGAAATTTGTTCTCTTTCATGCTGATTGAAGATAATCCTTGGGGGTCTCTGATTCCTCTCTAGATAGTAGTCTAGGAATTCTCTTTCCAAGTTGCCGTCTTTTGTTAGCGGTAGCATTAGCTCTCCGCTGATGTGTATGAATGAGCCATCTTATTCTACAACTCCCCACGCCAAATCTCTGCATTAGGAGCAAGAGGAGTTAATTAAAATCAGTCATGAAAAAATAAACTTGAAACTTACTTTATACTTGGTCTTCTGATGCTTAATTATGCAGATGTTTGTGGGAACAGTTAGTACAGGTACTACCACCTTACCATTTTGTGAACAGCACAACACGTTCGTGCATACCTTTGCGTCCTACTAATTCCACCAATATAACTATGAACATCTTATAAATAAAGATGAAACCGTGGAGTATAAATACATTCTTTGAACACATAAACAGACAATGACAAGGCACAAAGTTAGAGTGGGTTACCTCCACCGAATCTCTTGGTGTTGTAAAGGAAAAAGAGAAGGGGCATAAGTTGCCTTTTGGTAAATCTGTCTTGCTTGTTGGTAATAAATTTCTCAGTTTCGACTAACTTCTCCCAGAGATTTTGGGCGACATCCATGGCTACAAAACACAAACAATCAAAAAACAAACGTGATGTAACTACTGAAATGAAGTGAATTATGTATCATTAACAGTATTGTCAAAACGGGAAATTGGCAGACATCATTTCAAGGGTTCATGTAAATGAGTACAAAACAGGATGTCAACCTTCACAAAACAGGATTCTTACAAATCAATAAAAGTACTCATCCAACTCCAGAATCACAATCAAAATCAAATTCAAGAACCCTAATTATCTACACACATGAATTAGCATACAGACACATGATTCATACAATTCCAGTTTTAATTGTATTCATTCTGATGAAAGCAAAGAAACATTGAACTTGGAGGAGATGCTTAAACACAAGGGAATTAATAATAACCTGAAAAGATGCTTCAAAGAAGAAAAAAAAAAAAACCTGAAAAGTAAATGGTAAGGATCTGTGAGGGCGATCGAAATCAGCTTGATCTCCCTGACAAACAACTCTCATCAACCAGCAAATTCCACCAGGGTTGTGATTGGCCGGTGTTGATGTTGAAAATCCCATTTCCGAGTCCGCTCGTACGAAATAGTCAGATCTAACCTTTTTATTTTCTTCCTTTTCTTCTTCTTCTTCCACATCTTTCTTCTTTCTTTCCTTTGATCTTCCTTTCCTTGATCTACAATCGCTTTTCCTCCCGGAGGCACAATTTTCAGATCTGAATTTGTGGTTCTGTCTGTCTGGGTTCGGCTCATTTGCGTTTGGAAATCATAGGAGTTGGAGAGTTTTAGGATAATTACCCTGGCTTGATATTTAACATTGACAACCAGATAAGGGCAACTCATATCCATGGCAAATCAAGAAACCGTTCCAGGTAAGATACTACTGTTGAACAAGAAGAAGATTATGATGGAGGATCTTTGCAGCAGTTGTGAAATGGACGACGTGCGGCAGAGGGTTGCAGTTAAGCTAATTCCAAGAGCTGAACAACAAGAAGAATGAAGTCATCCCGATGAACTTCAATTATTTTCCGGAACATACTACCGATTTTTAACGAGCTTGAGAAGTTTCCATAGCTTGAAGATCAGGTAATGCTACTAACGGGACAAGGAGATGTACTACAAAGTGTGAGGCGGTTATTGTTGCCAAATCAAAAAATGAAGGACGCAACTGTTATCGGTAGATACTTTGTTCTGGACTAATATATTGAAATTGCCTAATCAATGGAGTTTGCAAAGGACAGCCCTTACAGACACGAAAATCACTTTTCTACCAAGGACAACACTGCAGTGAGTCAGTGACAACCAGTCAATTGCTGCACTAACTTTCTTCTCGGACCAACTCCAATCGAACCCATGTTTAGATTCAACAACTGAAATTAATCATCCACATTTCTTGTTCAGAACATTTGGTCAAACTGTCCTAGCCCAAGTGACATGAGCAACCTGCTCGAGCCACCAGCCTTTTCCAGTTTCCTCTCCAGGTTTGCCATACCCTTATTCAGACAACTGGTTAATATGACATGAGTTCTAGAGGGTCCTTGACTGCGTATACCCTAATCTGTAGAGAGGATCCAATAGCACTCACATCTGGAACAAGAGATTTAGATGCTGCTGGAAGGTGCATTGGCCCATCCCCGATAAGTCAAGTTGGGCCTTCACTCTAAGAACTCTTGTGTTGAATTTAGTCGCAAATTTATGTTGAAAACCGAATATTAGTCTGTATACTCTAGAATAAAATTTCGGCTACCTGTCACAGTACCTGATAGCCGAACAAAATAAAAACTCCATTAAAGCATATTTCGGCTACCTGCGTCTTCGAAAATGTTAGCCGAACTGCATTTCTGAATAAGTTCGGCTACCTGTTCTTCGGATATTATAGCCAAACTTGTTTGACCTAGCCGAAATCTACTTTTAAAAAAATCATTTTTTAGGAAAGTTTTGGCCAATTCAAGCAACATTAACGAATAGGGAAAATTAGGCTCAGGCCCCACCCATGGGTAACCCATAATATGAGGTCCTTAATTAAAAGAAGTTTAAACCTAGGCCCCGAATTATTAAAAGACCTTGATACCCTTATGAATATTGTCAAGCCCATAATTAAATAAAGTTTAAATCTAGGCCCAAAATTATTAAATCTAGGCCCCGAATTATTAAAGTACAGTGTGAATGTGTAAACATAAGTTACACATGCATATAGCATGTGTATCCAGAAGTTACACATCCTTATGGCATGTGTAATGCAAAGTTACACTTGTATATATATGCAAAAAATAGACATCAAAAAAAGAACATAAAAAAAAATACATGTATTACTTTAATATTCATTTACAACAATTTTTTAGCATGTGTAACTAGAATTTACACACGCATTTGTCTAGCGTAATCGAGAGTTACATATGCATCTATCTAGTGTAATTGAGAGTTACACATGCATCTATGTAGTGTAATTGAGGGTAATATTAATAATCAACACCTGCAGATTGACACACCAATCCAAAACATCAATTGATCTTCATATTCTTCTCTGTCATCTCAAGTCTTACGCAATCATACCTCCTAACTCATCTGCTCAGAAAGGTGGTACGCTTCTAAAAGGTCCTACAAATTATAACCGCAAGTGCACGGTCGTTGGTTGTAGCTCGTGCAAGTACGGGTCGATCCACAGAGACTGGGGGTGTTTGGAATTTCTAGCTATTTGGGCTCTAAATTGCTATTGGGCTTCTAATTGTGCTTTGGGCTTAGTGGGTTTTTGTAACAATGAAATGGTTTTGGGCTCAGTGGGCTTTTGGATTGACTGTGAACTTATGGGCTTTTGGTCTTTTGAATTGCACTGGGCCTTTGGGCTAACAGTGACTGTGAATTGGGCTCAATGTCTTTTGATGTGAACTGGGTCGTTGGTTTCTAAACAGATACAGTGGGCTTTTGTAATGACTGGACTTGTAGCCCAGAATTGAACTGGACCTGGAGCAGCAGCAGTGGTGGCTTCAGCAGCAGCAGAAGCAGTGCATAGCAGCATCAACAGCAAGTAGTAGCAGCTGGGGGAGAACTGGCAGCAAGGCCAGGGAAGGAAAAGGGCAGAAAAGCCAAAAAGACCTAGTGCAGCTGGAGCTAAACAAGGCAGCAGAGCACTAGGCCAAGGTAAAACATGGATATTTACAATGGCAAAAGCAAACAGCAAACAACAATGAAGATAAACAGTGAAGCAAAGACAATAAAATGACAGTGTAATAAACCAAGGCCTAAGCCAAGGGCAGTGATGTGAAGAAAACAGTAAAGTATAAATAAGAAAACAATGAAGACAAGAGGATGATCACTAGGACGTTGAATCCACCATTAACCTAAGGGATATTCTAATCACAGCTAAAATAATTACCAAAGTGCTAATTGTCTGACTAAAGCACAACTAGTCTAAGGGCTTAGCAACACTGAACATGAGCTGCACATGATGAAGACTATCTCAGCATTCCAAACACAACATGAATGTCATAATTTGATCTGACTCCTTACTGGTTCATAGCTTCATCTAATCCTAGCATTTGAGGTTCAGAACATGATAGACATGAAGATAAACATACATTAACAGTTGACAGTGAAAAAAAACATGAATTTAAACACAATAACATAACATGGGAAGCACATAACAGTGGATAAACTTAGAACATAAACATGAACAGGAGCTTGATATAAAATGTAACAATCACACACTCAAATTAAACACATGTTGGAGTTCAGAACAGCTAAAATTAACAATGCATTTGAATTGAGAATCATGGAATTGAAAAGATTGAAACCCTCAAAGCTACAGTTCATGGAAATAACAAAACTAAACTATTCTACTGATGCTCTGGTTAATCCAGGCATAAGCCTTTACATCACACCCACAGTCATATTTATACCCAATTACAAGTTAGGGTTCTTCCCAAAAAATCCCTAAAATCAAACAGAAATTAGGTAAATTATTTCTAGCTAATTTGACAGTACAAATCAGACCCATATCTTCTATAATGCTCCTTCATGCTTCTCCCTAACAGTAATTAGAGTTTACTCGAAAATCCCCAAATTAACTGAAATTAGGGTTTGGGTTTTTTTTTTTTTTTTACCTTGATGTGACAAATCTCCTCAATTAGCATCGACCCATGTCTTCTCTGCTTCTCCTGGTGCCTTTCCCATACCTTGATTTCTTTTCTAGCTTCACCTAATTCTCTACCATGTCTATCAATGCTTTTTCTCTATTTTCAAAACCCTAGACTAGGGGAAAACAGTGAAAAGAAGTGAGAGGCATGTTAGAGTGAGAGGGGTTTCGGTGGTTGAGCAGGTGGAGAGTTGGTGGTGGCGGACATGGAGGTACGGCGTTGGTGGCAGTGGAGTTGGTGGTGTACGGTGTGGAGAAGGTGGTGGTGCGGGTAGAGGTGAAGAAAGAGGAGAAGAAATGATTAGGGTTTCTTTTGTTTTTGGGTTATATATCCTAGGGTTATTTCGGTGTGATGCGGGTTCATAGAGTTTTGATGTCTAGCAATACTAAGCCGTGGGATGTGAAGATGGTAGATAAATCCAACGGCTTGATTGAACGGAGCATGTATCGACCGTTAGATGTATAATACATCAAAATTAACGGTGCAAAATGGAGTTAGGTGCTGTGGTGTGAAGCGGATGTATCAGCATTTGATGAACAACAAGGGAGCGACCGTTGGATGTGGTTGAGATCCAATCTGACGGCTAAGAATGGGAGCGATTTTAGGCTTGGGTCTTAGGCTTAGAATTTAGAATTTGGGCTTGAGAAATGAGTTTGGGCTTGGACAATCTTTCCTCTTCAAGCCCATTTCTAGCCTTTTGGTCTTGTGCACAACATTCTTCGCGGCTTCCTTGCGTAATTCCTCTCGGCTTTTCACCACTTTTCTGCTCCGCAAATCATCCAGACTTTATTTGGTACCTAAAAATGCAAAATTAATTAAGAAAAATATTTACTCTTGAAAACAATGAAAATACAGAATATGGGATAAAATGTAGAATTAATGCACAAAAGATGAGTTAAATGCCAACAAAAAGGGATAAATATATACATTATTTGGCACTCATCAAATACCCCCAAACCTGAATTTTACTTGTCCTCAAGTAAAACAAAACTAAGGAAATCCTAACTATACCACTGTTGCTGGTCTCTCGAATGCATTTAGCGTATGCATTAAGCCTTTTAAACCACTAAGTGTCCCTAGTGGACGAGTTAAGTCTCGTGAAGGTTTTCTTAGAACGTACCTACAAAGTTCTAGGTCAAAATATAAGCTCATATTCCATCAAATGTGACATGTGCAAGACAGTTTAAGCTCACAGCAAAATGGAGATGTCAATCTAGCTATCAAAGGCACAATCCTAGCACTGATAACAAAAAAAGACATGTGATAAGAGTGTAAAGTGTATGTACACATGTGTAAAGAAAGATCTGAAGTTATGACTACTAATCACCAAGAGATAGTTTCTCAGGCTAAGAACCAAGGTCGAAATCTAGCTAGCTGTCCGGACTTTACGAGAATTGTGAATGAGTTGGAGGTATTTCACAATTACTCGCGTTGTACATCAATGGCATACACCCTTCCTTGCTTATTACAATAAAACACAAAAGATGACTCTTTACATGACTCTTATTAACATTGACTACTCTCTTTTATTTTTGGAACAAGAGAGAATGGAATTGATAAATACTTGATTGATTTTTTCATTTTTCTCATTTTTTTTTTTTTTTTTGAATATACACATCATTTTTTTTTTTTTTTTTTTAAGGAAACACTTTTGATACATGAGCAAGAAGAAACAAAAAATTACATGACACTTTGCAAGAGGTAGCCCTTTTGATGCACCCAGTTAAATTCGATGGTTGTTTTTCTTAATGTAACCTCCACCTTCTATCCCAACCAACCAAAGAACAAGTAGTCAAGTTTCGTTCAGTATTCTAAAGTGATTGGCAACTAAAACTTCCGATAAGAACACCTTGAAGATCGAGGCTATACATGTATTGGTAGATCGTGCGCGTGCAAGTTTCTTATCACTATGTGAATTATGCTAGAATCAGGGTGCCTAAATATCTAGACTAAGACTCCTAATAATTACATATTTGCAAAGAGTCAACATTTCAAGGTAAATGAGCTCCATTTTTATGTTTTTTTTTTTTTCAATTTTTCAATTTTTTTGGAATTTTTCAATTTTTTCAAAAAGATGGAGTTCTTGTTTTCAATTATGGCATATTATCGTGGTATCTAATCTATACCCCCAAACCTAAACTAAACATTGTCCTCAATGTTTCAAAAGATGTAAAGAATTATAATACAACATATGGAGAGGATTATGCTGAGTAGAGAAAAAGGAAAGAGAATACCCGATTTCGGCGAAAGCAGAATTAAAACTCCGTTATCCAAGGCAAAACTCCAACATATTCGGAGTCACAATGGATGAGCACAAAATATATACAAAAGGAAATTTAACTAACACATTATCTACAAGAAAATTTGGTTTTTAATGGGATTGGACTTTTTGGGAAAATTTTGGTTTTGTCGGGAGACATTTGAAACTTTTTTTTTTTTTTTTTTTTTTTAAAAAAAAAGAAAATAAAATTTGGTTTTTGAATGGGAGCAAGCCCACTGTTGGTTTTGTGTTTGCTTTGGCTCAGGTGGTTTGAAAACGTTTGGTGAAACTGAGTCCAAAATCTCGGCCTAGAATTTGGGTACTCGGCCCACTAACGAGTTAACCTAGCGGGATCGGTTACAAGCTCAGCTGGGTTTAAAAACCCAGAATACAAAATACCAGTCCAAATTAAACAAGCTCACAAAAATTAAATACAAGCCCACAAATTAAACAAACAAGCCCACAAAAATTAATTACAAACCCAACAGAAAATAAAAAGCCCAAAAATTGGCTTTAATATTACAAGCCCACAATTAAAAATTGGAAGCCCACAATTCGGGTTCTCTTAAATGGGTTACCTTTTAAGCACAGCCCAGCTGCTCTGATATTGTTGCAAAAACCCAGTTGGGCTTTGGTTCTTTTCCTTGGTGGCGTCCCAGCGGAGGAAAAACAGGTTCAGAACAGCAGGTCCAACAGCAAATGAAGTGAAGCAGATGCAGATGCAAATGCTATGCAGTGAAATGCAAAAATAGCTAATAAAACTACAAGAAAAACACAGCACCAATCCCCGGCAGCGGCGCCAAAAACTTGGTAGGCTTCTAAAAGGTCCTACAAATTATAACCGCAAGTGCACGGTCGTCGGTTGTAGCTCGTGCAAGTACGGGTCGATCCACAGAGACTGGGGGTGTTTGGAATTTCTAGCTATTTGAGCTCTAAATTGCTATTGGGCTTCTAATTGTGCTTTGGGCTTAGTGGGTTTTTGTAACAATGAAATGGTTTTGGGCTCAGTGGGCTTTTGGATTGACTGTGAACTTATGGGCTTTTGGTCTTTTGAATTGCACTGGGCCTTTGGGCTAACAGTGACTGTGAATTGGGCTCAATGTCTTTTGATGTGAACTGGGCCGTTGGTTTCTAAACAGATACAGTGGGCTTTTGTAATGACTGGACTTGTAGCCCAGAATTGAACTGGACCTGGAGCAGCAGCAGTGGTGGCTTCAGCAGCAGCAGAAGCAGTGCATAGCAGCAACAGCAGCAGCAACAGCAACAGCAAGTAGTAGCAGCTGGGGGAGAACTGGCAGCAAGGCCAGGGAAGGAAAAGGGCAGAAAAGCCAAAAAGACCTAGTGCAGCTGGAGCTAAACAAGGCAGCAGAGCACTAGGCCAAGGTAAAACATGGATATTTACAATGGCAAAAGCAAACAGCAAACAACAATGAAGATAAACAGTGAAGCAAAGACAATAAAATGACAGTGTAATAAACCAAGGCCTAAGCCAAGGGCAGTGATGTGAAGAAAACAGTGAAGTAGAAATAAGAAAACAATGAAGACAAGAGGATGATCACTAGGACGTTGAATCCACCATTAACCTAAGGGATATTCTAATCACAGCTAAAATAATTACCAAAGTGCTAATTGTCTGATTAAAGCACAACTAGTCTAAGGGCTTAGCAACACTGAACATGAGCTGCACATGATGAAGACTATCTCAGCATTCCAAACACAACATGAATGTCATAATTTGATCTGACTCCTTACTGGTTCATAGCTTCATCTAATCCTAGCATTTGAGGTTCAGAACATGATAGACATGAAGATAAACATACATTAACAGTTGGCAGTGAAACAAAACATGAATTTAAACACAATAACATAACATGGGAAGCACATAACAGTGGATAAACTTATAACATAAACATGAACAGGAGCTTGATATAAAATGTAACAATCACACACTCAAATTAAACACATGTTGGAGTTCAGAACAGCTAAAATTAACAATGCATTTGAATTGAGAATCATGGAATTGAAAAGATTGAAACCCTCAAAGCTACAGTTCATGGAAATAACAAAACTAAACTATTCTACTGATGCTCTGGTTAATCCAGGCATAAGCCTTTACATCACACCCACAATTTATACCCAATTACAAGTTAGGGTTCTTCCCAAAAAATCCCTAAAATCAAACAGAAATTAGGTAAATTATTTCTACCTAATTTGACAGTACAAATCAGACCCATATCTTCTATAATGCTCCTCCATGCTTCTCCCTAACAGTAATTAGAGTTTACTCGAAAATCCCCAAATTAACTGAAATTAGGGTTTGGGTTTTTTTTTTTTTTACCTTGATGTGACAAATCTCCTCAATTAGCATCGACCCATGTCTTCTCTGCTTCTACTGGTGCCTTTCCCATACCTTGATTTCTTTTCTAGCTTCACCTAATTCTCTACCATGTCTATCAATGCTTTTCTCTATTTTCAAAACCCTAGACTAGGGGAAAACAGTGAAAAGAAGTGAGAGGCATGTTAGAGTGAGAGGGGTTTCGGTGGTTGAGCAGGTGGAGAGTTGGTGGTGGCGGACATGGAGGTACGGCGTTGGTGGCAGTGGAGTTGGTGGTGTACGGTGTGGAGAAGGTGGTGGTGCGGGTAGAGGTGAAGAAAGAGGAGAAGAAATGATTAGGGTTTCTTTTATTTTTGGGTTATATATCCTAGGGTTATTTCGGTGTGATGCGGGTTCATAGAGTTTTGATGTCTAGCAATACTAAGCCGTGGGATGTGAAGATGGTAGATAGATCCAACGGCTTGATTGAACGGAGCATGTATCGACCGTTAGATGTATAATACATCAAAATTAACGGTGCAAGATGGAGTTAGGTGCTGTGGTGTGAAGCGGATGTATCAGCATTTGATGAACAACAAGGGAGCGACCGTTGGATGTGGTTGAGATCCAATCTGACGGCTAAGAATGGGAGCGATTTTAGGCTTGGGTCTTAGGCTTAGAATTTAGAATTTGGGCTTGAGAAATGAGTTTGGGCTTGGACAATCTTTCCTCTTCAAGCCCATTTCTAACCTTTTGGTCTTGTGCACAACATTCTTCGCGGCTTCCTTGCGTAATTCCTCTCGGCTTTTCACCACTTTTCTGCTCCGCAAATCATCCAGACTTTATTTGGTACCTAAAAATGCAAAATTAATTAAGAAAAATATTTATTCTTGAAAACAATGAAAATACAGAATATGGGATAAAATGTAGAATTAATGCACAAAAGATGAGTTAAATGCCAACAAAAAGGGATAAATATATACATTATTTGGCACTCATCAAATACCCCCAAACCTGAATTTTACTTGTCCCCAAGTAAAACAAAACTAAGGAAATCCTAACTATACCACTGTCGCTGGTCTCTCGAATGCATTTAGCGTATGCATTAAGCCTTTTAAACCACTAAGTGTCCCTAGTGGACGAGTTAAGTCGTGAAGGTTTGCTTAGAACGTACCTACAAAGTTCTAGGTCAAAATATAAGCTCATATTCCATCAAATGTGACATGTGCAAGACAGTTTAAGCTCACAGCAAAATGGAGATGTCAATCTAGCTATCAAAGGCACATTCCTAGCACTGATAACAAAAAAAGACATGTGATAAGAGTGTAAAGTGTATCTACACATGTGTAAAGAAAGATCTGAAGAAGATATAGTTATGAACACATCACCAGAGATAGTTTCAGGCTAAGAACCAAGGTCGAAATCTAGCTAGCTGTCCGGACTTACGAGAATTGTGAATGAGTTGGAGGTATTTCACAATTACTCGTTGTACATCAATGGCATACACCCTTCCTTGCTTATTACAATAAAAACAAAAGATGACTCTTTACATGACTCTTATTTACATTGACTACTCTCTTTTATTTTTGGAACAAGAGAGAATGGAATTGATAAATACTTGATTGATTTTTCATTTTTCTCATTTTTCTCATTTTTTTTTTTTAAGGAAACACTTTTGATACATGAGCAAGAAGAAACAAAAAATTACATGACACTTTGCAAGAGGTAGCCCTTTTGGATGCACCCAGTTAAATTCGATGGTTGTTTTTCTTAATGTAACCTCCACCTCTATCCCAACCAACCAAAGAACAAGTTAGTCAAGTTTCGTTCAGTATTCTAAAGTGATTGGCAACTAAAACTTCCGATAGAACACCTTGAAGATCGAGGCTATACATGTATTGGTAGATCGTGCGCGTGCAAGTTTCTTATCACTATGTGAATTGTGCTAGAATCAGGGTGCCTAAATATCTAGACTAAGACTCCTAATAATTACATATTTGCACAAGAGTCAACATTTCAAGGTAAATGAGCTCCATTTTTATGTTTTTTTTTTTTTCAATTTTTCAATTTTTTTGGAATTTTTCAATTTTTTCAAAAAGATGGAGTTCTTGTTTTCAATTATGGCATATTATCGTGGTATCTAATCTATACCCCCAAACCTAAACTAAACATTGTCCTCAATGTTTCAAAAGATGTAAAGAATTATAATACAACATATGGAGAGGATTATGCTGAGTAGAGAAAAAGGAAAGAGAATACCCGATTTCGGCGAAAGCAGAATTAAAACTCCGTTATCCAAGGCAAACTCCAACATATTCGGAGTCACAATGGATGAGCACAAAATATATACAAAGGAAATTTAACTAACACATTATCTACAAGAAAATTTGGTTTTTAATGGATTGGACTTTTTGGGAAAATTTTGGTTTTGTCGGGAGACATTTAGAAACTTTTTTTTTTTTTTTTTTAAAAAAAAAGAAAATAAAATTTGGTTTTTGAATGGGAGCAAGCCCACTGTTGGTTTTGTGTTTGCTTTGGCTCAGGTGGTTTGAAAACGTTTGGTGAAACTGAGTCCAAAATCTCGGCCTAGAATTTGGGTACTCGGCCCACTAACGAGTTAACCTAGCGGGATCGGTTACAAGCTCAGCTGGGTTTAAAAACCCAGAATACAAAATACCAGTCCAAATTAAACAAGCTCACAAAAATTAAATACAAGCCACAAATTAAACAAACAAGCCCACAAAAATTAATTACAAACCCAACAAAAATAAAAAGCCCAAAAATTGGCTTTAATATTACAAGCCCACAATTAAAAATTGGAAGCCCACAATTCGGGTTCTCTTAAATGGGTTACCTTTTAAGCACAGCCCAGCTGCTATGATATTGTTGCAAAAACCCAGTTGGGCTTTGGTTCTTTTCCTTGGTGGCGTCCCAGCGGAGGAAAAACAGGTTCAGAACAGCAGGTCCAACAGCAAATAAGTGAAGCAGATGCAGATGCAAATGCTATGCAGTGAAATGCAAAAATAGCTAATAAAACTACAAGAAAAACACAGCACCAATCCCCGGCAGCGGCGCCAAAAACTTGGTAGGCTTCTAAAAGGTCCTACAAATTATAACCGCAAGTGCACGGTCGTCGGTTGTAGCTCGTGCAAGTACGGGTCGATCCACAGAGACTGGGGTGTTTGGAATTTCTAGCTATTTGGGCTCTAAATTGCTATTGGGCTTCTAATTGTGCTTTGGGCTTAGTGGGTTTTTGTAACAATGAAATGGTTTTGGGCTCAGTGGGCTTTTGGATTGACTGTGAACTTATGGGCTTTTGGTCTTTTGAATTGCACTGGGCCTTTGGGCTAACAGTGACTGTGAATTGGGCTCAATGTCTTTTGATGTGAACTGGGTCGTTGGTTTCTAAACAGATACAGTGGGCTTTTGTAATGACTGGACTTGTAGCCCAGAATTGAACTGGACCTGGAGAGCAGCAGTGGTGGCTTCAGCAGCAGCAGAAGCAGTGCATAGCAGCAGCAACAGCAACACAGCAAGCAAGTAGTAGCACTGGGGGAACTGGCAGCAAGGCCAGGGAAGGAAAGGGCAGAAAAGCCAAAAAGACCTAGTGCAGCTGGAGCTAAACAGGCAGCAGAGCACTAGGCCAAGGTAAAACATGGATATTTACAATGGCAAAAGCAACAGCAAACAACAATGAGATAAACAGTGAAGCAAAGACAATAAAATGACAGTGTAATAAACCAAGGCCTAAGCCAAGGGCAGTGATGTGAAGAAACAGTGAAGTAGAAATAAGAAAACAATGAAGACAAAGGATGATCACTAGGACGTTGAATCCACCATTAACCTAAGGGATATTCTAATCACAGCTAAAAAATTACCAAAGTGCTAATTGTCTGATTAAAGCACAACTAGTCTAAGGGCTTAGCAACACTGAACATGAGCTGCACATGATGAAGACTATCTCAGCATTCCAAACACAACATGAATGTCATAATTTGATCTGACTCCTTACTGGTTCATAGCTTCATCTAATCCTAGCATTTGAGGTTCAGAACATGATAGACATGAAGATAAACATACATTAACAGTTGGCAGTGAAACAAAACATGAATTTAAACACAATAACATAACATGGGAAGCACATAACAGTGGATAAACTTATAACATAAACATGAACAGGAGCTTGATATAAAATGTAACAATCACACACTCAAATTAAACACATGTTGGAGTTCAGAACAGCTAAAATTAACAATGCATTTGAATTGAGAATCATGGAATTGAAAAGATTGAAACCCTCAAAGCTACAGTTCATGGAAATAACAAAACTAAACTATTCTACTGATGCTCTGGTTAATCCAGGCATAAGCCTTTACATCACACCCACAGTCATATTTATACCCAATTACAAGTTAGGGTTCTTCCCAAAAAATCCCTAAAATCAAACAGAAATTAGGTAAATTATTTCTACCTAATTTGACAGTACAAATCAGACCCATATCTTCTATAATGCTCCTCCATGCTTCTCCCTAACAGTAATTAGAGTTTACTCGAAAATCCCCAAATTAACTGAAATTAGGGTTTGGGTTTTTTTTTTTTACCTTGATGTGACAAATCTCCTCAATTAGCATCGACCCATGTCTTCTCTGCTTCTACTGGTGCCTTTCCCATACCTTGATTTCTTTTCTAGCTTCACCTAATTCTCTACCATGTCTATCAATGCTTTTTCTCTATTTTCAAAACCCTAGACTAGGGGAAAACAGTGAAAAGAAGTGAGAGGCATGTTAGAGTGAGAGGGGTTTCGGTGGTTGAGCAGGTGGAGAGTTGGTGGTGGCGGACATGGAGGTACGGCGTTGGTGGCAGTGGAGTTGGTGGTGTACGGTGTGGAGAAGGTGGTGGTGCGGGTAGAGGTGAAGAAAGAGGAGAAGAAATGATTAGGGTTTCTTTTATTTTTGGGTTATATATCCTAGGGTTATTTCGGTGTGATGCGGGTTCATAGAGTTTTGATGTCTAGCAATACTAAGCCGTGGGATGTGAAGATGGTAGATAGATCCAACGGCTTGATTGAACGGAGCATGTATCGACCGTTAGATGTATAATACATCAAAATTAACGGTGCAAGATGGAGTTAGGTGCTGTGGTGTGAAGCGGATGTATCAGCATTTGATGAACAACAAGGAGCGACCGTTGGATGTGGTTGAGATCCAATCTGACGGCTAAGAATGGGAGCGATTTTAGGCTTGGGTCTTAGGCTTAGAATTTAGAATTTGGGCTTGAGAAATGAGTTTGGGCTTGGACAATCTTTCCTCTTCAAGCCCATTTCTAACCTTTTGGTCTTGTGCACAACATTCTTCGCGGCTTCCTTGCGTAATTCCTCTCGGCTTTTCACCACTTTTCTGCTCCGCAAATCATCCAGACTTTATTTGGTACCTAAAAATGCAAAATTAATTAAGAAAAATATTTATTCTTGAAAACAATGAAAATACAGAATATGGGATAAAATGTAGAATTAATGCACAAAAGATGAGTTAAATGCCAAGAAAAATATATAGAAATATGCACTTTTTAGCACTCATCAAATACCCCCAAACCTGAATTTTACTTGTCCTCAAGTAAAACAAAACTAAGGAAATCCTACCTATACCACTGTCGCTGGTCTCTCGAATGCATTTAGCGTATGCACTAAGCCTTTTAAACCACTAAGTGTCCCTAGTGGACGAGTGAAGTCTCGTGAAGGTTTGCTTAGAACGTACCTACAAAGTTCTAGGTCAAAATATAAGCTCAGATTCCATCAAATGTGACATGTGCAAGTCAGTTTAAGCTCACAGCAAAATGGAGATGTCAATCTAGCTATCTAAGGCACAATCCTAGCACTGATAACAAATAAAGACATGTGATAAGAGTGTAAAGTGTATCTACACATGTGTGAAGAAAGATCGGATGTTATGACTACTAATCACCAAGAGATAGTTTCTCAGGCTAAGAACCAAGGTCGAAATCTAGCTAGCTGTCCGGACTTTACGAGAATTGTGAATGAGTTGGAGGTATTTCACAATTACTCGCGTTGTACATCAATGGCATACACCCTTCCTTGCTTATTACAATAAAACACAAAAGATGACTCTTTACATGACTCTTATTTACATTGACTACTCTCTTTTATTTTTGGAACAAGAGAGAATGGAATTGATAAATACTTGATTGATTTTTTCATTTTTCTCATTTTTCTCATTTTTTTTTTTTTAAGGAAACACTTTTGATACATGAGCAAGAAGAAACAAAAAATTACATGACACTTTGCAAGAGGTAGCCCTTTTGGATGCACCCAGTTAAATTCGATGGTTGTTTTTCTTAATGTAACCTCCACCTTCTATCCCAACCAACCAAAGAACAAGTTAGTCAAGTTTCGTTCAGTATTCTAAAGTGATTGGCAACTAAAACTTCCGATAGAACACCTTGAAGATCGAGGCTATACATGTATTGGTAGATCGTGCGCGTGCAAGTTTCTTATCACTATGTGAATTGTGCTAGAATCAGGGTGCCTAAATATCTAGACTAAGACTCCTAATAATTACATATTTGCACAAGAGTCAACATTTCAAGGTAAATGAGCTCCATTTTTATGTTTTTTTTTTTTTCAATTTTTCAATTTTTTTGGAATTTTTCAATTTTTTCAAAAAGATGGAGTTCTTGTTTTCAATTATGGCATATTATCGTGGTATCTAATCTATACCCCCAAACCTAAACTAAACATTGTCCTCAATGTTTCAAAAGATGTAAAGAATTATAATACAACATATGGAGAGGATTATGCTGAGTAGAGAAAAAGGAAAGAGAATACCCGATTTCGGCGAAAGCAGAATTAAAACTCCGTTATCCAAGGCAAAACTCCAACATATTCGGAGTCACAATGGATGAGCACAAAATATATACAAAAGGAAATTTAACTAACACATTATCTACAAGAAAATTTGGTTTTTAATGGGATTGGACTTTTTGGGAAAATTTTGGTTTTGTCGGGAGACATTTAGAAACTTTTTTTTTTTTTTTTAAAAAAAAAAAAGAAAATAAAATTTGGTTTTTGAATGGGAGCAAGCCCACTGTTGGTTTTGTGTTTGCTTTGGCTCAGGTGGTTTGAAAACGTTTGGTGAAACTGAGTCCAAAATCTCGGCCTAGAATTTGGGTACTCGGCCCACTAACGAGTTAACCTAGCGGGATCGGTTACAAGCTCAGCTGGGTTTAAAAACCCAGAATACAAAATACCAGTCCAAATTAAACAAGCTCACAAAAATTAAATACAAGCCCACAAATTAAACAAACAAGCCCACAAAAATTAATTACAAACCCAACGGAAAATAAAAAGCCCAAAAATTGGCTTTAATATTACAAGCCCACAATTAAAAATTGGAAGCCCACAATTCGGGTTCTCTTAAATGGGTTACCTTTTAAGCACAGCCCAGCTGCTCTGATATTGTTGCAAAAACCCAGTTGGGCTTTGGTTCTTTTCCTTGGTGGCGTCCCAGCGGAGGAAAAACAGGTTCAGAACAGCAGGTCCAACAGCAAATGAAGTGAAGCAGATGCAGATGCAAATGCTATGCAGTGAAATTCAAAAATAGCTAATAAAACTACAAGAAAAACACAGCACCAATCCCCGGCAGCGGCGCCAAAAACTTGGTAGGCTTCTAAAAGGTCATACAAATTATAACCGCAAGTGCACGGTCGTCGGTTGTAGCTCGTGCAAGTACGGGTCGATCCACAGAGACTGGGGGTGTTTGGAATTTCTAGCTATTTGAGCTCTAAATTGCTATTGGGCTTCTAATTGTGCTTTGGGCTTAGTGGGTTTTTGTAACAATGAAATGGTTTTGGGCTCAGTGGGATTTTGGATTGACTGTGAACTTATGGGCTTTTGGTCTTTTGAATTGCACTGGGCCTTTGGGCTAACAGTGACTGTGAATTGGGCTCAATGTCTTTTGATGTGAACTGGGCCGTTGGTTTCTAAACAGATACAGTGGGCTTTTGTAATGACTGGACTTGTAGCCCAGAATTGAACTGGACCTGGAGCAGCAGCAGTGGTGGCTTCAGCAGAAGCAGTGCATAGCAGCAGCAACAGCAACAGCAAGTAGTAGCAGCTGGGGGAGAACTGGCAGCAAGGCCAGGGAAGGAAAAGGGCAGAAAAGCCAAAAAGACCTAGTGCAGCTGGAGCTAAACAAGGCAGCAGAGCACTAGGCCAAGGTAAAACATGGATATTTACAATGGCAAAAGCAAACAGCAAACAACAATGAAGATAAACAGTGAAGCAAAGACAATAAAATGACAGTGTAATAAACCAAGGCCTAAGCCAAGGGCAGTGATGTGAAGAAAACAGTGAAGTAGAAATAAGAAAACAATGAAGACAAGAGGTTGATCACTAGGACGTTGAATCCACCATTAACCTAAGGGATATTCTAATCACAGCTAAAATAATTACCAAAGTGCTAATTGTCTGATTAAAGCACAACTAGTCTAAGGGCTTAGCAACACTGAACATGAGCTGCACATGATGAAGACTATCTCAGCATTCCAAACACAACATGAATGTCATAATTTGATCTGACTCCTTACTGGTTCATAGCTTCATCTAATCCTAGCATTTGAGGTTCAGAACATGATAGACATGAAGATAAACATACATTAACAGTTGACAGTGAAACAAAACATGAATTTAAACACAATAACATAACATGGGAAGCACATAACAATGGATAAACTTAGAACATAAACATGAACAAGAGCTTGATATAAAATGTAACAATCACACACTCAAATTAAACACATGTTGGAGTTCAGAACAGCTAAAATTAACAATGCATTTGAATTGAGAATCATGGAATTGAAAAGATTGAAACCCTCAAAGCTACAGTTCATGGAAATAACAAAACTAAACTATTCTACTGATGCTCTGGTTAATCCAGGCATAAGCCTTTACATCACACCCACAGTCATATTTATACCCAATTACAAGTTAGGGTTCTTCCCAAAAAATCCCTAAAATCAAACAGAAATTAGGTAAATTATTTCTACCTAATTTGACAGTACAAATCAGACCCATATCTTCTATAATGCTCCTCCATGCTTCTCCCTAACAGTAATTAGAGTTTACTCGAAAATCCCCAAATTAACTGAAATTAGGGTTTGGGTTTTTTTTTCTTACCTTGATGTGACAAATCTCCTCAATTAGCATCGACCCATGTCTTCTCTGCTTCTCCTGGTGCCTTTCCCATACCTTGATTTCTTATCTAGGTCACCTACTTCTCTACCATGTCTATCAATGCTTTTTCTCTATTTTCAAAACCCTAGACTAGGGGAAAACAGTGAAAAGAAGTGAGAGGCATGTTAGAGTGAGAGGGGTTTCGGTGGTTGAGCAGGTGGAGAGTTGGTGGTGGCGGACATGGAGGTACGGCGTTGGTGGCAGTGGAGTTGGTGGTGTACGGTGTGGAGAAGGTGGTGGTGCGGGTAGAGGTGAAGAAAGAGGAGAAGAAATGATTAGGGTTTCTTTTGTTTTTGGGTTATATATCCTAGGGTTATTTCGGTGTGATGCGGGTTCATAGAGTTTTGATATCTAGCAATACTAAGCCGTGGGATGTGAAGATGGTAGATAGATCCAACGACTTGATTGAACGGAGCATGTATCGACCATTAGATGTATAATACATCAAAATTAACGGTGCAAGATGGAGTTAGGTGCTGTGGTGTGAAGCGGATGTATCAGCATTTGATGAACAACAAGGGAGCGACCGTTGGATGTGGTTGAGATCCAATCTGACGGCTAAGAATGGGAGCGATTTTAGGCTTGGGTCTTAGGCTTAGAATTTAGAATTTGGGCTTGAGAAATGAGTTTGGGCTTGGACAATCTTTCCTCTTCAAGCCCATTTCTAGCCTTTTGGTCTTGTGCACAACATTCTTCGCGGCTTCCTTGCGTAATTCCTCTCGGCTTTTCACCACTTTTCTGCTCCGCAAATCATCCAGACTTTATTTGGTACCTAAAAATGCAAAATTAATTAAGAAAAATATTTATTCTTGAAAACAATGAAAATACAGAATATGGGATAAAATGTAGAATTAATGCACAAAAGATGAGTTAAATGCCAACAAAAAGGGATAAATATATACATTATTTGGCACTCATCAAGAGGGTAGCCTGTAAAGAGATGAATAAATCAATATTTATGCATGGAAAGACTGATTGGTATTCCAGTATCAGACCAGAACATAAAAAAATATGAATGCATGACATAAGATATACAAATCTTAAGTTTTACACATAGAATTACCACATGTAACTAGCAGTTACACATTCAATTGGCATGTGTAACTCGCAGTTACACATCCAATTGGCATGTGTAACTAGCAGTTACACGATTTCAGAATTTTGACATTTTTGCAGCCTAGTTAGATCGAACTAGCTAACAAGAGAAATCACAAAACATAAGAATGTTCATAACACGAACCTAACCCTAACTTTATTGAACCTGTGTTTACCATGTCAGTCGCCGTGTCGATGCACAAACATGTATACCCTTCTATATAGTAAAATATTTGACCATAATTGTTATACCAGTGCTCATTCTGTATAGTAAGTAAAATCCAAGCTTTGATTCAACAATCAAAGAATCATGGCAACATCATTATATGAAAGAAGGAAAAGCATGAGCAGAAGAAAGATAACTATACAAGTAAAATCCCATATTTTCACCAATCAAAAATTGATTATCTGTATAAAAAAGGTCTGCGATCATGAAATATAACAAGCAGTGAAGAACTAATAAAAAGAATTAAGGTTCAATAACTTAACAGATCAAGTAAGATCCACCACCATCACTATTGTAAGAGGGGAATGAAGTAGCTGAACTAGAAATACAAGCTGAAATAATCATTCAAGAACAAAAAGTAAATTCAGATTTTGGTCAACAAGCAAAAGTTAACAAATTTGAAATCAAGATAACGAAATCAAGATTAAACTGCTCTAAAAAACTACATCAAAATCAGTATGTGTAAGTAAAAGTTACACATCTAGTTAGCATGTGTAACTACAAATTACACATCTGTTCAGCTTGTGTAACTAGAAGTTACACATCTGATTAGCATTGTAACTAAAAATTACACATCTATTTAACTTGTGTAACTAGAATTTACACATGTAGAAGTTACATACCGACCCCATGATCACAGACCAACGTATTATGTTGTTTGTGCAGTTGTTCCATCAAACTTACCAATCGGTGTCTTCATATCACTTTCTTCTTTATTTCAGACCTCTCTCCTAAATCTTTCAATGAAACAAAAAGTTCACGCCTAAAATATATGACAGAAAACTTTAACCATTAGTGTTGCACCCCTCACAACGCATCAAATGATGCAAAACTCAAGTACCAACCTATAAGTTAAAAGTTAAATTTTCAGATAATACACAAGCTTTAGAAAATATAGAACATAGAGAACTGTAAAAATTAAACCACTCCCTTGCGCACCAAGTGGCCATAACACCAGTGTGAATCCTTGGAAGATCCATGAAGATTTGTATCATTCCGAATCTCCACTTCCATCAGTTATGTAAATCCATCTTAGGTATATTGCGTTACTACTTAAGCCCAATAAATCCAAATTCACAAACCAGGACACAAAATCTACACACTTGAAACGTAAAACAAAAATATACTTAGCAGGTACACATGCAATGGCTTGTGTAAACGGTAGTTACACATCCATATGGCTTGTGTAAACTGTAGTTACACATCCATATGGCTTATGTAATAAGAAGTTACATATCCACTTGGCTAGTGTAATATGCAGTTACACATCCATATACTTAGCAGTACTCAAATTCATGACTTTAGAGATACATAATTATTAACGTTATTGTTTCCTATTGACAGGTAAATTTTGAAAGAATTACCCAAACTACTTGTTAAGGTTGTGTGCAACAACAATTGCAGCCTTGACTCATCTATATCTCTTGCTGAAGTCAATCCTTGGCACGTTATAGAAATGCAACTGGAACTTGTCTTCTGGCAGATTCGCTGCGACCACGCAGTAGGCTACAAAATTCAGAAAACATAAGAAACCAACAAGATTAAAGAGATGTATCAATCAAAAAAGCTTAAGAAGATAATGAATTATATGAGTTCATTAAACTTCAATATCAATTCACAGATGTTTTACGAGAGCTTCTGGTTCTATGAGTGAGTTCAGGTTGCAGAGATCTCAGGATTCAGAGTTACACATGCATCCTACTTATGTAATTAGGAGTTACACAAGCATATAACATGTGTAAGTAGAAGTTACACATGCATCCTACTTGTGTAATTAGGAGTTACACAAGCATATAACATGTGTAACTTCTAGGTACACATGCATCCTACTTGTGTAATGTGAATAAAGAATTGAAGTTATCTAACTGAATACCAATACCAGTAAAACATTCATCTGGCTCATATCAAGCTTAATTATTATATATATATATATATATATATATATATATATAATTATTTATGATAAATGTTTCGGAATTAAAATACATAATAAGAATGAATGTCATTAACAGAACTATGAGAAAGTAAGTTCTATATTAAATCAAGTCAGCATCAGATAATTAATATTAGAGAACCTGAATTGATAATACCTTGATTCTATCATATTCTCTGACAGCAACCATCTTCCAAGATACTCATGTAGGGTGTCCTGTATTAAAATGCGAAATTAGGAACTAAAAAGAGTTTATATAGATAACAAAATAAAGAAACTAGAGTCTAGAGGGTGATTAAATGTTCAAGTCCATCAAAAAATTGATAAATTTGCCACAAATAGTCACAATGAAAAGGTTAACAGGTTCTGATTTCAAATTTGAAGGCATGTGCTTACGTTCTTGGAAAACTAGGATGACTTAAAATAAGATGCTACTCAGTATACATCCCTTCTTCTCAATTATAGGTACACATTCAGTTCTGAGTAATTGCAAATCAACTAGATAGAACATTCCAAACTTCGTTTCGTTAAAAAATATTGTACCAGATGTTTGTCATTGTGAATTCAATTCTCGATAATACCTGATTGCTTTCACAGCGGCTGTTGCAACACATTTCATATTCACCGCTCGTGTTCTCTGACAATTATACATTGCCCCCTCCTTCTCAAATTTCATCAATTTGATGAATGCTAGACCCAATTCACTCATTGTTTCTCCTATATCTTGCTGAGCTTTCACAAGTCCTTCAGCCTGCACCACCAAAGAATGAATTTAACTCGAATAAAATATAATATATCCTGAAAAACAAAATCAACACTTAATACTACCATCACAGTATTTATTACATGCTTAGATACATTGCTCAGTTGTTGCTCGAAATCACGAAGCATTTCTTTCTTCTCCAGAAACTTCTAATCCTCTTCAACCACATGAGGTTTCGAACCTCCCTAATCATTTGTAACCGACTGCTTCAATTCTTTAAACATTCTAAACAAATCTCTACCTCCTTTTCGCAGGTTGACTAACTTCATTCGGAGTAACAACCGGAGTAGAATCACTAACTCAGTTTCACAATCAAACTGTGAATCACATGATGCAAAATGACATTAAGTAGCATTTTTGTAGTAATTTCAAACATAAATGAAAACCAACATCACTTTGACCTCATACACACAATGATGATATAAGACGTAATATTTTTTGCAGCAGTCAAGTATATTCAATTCAAACAACAAAGAAATCCTATAATAACAAGGTATGTATTGAGTAGTTACCATCCAAGAAGGCGTTTGTGAAGATTGACTATGTATTCTTCAGTTATAACTTCCTCGTTTCTTCTCTCACTGTTTTCAACCATCTTCATAATCTCCCCATCCTCATAAACGTATCTCAAAGAGGAATTCTACAAAATTTATAAACTCTGATTTGGTGAAAATCCAAATTATACAAAATATACATCTGATGTGTCTCAAATGAGTAAATCAAATTTTGATTGTAATAAAATCAAACATTCAAGAACAAATACAAGTAGATATTAACTTGAATCGAATCGAAAAATCAAATTAGATGAAATTCATAACAAATAAATGGGTAATAGAGATGCTAATTCACTGATTTCGAATCTGAAAACTGATTTTTAATCGAGATTTAAGATACAGAGATTCATTGATTTCCAATATAGAAACCTAATTACTATTATTTTGAAATTTCTTATCAAGACTTTTATATTAAAAGCAAGATAGAGATTAGATTTTAACAGATCTGAACTTTGATAACGAGTTCATCGAGAAATTTCATTTAAAATCATAAAAAATTACAAATTAGAGTTGATTACAAACCCTAAAAAGATTTTCGTAAAAACAAAATCGATAAATAATAGTTCAAATCGAAGAGAATGATAAAAGCATTATAGATTGACGCAACAATTCTGAAATCAGATCAAAAGAAGAAGAAATTACCTATTTCTTTCGATTTGATGGTGAATCTCACTATTTCATCCATGTTATTCTTCTTCTGCGTGCAACCTACAGATCTATTTGTTGATAATGATTATCACTTCTTTTCAATTGATTTTCACCGAATCTCCCTATAACAAGTGCTGCTGATGTTGAATTTAGGTTTAGATAATCAAGATCTTTGTTTGTAAACCTTATATTTAGGTTTTGAAATCGATTTTCATTGCAAAAATCGGTTAGAAAATGTGCATTCTCCGCCCTGTTTCTTTTGCCGAGAGAGAATGAAAAAGCAGATGAGAGAGAGAGTGAAAAAGAAAATGAAAATGAAACTGAAATCTATAACTAGTTTTATTAGGTATAAATACTAAAGGTCAGTCTTGGTATTTGTTATTTTCTGATGACGTCAGCTTCCGGTAAAATTTCAAAATCTGGCCCCAAAATTGAAAGTAATGGGCCTAGAAATATCAAAATCTGAAAGAATGGAGTTGATAGTGGAGGATCCATTTTGTGGGGTTTCTATATGTTGAACCCATATAGCAGGGGGTTATAGTATTTTTCACTAACGAATACTTAGGAGATAATGGTCCTGATTCGGAGGAGCTATCATCACTTGAATCACTCAACTCATCCATCTAAAAAAAACAAATTTTTTTTATCTTCTTCTTCTTCTTTACTCTCTCAATAATTCTTCTTCTTTATAAGAAAAACCAACCTCACTAATCACTAATTAACTTAACTTAATCATTCAACTAATCATTACACTAACTAATAATTACACTACTTAATCATTATACAAAATTAATCATAAAGGATAATTTTGGTATTAACATAAATATCTGGATAAGGGGTGGCTTAATTCACTTCAAAATGTCTTACCCGAAATAAAACCATGGTCCCCAAAAAAATCATTCTTATTTAATAATCCCTCCAATTCCACTAATTCATGAATCATACTTAACATCAAGAAATATAGTTAGTAATTACTAAACCATTTAGTTATTAAAGGAGATACCAAATATAAAAAATCCTAGGATATAACTGAGCTCTAATCGCAGCTAATGTCTATTTTATATCTTCTTGTAGGGATGTGAAGAAATACTGCTCATATAAATCAATAGGTTGAAGTTTGGAACTGAATTTGTTCTCCATGTTCTTTTCGACCGAAATATGTGATATTGTGATATCGTATTGTTGTTTCAGAACACTCTAGATGCAAAAATAAGACGGTCATATTGTATTAATACGCGTAGTGAAATGGACATACCAGCTGAAAGTAAACACTCTAGATGCAAAAGGAAAAATACATAATCTGTATAAGAGTAAAAAAAAAAAAAGCATCAAAAGTCATTGGTGTTAGAGCACTCCTCAGTCGAACTCGCAAGCGTTGCTATCTCAAGCTTGTTGTCAAGTTTAGTTTCCAAAACTATAAGTCTTGATTTCTAGTCTACTTATAGCTAAGTATCGGATTAGGATAGAAAGTGTAGTTGAGCTTTAGACTTCACGACGTTCATCGATTGAAGACGAAGAACTACTAAGGGGAACTTGTGGAACTTCATCAACAAAGGGTATGTGGAGACTTGAACTCATATATCACTCAAAAGTCTATCTACTCTATCTCCTATTTGAGACAAAAGTTGTATAGCTATATAGACTTCAATTAAACACATTTGATATCTCGAGTTGAGTTTAACTCGCTTACATATTTCTGAAAATATGTGTTGGTAAGCTTTCACTTTAACCAAGTTCATTTTATATTCTTGACGAAAGTCACAAGATGATCATATGAAAATCACTTGGTAACACCTTACATGATTTGTGTGAGAAAGTCATTTGATGTAGTCTCGGAATGTTTCGTATTGATCATTCGATCACTTGAAAATTGCTTTGAAGCTAATAGTTTGTGTGAGACAACTATTGTCGTCTTCCGAGAATGTTTCAATGATTGAAATGGAGTTTAGAACACTTAATCATAATTGGATGAAGCATAGTATGCGTACTTGCATATATGTAATCCAAGTCCGGGAACCATAGTATGCATACCCGTATGCGTACTGGTTGGTTTAGTGAAATTACGGGAACCTTGTAAGCATACCGGTACCACACTGGCGTGAGGTTCAATTCCGGTAATTTCTGCTGAGTTTGGAAGGTATGTGTACCCTTGATAAATGCATATTTCACATATATTTGGTGTCAATTCCATGTTAGTATTTGTTGGTTTTCTTGCAAATTATTGTGTGTTACGCTTGTTTTCTCTTATTTGTGTTTCATTAGGTGAATCATCCAAAAAGAAGTAAAAAAGGCTACCAAAGTTAAGTCTATGAGCGGAGAACGGTCAAAGACCAAGTGGAACTCGTTCAAGTACAAGATTTCTACTTTTTATTTTGTAGAGGACGAGAAGACAAAGGCAATGACGAAAGAACGGAGTCATTCTGAGTTCGTATGAAGAAGTTATGAGCAAAACAAGAACTCATAAGACCAAAGGTCAAGATGGTCAATTTTTAAGGAAAGTGCAATTGGCATCCACCCGTATGTTAAGGGACACCTTCCGGTTAAGGGGCAGTCAAGTTCAAGGGAATTGCTAAAGGAAGTCCGATCTTTTACTTAAGGGGCTGTCAAGATTCAATGACTGTTAAAGGCACCTGGAATATTACTCAGGGCACCTCTTCTTCTTCTTTAATATGAACATGAAGAACATGAACAATTTTTAATGGTGGTCATCATGATAATCATGATGGTGATGGATTTGATCAACAACGATATTCGAATTTGAATACATCATTGGGTTCCTGGGGACGACAGAAATCTTGGGTACTAGCCTGATTTTGATAAATCACTCATACTCGAATTTGGAAGTGGATTGTTTGCTGCCATTGATGGAGTCGAGCTGATGATGATCGGTGACTGAAGTTGGAGCTCGAGACGTCGTGACGATCACGCTGATGCTGTCGAGAGAATGACGAAGTCAGTAAAGAGATGAAAGATTGCTGCCATTGGCAGTGATGAGAAGAATGATCGGAGACGGCATGGAGCTTTGAACGAGAATGGAGCTTTTATTGATGGCAGAAGATAACGCAGTGATCGACACTGCTGTGATGATCAAGATGAATGGGGTGAAGTTCGAACGGGGCAGTGGCCGGAAGAAGAATGGCGACGATTATGGCAGTGCAGAAGTTCAGGAAGACGCTGCTATTGTTGGAAGCTCGGGTTGGCGATGGCAGGGAAGATTGTGGCTGTTGGTGCTGAAGTGGGGCCATTCAACTTCCAGTATCACGTGGTGTAACAGAAGATAAGATAAAGTGGCTGATTTTTTCTCCCGACAATGTATGACGAGAATAGAATCTCCGACGCGTCTTGGGGAAAGTATTGATATATTGCAACGCGGCTTATTGAAACCAAACAGATGGACGGATAATACGGATACACGTGCAGTTCTTTGGTGATCGAACGGACTAGGAATGATGTACACGTTTATTAGGGTGCGTTCTGTTACTCTCGATCAACATCTCATAGTTTCAGAAACTTCTGAATCGCCGCTGTGCGCATATCGAGTACGGAATATTAGGAAAAATGTCGGGATCATCTTGTATAAATAGGGTCGAATGCGATAGACCAAGACACTTCATTTTCGATACAACGCTTCTCTTTCGCTTCTTCATAGCCATTTTCCATTTGTTGCGAGAAAGATAGAAACAGAAAGAGAGAGCTAGCTTTTTACCCTGAGGTTTATTTTAAATTCTTCTTCTTTATTTATTTTCAATACTCTTTAATTACGAGTGGTTAAACTTTTAAGGGGATTTTAATAAAGTGTTACACTTCCAATTTGCAGTTTAAGAAAATGCCACCGTTTTTTTCTGAGTTTATTTAATGCCACACGTTTGATCTTTTCCATCCAAAAAAATTGTTACCTTCAGTTAGTGCATAGGTGGCATCTATCCAGCTTAGTAAAAGACATATACACCCTCAAATCTGTCACCAACTCACCAAACCCATTCCTTATTTTGAACAGTGTAAGTCATTGTCGGTCTGAGTTGGCTGGTTGGATCGGTCATCGTGCTAACCAGAATAAGCCATCGCCGGTACCGAGTTGATTCAACATAACAAAGATTAGATCGAGTTTCAGCTGTTTTCTGCGCTTTTGTCAGGCAAATTTCAGCCATTTCCCCTGCAAATTCCTAACATTCATCTATACTTCCATCGCTGCTTCATTCTTTTCAGTTCTCTAACATCCAATAAACTTATCGTGTCCCTGCAATGATTCAATCTAACACAAACACATTCAATTTCTATCTTGAGCCCTAAATTCTTCTCTGCAACCCATAACTCAAACTCAAACACATTCACAGCACAATCATCTCACAACACTACTAGGACCATGCCTATGAATCACTACCTCAACTCAAAACCCCTTTTTATCACAGACCCATTCATTCCATGGCAGTGAGCTTAATGTCCATTCGATCAGTCAACAACAACAAGATCTTCAAATTTGTCTTTCCTTCTGTTAAATCTCAATTCCACCAGTGCTTCCATCTGCATAGACAACACCAATAACATACATTCAAACCCTAAATTCTAAATTGTAATCATGGCTTCATGTCATAACCACCATACTCATCTTATCCATCTCAATTCACTGTCTATAGATACGTCCATAAATTCAACAACAAAACTGCATAACTTAAACAAAATTCATAGAGAAGAACAATTACCTCAAACTCATTTACTCAAGCACCAGCCAGTTCATCCCAGATAACTTCATAATTCATTTGAGTTCCAAATACAAACTCTAACTATTGAACTTAAGTTAGTCTCCAACCGTAACTCTCAATTCAGATCAAACCCACCTCCAATTAATCATCTAAACCCTCAATTCAGTTCATCCATCAACATCAGTTCTTAACCAACCCTAATTCAATTCCCAAATATTCTATTCTCTCAATCAAACTCAATTCATCCATCAAAATCTTCCAATCTATTCAACCCATCCTTTAATTCCTTCTTATTCACCCTTAATTGAATCTCGAAATTCATTTCAGGAACCCTAATTTCTTCACAATTTCATTAACATCTCAATTCTTCTTCAAGACAATACTACAACTTCAATTTAGCAATAACCCTTTGATCTTCATCTGTTAACATCCCGTTTAGCTTATCAATTCCAAATAAACTCAACATCAAACTCTAAACTTCACAGAAACACTTCGCTTCAACTCAATCCTGGATTCTAACCAAACCCAACTATGAACTCATCAGCACCACACTCGGTTGATTGGTTTCACTAATTTTCTGTAAGGTTTTCTCAACAGAGATTTCATCTCTGGAACGCCGGAGAAAAAGAAGAAGGAGAAGGAAGAGAAGAAAGGAAAGAGAAAGAGAAAGAGAATTCAAGTGTAGTTAGGTAATGTTGCTTCTTGTGACTGATTCAAATCGACCTAATAGTGTGAGTCATTGTCGAGTTTGGACCAACACGAATTCAAGGGTAGTTAGGTAATGTTGACACGTTGTATTGACTTTTTCAATGATTATAGACCGAGTTAGTGGGCCCTGACGGAATATCTAATGGTTGTGGCATTTAATAAACTCTGAAAAAACGGTGGCATTTTCTTGAATCGGGATTTGCAAGTGTGGCAGTTTGTTAAAAATCCCAACTTTTAATTGATTATGGATGATTTCAAAGTCCTGAACCACGAAGCAGTATTTTCTTTAACCACGTTTATTTCAAGTTTTATTTATTGTTGATTATCTTTATTATTTTTAATGTCTAAGAATATTGAGGGGTTATTTAAAATGATCAATTAAATTAACCAATCAACATTTCTTCTACTAGTTTAGGGTTGTGTGATACGTGTAATTGTCACATCAACTCTTTACACAGTAGTAAATCGCAAGAGCTGACAGAGGGATTTTGTTAAGCAATTGTGTGTAAAGATAACACTAGTAAGCAGACCGAGCTTATGCGCCTGATGTTGGGATCAACCTGATTCACAGTGTGTAAAGCATTCGACTAATTTACACCTTGAGAGCTTATTCTTGGTGGGTTGGTTGGATAGAATCTGGTAGTCGAGCGCTTTCGTATCCAGTGACAGTAGGAATCCGGGGGATAGCAGAGCTTGTTGCTATTCTACGTTTGGTAATAATATAAGTTCAACAAGAAATAAATTTGCATTTAATTAGGCTTCGGTTCAGTGATAGCGAATGATTCCCTAGTCATCTTTCTCCTTATTGTTTTAAACTAATATTTATTATTCTGTTTAATTAGTTACTTTAATTTGAAAATCTAAAAACCCCATTTCAGTTACTTTTTAAACAGCTAGAAACTCCCTGCTCTTCATGGGAACGAACTCCTTTCCATTATATTACCAGTTAATTGTGTGGAAAGAAGTTAATTAATTTGTTGCGTAAACGACGCACACTCAACCCGTTCGTATATTGTTGAACCCAAACTTAGTCCGGCCACTTAAGTATGCGTATCCGTTTGCATACTTGAGTAGATGATGTTCTAAAATCGGTTTGTTCATGAACTAATACATTTATATAATAAGGATTGCAATCTTTTGCAAACCGTGGCTATAATATTCATGAATTGATTCATGTGGGTCAAAATCGATTTTGCTTCAATTATGTCTTGTATACTTCTATAAAAATATAAACAATTGAACAACTCTAGAACTAGTTTCATTTGAGTCATTTGAACTAGTTATGGTTAAGATGAATAAGGTTGATATGAAAGTGTTCATATGGCTAACTTCGGTTAACTATTGTTGAGCCAACAAGGTGCACACATTTGGGTACGGTTAATCATATCTAAATGAAGTCACTTTTCATTTGTGTGCAACAAGCTAAGTTCGATCTAACGGAAAGATATTAGCTTGAGTCTAATCAGGTTTTCATCTAACGTTGAATATTGAATGCTTTGTTACCAAGGTAGCGTTGATTGCAAACCCTGATTTTTGAAGACTATATAAATGAGAACTCTAGCAACTGGGAAACCTAATTCCAACACCTCCTGTGTGATACTAGTTGCGACTAGAGTCGTTCTCCTTTAACCTTAGGTTTTTCACGAAACCCTGTAGGTTAACGACTTAAAGACTTCATCGGGATTGTGATGCCAGACCCAACTATTTTCTTTGTAGTTGCGTGTTCTGATCTTGTTGTTTTCATCGTGATTGAGTACTATCTTCTCTAAGATTTTCTCGAGATTTAATCTCCGATAGGCAAGATAAAAAGTAGTCATAAACATTTTTGTCTCATGGTTTGTGATTCCACAATATCTTGTTTCGCTACCATACGATTAAGATTATTATGAGGTGATTGATATTTTTAGTCTGTTCTTTGAGAATATAAGTCTGGCATATCAATTGTCTCTTGTTCACCTTGACTTATCAAAAGACGGAAAAAAACTCATAGGTTTATCTGTGGGAGACAGATTTATCTATACAATAGACTTTTCTGTGTGAGACAGATCCGTTTATCAAGTCTTCGACTTTGGGTCGTAGCAACTCTTAGTTGTGGGTGAGATCATCTAAGGGAATCAAGTGCGTAGAGTCCTGCTGGGATTCAGAGACGTAAGGAGAGAAAATGTACCTTGATCAGTGTGAGATTGGTTAGGGCTCAACTACATTCCAGTCTGAAGTTAACTTGGAGTAGGCTAGTGTCTGTAGCGGTTTAATACAGTGTGGTGTTCAAATTTGGACTAGGTCCCAGGGTTTTTTTGCATTTGCGGTTTCCTCGTTAACAAAATTTCTGGTGTCTGTGTTATTTCGTTTCCGCATTATATTTGTTTATATAATTGAAATATCACAGGTTGTGTGTAAATTCAATCAATTGTGAATCCAACCTTTGGTTGTTGATTAATTGATTGACGCTTGGATATTGGTCTTTGGTACCATCCAAGTTGTTTCACATAATAATCAGGCTCACGATTTCTATCTGTTTGATTTGCTTATTACGTTGTGAAACAGAGATACAACTCTTGGACATATTTCCATTGATTGAGTCTGACTGTCTAGTTGATTCTCTTGGAATTATATTGGAGTTTGTACATACAGATTGCTAAGCGAAATATTGGGTGTGGTTGTTAGACCCCCGCTTTTTTTTATTGGTATCAGAGCAGGCAAACACATTTAAGACCTTTTAAGTCTGTGTTTGTAGTGATCTGACTCTATGGACAGTAGTGCTATCTCTGACAAAAGCATCACCAGAGACAAAAGTTTTGTTTCGATGAATCTATTGAAGAGAAAGATTTGTCAATCTCACATATAGATGAACATTTTGTTCCTACGAAACAAACAAGTATTGATATGTGTTACCCTGTTTTTCTTACTGACGAATCTGATTCTGCAGTAGAAAGAAAAGCATCCCGAGAGAGTGCAACGATTCTAAAACTTTTTAGAATCTGGGCAGTTGAAATCAACAGGCTGAAACACAAGGTCAATACAACGGTTGGTATGATAAAATATCATGATTCCCAACTACGGGTTCTTCGTGAGGAAAATGATGTAGGTTGTTCATCACGAACCTTACTCGAGGCTAAGCTCAAAGAAGATGCCTTTGAAATTGTACAACTTTTGAGTAATATTTTTATTCAAGATAAAAGTCGTTCTTGGGAGTCTGTCATACCAAATACTTCTGACTCTACTGTGATATTTGAAAACATGACTAAGTCTAATCATGTTTCTCAAATGAAAACAGCTTCAGAAGTTAAACTGCAAACTCTTCCTATTGATAAAGAAGTGCTTGGTTCCTCCACTAATCATGGATTTACCTCGTCTCATGGAAGGAAGAAATCTTATAACGATGTTTCTAATGCTACACAATCTAATCACTCCGGTGATCAAAAAGTATGTCTTTTTTTTGGCTTTTCATGGTCGGTTTCGGCTCGGTTTCTAGCAAAACCAAACCAATACCATTATTGTCGGTTTCTAAAAAAAATTACCAATATCGAACCATTAATCATCGGCTCAGTTTCCACTGGTTTCATTCGGTGTCGGGTTTTTCCAATGGGTTATGGAAAACTGATTACTCAGTTCCTTTTTTTTTAAGTAATTTTATTCAATTCCAAAAATAAATATATTGAGAGATTTTTACACAAATTTAATTACACATAGTTCATTTATCTAAAAATTTATCCCAACAATCATAATAATTCATTGAATAATATAAAGAAAAAATTGATTTGAATTCTAAAACCCTAACTTCATACTTCCATCTCCTCCCGGATCCATCATGAAGAATTCTTTGTGAAGCTTTTTCTTTCCCTTAAACCAAAAATCAGTCATTAATTAATAGAAAAATTAAGACATTAATCAATAGAATGAAACCAGAGAAAACCCCAATAAAATAAACACACATGCATTAACATCTCAGTAAAAAAATCAAATTCAGAATCAATCAAATTTTTATTACCTTTTCTAGCAAGTTCTGATGAAGAAAACCCAGTAGAAGTAACCAATAAAAATACAAATTGATCTAACGGTAAACTAATTTGTCTTCTTTGTCAAAGATTTCTCAACATCCACCATCTTCTTCTTTGCTTCAGGCCTTCACAGTACTAACAATAAAAAATCAGGCTCAGATTCAACCAAAACCAAAAAAAAAAAACTCAAATTTGTATCTTACACTCATGAATGACATCCTCTTATGAGATGGATATAGATAAAAAAAGAAAGAAAAAAGAGAAGGTGGTGGAGCATAGCAGTGATAAGGATCATAGCAGCCGTGGAGGAGAAGCGAGAGGAAGAAAGAAAAGAGAAAAAAATGAAGTTTTAGGGTTACTCGTAAGTGATAAGGAGTTTTTATACTTCTAATCAATGGTTAGGATCTATTTTTAATGGATCTAGGGTTAAAACTTAAGGTTAAGATGGAGGGTGTAGATTAAATTAGAGATATTACATCAACAGCCTATAATAAACGGTTTCCCATTAGTTATCGGTTCGGTTTTTATATCAAACCAAAACGAACCATTAATCTCCGTTTACATATTTTTTAAACCAAAACCAACTATTAGTAAATGGTTCGGTTCAGTTTTTATCTAATCGACTCGGTTCGGTCTGGTTCTAGCGGAAAACCGGAACCATGTTCACCCCTAGTCTTTTTTGTAATTCAAAAGGACATGTTCAACGAAAGAGAAAACTAAAGATGAATGACAATTATTTTGGTCGACTTCATCATACCTTGGATTTTATTCTCAAAGGTGTAACTGACATTCGGATGTCTAAACCTATTTGTTTTAGTACTTTCCCTGTGAATTCTCCCAGGAAAGCCAGGTAATGCTCATCGAACGTTCGAACCAATTGTAGCAGTAATACAAATCGTGCAAGGAGATTTCAGAAAGGTCCCTCTCAACCTAATGTAATCAATGATATTCAAGATGTGAAAAAGGTTCATGTAGATTGAAGCAACAGTGGAGATATGAAGGACAACCTAAATCTGATAATTGAAGGATACAAGGATCTTATAAACAGGCTGTCAAAATCCTCCGAACAAACTTCTTCTGGTAAGGACTCGAACTCTGTCTCGTATTTTGATGACATCAAGTTTTATGATAATTTTTCACATCAAAAAGGATTATTTCCTAGAATTGGAAGGCAAAAGAGACTCAACCGTGAACACCATTCATTTAATGAGCTTAGGTCTCATACTTGTACTAATTAATCACAAGGGTTGAATGCTTACTCATAAAAATCCTGTTGAGTAAGAATTGTTAATAATCGGGTATACTTTCGCCAAAAAAAAATGCTTTCTGTTTAGTTGAGCTATTTTCTTATCGTCCATAGCTAAACTATTGTCCACAAACAACTTTTCCTTAGTATTGGTTGTGTCTCAAGAATCTCGTCGATTGTTGTTTTTTTTTTAAAATAGGTTTTTGTTGCAACTATGTTTCCTGCTATTCTTGTACTCTAAATTGTTTCTCTATGGAGATATAAAATTTATTGAGCCAAATTTTTGTGAAAGAAAATCTTCACGTAGCAAAAATGTATTATTTTGCCTTGCCTTGTAAAAAGGTACGTTCGTTTTTTTTTTTGGGTTTGGATTGTGTTCGTACGAGTACCCATGACTTACTTGTCACGAACTGTCTTTAGAAACCCTAAAAGGTTACCTTCCGTAAGAAACCATTTAAATACCAAACCTATTGAGACACGTACGCATACTCTAGGTTTTTGTCGTTTTGTCAAGAATGTCTTCACCTTATCGCACTGGTGGTTTTGCAAGAGGTTTTCTTGATAAAGGTATTGATTTCGAGTCCGAGGGGAGGAAGAAAAGAACCCTAGTAGAATATAATGATCAAAATCCTAATGCCTCATGCTACTATGCCTATACTCATCAGGATGTTGAGAATGAGGATATGGTTTCTGCTGAAGTGGTTCATGATTTTCTTAAATACTTTGAGGAAGGAAAACTGCAACTCGTTGATACTATGAAGGGTCTTGATGTGTTAAGAACTGAGTTGAAAAAGGCTAATTCATACCTTGTTCTCATGAAGACACATGTTAAAGATCTTCTCAATGAGGATATCTTCTGTGAAGAAGCAGTGGATGCTGTCGATCACAAGCTCAAAGGACTCAAGACTCGTGGAGATTCCGGAAGTGGTATTTGATTTCCGTTCATGATCGGTTTTTTTGGTTTAGGAGTCTTTTGATTTTTGCTAGTTATTTTTATTTTGTCTAGGAAAGTTCTTATAAAAATTTATTTTTGTGTTTTAAGAAGGATAATTAGGGTGTGGAACAACCATTATTGTGAGTACACATTAGCTATTTCCATCTTGCAATGTTTTTAGATTTATATATTTAAATTCTAAAGTTTATTTGGAAGATGATTTTGCAGTATTAATCTTTATGGTTTCATACATTTCAACTTGTTATCGGATATGTGTGTTTGCGTCCGTGAACTGTGATTGTCCCATATATGTCAAAAGTTAAGTCTTTCATATGTTATTATGCAAATATTGATAAAAGATTGAATGAACTTTTGACAACAAAAGTTAAGCCTATTATGTCATTATGCAAATATTGATGGAAGATAGGATGAACTTTTGTCTACAAAGATTAAGTCTATTACATGTCTCTATGCAAATATTTACGAAAAATAGAATGAATCTTTGAATATTCCGCAGTATTGATCTTTCCCTGATCCATTTCTTGTGAATATATTGTGTGGCTCCATAAGTTCTCTTATGTTGAGCATTTCCGATTGAATTAATCATGGGTTCTCTTGTGGTTAATTTGATTGAGTATTTTGGATACAAATTCATGCTTCATGTGATTTGTTAATGTCCAAAGAAATCCTTATTTTCTTGTGAAAGTATGGTCGCTCTTGTTGTTCTTTCGGGAATGAAATTTTATGGGGGGGAGTTCTTATTTGAACTTGTGCTTAATTTCCAAATCTTTGTGGGGAGTGCGGCTGTGGAATATTATAGGAGTTTTCTTGTATCTTTATTAACTCCTTGATGAATACACTAGTTTCGAGTATGTGAAATCATCGAAACAAAGTTGATATGTTCTCTTTTGGTCATGAAGTATGTATATGGAAATTTCATTAGGATCCCACTAGTTTTCGTACCTTTGCCAATTTTATTGAAAAAAACGGGGGGAATTAATGTGTAGTACACACTACAAATACATATGGTTTACGTATCCTTATGTAAGGGGGAGTGGTTTTCATGTGAGATGAAGTATTGACTAAGGGGGAGTGATACAATTACATTTACATATACATATACATATACATATACATATACATATACATATACAATTACCACAAATACATATCACCATAGTATTGTTGTAAAAGTTATGATACAATTGGACTTTGATGTTGTGTAATAATACTATGACACTGTATAACAATGATTGAGAGATATTGTTTTCTCATTGTTATAGCTATGGATCTTCAACAACTATGATACTGAGTTGAACACATTCGGAATCACTGGAGTACTTGGAAGTGACGAAGATTTCGAGTAATGTTGAAGAACCAAAGAAATCAAGCATTTGGATTGAGAGATACATGGTTTATTTATTTTGTATTACATATGTATTGATAGTTTTGTCACTAAAATTGACAAAGGGGAGATTGTTAGAGCATTGCTCGGTCGAACTCGCCAGCGTTGCTATCTCAACCATGTTGTCAAGTTTAGTGCCAAAACTATAAGTCTTGATTTCTAGTCTACTTACAGCTAAGTCTCGGATTATGATATAAAGTGTAGTTGAGCTTTAGACTTCGCGGCGTTCATCGATTGAAGACGAAGAACTAATAAGGGGAGCTTGTGGAACTTCATCAACAAAAGGTATGTGGAGACTTGAACTCATCTATCACTCAAAAGTTTATCTACTCTATCTCATATTTGAGACAAAAGTCGTATAGCTATATAGACTTCAATTATACACATTTGATATTTCGAGCTGAGTTTAACTCGGTTACATATTTCTGAAAATATGTGTTGGTAAGATTTCACTTTAACCAAGTTCATTTGTATTCTTGACGAAAGTCACAAGATGATCATATGAAAATCACTTGGTAACACCTTACATGATTTGTGTGAGAAAGTCATTTGATGTAGTCTCGGAATGTTTCATATGGATCATTCGATCACTTGAAAATTGCTTTGAAGCTAATAGTTTGTGTGAGACAGCTATTGTCGTCTTCCGAGAATGTTTCAATGATTGAAATGGAGTTTAGAACACTTAATCATAATTGGATGAAGCATAGTATGCGTACTTGCATATATGTAATCCAAGTCCGGGAACCATAGTATGCATACCCGTATGCGTACTGGTTGGTTTAGTGAAAGTACGGGAACCTTGTACGCATACCGGTACGCGTACTGGCGTGAGGTTCAGTTCCAGGAATTTCTGCTGAGTTTGGAAGGTATGCATACCCGTTCGCATACTTGCGAACCCAAACTTAGTCCGGGCACTTAAGTATGCATACCTGTTTGCATACTTGAGTAGGTTATGTTCTACACTCGGTTTGTTCATGAGCTAATACATTTATATAATAAGGAATGAAATCTTTTGCAAACCGTGGCTATACTGTTCATGAATTGATTCATGTGAATCAAAATCGATTTTGCTTCAATTGTGGCTTGTATACTTCTATGAGAATATAAACAATTGAACAACTCTAGAACTAGTTTCATTTGAGTCATTTGAACTAGTTATGGTTAAGATGAATAAGGTTGATATGAAAGTATTCATATGGCTAACTTCGGTTAAGTTTTGTTGAGCCAACAAGGTGCACACATTTAGGTACGGTTACTCATATCTAAATGAAGTCACTTTTCATTTGTGTGTTACAACCTAAGTTCGATCTAACGGTTGAAAGATATTAGCTTGAGTCTAATCAGGTTTTCATCTAACGGTGAATATTGAATGCTTTGTTACCAAGGTAGCATTGATTTCAAACCCTGATTTTTGAAGACTATATAAAGGAGAACTCTAGAAACTGGGAAACCTAATCCCCACACCTCCTGTGTGAGACTAGTTGCGACTAGAGTCGATTCTCCTTTAACCTTAGGTTTTCACGAAACCCTGTAGGTTAACGACTTAAAGACTTCATTGGGATTGAGAAGCCAGACCCAACTATTTTCTCTTTAGTTGCGTGTTTCGATCTTGTTGTTTTCTATCGTGATTGAGTACTATGTTCTCTAATATTTGCTCGAGATTTAATCTCCAATTGGCAAAAAAAAAGTAGTCACAAACATCTTCGTCTCATCGTTTGTGATTCCACAATATCTTGTTTCGCTATCATACGATTAAGATTATTGTGAGGTGATTGATATTTCTAGGCTGTTCTTCGGGAATATAAGTCTGGTATATCAATTGGTTCTTGTTCACCTTGATTTATCAAAATACAGAACAAAACTCATAGGTTTATCTTTGGGAGACATATTTATCTATACAGTAGACTTTTCTGTGTGAGAAAGATTGGTTTATCAAGTCTTCGACTTTGGGTCGTAGCAACTCTTAGTTGTGGGTGAGATCCTCTAATTTCAATCAATTATATTTTCTTATGATAATACTCAATACGATAGAATACAACAAGATCAGAACACGCAACTACAGAGAAAATAGTTAGGTATGGCTTCACAATCCCAATGAAGTCTTTAAGTCGTTAACCTATAATGGTTTTAGAAAAACCTAGGTTAAAGGAGAATCAACTCAAGTCGCAACTAGTATCACACAGGAGCTGTGGGGATTAGGTTTCCCAGTTGCTAGAGTTATCCCTTATATATTCTTCAAATCAGGGTTTACAATCAATGTTACCTTGGTAATAAAGCATTCAATATTCACTGTTAGATGAAAACCTTATTAGACTCAAGATAATATCTTTCAACCGTTAGATCGAACTTAGCTTGTTACACACAAATGAAAAGTGACTTCATTTAGATATGGGTAACCGTACCTAAACGTGTACCCTTGTTGTCTCAAAAATAGTTAACCGAAGTTAGCCATATGAACACTTTCATATCAACCTTGTTCATCTTAACACAACTAGTTCAAATGATTCAAATGAAACTAGTTATAGAGTTTTTCAATGGTTTATATTCTCATAGAAGTATACAAGACACAATGAAGCAAAATCGATTTTGATTCACTCGAATCAATTCATGAACATTATATCCATGGTTTTCAAAAGATTGTATTCCTTAATTTATAAATGTACTATTTCATGAACAAAACAATTTTAGAACATAACCTACTCAAGTATGCAAATAGGTACGCATACCTAAGTGGCCAGTATGCGAACGGATACGCATACTGTCGTACACCACCAAACTCAGTTGAATTCCCGGACTTGAACTTACGCCGGTACGCATACGGGTATGCAAACTAAGTTCTCGGACTTTCAACTAACCCGCCAGTACGCATACGGGTATGCATACTATGGTTCCCGGACTTGGAATAACTTGCAACAGTTAGCATACAAGTACGCATACTGTGCTATATCCAATTATGGTTAATTGTTCTAAACTTCCAGTTCAATCATTGAAATATTCTTAGAAGACGACAACCACTCCCCTTTACATAATGATTTGTAAACCATATGTATTTGTAGTGTAAACTACACAAAAATTCTCCCCTTTTTTGTCAATATAAATTGGAAAAGGTACAAAAACTAGCGGGATCATACTAAAATTCTCATAGAGATACTTCATGACTAAAAAAGAACATATCAACTTTTTTTTGATTATTTCACATAGTTGAAACTTAGTGTATTCATCAAGGAGTTTATAAAGATACAAGATAACTCCTAAAATATTCCACAGCCGCACTCCCCACAAAGACATGGAAATTAAGCGCAAGTTCGAAAGAACTCTCCCCCATTTGATGTCATTCCCGAAAGAACAACAAGAGCGACCTTACTTTCACAGGAAAAGAAGGATTTCAAGAAAACACTAAGATACTTAGAAGATACATCTACTAGAAACAAATGTGGAAAATAACCTTATCTCGAGCAAATTAAATCTAAAAAAATAAAATAAAACCGAGTTAATCTCGGGAGGGTTTACCAGAGGTGTGCCCACAAAAACCATGACTTCTAATTGGTCACAAGTATCCAAAGAGCTATGAGGACATACAATTTCTCAACCTATCTCCAAGTAACTAGAATTCCAAAGAAAAAAAAGGTGCCAGATCTAAGGATGACTGAAGAAAAGGGGAGACACATCCGCAACACTGCTAGATAAAGAGATATCCGCTACACAGCTAGATAAACATTGTAAGATGCGTCCGCTGTTTTACAGCTAGATAAGATTAGGAGAGAGATAAAAATGAGAGGGACATCTGCTACATAGCTGGACTAATTACGTGTGATGAGTTGAACCAGTGCTAGAAAGATCTTGTGCCAGATGGGAAGCGGAATTACAAAGCAGCCAAATGTATCTTTCTTCGACTCTCTCATAGTGCTCAGTAGAAACAACGTCCTCTTCGATCTTCAACTGTTGATGATAAACTATCGAACCTCATAGAACCTTGACAATTAACTCTTCTCTTCGATTTCTTGCTTGACTTATAAATTTCTACTTCCCTTTGGCCTTATTGAACAAAATGTAACGATGATTTTTTTTCATTTTTCATTTTTTTCATTTGTTTTTTTTTTCATTTTTCTTTTCTTTTCTTTTCATTTTTTTTTTTGGAAACAAAAATTACAAGACAACAATTTACATGGCCATGAGAGAAGGACTTTCAAAACTTGGATCTTCGCAACTTGTGATGTCTTGGTATCATGGATTCTAACAACTTATATCATTTTCTCTTATAACTTCAACTTTGATTTTTGAATTATTCTTTTTTCTTGTTGCTTCTAAACCTAAAACGTCTTCAACTTTCTTCATAGATTTTGATGTCGCTTCGCTTGTTGATGATGATAAGTTTCTACTGAGAGAGAGTCGTAATCCAGTAACCAAGACTACATTGTGAGGTTGCTTTGTCTTTCTGGCATTTCCTGACCTACTTGCCTTTCCATCATGTATGGTTAGGTCCATCATGGTTACCCTCTAAAAGGAACAAGTTCTCTCCTGAATTTCAAGGATCTCAATGTTTTTTTCTCTAATGTCTCAAAAGGTTGTTATCCCTAGCATTCCAATTTCTATCTTTTCCGTGAGAAACGATATGTAAACTTAGCTAACCGGGTACCATGTGACGCTAGAAGTTTCAAAAGTGCAACTAAAAAGTTCTTCCCCAAACTTAAATCTAACATTGTCCTCGATGTTCTAAAGATAAAATTAAAAGCATGAACAAGGAGAAACTGTTACCACTTGAAGAAAAAGAGTTAAGGAAAGATATTACCATGTTGCATGAGCATGGGTTACCTCCCAATAAGTGCTAAGTTTAAAGTCTTCAGCCAGACTTAGGAAAGGATTAGTCAACTCGAACCGTATAACAATAGCCGGAATAACTGTGGGTCTTCAAAACCAAATAGAGCTGACCAAAGGAAACTGCAGTAAACCAAGAAAATGAACAAGACTAGCATGCCCTTACCTAGTTTCCTGATTAAGACAACTACATCTAATTGTGGTTCAGGTTCAGGTTCTATAAAAGGGTCTAAATATATTTATTTAGGCTGCAACTCCTCAAAAGTGAGATCCGAATTATTAAGTCCTAGAGTCTGTAAAAACTCAAATAAAAATTTAGAAGCACATAATAATAACCTAAATAATTGAGGATCCTCTAAGTCAATCAGGTTTGACTTACAAAATTGACCACAGTGAGGGTAGTAGTCATTCTTAAGAAAATGTGTTGATTCTAATTTCCTAAAGCATTTAGGTTTAGTCTCACAACTAAAATTCGACACATTTGAAATATAAACGTTCCCACATTTGGAGGAAAACTATTTGGTGGGAAAACAAAGTCAATAAGGGTATCATAGCCTGGGCAAACCACATCAACCAGAGGATAGGTTTCTAATGACTGAACTTCTTTCTGGACATTATTAGGTTCGGGGAAACGTGTATGGAGATAATCTTGTACGATGGTTGAGGCAAAAATTTCAAGCCCTACACGAGGGAACTTTCTAAGAGTTAAAGGTAAAGCACATGGAGAATGATAATCACCCCCAAACTTAGAGTTTTGGGTGTCTCTAGGTAGACTAACTACAATTTCCCTAATTTCTAGATCATCGGAATCCTGAAAATGGTCAATTTTTTCTGTTAGGTTATACTCAGGTGATGCATCCTCACTCATATTTAAAAGCTCTACGAGTTCATCTTCTTCGTCTAGGACTATTGTTTTTAAATCGCTAGACTCTAAAACATTATTCTCAGAATAAACTCGTTCCTCTAAATCATTATCGGCTTTGTAAACAAGAAATACTACATCGTCTAAAACGAGGGTATCTCTAGTCAAATCCTCGTCCTTTTGAATAAGTGAATAATTATTAAAATTATTTGGATTTGAAATAGAAATAATATTATCATTGTAAAGCTCAATTGGAGTATCCATTTCCTGATCACTATTCCTACATAAGTATGATTCTCCATCAACACTATCCTCATCATAATAACATGAAAAAGATCGAACCTCATCAAAAAAAGTAGTGCTACCAATTCTAACCTTGTTATCTTGATTATGTAAATAACTATCTTCATTCTCAAGGGTATTATTGGATAAACTATATTGGAAATTCAAGTAATTTCGAGCAATTATTTCGTTCGTCTCAGCTATCCGCTTGAGGTGGTCTTCTAAAGAAGGTTCACTCATTATTGTAGTTCTTTCGTCTATAATTATACTATTCATGTCAGCTAACTTATGCGTCGACTCAGCTAACTTCCTGAGGGACTCTTCTAAAGGAGGAATATGAACAGAGGGATCATAAAAAGTACTACTTTTCAATAGTTTGATTGTATCCTTTAGAGACAAAGAACTAGTACTATAATCTTCTTGCTCGTAAGACTGATGCATGTGTGGATAGTAATTGAGCTCACCAGGGTATGACCCATATCCTTCCAAAGGATGGCGTTCCCAACCACTATTCCCAACATGGTCATAAAAAGGATGATGTCCATATTCAAATTCAGGTCGATAATCATTGTATTGGCTTCTATCATACCAGTTCGACATTCTTAATTGCAAGGGAATTCTACACAATCACAAACAAGGCTGACTCGACCAAATCAAACCTATAAAATCTAGCAAACAACAAGTATGATGGACCCACTTAGATTGTTTATAGACCAGCTTCTAATCTTTCGAAAAGGAATTCGTTACAATCTGAGCAAACCTCTCTGGAATGAATCCGAGTTTAAGTAAGTTGAATTGAGACGAGGGAAGCTGCGAGGAGCTTTGATACCCAAGGTCTCACCGGTATTATAAGGCGGCGCAGTCACGCATTCAACTCGCAGAAATCATCATGAACTTCAAAGTATGCTCAAAAGAGTAACCAATATTTTTCGAACGACTTTCCTATTAAGCTCGTTACCCTATAGGTCTTGTTCTAGTCAAAATTTTAAGCTTAGGTTCGCGTTTGGTTTCGTTTTCCTAAGGCGGGAAAGAAGGAAACGGTGATGAAATCCGAGTCCTTATCTTAATTTGGCCAGGCCTTGCCCTTTACTAGGAAATTAAAACAACCGTATTCAAATCCTCAGCATTTATTCACCTTAAGGCATACAATAAACCCGCTGACAGGGGATTCGCGGGTGTTTCGAAAGCTTACCTCCCGTATTGGACGGGCGCAGAACCGATGGAGTCGACTCGGGCCACGACTCCTATGTCATGTGCGAACCCGAGGGGCCGAGACGATATTGTAATTGTCTTCCTTCCCTGCAAACAATTTTATATTTAATGTACCCTTCCTTAGGGTTTTAAAAAAAATAATTGTCCAAGTCCAAAGTCCAAATAAAGTGCAAAAGAAAAGAAATAAAAAGAAATAATTACAAAAAATGGAAGGTCTCTAAAAAAAAAAAATTCTCTCTTTTTTTTAAATTTTTTTTCTTTCGCTCTTTTTTTTTTTTGCTTTGTCTTTTTCCTTCTCTTTTGGATTTAAGCTTTGATTCCAAGTCTTTAGTATCCAACTTCAAACCTGTAATACAAAGACACACCCAAAGAAACGTAAAAAGAACAAATGAAATAAAAAAAAATCTAAAAATTCTACCTAAGCACAAATCCGCGTCGGCGGCGCCAAAAATTGATGGTATTTTTTCAGTGATGTTGTAGTAAGATGATTCGTTCACTCAGATTTGTTGAGAATTTGTTTTAAGACTTAATAAATAAAATAAGGAAAAATATATACACACAATTTTTCACAAGATGAAGAGACGCTGAGACGCGGGATTCCACTACTTTTCATATTGGTATGGTTCATTCATTAACTCTAGACAATATAGCTCAAACAAAAGAAGTTGTGACTCTAGTTCTTTGCCAAAAATAGATTTCGTAAAATATTATTTGTAAGTTAAAAGCATGACGCATCTAAAGCATTTAGAACTAAGCATGCGGCATCTAACAAAATAACAAATAATTAATAGAAATCATAAAGCAATTAAATCAATGCAAATAGTCAATAAAAGAATTAATTCATTTACCACAATCATGAAAAGTTGCTTCCTCCGTCGTCCCAGTGATGGGGTTTAGCTCCACAAAACTCTCTGCACCTTTCTATTATACGCTATGTTTCTTCCCCTAACTCTCCATTCCCTCGTCTAAAACTCCTCAACACCTTATATAGCCTCTCATGCACAAGAAATATCTTCCATAACTACAAATATTTTTCATTACTCGGCATTAAGAAAAATATTATCGGGAATATCTTCTTACCTTATAGAATATATTCCAGAGAGTAAAATCTTCTCTCACAGTTCACGTATCTCCCATAATCAATTCCAGAATATCAAGTATTTATCACATGAAATCTTCTTGCATACCATTCATGCTTTAATGCAACAGGATATTCCCATTCAATTCCAGCAAAAAGATCCCAACAAATCAGCCCAGAAATCAACACAGGAAGTTCCGCAATCTGAAATTATTTTCCCGCCAAAATGTATTCTTTAAACAGTGAAGAAGATGGTGATGATTGCCCCTTATCCAGTGATAGGGTGCGGATAACACGTTTCTTTCGGGGTGCCCCGAGAAACTTTTTCTGGGGTGTTTTCAATGCATTTCTGGGGTGCTTTTAGTAATTTTCTCCGGGGGTCCAAATAGCACTTTTCGAGCAACTTTTTCCACACAAATGTATTTCTCCAAAAACACCTATCCAAACACAAAAACACCATAATTAGTACAATATCGAGCACTAACAATACAGAACACTGAGAACAAAATAGACACATAAATGTGTCTATCACCTTACACCTCAAAAAGTTCCAAACTCAATTGCCCAACAGGTCGAGATAAGAGCAGGGGCAAGAGTTACGGACGACTAATGAACCGAAACAACACCAACAGAATGCCGTAAGTGTTGAAACGTATCAGTATCTAATGGTTTGGTGAGAATATAAGCCAATTGTTGTTCTGAGGGCACAAATTTCATTTTAATGATACCATTCTCATAAAGATCTCAAATAAAATGATACCTTATGTTAATGTGCTTAGTCCTTGAGTGCTCAACTGGATTTTCTGTTATGCGAATTGCACTGGTGTTGTCGCATAAGATTTTCATCATTCTAGTGTTGATTCCAGTAAGTATTTGTTTCATCCATAGAAGCTGAGTACAACATGAGCCTGCGGCGATGTATTCTGCTTCACATGTTAAGAGGGATTGTGAATTTTGTTTCTTGCTATGCCAAGCTACAAGATTCAGTCATACATAGTAGAAACCCCCTGCTGTACTTTTTTTTTATCCTCCACACATCCTGCCCAATCTGCATCTGAATAGGCAGTAAGATCAGTGTTAGTATCAAAAGTGTAAGAGAGACCATACCCTGCAGTGTGATTAATGTAGCGTATAATCCTTTTTGCAGATGCAAGATGAGACTTCTTTGGATTTGCATGAAACCTAGCACAACAACCAACACTAAAACCAATATCAGGTCGAGTATCTATAAGATATAAAAGGCTTCCAATGATAGATCGATAAAGTTTTTGATCCACATTTACACATTTATCATCTCGATGCAATTTACCAGTGGTAGGCATATGAGTTAGTTTGGGAGTAGACTTATCAAGACCGAATCTTGAGACAAGATCCTTAGCATATTTCTCTTGAGATAAGTAAATCCCATCCCTGTGTTGTTGAATTTGTAAACCCAAAAAGAATCTTAATTCACCAACATTGCTCATTTCAAACTCCTTTCCAAGAGAGACTTGAAAATCTTTAGCAAGCTTCTATGATGTTGATCCATAGATGATATCATCTACATAAACTTGAGCAATCACAACATCTTTCCACTTCCACTTAGTAAACAATGTTTTATCAGCTCCTCCTCTCGAAAAACCTTTCTCAAGAAGAGATGAGGTCAGTTTTTCGAACCAGGCACGAGGTGCTTGTTTTAACCCATATAACTCCTTTTTAAGTTTAAGGACATGATCGGGAAAATTAGGATTTTCAAATCCCTTAGGTTGATCTACATAGACTTCTTCTTTTAAGGTTCCGTTTAAAAAAGCGGATTTGATGTCCATTTGAAACAACTTTACCTTAAGAAAAAAAGCATGAGATAATAATAATCCGATGGACTCAAGACGTGCCACAAGGGCGAAGGTTTCGTCAAAGTCGATTCCTTCAATTTGTGAGTATCCTTGAGCGACAAGTCTTTCTTTGTTCCTGACAATAGTGCCGAACTCATCAGACTTGTTCTTAAATATCCATTTAGTGCCAACGATACTGTTGGGATCATGATTTCTTTGAACCCAGAGGTGTCGTGGAGGAACACGTTCTTGTTCAACAGGCGCTGTCTGATTAGTGCTTTTCTCCTCGTCACTAGAAAGATCAAGATCAGTAACAGTAGGTATAACTTCAACTGATTCCGGGATTTCTTTGACTTTCTCAGTTGTCTCGGTTGGAGGCAGTTCAGCAGGAAAAATGTCATGATGAAAATTGCTAATATCATCAATGATAACGTTAGCAGATTCCATTATTACTTGGGTTCTGAGATTAAATACTCGAAAACCACGACTATCAGACGCATAGCCCAGAAAGATACCTTCATCACTTTTAGTATCAAATTTCCCTCTCTGTTCTCGATCTTTTAGGATGTAGCACTTACTTCCGAACACTCTAAGATAGTGTAAGTTGGGTTTTCTACCATACCACAACTTATATGGAGTGTTTAGGGTTTTAGACCGTGGGTAGACACGGTTGATCAAGTAACACGCAACTACAGAGAAAATAGTTGGGTCTGGCTTCACAATCCCAATGAAGTCTTTAATTCGTTAACCTATAATGTTTTTATAAAAATCTAGGTTAAAGGATAATCGACTCTAGTCGCAACTAGTATCACACAAGAGCTGTGGGGATTAGGTTTCCCAGTTGCCAGAGTTCTCCCTTATATAGTCTTCAAATCAGGGTTTGCAATCAATGTTACCTTGGTAAAAAGCATTCAATATTCACCATTAGATGAAAACCTTATTAGACTCAAGCTAATATTTTTCAACCGTTAGATCGAACTTAGATTGTTACACACAAATGAAAAGTGACTTCATTTAGATATGGGTAACTGTACCTAAATGTGTACACCTTGTTGGCTCAACAATAGTTAACCGAAATTAGCCATATGAACACTTTCATATCAACCTTGTTCATCTTAACACAACTAGTTCAAATGACTCAAATGAAACTAGTTATAGAGATGTTCAATTGTTTATATTCTCATAGAAGTATACAAGACAAAATGAAGCAAAATCGATTTTGATTCACTCAAATCAATTCATGAACATTATATCCACGGTTTGCAAAAGATTGCATTCCTTAATTTATAAATGTATTATTTCATGAACAAACAGATTTTAGAACATAACCTACTCAAGTATGCAAACAGGTACTGAAAAAGCGGGGGTCTAACAACCACACCAAATATTTCGATTAGCAATCTGTATGAACGAACTCAAATATACTTTTAAGAGAATCAGCTAGACAGTCAGACTCAATCTTAATAAAAAGTATATCAATGAGTTAATATCTCTATCTCTTGATTTGATTTATACTAAAGCAAATAGAAATCTGCGAGCCTTTATCAAATACAAGAGAGATAAACTTGGATGGTACCAAAGACCAATATCCAAGGATCAATCAATTTCCAATCAACAACCAAACGTTGGATTTCACAATTGATCGATACAAACGCACAACCTGTGATATTTCAATTATATAACAAAATATAATGCGGAATAGAAATAACACAGACACCAGAAATTTTGTTAACGAGGAAACCGCAAATGCAAAAAAACCCCGGGACCTAGTCCATATTTAACACCACACTGCATTAAGCCGCTACAAACACTAGCCTACTACAAACTAACTTCGGTCTGGACTTTAGTTGAACCCTAATCAATCTCACACTGATTCAAGGTACAGTTGCGCTCCTTACGTCTCTGATCCCAGCAGGATAATACGCACTTGATTCCCTTAGCTGATCTCACCCACAACTAAGAGTTGCTACGACCCAAAGTCGACGACTGTATCACACAGAAAAGTCTACGGTGATAGATAAATCTGTTTCCCACAGATAAATCTATGAGTTTTGTTCCTTCTTTTGATGAATCAAGGTGAACAGGAACCAATTGATAAACCAGACTTATATTCCCGAAGAACATCCTAGTATTATCAATCACCTTACAATAATCTAAATCGTATGGTAGCGAAACTAGATATTATGGAATCACAAACGATGAGACGAAGATGTATGTGATTTGTTTTTATCTTGCCCTATCAGAGATATAATCTCAAGTCAATCTTACAATTGAACTCGTACGATAGAAAATGGAAAGATCAGATCGCTTAACTACAAGAGAAGTAGTTTCGTCTGGCTTCACAATCCCAATGAAGTCTTTAAGTCGTTGTTGATGGTGGTTTTTAGATTAGGGTTAAAATCGTAAAACCTTGCATCTGATGTGACGTCACTTTGCAAGGAAATGGAGCCATGAGTGTTATCCTCTCCGCTGGCATATTTATTGAGTCGTTCAATATATTTACGTGAAATTTATCCAGACTGGCGAGTGTAGCAACCATCCCAGATGTTCTGTAAATTTCGGCACCTTGCATATATTCACTTAATATATGTTCCTTTGAATGCCTTCTATGCTATGTTCTCCGGCTGAACTCTTAATGTTGATATGCCATGACTATTTGTGTTCACTCGCAGCAGAGTAACACGAATCTCCAAATATCAAGTATAAGGTCTTTGCATAAGGTATTCAATCAGAAAAGCATGATGCTCTCTGGCAATGAACTTTAAAGAACTCTGTGTCAACACATAGAATTCAATTAATTGTCCTGACTAACTTGCAGAAGTTAGGGTTCGCGCCTCGCGCAGTATACCAAACCTTGCTTGTAAAAATTAAGCCTAGGTAAACTAGGTAATTAATCCGCCATGGATTAGCAGGTGCAAAACCTCGCCCAAAATCAGAAAAACAAGGAGCCACAGCAGCAAAAGGAGGCGTGGCCATGCCTTGGGCCAGCTGGCGCCACTTTCCATTGGCCACGCCCCATCATAAGCTGGACCTATTTTCCTCGACCAATCAGGTCGCTTTAAACTCGTCACGCGTACATAACTTATCATCGACCAATCAGGTCGCTCTAAAGCTGCCACCCTTTCGCCAGAAGTGTAGCCACGCCCATGCTTGGCCGGCCCTCTTTTAAATCGACAAATCAGGTCGCTCTAAAGCCGCCACACTCTCACCAGAAGTGTAGCCGCGCCTCATGTTTGGCCAGCCCCCTTTTTTGTCCAATCAAGTCGCTATAAACTTGCCACCACACATTAAAGGCCAAACACACCCTGTCGCGCCACCATACTAACTGGCAAGCCAAACGCGCCCTACCACAACAACATATTGATCAGTATGCCAACATGCCACTCTGCCGCAGTAACATGCCACGAACCACTTTAGCCTTGGCCACGCCGCCAAGCCCTAATTTTGGCCACGATGCCAAAATCTAGCCTTGGCCATGCCGCCAAGCCTTAATTCTTACCACGACGCCAAAATCTAGCCTTGGCCACGCCTCCAAGCCCTAATTCTTACCACGATGCCAAATTCTAGCCTTGGCCATGCCACCAAGCCACACACACAAATTAGGGTTTCGACATGCCAAACCCTAATTTTGGCAAAATTGCTACGCCAACCAAGCCAAATAATGTTTTCCAGAGCGGTGGGATTGATGTGGTAACAGGGCCAGCGTTGCCAGAGCCATATTTGGGTCAAACACCAATATGCCAAAAACAGCCGCCATGACTACACCACTGGCATGCCGCTACACCACGGCTACACCATTGGCATTCCGCTATGCCACGGCTATGCCATGGCTCCACCAGGCGCTACTATGCCAATGGCGCCAATTCGCTACATAACAAAGATGTGGCCATAATCAACGGCTACCCTCCTTCATGAGATGCGATCTCAGCCACCAAAGTTCTCCACCGAACAGACAAACTTGTGGCAAGTTTTAGGCGACTAGCCAAAACGAGCCTAATATCCTTAATGCTATTTTCTTGCGGTAAGTATCTTGACTTTGACTGACCACACGTAGCAAAATGCTACATGTTTTCGACGAAAACACTCGAGACATCAAACATGTCACAAACTGGGGGATGCTCATCAGGGTGTTGGTCTGGCGGTTTACAACGTGCGGCGCGCAATGCGCCCGTTACAAGAAAGTGTCATGAAGTGGGACAATTAGTGGTGGTGAAAAGTAACGGTGTAAACAATTCATTTCCTTCATCATGGAAGCATAATGACTGACAATTATACAAATTCACTTCCTTCATCATGAAAGCATAACGTCTGACTGTTACACATTACTCTACTCTTCCACCACTCAATCGTTTCTACTTCTTACGAGACTAGGGTACGTTTCAATATGGCTTGTATAATTCACCTATTTTCACCAAAGACAAGTTTTGGTCGGCAACAATACAGTATCTAGAAATCACCTGATAGATTTCCATTGGGCTAGCTAGTTCTACTTTCAGATAAAAGTCATAAACAACCACACCTTCAGAATCAACGATTCTGGTCTCAACACTCTCTTCGCTTCCTTCCCTAAGACCAACCCTTCTCTTTCACTTTGTGACCGAAGAAAGCCTGGAACGGTCATTTCTTGGTATAGGCCAGGATTGTACAGATTTATCTCTCGAATCAAAAGTACTCCCGCGCAGTGCATTATTTAGGATTTAGATTCATTTCTCATGCACACACCCGAAATTACCAAAATCAGCAGAAGCAGTTTTCACCCACAAACAATTGGCGACCACAGTGGGAGATTAATTTATCGGTTGCAAATTCAACTCTCAATTCCATCATCCTACCAGTAAAATGCAATGCTTCGAGGCGCATCGTCCAAGAAATGATGGATCCAGGAGAATTACGTCTGGGGACTAGAGATTCTCCGCCTTACCGTGGATCAACATAAAGATGTTCCACAAACAATAAAGAATGACTGAGAGCTCCTCGCGGCAAGCAGGGCGTCACATGATGACTCAGATTAACTCCTTGAAGATTCAGTTTTGGTGGGAGACCCTAAAGTGAGTAAGTTTTGTCAGACAATGTCTACACGAGCTATTGTTTGGCTTTTCACATTTGCAATGGAATCCGGTAACCCAATCATCCCAAGATTTCATATCTTTGCTTTTATCATGCAACATTCACAGTTTCACAACTTTCCCGAATGATTTTGCTACTTACATTCGCAATCCAAGTCTTGACATATTGATTGATCAGAGGGCCATTATTCCAAAATAATCCAAAACTCTTATAAGAAACAATCATCTATCAATCTAAAAACCAGAAAATCAAAACCATGAAAGAGGCGTCTCTTGGCTTTCAAAAAAAAAAAGACCTAAGAAAAGGAGGTTCAGAAAAAATAAAAGCATTTAAGGGAAATTGTCCAACAACAACCCATTTTTCTTGGAGAAAGCATCCTTCATTTTCTGAAGAGCATCCTTCTTCAACTTCAACTCCTGGGATAACCTCTCGACTTACGCCTCATGCTGGTTAATAAGATCCGCGGAAGGGACTTCATCCATTTCAGTTTGCAGATTTTGGATTTTGGAAAATCCTTCGCAGAACCAGGAAGCGTTAAACTCGAAGTTCGCAGACATATCTCGATGGAATTCCCAGCTTTTGACTACATCGCCAGAAACAGTGTGTCCAGTCACGCCGCACATGTCATGAATTGAAGACAGAGTTTCCTCCACACGCTTGACCAATGCAAAACGGCTATCAATATTCCTGGTTGTGGCAATGTTCCCATACTTTCTCCATATCTTGGTATACAGCTCTGCATACTTCACTGGCACACTGAATCCTCCAATCAACACATGACCCTCAAAAGGAGCTTCAAATGGAGGATCGAAAACGACACCAGCAGCTAGAGAAGCGACTAACAAAGATTCTTTAAGAACAATCACGCCCGTCTCCACGACGGCGTTTTCCGCTATTGGAAACAAAGCATCATCCTCACGACGATCAACCTCCATCTCCATATTACCAGTTTGTACGTTTTCCGTAGTTGGTGAAATAGCTACATTTTCATCACAACAAATCCCCATCTCAGGGTTACTTTCAGAAGCAGATTTTTCCTGTGATATCACCAATTGAATATTTGTTCCATATAAATAAATAAGTACAAAAGGAAAAACGTGTGAAAACTCACCGACTCATCTGTGGGCCCGCTGGAACTAGAAGAAGACCTGTTGCTGCGCTTTGAAGTGATTTCCTCGTCATCACTGGATTTTGAATCTTCTTCTTCTTCACTTCCTCCTCATTGGCCGAAGGCTCAATATTACCAGACTTTTCTTCGGAAGCCATTTCCTGACCACGTGCAAGCTTGGCGAAGGTGTTTGAGCTGTCGAGACCCTGAGTAAAAAGAAGAAAAGATTTTCAGTGGCAACAATCCAGAATGTTCACGCAAGTCAGGAAGAGAATCATACGTACCTGCATGTTGGAAGAACTGAAGGTCACTGGGGCTGTCGAAGCCGATTGAAAACCGCCTGCAACACTTTTCGACCTTCTCTTCTTTTTCTGGGGACTGTCTTCACTTGAGTTAGAATATTTCCGCTTACACTGAGAAGGAAATCTCAACAACCCGTGCTTCGCCAAAACTTTAGAGGAGGGCTTGCCGCGTGGATCTGTCACAACATTCTGCACGAATTGCTGGATGGAAAGGAAACTCTCCCCTCCAGAAAGCATTATATTTTGGGGTTGCCACCGATTTTCTCCCTGAAAGTAGAAAAGGAAGGCTCTTATGCTCTGCCAGGGCACTGCTATCAAAAACAACTGGCAACAGTTTTTCTGGAGGCGTTGATGGACGGCAGAATGGAACCCCATAATCAAATCCCATATGACGAGCGGCCCTGTCAGTATTATATGGGATCGCTTCCAAAAATTCCTTGAAAAAGGATGGTAGGTATCCAGGTATGCAGCTTCGCATGAATATGACTTCTCCAACGGTTATATCCACTCCATCAGAATGCAACGTTATGTCCGGGGCGGAAGCAAAAGTGTTTGGCAAAACTATGGACGCATGGACCGGAGCCCAGGGACGGAAGTTTATTGCATTCACGTTGTCGAGAAAATCGACGAGTTTTGAGCTAGGTCTTGGACGCTTCTTCGACCAACAAAGTATCCTAGAGCCGTCATATGTGTCATGAAATGAAGTTATTGGATTAAGAGCGTAGTGCTTAAAATGATCCCACAACCATGCTTGGAGAAAGGCGACATGGACATACGGGTCCACCTTCATGTACCCATTAGAAGCATACATGTCTGCTGCTAAGCAATCCAGATGAGTGTACAAGGAGCCAAAGGAACAAGCTGCCTATGGGAAGAGCCACGCCTTTCGCCAATCTGATAGCAAAGTTGATGAGATTATGCCTTATTTCTTTCCTGCCATAGCCATCATCAAAAATATCTCTGGATAACCACAAGGATAAAAATGCAGCGACATGGAGCGTATCGTCCAGCACTAAAGCCGGCTCCGGCTCCTTGGGGAACCATTCAGACACACACCAAGTATAAAATCACTTTTCCTCATTGTCCTTCCGAACATATTCTTCCGAATTCCTAACCAGAGTAGCGTGATTTCCCCTTCCTCCTCGAACAAGACGATATCAAGATTCCCAATTATTGGAAGATTCAATAGGACGGCTACGCTCTCCAAAGTAATAGTTATCTCGCCCCACCTACATATGGCAGTATGAGTCTCCATACGCCACCTAGAGATGAAAGTAATCAGACCTGCAATGTATTTCCTAATCTGAAGTGTCGCGGACGCCATGACAGTATTCATGATTTGCGCCTTAACCAGATTAGCCTTGACGTAGTCACGAATCATCAAGAATCTCATCAATCCTTCGTAAGAGCGCAATGGGCTTTGGCAGATTTTAAAGTTGATAGAAGAAGCTGGATACTCTTTCCTCTGGAGACAAAACCGTATCACACGTAATGGTGAAATCGACTGAACCTCTCCTTCGTTTTATGAGCCAGTCATAAAAGTTTCCACATGACTGGGATGCGTCCTTACAGCTGTGCTAGGTTCTGTGAAGAATTCATCATCCGTATTCGGCTTGTCCTTGGAGTTGTTAGCATTTCTCGGCACGACGGCAAAACTGTTTCCAGGTGACATCTTAACAAGAATCTCTTACGCTACTTTTCACTTTTGGAATAACTACAACGGAGCAAAAGCAGGAAAAGGGTTACTACTCTGAAGAAAAACCATGCGTGACGATTTTGTCAAAAAAATTGGACACAATGATCAAAAACCAACCACAATTTTCTACAAGAAAATTTTTATTTGGTCACATGTTATGGCACTCACGGCCAAAGGGAATAGGGACTGACGCTTACTCAGCGCAAAGACATGTCGTGCCGCGGGGAAACATTTTTTTGTCCAAGATCGTGCCTTGCCGCTGGAATGATGCTCACAGACAGACAAAAAAACAACAACCTAAAGCTAGGTTTTATGGAGGAAAGAGCCAATGGCGGACACTCTCCCAGAGGAATCATTCATATGGAAATATTTCTACGAGTTCATGGAATATATGCTTATGGCCAGGGTTTACACCAACACAGAAGAGCAAACAAAAGAAGAAACGTTGAGAAACATACCTAAAATAAGCTCGCCTACTTTTGCTGCTGTTCTCTCCGCCGATCGAAGCCTTTGCCCCTAACACCAAGATGTGGAAACAAAGAAAACAATACGAAAGTAAGGAAGATAGGTAACGCCTTTTATATGCATGGTGTTTTTGGAGTTCGACTAGAGAAAGGTTTCTCTTTTTGGACGCGCACGAAAGAAGGCAGCTGGGCCCGAGGTGTTGGCGTCCCATGGCGCTAATCTCCACGGCCGGGCCAACACTACGCCAACGCTACGTGGCCCCATCTTTACCAAGCCAAAGCCGTGTCATCCCCATTCCACGGACGTATCCAAGCCAGCCGCACCACGCCCGTGCCAGAAGTCCGCGTCCAAGCTAGCAGCGCCATTCGGAGCTAGACGCGCTATCAACCACTCCAAGCCAAAGCCGTGCCATCCACCATGTCACGGACGTAGCCAAGACAGCCGCACCACGCCTGTGCCAGGATTCCGCGTCCAAGCTAGAAGCGCTATTCCAAGCTAGCCGCGCCATCTCCGCACAACCAAGATTAAAGCAGCGCCATCTTAGTCGTTCAAAGCAGCGCCATCTGCACCATTCTAAGCCAAGCGTCATCTCTGCATGTTACTTGACCTAGCTAGCCAGCGCCTATTCCGCAGACCAAATTGCAGTGTCATCTCTGCCGATCAGTAGCCAAAATTCCAGCGCCAACACCAGTACCCTATGGCCAAAGCTGGAATTACGCAGAGTCGCCAATACAAGGATCACAGATTCCTCATGTCTTCCGCTAAAGGTTAGTTGAATTTCATCGGCAATCTCTTCATGTCATGCCCTTTCGATTTTACTCTTGTCTGTCACCATATCATGCTTACCCCGCAACAATGCCATTGTTACGTGCTAAGCAGGGGACTTAATGTTGATAGTGGTTTTTGGATTAGGGTTAAAATCGTAAAACCTTGCATCTGATGTGAAGTTACTCTGCAAGGAAACGGAGCCATGAGTGTTAACCTCTCCGCTGGCATATTTATTGAGCCGTTCAATATATTTACATGAAATTTATCCATACTGGCGAATGTAGCAACCATCCCAGATGTTCTGTAAATTTCGGCACCTTGCCTATATTCACTTAATATAAGTTCCTTTGAATGCCTTCTATGCTATGTTCTCCGGATGAACTCTTAATGTTGATATGGCATGACGATTTGTGTTCACTCGCAGCAGAGTAGCACGAATCTCCAAATATCAAGGATAAGGCCTTTGCATAAGGTACTCAATCAGAAAAGCATGCTGCTCTCTGGCAATGAACTTAAAAGAATTCTGTGTTAACACATAGAATTCAATCAATTGTCCTGACTAAGTTGCAGAAGTTAGGGTTTCACGCCTCGCGCAGTATACCAGACCTTGCTTGTCAAAATTAAGCTTAGGAAAACTAGGTAATTAATCCTCCATGGCATAGCAGGTGCAAAACCTCGCCCAGAATCAGAAAAACAAGGAGCCGCAGCAGCAAAAGGAGGCGTGGCCATGCCTTGGGCAAGATGGAGACACTTGCCATTGGCCACGCCCCATCCTAAACCGACCGTATTTTCCTCGACTAATCAGGTCGCTTTAAACTCGCCACGCGCACATAAGTTGTGGCTGGGCCCATACTTGCCGGCCCCACTTCTCATCGACCAATCAGGTTGCTCTAAAGCCTCCACACTCTCGCCAGAAGTGTAGCCACGCCCCTTCTTTCCAGCCCTCTTTTAAATCGACCAATCAGGTCGCTCTAAAGCCGCCACACTCCCACCAGAAGTGTAGCCGCGCCTCATGTTTGGCCAGCCCCCTTTTTTGGCCAATCAAGTCGCTCTAAACTTGCCACCACACATTAAAGGCCAAACACACCCTGTCGCGCCACCATACTAACTGGAAATCCAAACGCGCCCTACCACAACAATATATTGATCGGTATGCCAATATGCCACTGTGCCGCAGTAACATGCCACGAGCCACTTTAGCCTTGTCCACGCCGCCAAGCCCTAATTTTGGCTATGACGCCAAAACCTAGCCTTGGCCACGCCGCCAAGACTTAATTCTTCCCACGACGCCAAAACCTAGCCTTGGCTACGCTGCCAAGCCCTAATTCTTACCATAATGCCAAATTCTAGCCTTGGCCATGCCGCATGTCATGCCACACGCACTAATTAAGGTTTCAACATGCCAAACCCTAATTTGGGCAAAATTGCTACGCTAACCAAGCCAAATAATGTTTCCCAGAGCGGTGGGATTGATGTGGTAACAGGGCCAGCGTTGCCAGAACCATATTTGGGTCTAACACCAATATGCCAAAAACAGCCGCCACGGCTACACCACTGGCATGTCGCTATGCCACGACTACACCACAGGCATGCCGCTACGCCACGGCTATGCCACTAGCATGCCGCTTTATATACCACGACTATGCCACTGGCATGACGTTATGCCACGGCTACGCCACTGGCATGCCGCTATGCCATGGCTCCGCCAAGCACTACTATGCCAATGGCGCCACTTCGCTACACAATAAAGATGTGTCCATAATCAACGGCTACCCTCCTTCATGAGATGCGATCTCAGCCACCGAAGTTATCCACCGAACTGACAAACTTGTGGCCAGTTTTAGGCGACTAGCCAAAACGAGCCTAATAGCCTTACATGCTATTTTCCTGCGGTAAATCCCTTGACTTTGACTTACCGCACGTAGCAAAATGCTACATGTTTTCCACGAAAACACTCGAGACATCAAACATGTCACAAACTGGGGGATGCTCATCAGGGTATTGGTCTGACGGTTTACAGCGTGCGGCGTGCAATGCGTCGTTACAAGAAAGTGTCATAAAGTGGGACAATTAGTGGTGGTGAAAAGTAACGGTGTAAACAATTCATTTCCTTCATCATGGAAGCATAATGACTGATAGTTACACGAATTCACTTCCCTCATCATGGAAGCATAACGTCTAACTGTTACACATTACTCTACTCTTCCACCACTCAATCGTTTCTACTTCCTACGAGACCAGGGTACGTTTCAATATGGCTTGTATAAATAGGCTTCACCTATTTTCACCAAAGACAAGTTTTGGTCGGCAACAATACAATATCTAGAAATCACCTGGTAGCTTTCCATTGGGCTAGCTAGTTCTAGTTTCAGATACAAGTCATAAACAACCACACATTCAGAATCAACGATTCTGGTCTCAACACTCTCTTTGCTTCCCTCCCTAAGACCAATCCTTCTCCTTCACTTTGTGACCGAAGCACGCCCGGAACAACCATTTCTTGGTTTAGACCAGGATTGTACAAATTGATCTCTCGAATCAAAAGTACTCCCGTGCAGTGCATTGTTTAGGGTTTAGATTCGTTTCTCATCCACACACCCAAAATTACCAAAATCAACAGAAACAGTTTTCACCCACAAACAGTCGTTAACTGACAGGGTCTCGAGAAGAAACATACGGTTAAAGGAGAATCAACTCTAGCAAACCAACTAGTATCAGACAGGAGGTGTGGGGATTAGTTTTTCCAGTTCTAGACGTCCCCTTTATATAGTTTTCAAATCAGGGTTTGCAATACAAGTTACCTTGGTAACAAAGCATTCAATATTCACCGTTAGATGAAAAACCTGATTTATCCAAGCTAATATCTTTCAATCGTTAGATCGAAACTTATCTTGTCACAAACAAATGAAATGCATTCATTTAGGTTTGAGTAAACGTACCTAAACGTGTACACTTAGTTGGTTCACAAATAGTTAACCAATGGTTAGCCATATGAGCACTTTCATATTAACTGATTCATCTTCTTCACAACTAGTTCAAATGACTCATAAGAACTAGTTCATGAGTTGTTCAATTGCTTAGATCTTTATACATAGACACAATTAAAACAAAATCGGTTTGATTCACTTGAATCAATTCATGAACAATATAGCCACGGTTTGCAAAGATTGAATTCCTTATTGATTTATTGTTTAAGTTCATGAAAAACCGATTTGAGATATAACCAGCTTGGGTACGCGTACGGGTATGCGTACCTTAGCTACCGGATTTAAGTTTACAAACTAAGCAAAAATTTTCGGTTCGAAAACTTCCGTGGGTACGCGTACGGGTATGCGTACGTAAGGTGATTGGTTTTCAGTTTTCAAACTTACAAACTCCAGCAGAAATTTTCGGTTCGAAAACTTCTGCGGGTATGCGTACTCAACCTGTCTCCTTCACCAATACCGCATGCACACATATGCACGCACTTGGTTTCCAACACATGGATTTATACACTAATGTGCGAACACACTATATATGCTTATATCCATAGTTGGTTATGTAATCTCAACTCTACATTTCAATCATTGAAACATTCTTCTATAATATTATAATAGTCGTTAGACATAAAGAATCGATTATCGTCATCAAAGCTATTTTCAAGATTAAAACGTCATCATGACTTTCGTCACGGGTAAAGATGAAAATGGTTAAAGCAAAAGCTTACAAACACATATTTCGAGAAAAATATAGCCGAGTAAACTCGGATAGAAATAGCAAATGTGTATTTATGAAAACTATCATACTTACACGACTTTTGTGTCAAGAGTAGGAGATAGAGTAGATAGACTTTTGAGTGACAGATGAGTTCAAGTATCCACATACCTTTTGGTCGGATGAAGTTCCACAGGTTCCTTGAGTAGTTCTTCGTCTTTATAAGATAATCGCCATGGAGTCTGGAGCTCAACTGCACTTAACTATCCTAGACCGAGACTTAGTCATATGTAAACTAGAAATCAAGACATATAGTTTTGATCACTAACATTGACAAACATGCTTGAGATAGCAACGCATGCGAGTTCGACCGAGCAATGCTCTAACAATCTCCCCCTTTGTCAATTTTAATGACAAAACTATCAATACATATGGATTACAAAATAGATAAAACTCTGTAGTTTCTCGTCCACATGCTTGATCTCCTTGGTGCTTCAACATTACTCGAAAACTTCGTCTTTTCCAAGTACTCCCATGATTCCATAGATGTTCAATTCAGCATCATAGTTGTTGAAGTTCCGTAGCCATAACAATGAGAAAACAAAAGCTCTCGATCATTGTTATACAGTGTCATAGTATTATTACACAGTATCAAAGTTCTTATATCACAACTTCGAGAACAATACTATGGTGATATGTATCACCCCCCCTTAGTCAATACTTTCGTCTCAACATGAAAACCACTCCCCCTTACATAATGACCTGTAAAACACGTAAATCATATGTATTTGTAGTGTGAACTACATATTAATTCTCCCCCCTTTTGTCAATAAAATTGGCAAAGGTACGAAAACGGGATCCTAATGAAATTTTCACGAAGACGCTTCAAGACCAAAGAAAAGTACATATCAATTTATTTAGATGCAATCATAAAGCCGAAGCTAAATGCATTCATCAAGGAGTTTATAAAGATATAATATAACCCCTAAATAATTCCACAGCTGCACTCCCCACAAAGATATGGAAATTAAGCGCAAGTTAAAAAGAACTCTCCCCCATTTGATGTCATTCCCGAGAGAACAACAAGAGCGACCTTACTTTTACAAGAAAAGAAGGATTTTATTGGACACCAAAAAACCATAATGAAATGATTTTCTATATCCAAAATTCTCAATCAAACTAACCACAAGAAGAATTATGATCAGTTTAATCTGAATACTCAACCAAATTAAACACAAAAGTGATCACTTTAATTGAACATACTCGACATAAGAGAACTTACGGATCTACGACTATATTAACCATAAAAGAATGATTAACTTAATCGTTTTTATGCTAAGCACAAGAAAATCCTATGGAGCATTGCAGTACACACATAAGATATGGATCAGGGAAAGATCAATACTGCGGCATATACAAAAATTCATTCTATTTTCATCACTATTTGCATAACGACTTACAATAGACATAATCTTTGTTAACAAAAGATTTTAACCTATCTTCCATCAATAATTGACATAATAGGCTTAACTTTTGTTTGTCAAGAGTTCATCGATCTTGTATCAATACTTGCATATCGACATATAAAAGAGATAACTTTTGACATTGTATGGGACAGTAATAGTTCAAGGACGTAAACACACATATCCCATAACATATTGCAATATATATAACCATAAAGATTAATACTGCAATAATCATCTTCCAAACCAACCCTTAGAATTTAAACAAATAAATCTAAAAACATGAAGATGAAAACGTTGGACATAGCTTTGTGTACTCACAAAATGGCTATTCCAAACTCTAGTTATTCTTCTTAAACAAAATAAAGAATAAAATTCTTTTAAGAAGAATTACTAGATATTAATAAATCTATCTAAGGCTTGCTATAAGGTTGTGAACACAATTTAGTTCTTCATTAGCTGGTACCGATTTTATATAACCAAAATGAATGATTAAATGAAACCCAGTTATATCCGCAAGCGCACAGGTCAATAGTAATATAGATAGCAAATGCGGTTCGTTCCCACGAGGAGTGTGAAATAATCAACCAACTAATATCAAGAATCAACTAATTAACAAAGATTATTTTTTTGAGAGGTTTAAGAGATTCGGATAAAAATGAAATAATAAATAATTTTAACGAAAAACAGAATGATGGAAGGTTGTTAGGATTTTCGGTTTCCACCAATTAATTATGCAAACTATACTAATCTTTAAAAATCTATTCCATGCATTTTCAAATATTGTTTCTCCGCTCTAGTTTTCTTCGCTTCATGAGTAGTGATTCTAAAGAATTACCTATCTATCCTTGCATACCACGTCTAGGGATTTAACCGAAGCACGAAATATCAATTCAAAAGCATAAATAATCAAGAAAATCACATGAACAATAAAATACCAAGCTATATGAAGAAAAACTACTAGTCATTTAAATCATTATTGAGCATATAAATGTAGAGTTTACACAATTAAATTGGTTTTTACCCAAACCCTAACAGAACTCTAGCTAGACATGGATTTCTCAAAAACCATAAACATATTAAAATCAAACTTTAGCTAAAGAAAAACGAAGAATCGAAAACAAAACTCCAAAATCCTTCTCCTGTTTCTCTTCCAGCTCTGTGGTCGGGCGCCCCCTGGTATATTTTGAAACAACACATAAATATAGCTCACAAATGAATTCACGTTTTTCTTCTTCGTCGCCACATCACCTCCCAATAGAAGTCTGTCACATGTCATGAAAATATAAATTCACCCAATGATGTTGTGCCGCGTGTCATAATATGACGATACATTGTAAAGTATCACCGAATCTCCACTTTCCATAGTATATGAATTTTATTTAGAAAGCATGATATTTTCTTGCATGTGATGGGTCCCACCTTAACTGTATTTGCAAAATGACGTCAGTTGGCTTCAAATATTCCTTCAGATTCCTAATATAAATATAGCAAGAGAACTTATGTAAGGACAAGATATATTAATCTTTCCTTTTTCTTCATTTGCACGTGGTCATGGAGGTGATATTCTTCCATTCTTATGCTAACAATAATAAAGTCACTCTTGACCAATCTTAGGTGGCATTAGTGTGCTGACATCGACTCGCTTCACCATTAAGTCTCACATTTTGATGTTTATTCACTGGATGATCGAATTCACTTGTACTTTCTGCAAAAGCACTAAAATAGTGTCATTAGTCAAAATATTGAGTCCTAGCTAATATAAATATGGGTATAAAATGTAGCACTTTCGTGCTTATCAACACCACCACACTTATATTTTGCTAGTACTCGAGCAAAACAAAGAATTGACCCGCTACACAGCTGGTCATATGAGTATAGAGACCCGCTACACAGCTGGTCATATCATTTTTTTCTTGTTTTTTTAGACCCGCTACACAGCTGGTCAAATAATAAGATAAAGAGAGAGAGACCCGCTACACAGCTGGTCATAGAAAATACCATACAAAAGACCCGCTACACAGTTGGTCATGACCCTAAAAACCATAACGATAATAATATTTTTTTAAGACCCGCTACACAGCTGATCATTTTTTTAGACCCGCTACACAGCTGGTCATAATATTTTTTTTCTTAAAATCCTAACCAAAGTGCCACTCCCCGACACTTAAATATTAAATTGTCCTCAATGTAATTGAGTCATCCAACGTAGAAATCAAGGTGGGAAATTATAAATTGCAAAAAAATAAACAAATAAAAATAAAAGATAGAGAAAAGGGAACAAATCTGATGGGTTGACTCCCACGAAGCGAAATGTATTGTTTCCCTGCTTTCAATAGCACATAATCTCAAACAAAATGAGGTTGATACCCCAACGTAAGATGCCAATCATATATATAGAGTCTGTAAAGTTGGGGATCAACCCAACCAATCTGGTCAGCTGAAAATATGCACCTGCAAAAACTATAATCATCCAAAGATATATGTGAATCCATTCCCCATAAATAACAATCCTTAGTAATAAATCCATGCATTTTCAGGATATGTAAATCATTCACAAAAAGAGGTATAAATTTTTCAATAGCTTCTAGTTGAGGTGCACGCCCTAAATCAGGTTCTAAATCAGCGGAAATAAGTTTTATGGCTGATATTGGTTCCAGTTGAGCAAAATAGGGCACACGAACATATGTTGGCTCAAATGGAGCAATAATATCATGGCTCATAGACCCGTTATCATCTAAAACGGTTTCATTATTAATATCATCAAGACAAAAAAATTCTGAACTTAATGGATTAAAGGTCATGGTCGAAACTTTCTCGACTGATGGAACTAGTCGAGACTCGAACAAAACTAGAGGTTCTAGTTTGGATTTCCATTTATTAGTGTCTAACAGCGGTGTGGAGTCTAACAAGGCATTGACTTCACAAATAACACTATCGTCATCAAAATCATACCCAAAATGAGCTAAGCAAACCTCTAATGGATCTCCCAAGTGGCTCTTGAAAATATCTTGCGAGTGCATACTTTCTTTTCGCCCGCACTTCAGACTAAAGTACCAAAAAAAAATCAAACAAACGGCGTAAAAAGAACTAAAAGAACAATAAAAATAAATTGTTAACAAAAATTAAAAATAAGCTATATACAATGATATCAACTAGCGAGTATTTTGCTACCACTCCCCGGCAGCGGCGCCAAAAACTTGGTACATATTTTATATAACCAAAATGAATGATTAAACGAAACCCAGTTATATCCGCAAGCGCACAGGTCAATAGTAATATAAATAGCAAATGCGGTTCGTTCCCACGAGGAGTGTGAAATACTCAACCAACTAATATCAAGAATCAACTAATTAACAAAGATGATTTTTTTGAGAGGTTTCAGAAATTCGGACAAAAATGAAATAATAAATAATTTTAACGAAAAACAGAATGATAGAAGGTTGTTATGATTTTCGGTTTCCACCAATTAATTATGCAAACTCTACTAATCTTTAAAAATCTATTCCATGCATTTTCAAATATTGTTTCTCCGCTCTAGTTTTCTTCGCTTCATGAGTAGTGATTATAAAGCATTACCTATCTATCCTTGCATACCACGTCTAGGGATTTAACCGAAGCACGAAATATCAATTCAAAAGCATAAATAATAAAGAAAATCACATGAACAATAAAATACCAAGCTATATGAAGAAAAACTACTAGTCATTTAAATCATTATTTAGCATATAAATGTAGAGTTTACACAATTAAATTGGTTTCTACCCAAACCCTAACATAACTCTAGCTAGACATGGCTTTATCAAAAACCATAAACATATTAAAATCAAACTTTAACTAAAGAAAAACGAAGAATCGAAAACAAAACTCCAAAATCCTTCTCCTGTTTCTCTTCCAGCTCTGTGGCCGGGCGCCCCCTGGTATATTTTGAAACAACACATAAATATAGCTCACAAATGAATTCACGTTTTTCTTCTTCGTCGCCACATCACCTCCCAATAGAAGTCTGCCACATGTCATGAAAATATAAATTCACCCAATGATGTTGTGCCGCGTGTCATAATATGACGAGACATTGTAAAGTATCACCGAATCTCCACTTTCCATAGTATATGAATTTCATTTAGAAAGCATGATATTTTCTTGCATGTTCTGTGTCCCACTTTAACTGTATTTGCAAAATGACGTCAGTTGGCTTCAAATATTCCTTCGGATTTTTTATATAAATATAGCAAGAGAACTTATGTAAGGACAAGATATATTAATCTTTCCTTTTTCTTCATTTGCACGTGGTCATGGAGGTGATATTCTTCCATTCTTATGCTAACAATAATAAAGTCACTCTTGACCAATCTTAGGTGGCATTAGTGTGCTGACATCGACTCGCTTCACCATTAAGTCTCACATTTTGATGTTTATTCGCTGGATGATCGAATTCACTTGTACTTTCTGCAAAAGCACTAAAAATAGTGTCATTAGTCAAAATATTGAGTCCTAGCTAATATAAATATGGGTATAAAATGTAGCACTTTCGTGCTTATCATTAGCTTCCTTCAGCTTGATCTCCACGAACTCGAGATTCTTTTTCGCGATCCCGAACTGTTTACGTAGAACTTCAAAATATTGAAGAAGATTTCCCACCAGTTGTTGTGATAATTGAACTGGTTTCTTGTCTACATGATCAATTGCATGATAGCAATTTATAAGAACAAGGTTCTCATAAAACTCAGCAATGTTATTTCTTTTGATCTCATCATCCTCTTTGCACCCTTCCCTAGTTTGCATCATTATCTCTTGAGAGACTATTTCGTTCTCGAACTTGTATATACCAAGAAAATCTTCATGATATATATATATATATGTACGAAATACATATAGGAAAACCCTAAGGTTACCCTCTTAAGAGTCGGTAATGGGCCAGGTATGCAAACGCTCACAGTTATGAATTAAGTTCTAAACCGTCACAGCAGAGGAGCCTTATAGGAGGCTTTGTCAAGGTGCAACAAGAGGGAGAGCACTGAAAAGTTCAGTGTTTCAATACGACATGATTTTCTCAAGGGTTTTTATGGATCAGCTATGCTTCAATATGAAAGGAAAGCTAGAGTAGGATTCTACTTAGAAGGCATTAATTTAAAGAACCAAACGAATAATACAACAACCATTTTTGTCAAGACGAGTTGCATCTTGAACTTTATGTGCATATTCATGAAGATGAAACGAGAATGCACAGAAAAACTGGTCAAGTTGTAGACAGAGCACGTAGCTCATCATCGTTTTCCTTCTCTGAGTCAACAAGAGGATTAATTTCAAGATAATTATTACAAGGAGAATAAGACACACCTGAAGATGCTTTCTTCCTTAAATTTTTGATTTTCTGCTTGAGATTATTTATACTGGTTCTTAAATCGGAAGCATGACTGTTGATGTGGATGTGATCGAAACCCGATATTTTTGACTCAGTATGATCCTTGCCACCAGATGACATTCCTTTCTTCCTTTGACGTCTTTTTCTATTTACTGGGACATCAAACTTCTTAGATTCCCATATGACATTCTTTCCTCTACGTATTTCGAAAGAGTCAGTGTCATACATATAACTAAGAGAGGAATTATCATAGTATTCTTTTGGATTCGAGACTATGTTGTTCTCAGCACGGAGAGAGACCGGCTTGATTACTCCCTTTGACATTCATATAAGAATGTTATGAAGTTTTTCATTCCTTATCCGAAACGACATTTCCGTTCAACGTGACCCTTGTTTCCACAATAGTAACATTTGAAAGAAATGTTTTTAACGGCTCTCCTACGCCTTGTCTTAGAAGAATGACAATCTTTGTTTACCGGAACATCAGCTGTAATAGGTGATTTTTCACACGGCACGTTGTCATTGGCACAAACAAAATTGATCTTCCCAGTGTTAGGAGCGTCTATTCCTTTATATCCCAGACCACGTGTATCACGATGCTCTTTACATGCTCCTAACATGGAAGATAATTTTGTAGAGATAGTGTTGAATCTTCTCAGATTCTCTTCTAGCGATTTTGCCTTGTTAACAACAGTAGAGAGATCATTCTTCCAGGTACGCAGTTGATCCTTTTTTTTTCTATGATATCGTCAAAGAGTATAATATACTGTGAGACATTTTCATAAATACTTGGTCCCTCGTCTGAGTCACTTTCATCTGAAAGTTCATCTAGGCGATTTTCCCAGTTGACATCGGTTTCTGACAGAGGGGAAGATATGATAGATTTCTTGGAGGTCTCAGAACTCTTATCGTCATCAAGAGGATCCTGATATGGTTTTGAGAAGACAGAGACATCACTACCGTCCATAGAGTCAGATCGCTACAAACACAGACTTTTGAGGTCTTGAACGTGTTTTCCTGCTCTGATACCAATTGAAAAAGCGGAGGTCTAACAACCACACCCAATATTTCGGTTAGCAATCTGTATGGACGAACTCTAATATACTTTTAAGAGAATCAACTAGACAGTCATACTCCATCTTAATAAAAAGTATATCAAGGAGTTAATATCTCTATCTCTTGATTTGATTTATACTCAAGCAAATAGAAATCTGCGAGCCTTTATCAAATACAAGAGAGATAAATTTGGATGGTACCAAAGACCAATATCCAAGGATCAATCAATTTCCAATCAACAACCAAACGTTGGATTTCACAATTGATCGATACAAGCGGACAACCTGTGATATTTCAATTATATAACAAAACATAATGCGGAATAGAAATAACACAGACACCAGAAATTTTGTTAACGAGGAAACCGAAAATGCAAAAAAAAACCCCGGGATCTAGTCCAGATTGAACACCACACTGTATTAAGCCGCTACAGACACTAACCGACTACAAACTAACTTCGGTCTGGACTGTAGTTGAACCCTAATCAATCTCACACTGATTCAAGGCACAGTTGCGCTCCTTACGACTCTGATCCCAGCAGGATACTACACACTTGATTCCCTTAGTTGATCTCACCCACAACTAAGAGTTGTTACGACCCAAAGTCGAAGACTTTAACAAACAAATTTGTATCACACAGATAAACCTATGAGTTTTGTTCCGTCTTTTGATAAATCAAGGTGAACATGAACCAATTGATAAACCGTACTTATATTCCCGAAGAACAGCCTAGAGAAACTAGATATTGTGGAATCACAAACGATGAGACGAAGATGTTTGTGATTTGTTTTTATCTTGCCCTATCAGAGATATAATCTCAAGTCAATCTTACAATTGAACTCGTACAACAGAAAATGGCAAGATCAGATCGTTCAACTACAAGAGAAGTAGTTTCGTCTGACTTCACAATCCCAATGAAGTCTTTAAGTCGTTAACCATCAGGATCTCGAGAGGAAACCTACGGTTAAAGGATAATCGACTCTAGCAAACCAACTAGTATCACACAGGAGGTGTGTGGATTAGTTTTTCCAGTTGCTAGACGTCCCCTTTATATAGTTTTCAAATCAGGGTTTGCAATCCAAGTTACGTTGGTAACAAAGCATTCAATATTCACCGTTAGATGAAAACCTGATTTATCCAAGCTAATATCTTTCAACCGTTAGATCGAAAATTAGCTTGTCACATACAAATGAAATGCATTTATTTAGGTTTGAGTAACCGTACATAAACTGTACACTTAGTTGGTTCACAAATAGTTAACCAATGGTTAGCCATATGAGCACTTTCATATTAACCGTATTCATATTCTTCACAAGTATTCAAATGACTCATAAAAACTAGTTCAAGAGTTGTTCAATTGCTTAGATCTTTATACATAGACACAATTGAAACAAAACCGGTTTGATTCACTTGAATCAATTCATGAACAATATAGCCACGGTTTGCAAAGATCGCATTCCTTATTGAGTTAATTTTTTAAGTTCATGAACAACCGATTTGAGAAATAACCATCTTGGGTACGTGTACGGGTATGCGTACCTTAGCTACCAGATTTGAGTTTACAAACCCAGCAGAAATTTTCGGTTCGAAAACTTCCGCGGATATGCGTACCTAAGGTGACTGGTTTTTAGTTTGCAAACTTACGAACTCCAGCAGAAATTTTCGGTTCGAAAACTTCTGGGGGTACGCGTACTCAACCTGTCTCCTTCACCTATACCGCATGCACACATATGCACGCACTTGGTTTCCGACACATGGATTTATACACTAATGTGCAAACACACTATATATGCTTATATCCATAGTTGGTTACGAATCTCAACTCTATATTTCAATCATTGAAACATTCTTCTATAATGTTATAATAGTCGTTAGACATAAAGAATCGACTATCGTCATCAAAGCTATTTTCAAGATTGAAACGTCATCATGACTTTCGTCACGGGTAAAGATGAAAATGGTTAAATCAAAAACTTACTAACACATATGTCGAGAAAAAGATAGCCGAGTAAACTCGGCTCGAAATAGCAAATGTGTATGTTTGAAAACTATCATACTTATACGAATTTTGTCTCAAGAGTAGGAGATAGAGCAGATAGACTTTTGAGTGACAGATGAGTTCAAGTCTCTACATACCTTTTGGTCGGATGAAGTTCCACTGGTTCCTTGAGTAGTTCTTCGTCTTTGTAAGATGATCGCCATGTAGTCTAGAGCTCAACTACACTTAACTATCCTAGACCGAGACTTAGTCATAAGTAAACTAGAAATCAAGACATATAGTTTTGATCACTAACATTGACAAACATGCTTGAGATAGCAACACATGCGAGTTCAACCGAGCAATGCTCTAACAGGTACGCATACCTAAGTGGCCAAACTTGCTTTGGTTTCGCCAGTATGCGAACGGATACGCATACTGTCATACACCACCAAACTCAGTTGAATTCTCGGACTTGAACTTACGCCGGTACGCATATGGGTATGCATACTAAGTTCCCAGACTTTCAACTAACCCACCAGTACGCATACGGGTATGCATATTATGGTTCCCGGACTTGGAATAACTTGCAACAGTTAGCATACAAGTACGCATACTGTGTTATATCCAATCATGGTTAATTATTCTAAACTCCCAGTTCAATCATTGAAATATTCTTAGAAGACGACAACCACTCCCCTTTACATAATGATCCGTAAACCATGTGTATTTGTAGTGTAAACTACACAAAAATTCTCCCCCTTTTTGTCAATATAAATTGGCAAAGGTACGAAAACTAGCGGGATCATACTGAAATTCTCATAGAGATACTTCATGACTAAAAGAGAACATATCAACTTTGTTTTGATGATTTCACATAGTTGAAACTTAGTGTATTCATCAAGAAGTTTATAAAGATACAAGATAACTCATATAATATTCCACAACCGCACTCCCCACAAATATTTGGCAATTAAGCACAAGTTCAATTAAGAACTCTCCCCCATACAAGTTCATTCCCGAAAGAACAACAAGAGCGGCCTTACTTTTGCAAGAAAATAATGATTTCTTTGGACATTAACAAACTACATGAAACACGAATTTGTATCCAGAAATCTCAATTAAATTAACCACAAGAGAATCCATGATTAATTTAATCGGAAATGCTCAACATAAGAAAACTTACGGAGCCGCACAATACTTTCACATAGAAGTGGATCAGGGAAAGATCAATACTACGGAATATACAAAGATTCATTATAGTTTCATCAATATTTGCATAATGATACCATAGACTTAATCTTTGTTATCAAAAGTTCATTCTATTTTCCATCAATATTTGCATAAAGACATATAATAAACTTAACTTTTGACATATATATATATATATATATGGGACAATCATAGTTCACGGACGTAAACACACATATCCCATAAAAATATTTTTGCAATATATAAAACCAATAAAGATTAATACTGCAAAATCATCTTCCAAATAAACTTTAGAATTTAAATAAATAAATCTAAAAACATTGCAAGATGTCGTTGGCAATATCTATGTGTACTCAACAATAATTGTTATTTCAAACCCTAGTTATCCTTCTTAAAACAAAAGAATAAATTCTCATAAGAAGTTTCCTAGAAATAAACAAAAAATCAAGTTTCTTTGATAACATCATACCTTTAAAAGGGTATGTCATAAGGTATCACTGATATCCTTGATTCTTTTGACCGTATAGACTCCATGTTCATGAGTTAGAACATTAACTTTCTGATAAACAATGCGGGCAAGATGCCTAATCAAAAAGCGGGGGTCTAACAACCTCAACCAATATTTCGATTAGCAATTTGTATGGACTAACTCTAATATACTTTTAAGAGAATCAACTAGACAGTCAGACTCAATCTTAATAAAGAGTATATCAATGAGTTAATATCTCTATCTCTCGATTTGATCTATACTCAAACAAATAGAAATCTGTGAGTCTTTATCAAATACAAGAGATATAAACTTGGATGGTACCAAAGACCAATATCCAAGGATCAATCAATTTCCAATCAAAAACAAAAGGTTGGATTTCACAATTGATCGATACAACGCACAACCTGTGATATTTCAATTATATAACAAAATATAATGCGGAGTAGAAATAACACAGACACCAGAAATTTTGTTAACGAGGAAACTGCAAATGCAGAAAACCCCGGGACCTAGTCCAGATTGAACACCACACTGTATTAAGCCGCTACAGACACTAGCCTACTACAAACTAACTTCAGTCTGGACTGTAGTTGAACCCTAATCAATATCACACTGATTCAAGGTAAAGTAGTGCTCCTTACGTCTCTGATCCCAACACGATACTATGCACTTGATTCCCTTAGCTGATCTCACCCACAACCAAGAGTTGCTACGACCCAAAGACGAAGATTTTAATAAACAAATCTGTATCGCATAGAAAAGTCTACGATAAAAGATAAATCTGTCTCCCACAGATAAACCTAAGAGTTTGTTCTGTCTTTTGATAGAAATCAAAGTGTACATGAACAACATAGTATTATCAATCACCTCACAATAATCTTAATCGTATTGTAGCGAAACAAGATATTGTGGAATCACAAACGATGAGACAAAGATGTTTGTGATTTCTTTTTATCTTTCCCTATCGGAGATATAATCTCAAGTCAATTATTCAGTTGAACTCGTACGATAGAAAATGGCAAGATCAGATCGCTCAACTACAAGAGAAGTAGTTTCGTCTGGCTTCACAATCCCAATTAAGTATTTAAGTCGTTAACCTACAAGGTCTCAAGAAAAAACCTAAGGTTAAAGGAGAATCGACTCTAGCTAAACCAACTGGTATCACACAGGAGGTGTGGGGATTAGTTTTTCCGGTTGCTAGAGTTATCCCTTATATAGTTTTCAAATCAGGGTTTGCAATCTATGTTAGCTTAGTAACAAAGAATTCAATATTCACCGTTAGATGAAAACCTGATTAGATACAAGCTAATATTTTTCAACCGTTAGATCGAAACTTAGCTTGTCACACACAAATGAAAGTTATTTCATTTAGGTTTGAGTAACCGTACCTAAACGTGTACACTTAGTTGGTTCACAAATAGTTAACCAATGGTTAGCCATATGAGCACTTTCATATTAACCGTATTCATCTTTCTCATAACTAGTTCAAATGACTCATAAGAACTAGTTGAAGAGTTGTTCAATTGCTTAGGTCTTTATTCATAGACACAATTGAAACAAATTCATTTGAATCAATTCATGAACAATATATCCACGGTTTGCAAGGATTGCATTCCTTATAATTTATTGTTTTTAAGTTCATGAACTACCGATTTGAGAAATAACCAGCTTGGGTACGTGTATGGGTATGCGTACCTTAGCTACCGGATTTGAGTTGGTTTTGGTTTCCAAACTCAGCAGAATTTTTCGGGTAGAAAAGTTTCGCCAGTACGCGTACGGGTATGCGTACCTAAGGTGACTGGTTTATGAGTTCGTAAACTCCAAACTCAGCAGAATTTTCCGGAAGGAAAAGTTCCGCCAGTACGCGTACCCAACTTGTCTTCTTCACCAATACCGTAAGCACACATATGCACACACTTGGTTTCCGGACATGGATTTATACACTAATGTGCGAACACACTATATATGCTTATATCCTTAGATGGTAATCTCAACTCTACATTTCAATCATTGAAACATTCTTCTATAATGTTATAACAGTCGTTATTCACAACTATCGTCATCCAAGCCATTTTCAAGATTGAAACGTCATCATGACTTTCGTCACGGATAAAGATGAAAAATGGTCAAAGCGAAAGCTTACCAACACATATTTCGAGAAAAATATAGGCGAGTGAACTCCGTTCGAAATAACAAATGTGTATGTATGAAAACTATCATACTTATACGACTTTTGTCTCAAGAGTAGGAGATAGAGTAGACTTTTGAGTGATAGATAAGTTCAAGTATCCACATACCTTTTAGTCGGATGAAGTTCCACTGGTTCCTTGAGTAGTTTTTCGTCTTCGTAAGATGATCGCCATGGAGTCTGGAGCACAACTACACTTAACTATCCTAGTCCGAGACTTAGCTATAAGTAGACTAGAAATCAAGACATATACTTTTGAAAAATAAATTTGACAAACAAGCTTGAGATAGCAACACTTCCGAGTTCGATCGAGAAATGCTCTAGCACCTAGCTTTGACACAGTCCACGATGAGTTTCTTCTGATTCCTAATCAAGATCTTTTGATTTTCAAGGATTTTGGTATGACCGTCAATAAGATGATTTGTTTGTAGTTGAAGATTTGCAAATTCGACCCTCGAGTCATTCTGAAAAAGAATTAAATCCTTGACAGATTCTCCAATCTAGGAGTTGTACTCTTTCCTTTCAATCATCTTTTTCAAGACAAGTTCTTGAACTGAATCACATCCTTTAATGTCTTCTTCCATCTCAAGATTCACCACTTCTTGAGGTCTTGAGGAGTTCTCCATTTTTTTATTAGGGAAGAAAAACAATATAATATATATATATACATATATATATATATATTTGTGTGTTTACGAACAAGATAAGGACACCATTGTTATGGAAACACTAAAACTCCCAAGAAAGACACGGACGTTCGTGGACTTGATGTGAAAGGTTAATGGATCAGAAAAGATCCAAGAAAAAAGAAATACTCTCTGTTTTCAGATATCTATTACCATCAGGCTCAATAATTAAAAGATTTAATCAGAGCATAAGGAATAGATACACTAGTTACAAGGAGTCAAGAAATGACTCAACCTCCACAAAATAAGAAAACAGCTAAATCAAACACAAGAAAAATGTTAACCTACAGTAGACTTGAGCATCTCGCAAATGTGATCCTTGCAACTCTCAAGTTAGATACAAGGATGAAATTACCTAGAGCTAGGTAGAAAAGTGAGATGTAATCCCACCATGAGTATTGAGAGATGAGTTGTAAATATCATCTGAGAGTTTGAACTTAGTATTCCTTACCTTCCTTCGGCTATTTCTTATTCCAGAAGAATCCAACATAAACTTTTTAGAAAATCCATCACAGGGATTTTTCTGAGGATTAAGTCTAGGACCTATAGAAATCGGTCCAGAGGATTAGAAGTGAGTGATCTCCACCTCTTAGACTTAGACTTACCGGTCTTATTCTCATAAATACTAGGAATGTGTATATTTGTGGTGTAAGAATTTGCACCATAAGGAGGAACACAATACCGGTAGAGATTTCGAGATGAGTGATCATTGAAACTCTTTTTTATGAGAGTTCTGGTTTCCTTCAGGAATGAAATCCATTATAGGTGTCGTCAGACAACTTACTCTGTCGACTGTAAAAAGAAGTAGATTTTGAAGGTCAGAAATATGTTTCTTTCTAGCAAAACAATGTATAACATGGTGATTTTTTTTCCACAGAAGGAACAGGTTCATGGAAGAGAATCAGAAGGGACCTGTTTTAAGTTCATAGCCTTATTAGAAGATTACAAGTTATGTAAACACTTCTTAGCAAGAACTTCCTTTGGAGTACTTTTCTTCATGTACAATAATTCCGCCTGAGAATTAGTGATTGGCACAAAAGATTTTCTCATTAAAACAGAGTTTTCCTTTTTCAAGGATTTGCATTATTCCTGGGCTAGAAGAAGGGATGCGATCAGTTTCTCTTTTTCAACACGAAAGATGTTCGGATCTGATGAATGAGTCTCGATCAAACATTTTTCTCTAATTAAATCTTCTTTAACAATATCCTCAAGAGTACTAATCTTTTCACGTTGTAGAGTAGTTTCTTGAATAAGTTTGTCGATATTGTTAGAGAAGGACTCAACGATGCTATAAAGTTCCCGTTCTCGACCAAGAGATTTCTCAAGTTCATCAATGAGCTGATCATGTTTTTCTTCAAGAGACTTTATCTTAGCTCCTTGAAAATCAATAATCTCAGCAGATTTCTTTTTAGTTCTAGTGAGTTCCATTTCAGCTTCAGACATAGTATTAAATGCAAATCAGAAGGAATGTTATCAAAATATGATAGCAAAAAATTCTTACCTCGGGATTCAGAAGAATCAACAAAGGAGTTATCCTTTGAGGTAATCCCAAGACATTTGACATAATCAAAACTTTTGGAACTCATTCCTATGTGCACGAGTTTGAGATAAACAACTATCCACACAAATCAGATTTCCACAAACACAGACTTATGAGGTCTTAAACGTGTTTGCCTGCTTTGATACCAATTGAAAAAACGGGGGTCTAACAACCTCTCCCAATATTACTTTTGGGAAATCTGTATGGAAAAATTCCAAGAGAATCAACTAGACAATCAAACTCAATCAATTGAAATATATCCAAGAGTTGTATCTCTGTTTCATAATGTAATCAACAAATCAAACAGATAGAAATCCGCGAGCCTGCTTATTATGTGAAACAACTTGAACGGTACCAAAGACCAATGTTCAAGTGTCAATCAATTTATATCAACAACCAAAGGTTGGATTATCTAATTGATTGAACTACGCACAACCTGTGATATTTCAATTATATAAAAAATACAATGCGGAGAAGAAATAACACAAACACCAAAAATTTTGTTAACGAGGAAACTGCAAATGCAGAAAAAACCCGGGACCTAGTCCAGATTTGAACACCACAATGTATTAAGAAGCTACAGACACTAGCTGATGCAGGTCGTTTACACAACAAATTTATAAAGATATTTTCCACTAATTAACTGGTAATATAGCGGTAGTAAGAGATCTTTCCCATAGAGAGTTGTGTAATTGATATGTTATTTGAATGAGCAAAAATAAAGTAAAAAGGGGGGGATTGATTTGATGAAATAAAATAAGAAAGCAAAGATGACTAGGAATCATTCGCCGCCACTGAACAAAAACTTAATAAAAGTACTTGTTTATCTCTTCACTAGTGGAAAATTGATTTTTTACTACTTTCTAAGATTTAAGAAAACAACTGTGATAATAAGAACTAAACATTGGTGCAGTGGCACAGAGTCGTATAAGTGGAATAAATAATTAAAAAATAAAACTTGTCTTTAAAATAATGATTTTTTACGGGGTATTCTTGTAAAAGTACAGATTTTAAAGAACTACTGTGAGAGCAAATGGTTTCTATAGCCCTAGATTTATCCTGACCCCTCTCTTGCTGAAACTTTATCTCTCTATCTCTTTGTAATCTAACCTGTACGCCTCTCTCTTCCATCTTCTCCATCTCTTCCACTTAAGATGAAACTGAAACTACTAAACCCTAACCCTGAAGCTACCAATCCATCACCCCGAGTACACCATCACTACCATCTTCTTCTTCTTCAACATCTCCTTTCAGTCACCATCATCACACGACCACCGACAACTTAATAATACCCAAAAACCCTAAAACCAAATCTCATCTTTAGAGTTTCAGATTCTCGGCAATACCAAAAGAAAGAAAAAAAATTCTACATTTCTTTCCCAACCCTAGATTTCAAATGGCTAGGAGTTTCATTTTTCTCTTCCTCTCTCTGAAAATTTTTAGGGTGTGCTTTTGCTTCATGGTGGAGATTGCAATAACTAATACAAACACTTCATCTCGATTTCCGGTTAGTCTCGATCTCTCCCTCTCTTGTACTGTGTTCTATGAGTTTAATTTAATTCTATTCTAATTCGATTTTGTTTGGTTGAATTATAGAGGTGAAAGAAGAGATGTCTAAAGTTTCAGTTGAATCTGATGATGTTTCAATTGGAAAAAAGCAAGATTTTAATAATAGTAGTCCAACACTACTGGAAGAAGAAACTCTAGTTGGATCTAATGATATTGGTTTGAATTATGATTTTGAAGAAATTGGACCAGTAATTAAAAGAAATGTATTCCTAAGGTTCCAGGAAATTTTGAAGTTGTTGATCTGAGTTTGATTGGTAACTTTTTTCCAAAAATTTTTTGTTCCATTTTTATACCTAGTTCTTCATTATTTAGTAATTTGGTATGGCAATTTCTGGATTTTTTTCTTTCAAGTATGACAATTTGGTATTTTAAGATTTGGGTTAGATTTGATTTTTATTTATTTATTCTAAATGTCCGATTTTTATGATTCACTAAGTAATTTGCAGAAAACGAATTCATTTTTATTAGCATCTAAGGTCCCCATGGATGCATATGTATGTGTGTTGTCTACTTAGATTGGAGTGGCCGACTTTCTATACACACATTAGCAAATGATGTTTCTTGTAAACTATTTGTTGAAATGCCTGATAGAAAATAATGTACAATTTTGCTTTGGTTCTCAAAGAAGCCATGTGTTTATATAAAATCTAATGTCTGGCCTTCAGTTGTGTATCATAGGTGTTGAACCAAGAGTCTATGGTAATGGAGTTTACACAGGGTTGAGGAGTTCAGGTGAGGGTTACATTACATTTTTATTGAATTTTTTCAATGATGGTTGCAAATTATTATTGATAAAAAATAAAGTGAAATGGGATTTTCTGTGTATAAATTTGGTTGTTGTTCTATCCATTTTCTTTTAAGAAGTAGTGGGAAATTTTGAATTAAGTATTGTAATTTCAGACATGGGACATGCACAAGGAATTCATTCCAATGTGTGTCTTTTCTCAGATGAAAGAAGGTAAGGCTTTAAATGTTGTTTGGTGTATCGTTGATATTTCTTTTTTTTTTTTAATCAATGACGTGAATAAAAGCTTTTACGTGGCTGATTATATGGTTTTCAAAGTTGTAGGCATTTCTTTTCTCATATTAACTTTATTGTCTAGAGATAGAATTCACCCGCGTTCATAATGTATTTACTAATTGATGTTTTCACATGCGGTCTTAGCACAGGACTTTGTCCATTTTAAGATCTTATAATATAAATCTTGTTGGGAGAACGAGCTCAACTAGGAACAATATCTGTTAAGAGTGTCTATGCATTCATATACTGCTTAAATAAATTGTTTGTTATATAAACCAATTGGTTTTTGTCCCCAGTCCATTCAAATAAGTTTACCAAGAATTTCAGTATGACATGAACACTAGAAAGAACTGTTTGTTAGCCCTTAGAGTTTAATTCACGCCTTCTTAATAGTTGATGCAACTTAGGAGTATTCCAAATCCTTCACGGACATTTAACCTTGTCTCCATGTTTTTGAATACATTGCAGAAGACATAATGTGGGCTAGAAACCTAGTGATCTTTGTCTGGTGTGTCACCATATATATGCGCATCTCAGGAATCAGTTCCATACTTTTCTCTCTACATGCCTGTAATTGATTGTGTTGTTTGGAGGATTTCATTTATGTGATTCTGTCGATGGTAGTTTGATTACTTGAACCAAGTGATTTAATCTGGATGATTATGGTCTTGATATATACTCATGCTAGCTAGAAAGTTTATTTCTATCACTGTGTTCTATAACATAGGTAAGATTGTAAGCACTATCGACGAAATCTATGTGATTTCTCTTTCGTTTCATGTAGATTTTTATTTGTTTTGATGAAGTGTGTTTATCATGTTTTTGCAAATGCATGTCGGGATTTAAGCAGAGTTAAATGTAGCCTTTTAGCATTCAACTTTAGTAATTTGTGCCACTAGAACTTTATATAACTTTTATGCAAATATTGCTTTAATCATCACGCTTATGTTTATACCTTTTTCCTATTTGATGGAAATTTATCACCATAAATGACCGTCTTGTATAAGATTTTGGAGCATCACCGTAAATATCTACAAAGCCATTGTTGTATGCTTCCTGATATGCTTGTTGTTTACCTCGGCCTTCTCTTTTCAGAGGCCAATGCAGCTTCTTATTATGTTGGCTAGGTATTTGTGTTTCGCATTGTAGGAGTTCTTGGATACACTCACTGGATCCCCTTCATGGAAGACATTGTGACTTACAAATTCACTTCCTTGAATTCCCTGGATATGGTGCGTAACCTACAAATCCCTTAGTTGTTATTCCCTTAGAGCAACTGCAGTGGTGCGAGTATAACCAAAGACCAAAGAGGAAAAAAAAGACCAAATTTTGGGTTTAGTCTGGTGTGTGACGCTACGGTGGAAAAACTAAATTTGGTCAGACGTACAATATACGTTCGCCTGGTGTGGGGCGTGGACTATACCAACGCCTGGTGTGGGACGGAGACTATACGTTCGCCCGGTGTGTAGAAAGATTCAAAAAGAAATAAAAAAAAAAGAAAAAAAAAATGGGGCGGAGGTATTAAGCCCGCCCCATGCATTTGAACTTTGTAAAGAGTGGGGCGGAGGTATAAACAACGCCCCACACAAAAGAAAGAAAAAACGGGCGTGCATTATACGTTCGCCTGGTGTGGGGCGTGGACTATACGTCCGCTCGGGGTGGGATGTGGACTATACGTCCGCCTGGTGATGGGGCGTGGACTATATAAACGCCCGACTATATTTGGGTTTGGTCTTGGTCGCGGACAAAATTTGGTCTGGATTTTAGTCTTTGATCAAATTTTGATCGATGGTCCGTCCCACTACGCTTATCCACTGGACACTATATTTGGGTTTAGTCGTCCATTGTGGACGCTCTTAGGAAAAACATTGTCAGTGTATATTTAGTTAAGGCTAAGGATCTGTAAGTGATTCATTACTTGAATTTATGACAACAGGTGCATCTGAATGATCAGTTTTTGATCTTGATCCCGAACACCAAATTAAGTTCAGTATACTATCAACCAGAGTATTCCCTTCCTTGTTCATGCACAATATGTAAGTTAATTTTCCCTTCCCTTATTTTCTCGGGTGACAGTTTCTGAACCAATGATCAGTTTTTGATTAGGTGTAAAATTATGCACCGTTTATAATGTTCGACAGTTCCAATATAATCGACTAGTATAGATTTTAACCTCTCTTGATGAGATACGGTCATCCTTGATGCTCTTTGTTGTTGTTATTGCTGTTGTAGATAACACTCGGGCAGCCTACCGCGATGTATCTTTTATTTTTGCCAGTGTCATTGACTAGTAGTATTGTGGCCATGTATTTGAAGATGTGCTTTAACTGAAGTATCCTTTGTGTTGGAGCCCTTTTTTCAGGTTTCAAGTGGAAGCTTACTTGTTCACAAAGGAGGATGAAACTGTTGTTGGTATTGCTCAGGCGGACATGCTATTCAAAGAATTCAATCTATACTAGTGTTGTTTACCGATTTGTTTTTGTTATGTTTATATAATTGAAGTTAGTGAGTGTTTTTTCAAAGTTTTGATATGTTGAACTGGGGTAATACTTAAATGTTGAAGTTGTAAATGGAATAAACCTTTTAATATAAACGTTAGCTTTGTTCCCATATAATAATTTTAGTTTTAATTTTGATCTCAGTTTTAATGTTACTTTAAAATTCAGCTGAATCAATCCATTTTTTTTTTGGTAAAATTATCAATATAAACCACCGTGTCCATCAGAGTCTTATCAATCATATTAACACACTGATGGAGAAAGTAGTTTTTCTAAAGATTTCAACCTTTGTGAGAAACAGTCGTTTTGGAAAAAACCACTTCTAAATTACAACTGATAGGCACAATCGTTTTTAACGATATCACCTCTTGTCCTGACAGTGGTTTAACTTCCATTTCCCACTAGTGCTTGTACAATTTCTATTGTCACCAACCGTAGAATAGCAATAAGCTCTGCTACCCCCGGAATTCCTGTTGCCACTGGATATGGAAGTGCTCGACTACCAGATTCTATCCATCCGAGCCACCATGAATAAGCTCTCAAGGTGTAACCCAGTCGAATGCATTACGTTTTGTGAATTAGGTTGATCCTAGCATCAGACGCATAAGCTCGGTCTGCTTACTAGTGTCATCTCTATACACAATTGTTTAACAGAATCCCTCTGTCAGCTTTTGCGATGTACTACTTGTGTATGAAATTGAGTGACTATTACACGTATCACCAATCCCAATACTAGTAGAAGAATTACTACCAGGTTAATTCAAATGGCCAATTGAATAACCCAATAGTAATCTTAGACACTAAAAATAATAGAAATAATCGACAAGAAAATTAAACTCAAAATAAACTTGTGAAAAGAATTAAAGTTCCATAACTCAGGACTTTGAAATCATCCTTAATTAGTAAAAAATTAGCTACACATGAATTTACTAAAACCCATGAAAAATATATGAAATAAGAAAAAGAAAAGAACTTGGTTTCCCCCTAAATGGTAAACCTAAGATACAAAATAAAACCTTTCCCTCTCTTCCTTTTCTCGGTTTTTCTTCTCTCCCAAAAGTTGTTAAACTCTTCTTGGCTTAGCTGCTTTATATAGGCTCCGGTTAGGCATGTGCGATCCACAAAATTCGCATTCGATAAACAATGAAAGTAAGTGTTTTAGTTCTAATGTAGCACGGAGTATCTTCGTTGTGTGAATCATGACTTTTGATTGGCTGTAACACTTGCCAGAGCCACGTGTACCAATGTTTCATCTCAGGAACCGATCATACATCAAACTTCATGTGCGAATCTTGCACCAGATGCCCACTTTCCATTCCGCGTAAATATTTTCCCTTGCTTCGGAAATCTTCTCTGTATCTATCCTTAACTAGTCTTTCAACAACAACCAAACTCCATCACCGCTTAATCCTCTTCGTTCATCGCTTCCATCAATGGAAAGAAGCCATTCTTCTTCAGCTAGTTTCTCGGCAAAGAAACTCAATTCCACGACAGCTTCATACCGTGCTCAACTCGTACGTGTTAGAATATCTCCATCCATCTCCTATACTTCTTACGTACCCAAAAGATCCCACTAGTCTCATGCCAGGTGCACTTGGTTCGACAACATCGAGCATTGGTTCGTATTCGAATATCCAACCACAAGTTACAAAACCCAAACCTTCTCTATCTGGGTCGAGATCGTCTGTGCCACTGCTTGGGTGTGTCCTATGTGCCACACCAATAGAAACACGGTATTTTCTCTTGGATTTGTAATATCTTCTTTAACTAATTAATTATCTTTCCTAATCGATTAGTGTTGTATAAATAGAAAATCTATTTAGTTAGTCATGGTTAATGAGAGGAATGATGTGGCGTGTTTCTATTGGTGTGGCACATAGGGCACACCCAAGCAGTGGCACAGACGATCTGGACCCTCTCTATCTCTGCAATCACCAGCATTATCACTGCCAGTGCCATCAACGGTAGGACCCTCAACTTGGTCCATTTTCCATCTGCCATCGATGACAGCGACACTCGAGACTCAACTTATTATTTGTATGCCAGCTCGATTTTCCATCGAACACTGATCAGCAACACCCTTCATCATCTCTATTTTGCTGAAGCTCTCATCACGATCCATCATCTACTGCCGATAATGGCAGCAACCCATTCTCCATCAATCCCGACTGCCAATACTCGAGTTCTTCTTCTCTGCCAGGATCATTACGAACTATCTCGTCACTGACAGCAACCACAGACCATTAAAATCGTTAACAGGACCATCGTGATCATCACGAACTTCTCCATTAACTCAAGTTGAGCTGAACCTATCGCGAACCATATCAAACACCACCAGTCAGTGGCAACAACCACGTTCCCTGTGCAAGCCCAATCGCCGAGAATCACCACAGCCTTCTCCTTAGTCTACAACCATCATCACCAGCAACAATGGTTCCCAGAAACCAAACCTCCGTCGGGGTCTTCTGGTGAAATATGAAGATGAAGGTGCCCATAGTGTAATAGGTGGATGCCTTTAACAACATTTGAATTTGAATTCCTCCTTAGTAAATGACATGACTTCCTTTAGCAGTTCCTTTGAGACAGTCCACCCCTTAATAGAATGACTACCCCTTAACGTACGGTGGGATGGGAATAGCACTTGGTGTAGAAAATGACCATTTTGCCCTTTTGGTCTTCCAAGTTCTTATTTCGCTCACAACTTCTTCATACGAACTCAGAATGACTTCATTCTTTCGCCATTGCCTTCATGTTCTCGTCCTCTACAAAATATGACTAGAAGTCCCCCATTTGAACGAGTTCTACTGGGTCTTTGGCTCTTCTTCACTTGTGACTTCACTTTTGTAGCTATTTCACTTCTTTTGGATGATTCATCTAATAAAACAAAAATAAAAGAAAACAAGCGTAATATACAATACTTTGCAAGAAAACCAACAAATACTAGCATGGAATTAACACCAAATATATGTGAAATATGCACTTATCACTAGCCTGCTCCAAGTTAACTTCAGACTAGAATGTAGTTGAGCCCTAACCAATCTCACACTGATCAAGGTACAATCGCTTTCCTTACGCCTCTGAATCCCAGCATGACTCTATGCACTTGATTCCCTTAGCTGATCTCACCCACAACTAAGAGTTGTTACGACCCAAAGTCGAAGACTTGATAAATCAATCTGTCTCACTCAGAAAAGTCTATTGAATAGATAAATTTGTCTCCCACAGAAATACCTATGAGTTTTGTTCCGTATTTTGATAAATCAAGGTGAACATGAACCAATTGATAAACCAGACTTAAATTCCCGAAGAACAACCTAGTAATATCAATCACCTCACAATAATCTTAATCGTATGGTAGCGAAACAAGATATTGTGGAATCACAAACAATGAGAATCAATTCTTCACAATAGTTGGGTTTGGCTTCACAATCCCAGTGAAGTATTTAAGTCGTTAACCTATAATGGTTTCAGAAAAACCTAGGTTAAAGGAGAATCAATTCTAGTCGCAATTATTTGAGAAAGCGGGGGTACAACAACCACACCCAATATTTCGCTTAGCAATCTGTATGGACAAACTCCAATATACTTTTTAGACAGTCAAACTCAATCTAGATAAAAAGTATATCAAAGAGTTAATATCTCAATCTCTCGATTTGATATATACTCAAGCAAATAGAAATCTGCGAGTCTTTATCAAATACTAGAGAGATAACTTGGATGGTACCAAAGACCAATATCCAAGTGTCAATCAATTTAAATCAACAACCAAAAGGTCGGATATTCTAATTGATTGAACAACGCACAAACTGTGATATTTCAATTATATAACAAAATATAACGCAGAAAAGAAATAACACAGACACCAGAATTTTGTTAACGAGAAAACCGCAAATGCAGAAAAAACCCGGGACCTAGTCCAGACTGAACATACATTGTATTAAGCCGCTACAGACACTAGCCTACTCCAAACTAACTTCGGTCTGGACTGTAGTTGAACCCCAATCAATCTCACACTGATTCAAGGTACAGTTATGCTCTTACGCCTATGATCCCAGCAGGATGCTATGTACTTGATTCCCCTTAGCTGATCTCACCCACAACTAAGAGTTGCCATGACCCAAAGTCGAAGACTTTAATCAACAAATCCATATCACACAGAAAAGTCTACGGTGATAGATAAATCCGTCTCTCACGAATATACTTATGAGTTTGTTCCGTCTTTTGATAAATCAAGGTGAACATGAACCAATTGATAAACTGGTCTTATATTCCCGAAGAACAACCTAGTATTATCAATCATCTCACAATAATCTTAATCGACGCATCGAAAAAAGATATTATGGAATCACAAACGATGAGACGAAGTGTTTGTGATTACTTTTATATCTTGCCTATCGGAGATATAAAATCTCGAGCCAATTATTACAATCGTACTCGTAAAAATAGAATCAGCAAGATCAGATCACACAACTACAAGAAAAGTAGTATCGTTCTGGCTTCACAATCCCAATGAAGTCTTTAAGTCGTTAACCTGGTTTAGAAGAAGAAACCAAAGGTTAAAGGAGAATCGACTCTAGCTTAAAACAACTAGTATCACACGCAAGGTGTGGGGATTAGGTTTCCCAGTTGCTAGAGTTCTCCCTGATATAGTCTTTCAAATCAGGGTTTGCAATCAATGTTAGCTTGGTAACAAAACATTCAATATTCACCGTTAGATGAAAACCTGATTAGATTCAAGCTAATATTTTTTAACCGTTAGATCGAAAACTTAGCTTGTTACACACAAATGAAATGTCCAATTTTGGGTTTATGTAGCCGTTCCAAAATATTAACATTTGTTGGTTCAACAACAGTTAACCAAATGGTTAGCCATATGATCACTTTCATATCCACCATATTCTTCTTCACCATAACTAGTCCAAATGACTCAAATGAACTAGTTAGAGAGTTGTTCAATTGCTTAGATCTTATGTAACTACACAAGACACAATCGAAGCAAAAACAGTTTGATTTACTCGAATCAGTTCATGAACTTTATAGCCACGGTTTGCAAAAGCATTTCTTAGTTTATATAAACATGAGTTCAAGAACAACCGATTTTAGATATAACCTACTTAAGTTGGCGGACTGGGTTCGCGGACTTAAGTTCACGAAAGGAGTTCACAAACTCCAACAAAAATTCTCGGGTCGAGACCTTCCGCCGGTTTGCGGAGTGAGTTCGCGGGCTTGGCTCACGCCACATTCCGTTTCTCTTGATCAACAAAGTTCGCAAAGTTTGGTTCAAGGAATAAGGACTTATACATATACGTGTTTCCACAATAATGCTTATATCCTACCAATGCTTATGTAATCTAAACTCTCATTTCAATCATTGAAACATTCTCAGAGGACGTTATACAGTCGTTATTCACAGACCATTTTTCGTCAGAGCAATTTCCAAAGTGATTGAAACATAACATGACTTTCGTTACTAGGTAAAGATGAATTTGGCTAAAGTGAAAGCTTACCAACACATATTTCGAGAAATAGATAGGCGAGTTAAACTCGGCTCGGAATAACAAATGTGTATAATGAAAGTCTATACATCAAAACGACTTTTGTCTCAAGAGTAGGAGATAGAGTAGATAGACTTTTGAGTGACAGATAAGTTCAAGTCTCCACATACCTTTTAGTCAATGAAGATCCACCAGTTCCTTGAGTAGTCCTTCGTCTTGTATGATGATTTCCATGGAGTCTTGAGCTCAACTACACTTTCTATCCTAGTCCGATACCTTTAGCTATATAGGATAGAAATCAAGACTTATAGTTTTGATCACTAACATTGACAAACATGCTTGAGATAACAACGCATGCGAGTTCGACCGAGCAATGCTCTAACACTATTATCACACATGAGGTGTTGGGATTAGGTTTCCCAGTTGCTAGAGTTCTCCCTTATATGGTCTTCAAATCAGGGTTTGCAATCACTGTTACTTTGGTAACAAAGTATTCAATATCCACCGTTTGATGAAAACCTGATTAGACTCAATCTAATATCTTTCAACCGTTAGATCGAACTTAGCTTGTTACACACAAATGAAAAGTGACTTTATTTAGATATGGGTAACCGTACCTAAACGTGTACACCTTGTTGGCTATACAATAGTTAACCGAAGTTAGCCATATGAACACTTTCATATCAACCTTGTTCATCTTAACACAACTAGTTCAAATGACTCAAATGAAACTAGATATATAGTTGTTCAATTGTTTATATTCTCATAGAAGCATACAAGACACTATTGAAAAAAAATCGATTTTGATTCACTCGAATCAATTCATGAACATTATATCCACGGTTTGCAAAAGATTGCATTCCTTAGTTTATAAATGTATTAGTTCATGAACAAACCGATTTTAGAACATAACCTACTCAAGTATGCAAACAGGTACGCATACCTAAGTGGCCAGACTTGGTCTGGGTTCACCAGTATGCGAACGGTATGCATACTGTCGTACACCACCAACTCAGTTGAATTCCCGGACTTGAACTTACGCCGGTACGCATACGGGTATGCATACTAAGTTCTCGGACTTTCAACTAACCAACTAGTACGCATTCGGGTATGCATACTATGGTTCTCGGATTTGGAATAACTTGCACCAGTTAGCATACAATTACGCATACTGTGTTATATCCAATCATGGTTAGTTGTTCTAAACTCCCAGTTCAATCATTGAAATATTCTTAGAAGACGACAATAACTGTCTCACACAAACTATTAACTTCAAAGCAATTTTCAAGTGATCGATAGATCAATACAAAATATTCTGAGCCTACATCAAATGGTTGTCTCTCACAAATCATGTAAGATGTTACCAGACGATTTTCACATGATCATCTTTTGACTTTCGTCAAGAATATAAGATGAACTTGGTCAAAGCGAAAGCTTACCAACACATATTTCGAGAAATATGTAAGCGAGTTAAACTCGGCTCGAAATATCAAATATGTATAATCGAAGTCTATATAGCTGTACGAGTTTTGTCTCAAATAGGAGATAGAGTAGATAGACTTTTGAGTGATAGATGAGTTCAAGTCACCACATACCTTTTGTTGATGAAGTTCCACAAGATCCCCTTAGTAGTTCTTCGTCTTCAATCGATGAACGCCCTGAAGTCTAAAGCTCAACTACACTTTCTATCCTAATTCGAGACTTAGCTATAAGTAGACTAGAAATCAAGACTTATAGTTTTGGAAACTAAACTTGACAAACAAGCTTGAGATAGCAACACTTGCGAGTTCGACCGAGCAGTGCTCTAACATTTGGATTAGTTGAATTCCTAGGGTTTCATAATTTGGTCACTTTTTTGTCAATTACATCATGTGAAACCCCTAATTTTTTTTTTAAAAATCCTCAACATATTTTATTTAGGGTGAGATTGAAATTTTTGCATATTGATTTTCAAATTGGTAGTTCTCAATTAAGCAGAAAGTGTGGTTCTTGTAAATCTGCTAAAATTGTTTTTTATGAGAACTTAGAGATGAAGGTGTTAACTTGGAACGTAAGGCTTTGGAAATAAGCATACCAGGTGTCATCTTAAAGACCTAGTTCATTCAAATGACCCAGCCATTATATTTCTTTCTGAAACTAAGAATAAAGACTAGAAAATGCTTAGGTATGCCAACCAATATGGTTATCCCCATTATTGGTTTGTTAACCCAATTGGGTTGTCTGGTGGTTTGTTTTTACTTTGGAAGGATGGTACGGTCTTCGAAATTGTTGATAACAATAAATTTTTTATTGTCTGCCTTGTTCAATTTGATGCTACAATTGATAAAACATTGCTTGTGTGTATGTATGGATCCCTAGATGATGGTATTGCTAGACAATGTGAATTTTTGTCTAGATTATCTGGCAGGTTTCAATGCCCATGGGTCATTATAGGAGATTTGAATTTCATAACAAGGAGAGAGGAAAAAATAGGCGGGAATCCTGTTTCTCAATCCCAGTTAGATGCAATGAATGATCACTTTGATTTTCTTAGTTTGAATGATATTAATTTTGTTGGTAATCCATACGCTCGGTCTAATAGAAGGAGTGAAAATAGTGTTACTTTTGAAAGGATTGACATAGCCTTAGGAAATGTGAATTGGTTTGATGTTTTTCCAATTAAACTTTGTTGTATATCATTTGATTGCTCTTGGTAGTGATCATTGTCCCATTCTCCTGGTTAGCTCTAGAGAGGAAAACTCAATTATGAAACCTTACAGGTTTAACAAGTGTTGGTTTCTGAATAGTACTTGTAAGACTCTTATAAGTAATATATAACTGGAATAGTCAGGAAAGAGGCTCTTTTGATTTTAGATTCACTAAATCTCTTTCAAATGATGTTAAGCATGTCCTTAGAAATTGGAATACACATACTTTTGGAAATATTTAGACACAATTGAAACTAGCTCAAGATCAATTAACTTTGGCCAGTTGTAACAACACACATGGGATTATAAAAGAAATCGATAAAAATGTTAAGTATTGGTATGATGTCCAACATGAGTTTTATATGCAGAGATCTAAGGAAAATATCTCGTCCTTTGATGATAGGAATAATGAGTATTTTCACGATAAAGCTAAATTTAGGAAAAGAAGAACGCAGATTGACTCTTTGCAGTCAGGGCTTGGAATATGGTTAACTGATAGAGAAAGTATAGCTAAGGATCTTAGGACGCATTTTTTAAATATTAGTCAAACTAGTAATCCTCCTAACTCTGATCTTTGTTTGAGTAACATTGTCCCCTGTATATTTACATGGGACAATGATTTTCTGTGAAGGTCGCCTTCTGCGGAAGAGGTGAAGCAAATTATTTTTCAAATGAAACCTTGCACCTCCCCAGGCCTTGATGGCTACCTGCCCGGGTTCTACAAACAAATGTGGGATGTGGTAGCTAGGTGAGGATACTGTTAAGGTAGTCCAGGCCTTCTTTCACTCCAAAATCTAATTGTCCTAAACATGCCTATGACTTCAGGACAATAAGCTTAAGTAATGTCCTGTATAAAATTATCAGCAAACTCTTAGCTAGTAGGCTTAAAAAAGTCATGGACAAGTTCATAAGTCCAAATCAGTCTGCTTTTTTAGCTTTTCGACAGATAACTGATTATATTATGATTGCTCACGAAATTGTTGATAGTATGAGGAAGTGTAAAGGTAGAAAAAAACTCTTATGGCAATCAATTTTTTTTTACTCGGTCAATAAAATAGAAATAAAAAGCGAAAATGTACAAGGATCAGGCTAGTTTAGTGCTAAGCCAAAAAGGCCGCACACTAAAAGGCCTAAAAACGATAATAAACCTCTCCAGGCCATTCAACAGAATGAATAAAACCTGGCCTACCCTCGTAAAACTCATAATGTTCCTCAGCCAACAAACATGCTTGTTTGGCCGAGACATCCGCTGAAAAATTAGCCTCTCTGTAGCTATGAACATAGCTAATATTGCTATAAAAGCTCTTCGCTATTCTCCACTTCTGCATTAGCTGCCATGGCAAATCGTCTTTTTGAAGAGCATATAAACAACTCATCGAATCAGATCTGACACATAAGTTCTTCACATTCCATCTTTGGGCAACAACAGCACCATAGATCACCGCACAAACTTCAGCATAGAAGTTAGTCTGCCAGCCCAGGCCAACGCACAGAACTCCCAAGACTACCGAACTAGAATCACGGAAAACCACTCCAGAACCAGCCTGCCCCGGATTACCAAGAGAAGCACCATCACAACAAATCATAATCTCACCAGGATTTGGTGGATTCCAAGTAACTTCAACTGGGTTAGAGTGATCGCAAGATCTATGCGTCACTCTAAAGAAATTAACAATACGCAAGTCATCCAAAGTATTATGCATATGACCCTTCAATCTAATAGAGTTATCACGAATTACCTGATGAACTCTACCTTTAAACTCCAGCCAACGAACCTGCTTGTTCTCAAAATAAGCTTTGTTGCGCATCTTCCACAGCTCCGTAACTATTGCAAGATTTGCAACAAGCCACAGATCTTTAATCATTCGACTCCGTCCCTTTGCAGCCTTGTAGGAGACCACCAGGTCCTCATTCGGTGTCAATCTGAATATTTCAGCAGCCCACTTCCAAATTCTTTTAGCAATTTTGCAATGCCAAGTGATATGGCTAACATCTTCACAATCATCTCTACATAAACGACACATCGAAGGCATCTCCCTACCAGTCTTCCTCATAACATTATCATCAGAAGCACAACACTGTTTATAAAATAGCTTCCAATACTGCACACCCAAAGTAGGATGTATAACACTTCTAGAGAAAAGTGCCGCAGCTGGCAAAATTTCAGTTGGCCCACGAATAGCAGCCTTGGCCGACTTGACAGTAAAAACACCCTTATTGTCCAAGTCCCAAATCTTATAATCATCTCCACCACCAATAAGAGGCAAATTATCAACATCAATATTGCATCGTAACATCAATTCTTTAGTCTTTGGAGGAATAACCCAAGAACCATCAACAATAATATCACTCACCTTGGCCTTAAAATCATTAGGGCCTCTTGTTGTGATGCCAAGACGTTGAGCAATTGAAAAATCAGCACACCAATTATCAAAAAATAAGGAAGTATTAGCACCGTTACCTATAATTGAGCGCGTGTGTTTTTGAACAAAGTTATGCACCAATCTAATGCCAGGAAAAACCGAGGAACCCAATTATAATCAATCAAGTTGCCATTAACTTGAAATATTTTGCCTTCAAAAATCTAGCCCAAGTCTTATCAGAGTCTCGAATCGAAATCCACAACTTCATAAGCATGGCCCTATTAACATCATTTAACTTCTTGAGGCCAAGCCCACCTTCACGTCTAGAAAGGCATAAGACATCATAAAGAACCGTGAAGTGTTTGCGCCTCTCAGCATCTCCAGACCACAAAAAATTGCGAATGGCCCTCTCAACAGATTTGATGGCCGTGCATGGCCATTTGTAAACAGCCATTGAATGAAGCAAATAGCTAGAAATAACTGATTTGATCAAAACTAACCTGGCCTGAAAAGACAATAGCTTACCCTTCCAACCTGCCAGCTTGTCCATAATCTTCTCCATTACCTGACGAACATGAATATGACGCACAATGCCAGGTTTCAATTGGATTCCCAAATATTATCCGGGAAATGCGCCCTCTCCATGCCCATAAAGTTTGCAATAGCAATAGCACGAGACTGCCTATCTCCACCATAATAAAATTTGCTTTTGGCGTAACTAACATACTGACCGAAGCACGTTGATACATGCCAAGCATCTCCTTCAAGTTCCGCAAGCTATGAAGATTACCCTTACAGAAAATAAGAATATCATCCGCAAAGAGTAAATGGGTTGGAGCCACACCTTTCTTACTCACCATGTGATGCATACTTCTAGCAGCAAACAACTTAGAGAGATTGCGGCTCAAAACATCTTCAATAAGAACAAAAATCAAAGGTGAAAGAGGATCACCTTGACGAAGGCCTCTTGTGATACTGAAAAAACCTTCAGGGCTACCATTAATCATAATAGATATACGGGCAGAGTTAAGAATACTCAGCAACCACGAACACCATGCATCAGAAAAGCCATATTGACGAAAAACTTCAACCACAAACTCCCAACTCACCGTGTCAAAAGCCTGGGCTATATCCAATTTAAGGCCAACGTTACCATGCTTCCGTTCAACGCTAATCTCATTGATCAGTTCCGAGGCCAAGGCTATATTCTCATGAATGTTTCTTCCTTTCATAAACGCCACTTGCTCTTCAGAAATCAATTTGTTCAACACCGTGCCAAGTCTGGTCGCCATAATTTTGGTAATGATTTTGAAGAAGAAGTTGCTTAAACCAATTGGTCTATAGTCTTTAATAGCATCAGACTTATTAGCTTTTGGAATGAGCACAATAAAACTAGAGTTAATGCCATTAGGAATCTTCCTCATCGCCCAACAGTTTGCAATAGCATTAAAAAGATCTCTAGAAATAATGTTCCAACAGACTCGAAAGAAAGAACCTGTAAATCCATCGGGCCAGGAGCAGAATCCGCTCCAAGATCAAAAACAGCCTCTTAACTTCATCCAAGGTAGGAATAGCATCCATACAAGCACTCTCAGCAGCTGAAATGCTTTCATGCTCATAATCAAATAGTCTCGGATCAATATGAACAGCTCCACCGTGAACTTTGCACGATAATGATCAACAATGTAATCTTTTATTTCATCCTGCAAAAACAAAGTAGAGTTAGTAGAAATCTTCAGCTCGGAAATTGTGTTTTGGCTCCTCCTCATTCTTATTGAATTGTGAAAAAAACGAGTGTTCTGATCACCATCCTCCAACCAGCTAGTTCTCGATTTTTGCTTAAGCATAGTGGCCAATTCATACCGCACATCATCAGCAGCCTTCTTAGCATCGCAACCTTCAAAAATTGGACTTCACAACTAACATTATGGTCCAAAATATCATTCTCCTTATCAAGATTCAATTCCGCTTGCTTTAAACGAAACTGAACATCTCCAAACACCAATCTATTCCAAATCTTCAAAGCCCCCTCAACCGCTTCAACTTTGATGAAAAAACAAAAGGAGGAGCACCATCCAGCCTAACACTCCAATTGTCTTTGACGAAGTCCAAAAAGATGGATGAGAAAGCCACATCTTCTGAATTCTAAAAGGAGCTCTCTTCGGCCTAGGACTGTCAAAAGCAAAACCAAAAAGAGGAGAATGGTCCGAGCAGATTCTCGGCAAAGCTTTGCACCTCCAGTTAGCAAACTTATCAAGCCACGCACCATTAATCACGGCCCTATCGTTTAGAAACAATTCTATGCATACCACTCCGACAATTGGACCAAGTATACTTCTTCCCAATAGCATCGGCCTCAACCAAACCATTGTCAGATATCCAACTTCGAAACTCATTTATATAAATTTCTTTGATCGGCCTACCACCCTTCTTCTCATCAAGACGCAGAACACAATTGAAATCCCCCAACACCAACCATGGAACGGAAATATATCCCAGACCCAATTGCGCCAAAGAGATCTCCTTTCAACCGCATCAAAAGAAGCATGCACAGCCGTGACAAAATTCCCAGAAAAATCCAAAGTGATAGCCTGCTTAGACGAAGATAAACATCGGCCTTGCTAGAGTATTCCTCCAAAAGACCCAAATATTACCTTTCTGACCATGCACTCATTAGTAATAACATCTTCACAAAATCAAGCAAATTAAGCTTCCTAACAAAACGTGTAGTGCAACGAACCTGAGGCTCCGCAATACAAATAACGTCAGGTTTGTGCAAGTAGTAAAGCTCATTCAACTTGGCCCTTGCACCATCCTTGGCCAAGCCTTGAGCATTCCAATAGAAGACACGCATTAATTAACTCTATTCTTTGAAGGGCTTGCCGAACCCTGTCTAGAAGATTTTCCACTTCGAGTTTGAACTTGACTCACCGTAGCCACAGCAGCAGCTGTCTTCTTCTTAGGAGCTTTAGATTTTTTCTTCTTTCCGCCATCTCCTTCTTCTCATGATCAGCTAACTCTTATTAGCAAGAATCTCCAAATCTTGCATCCTCCTCAGCTATGCTTGAAGTGTTAGTTGCAACAACATCTTCAATCACATCATCAGCTTCAACAATCACCTTATCAATCTCCTCGGTCCCAGTTTCAAATCTATTAGAAAGTGTTAAGTTTTCTAAAGATCTAGCTGGTGAAGATCTTCTTGAAGTCCTAGTGGCCTCACTAAAACTAGCTTCCTCGGTAACAGCCACTTGGAATTTAGCCGGAGATGATGCAAGTCCAAAACCTGCTTCCTCAAGTTCTCTAGCTTAGCTCTAGCAATATCTTGTTGAATTTTGGCAGCTTCAGCATCAGCCTCCCGTTGCCTAGTTGCCTCCTTCATGGCCTCATAATTTCTATAAGCTTCCATCTCTTGATCTCCAAATCAACATCATCTTCCTTAGATAAATTATCATGCACCAGCTCCTCAAGTGCTGCACCAACACTTCGCAAAACCAACTCCGCATCATCATTGCGGACATACTCCGCATCTTCTGTACGCAAACCAGGTAAAGCTACTTCACCAGCAAGCACATCTCCTCGGTGCTTAGATAAGCCACCATCCTCCATTAGCTGCACGGACTGGATATCACTGCAAGCTTCAGCAGTTGCAGCAATATGCGGCACGGACAAGGCATCACCTTCGTGTGATCCGATACAGAATCATCATCTTCTAATGTAGCACCAGCACTCTCACTGTGCTCAGAAAAGATAGTACGTGTTCCAGTTGCTATCTCAAGGATAGATTTTTCTTCTCAACGTTATGGCCTCCTCACCATGTTTAGATTGCTCGGTTTCTATTGGAACATCCGATGGCATATGCTTCTTACCTTTAGGGATTCGTTCCTTTTGCCAAAAATTCTTAAGATCATCCATATCCGCCTCAATTGCTTTTTTAATTCAGGATCAGTTTCAACTTCAGCCCTATCCTTCAAATCATCAAACTTTTTTGTTCTACAATCAGATTTTTTATGGCCAATAGATTTACAATAATCGCAAAAGCTAGGCCTGTTTAAAATTTCATATTCCTGAACAAAAATTTCATCATTCTCTTCACCATCAATCAAAATTCGTCTCAAAGGTTGAGAGAAATCTATATCAACCAGGGCTGCAGCAAAGTAACCATATTCATGGCGTAAAGTACGCGGATCAACCGAAACCGGCTACCAAGCCCTCTTGCCAGCCTAAAAATCGTCTCTTCATCCCAAAACTCCATTGGCAAAGCTGTGAAACGAACCCAAACTGCAGCTCTAGTAATCTTATCTTTCCCAGGATCAAACATAGGTGTCCATGGATGAATTTTAAGCTGTTGAATCCGTTTGGAGAATGAACTTCCATGGACCATCATAGCTTACACGTTTACGATCATCCTCATTGTCTAGTTTAATAACAAAATATCCCTTCTTCCATGGAATAAATTGAACCGAACCAGATAGCTTCCATTGATTCAATAATTCTCTTTTAACATCATCAAATTTTAGGGTTTTAAAGAAAACCAAACGACCAACCAAGCTGAATCTCCACACAGCCTTAATCCTTGTATGAGTGTCTCGTGGTATCTTTATCAAAACATCATTATTTGTTGAAGAAAAAATTGGAGGATGAGAAAGTGTCTCGGCATCAATTTTGGACAAAACATGGGTTCTTCTCTTTAATATAGATGCATAGGAACCATCAACACCATAATCACCCGGTTTCCTAAAAGAATTAGGATTTCTATCTTCCTTCCTAGACGCGCCAGGCACATCCGTCTCCATCACCTTCCTAATTGCTGTAGGAGCAGCGTTAGGGTTTGTATCATGATTCCTAAACGCTCCAGGAATTGCAGCGTTAGGGTTTGTATCATCTTCATCAAACTGTCTTCCAAACACGGAAGCCTTAGGGTTACCAGCAGAATTTTTAGGGATATAGATAGTTTTTGATTTTGATTGATTCCATATCCTTGTTGATTGATTATCGTGGTTATGAACAAAAACTGGAGGATTGTTGTCTTGATTTTGCGCCATTAGAGCGCAAAATCAAAAGAAAATTATGCACGCCAAGAAAAGTTTGAGGGAGAAAAAACCGGAGCCAAAAACGTGAAACCCTAGCTTTTTCGCTTTTCCTCTTATGGCAATCAAGCTTGATATATATAAGGATTTTGATAGGATTGAGTGAAATTTTTTGATTGTTGTGCTTAAAAAACTAGGATTTCTTTTTCCGGTGAGCTGGAAAAAGAAAAATTACAAGAAAAATTACATCACCCACCGTGGGGCTCGAACCCACGACCACAAGGTTAAGAGCCTTGCGCTCTACCAACTGAGCTAGACGGGCTTGGTGATTAGAAAGCTTTTATAAAAAGCTATGCGACAGCTGGCATTTGGTCATGACTCGAAGTCCAAACGAGGAGAAACAAAAGTTAAATTTCCTTCGCTCTCACTCACTCTAGAAATTCAACAATGAAGTTGATGAAACTATTAAGATTATGGTTTATTGTTGCTTCAATCTCTGGGTTCGCTGCAATCTTCATCTACATCACTGGCTCTTCTTCCTCTTTCTGTAAGTCCTTTTTTTCCCCCTATTTAAAACCTACTCAGATCTCTTTTCTACTTCACTGTAAAAACAAAGAACCTAATCTCACTAATTAATTAGTTTCTTTTCCAAGATTTCTCTTAAAAGATCTGATTTGATGTCCCTTTTCTACTCTGATTTGATATACAGATGATAGGATTAGTGTTTCTGAGGAAGATTTGAGTGCATTGGTAAAATTAAAGAATGGTTTTCAGAAGTGTGTGGTGAGTTTTTTGGGTTCATTTTAGAAGAACCCATTTATTCAATTTTGGATTTTGATTTTGATTTTTTTTTTCTGATCCAACTGAATTTGTTTTTTCATGTGCAGAGGGCAAATGGGTTAGGTTTACAAGCTTCCAGTGGAAGAGATTACTGTATAGTTACAATAGATTTTCCTAAAGATACTGTTCCTAAATGGGTTAGTTTTTCTCCTCTCAAATTATTAAATTTTATTGAATTCTGTGTTGTATTAGGACTCTGTGGAGGGTTTGGAGTTGGTGGGTAGGTGTTGAGGGAGGAGGATCATGTTGTGGGAGTGTTTTTTGGTGCCTTTGGAGGACTAGGAAGTGGTGGTGTTTGATCTGCAGGTGGCGGAGCTGGGTAGCGGAGGTCTTGTTGGTGGGCATGAATGTAGTAGATTAAGGTGTCGAACTGTGAAATGCCGTTAAAAATTAGTAGATAAATTTTAGATTGTTGGGGTAGATTATCTGTGCAAATAATTTGTAATAAGATCATCATACTCCTTGTTTTAACAGTTCCACTTGAAATCCAATATGTCAACAGAGGGATCCCAAAACAGGAAAACTTGAAGAGTTATCGTTTGAGTTTGATCTTTGTGAAGCCGTGGCTAAATGGGAACAGGTGAGATTGTTGTCCGCATCTTATTTGAACTCATGGAATGGAGTTTTTATATCTACATCTACCAAGATGTTTGTCTCATGAGTTTAAGAAATGGTTGGTTGGTAGTGTTGATGGAGATTAGCAAATGATTTTATTGTTTGTGGTTGAAATTACTCAGGTACGGAATAGCACCACTATACTGACTAAAGAGTTTATGGACTCCTTGCCGAAGGAACAGAAGAGAGAGTATGCGTGGAAAAGAATTAATAAGGGCGAAGAGTAAGTTAATGGTTCTGCAAAATGCATGTTAAAATGATAATTTTTTGCTATTTGACATAATTTGTTCGCGAAATGCATGCCAAAATGATGATCACTTCAAAGTTTCTACTATCTGGAACCTCTATGACTATAGTTATGTGAACCTTGTGAGAGTTTAAAACTATTAACACGTGACATATTTGAAAACCCTTTAAAAGCAATTAGTTATAGATGTAATGACACTCATCTAGCATGTCTTTGTTTTGAAATTGCAGACACTATTGCAAGAATATGACTCTCTGCATGGAGAAACTTGCTCTTGTACTTCCTGAAAGGCCACCATTTGTTCCTCATCAGATTGGTCGATGTGCTGTAATAGGCAATTCAGGAGATCTTTTGAAAACAAAGTTTGGGAAGGAGATAGATGGTTATGATGCTGTAATAAGAGAGAATGGTGCACCAATTCAGGTATTTCTATCTCTCTTAGATGAACTGGCACTTTGTATTTTTTTTTTCTCATTTAGCATCTTATTATATTACTTTCACGCTGCAGAACTATACAGAGCATGTAGGTACGAAGAGTAATTTTCGCCTTCTTAATCGAGGGTCTGCCAAAGCGCTCGATAAAGTTGTGGAATTATATGGTAGGAGCACGACTCACTTCTTTTAATGCTCGCCTAACTTTTGGAAGAAACATGCTAAAGGTTTATATTCTACAGAGTCTGGGAGGGAGGTCTTGCTCGTTAAAACCACAATTCATGACATTATGAACAAGATGATTCGGGTGTGTGTTTCATTCATCTCTTAGAGTTGCACCTTAACATAGCTTCATTGTTTTGTCCACTAGGATGTATTTTGTTTTTGCAAAGTAACACCTTTACCATCACCCATTTGTTTCTGGAAGTTAAATCACTTCTTTACTTATGGGCTTGATTAGTAATTCTAGTTGAATTAGTCAAACTTGTGCATCTTCATGATTACTTTATATGTTTTAGTTGAAACAGAAGTGCAATTGCCATCATGAGTAGGATATAGAGAATTCAAAGTCTTTCTGGTGGACTGTCAGCTGAGTTGTCGTTTTAGAACTGTGTGCCAAGTCCTTTTTTTTCCTCAAATTATTATTTTAAAGTAAGGGAAAATTTGAAAAAACATACTCCATACATCAAGGAAATTCTCCTGGTTTAAGATTTTGATAATTTCTTATCTGCAGGAGATCCCAATAGACAATCCTGTGTATCTCCTGTTAGGAGCATCATTTGGTTCAGCTGCAAAAGGAACAGGACTCAAGGCTCTGGAATTTGCATTATCTATTTGTGACTCTGTCGATATGTATGGTTTTACAGTTGACCCAGGTTATGAACAATGGTAAGACCCCGACCATAGCCAAAAAAGCTGATGTAGAACTTAAATAATATTTCTGAGTGAAGGACATTTCCCTAGTTTTGCTTAAGCTTTTGATCAGATGTCAAATTTTGGATGATTGAGAATTTTGCATCCTTTCAGGACTAGATACTTCTCAGAATCGCGAAATGGGCATAGTCCTCTTCAGGGTAGAGCGTACTATCAGATGATGGAATGTTTAGGAGTAAGTATTATTAAACACTCCTTATTTCCATTCTAAAGTCTTTGGTAAAACTTTCTTAGTTTACCTTTACATGAATAGATTTCTCTCGTTTGTCCATTATTTCTTAATTTCATAATTTGACATCTGATCTAAACTTGTTTCCTTCTTCTCTGCAGCTTGTCAAGATTCATTCTCCCATGCGAGCAGATCCTTACCGTGAAGTGAAGTGGTTACCAAGCCAAAGTACAATCAATGCTGCGAGAATCGCGGCAGAGAAAGTCTTGAGGTAATTATCGTATTATCAAAAAAAAAAAACAAAAACAAAAATGCTGTCTTGTTTGTCGCAACATAAACCATTGTAATGAAAGTGTAGTTAAATTTGAACAAGGACCTTTATTTTCTTCCGTCAATGTTTTCTCAGTGAGAATACTTGTTTTCTCTTCAAGCAAATAGACCAAGCGTAATCATGGTAGTAATTATTCATGTTCGGTTGTGGTTGATTCAACACTGTTAAATTACATCGATTTATGATATTCATATGTACTGAAGACTTTTTTCCTGCATGTTGAGCAGTAAGATAGGAGCAGGGATGGATGACCCTCTGAGATCATGTTCAATTATCAACAAACAACACAAGGGTTTGATCATGTCGATTCCTGGTCTTAGAAAGGCTGCTAAAGAACACCTGAAGTACGTAGAAGGTGCAACCATGTACCCTATGGATAAGAGTCTTGGAGGTGGGACACTCTGTACAGTTCCTTGAGAGTTTCAATTCGTCACTAAAGTTAATGATTTTCTCCAACACTATAATTCTTACGTTTTTCTACCAATATTGTTGTGGTTGGGTTGGGAGTTGCCTGAGTTAGTTAACTGGTTCCGGTTGTATTGAATGTAAATCTTGGTGTAGACATTATGGAAGGAGCGAAACAAGGGTGTCTTTGGATGCAGGGGTTGTTCTGTAGATGAATTAGTTTATGTAGTTATCACCACAATCATTCTTTGGTGTTCAAATTCCGATATTGTTAGGGGTTGATCCTGTGCTTTTCAACTGGAAAGCTTTTGTAAGATGCCGAAACTTGATGTAATCACATATTTTTCTTATAATACATCAACCTTTTCTGTCAAAATATAAAAATAATTCTTGGTGTGCTTTTTCATATGCTCTGTCACTCAATGCTTCAAATAAATAAATAAATAAATAAAATAAAGCTCTGTTTACTTTGTGTTATTAGTTTTGTTGCCTTAGTGTAGAAGTAAAAGATCGGAGCTTGACTTGGAGAAGATGGAGAAGAAAATGAAAATTGGTAGGATCATCACACGAATTTGGAGGTAAGGGTCAGCTAACTCATGTTCTTCTTGGTTAGTATTCAAACTCCTGATTTCATTCAATTTTTATAAATGAATCTTTAATTCTTTTGTTTCTTTATAAATGAATCTTTTATTCTTTTGTTTCATAACTGTTCGAATAGCATGGAGTTGATTGGTTAATGTGGGTTTCGGTTATTATGAATGATTTTTAAACGTTAGTGTTTGTTTCTTCCATAACAATGTTAACCAGTGTGTTCGTCATCTTTTATGAACCTATTTTGTTTAATGTCTGTTAAAACATGTCTTACTCTGGTTCAAGTTGTGCTCTTTATTACTCTGATTAGACGCTATGTTTCAGCAGTATGTAGGCCAGGTTTCCTATATTTTACGGCTAGCCAGTATAAACCCATAAACTTTCGGAAAGGATTTACTCTTTTATGCATGAACAAACATTCTATGGTTTTTCTTGTAATGTTTTGTCTGTAAAAATGATTTGGAGGAAGAAAATAAGCTCATGACTTCCGCTTAGCTGGAACGTAGTTCCACCTAACAGATTGGGTAATGACTCCAAAGAATAGAAGGGGTAATGATTCCCATCAGGAGACTTGTGTCTCATCCCATTGATGGTAGCAGCGTCCATGTCGAGGAATAACGATTGGTTACCATGAACTCAATGGGACGTAAACTGTTGTGAATGATTGCAGAGATCGTTTTATCTCTACTGGAGTTCCGTCCAATTTGTGGAATACATCGCTCTTTCTTGCGAGTTCATAACATCTTTCATAATTGGCTTCATCCAGAATGCCTTGAAGGACGCAATGGAAACTAAGAAGTGTTCTCAAGTGAATGCATTAGTGCCTTGTTATCTTTTCATATGTATTATATAGAGAGTGTTAGTAGTGAATGATGTTTTTAAGGAGTTTAGTACAATGAATACGTATGTTTATGGTTTGCTATCCAGTAACGAAGTGAACTGCGTAGCTATCATGTTTTTTGGAATTGGAATTCACATTGTGAACTTAGAGAAACCCATCGTCTGGCGACTGCACTGCACCCCTTATATGTCCACTATAACCTGCTAAAAGGACATAGCATTTGGATCCGTACCTTGATGTGTTTGTTTCAACCGATCGCTTGGAACGGTTGCTTGAATTGTTTTCTGAAACCTTATGTGCTGGTTGTTTGACTCTTATTGGAAATTGTGTGAAATTAGTTGCATGCCAAAATGATTTATTGAACTGTTCTGTACATCCTTTATAGGGCATGGCTAGTGGAGGTAAGGGAAGTGGTAATGGCAGAGACAAGATGCAGTTGCTAACTAAAGCAATTCGTGGGATGATTGCGACTATGCGTGAGATTAGGCTGAAACCTCTAATTCTCTGCACTTAATGATGCTAAGGTGTTTGACAATTTCTGCAAGTACAATCCTACTTCTTTTAAGGATTCAGACCCTCTAAATACCGACCATTTGATCATGGGATTGGAGAAGAAGATGAACTTCCTTGAAGTTGAAAACAGTTTCGTGCAAGGATAGGTGTCTACTACCTCCTGGAAAATGCTAATCATTGGTGGATGGTGACAATAACCAGAGTGAATAGGGAAGATCTTATTTGGGATGGCTTCAAGGCCATTTTTCTCGAGAAATGTTTCCTGCCAGCAGCAAAAATGGAAAAGGTAGCAGAATTTTTGTGCCTGGATCAGGTGAAAGAAAGACTGCCAGTCCTTGAATATGACCACAGGTTTGAAGAGCTATCTAGTTATGCTCCAGAGATGGTAGCAGGTGAAAGAAAGACAGCCTTTCAAAGGTGCTACAGACATTTTGGATTTTGAGCGACGACTTCCGGAATTAGCAATGCTGCAGCAGCTCTCATGGACTTCAATTTATTGTGTATTTCGATCCTTCCGGGACAGATTCATCGTGTTGTTAATAGATGACATTCTGGCGTACTCTAAAACTGAAGAGGAGCATGTTGAACAACTGCGGCTTAATCTGCAGACATTATAAGAGCATCGGATGTATGCCGTACTAAGCAAATGTGAATTTTACTGGAGGTGCAGTTCTTGGGTCATTTTATAACTAAGAATGGTGTTCAGGCATATCCAACCAAGATAGAGGCTGTGCTAAAGGGGGAAAGATCAAGAAGCGTGTTTGAGATTCGAAGTTTTCTCGGCTTGGCAGGCTACTATAGAAGATTTGTCGAAGGTTTCCCGTGATTGGCAGCATCATTGACAAAATTGACAAGAAAGGGAGTCAAATTTGTTTGGGACCAGGGTGTGAAGCATTAGTTAGTCCCGAAAGTGGAGTTGGATATTTTATTTGCAGCAACATAACCTACAGGCCAACTTCCTCAAGTAAGTGGTGAAAAAGATAGAAGAGTCTGGAGTGACAGTTTAAAAGGTCAGATCTCTACTGTTGTTGTTGAGGAGAAGATTAGAACTAGAGAGCCTTTTTTTTTTATTGGTCAAAATTCTCCATCCTAACATAGAAAGAAATTTCTGGAAGATTCAGCAAGGTTTCTATGCTAATTGCTATTGATGGAACAATGCTGACAAAAGGTTTGGAGTTAGCTTTTAAATGTTACATTTGTGGCGCGGATCAAGACACAGTGCCTCATCTTTTGTGGTTTTGTAAATTTAGTGGAATCATTTGGAGCTAGTTGGGAGGAATCTTTGGTTTCCTGAATCCCAGAAGTTTTGAAAATACTTCGAAGTTGGCTCAACACAGAAGTCCCATGAGAGAGTAGTGGTTCCAGAGGAATAAAAGAATGTTTGAAAATGTAAGGCCTTGTGTAAGAAACTTCAAAGCTAGAACTCTGCAGTTGGTTCATGAAGGTGTGGTTATAGAATGAAAGGGTGTATGGTTTGCGCCTCTTTCCGTAATCCTGGTTCTGCAGGTAGGGATCGTTGCTAAGATCATCTCTGTCACCGTCAGGTTTTTGGGGGATATCTCTGGTGAGTTAAAAACTGCCACCAACTGCATAGCTGAAGTTTGAGCTGTTATAAATGGCTAAATGCTGGAATGGGCAGTTGAGCTGGGCTTGTGCAGGATTGGTATTTGCTCAGGGTTCATTTAGAACGATTTTTTGGGGACCATGATTTTATTTTGGGTAAAGATATTAGAAGTAATTCTAGGTCACCCCATATCTAGTTATTTATTTAATACCTAATCTACCCTCTTAATTAATTTTAGGTTATGATTAGTGAATGATTTAGTTAAAAACAATTAGTGAGATTAAATTAAAAGATGAGTTTATTATTAGTTGAGTAGAATTATTGAGAGAGTAGAGTTAGAGAAGATGAAGGAGAAAAACATGGAAAATAATTTTTTTTTCCAATTCACTAAGTTTGAGTATTCAAATGATGAAAACTCATCTGATTCTTCATCTCCATCCTCTCCTAGAATATTTGTTAATCTTCAAAATGATCCGGATTTGAACTGGATTTTGAACAGTTCGGTTACTTTATATGAAGAACAAGTAACCGAACTCATCTGAAGATGTAGTTCGGTTATTTGTTCCAAACACGCAGGTTACCGAACTCTCTAATAATAGAATTTCTAGGAGTTACAGCGTTATGTTCGGTTGGTTCTCAACTAATTGAACTTTGGTGTACAAAGTTCGGTTGGTTCGCAAACTGCATGCACTTTTGATCTAACCGAACTTTACGTAATATAAGAGTATATAAGTTTACAAAGTTCGGTTCTTTCGCAAACTTGAACCTAACGGCTAACCAACCGAACTTTGAGTTCGGTTTCTGCGATAAAATTGTGAAGTTACCGAACTTAACAAAAAAAAAAATGTGAAGTTCCAGCGTCTATTGGCTAAGTTCGGTTACTTTGTAGTTTTAAATTTTTTTGCGGAAAAATCGAACTCTATTGGCTAAGTTCGGTTATTTTGGAACTCAACATAGTGGCCACAACAACACAGTTCGGTTAGACTGGATTTGTTTTTTTTTTTCAGTTCTAAGGGTGGAGTTCGGTTACTTTGTAGTTTTAAATTTTTTTGCGAAACAACCGAACAGAGAGTTCAGTGACTTAGTTTTAAATCCAATAGAATCGAACTGTTCTTCGTGTTCTTTATTTTCAAGAAGTTCGGTTAGTAAACTAGGATTTTTCGGAAAATCGGCCTAACCGAACATGGCTCTGTAACTCCTATTAAAACCCTATTTTGATGATTTCTATTCGATTGAAGCAATCAAAATCAAATTAAAGTGAAGGGTTTGTTGGAAAATACCTCCGGAGTGGTCCCATGACAGAATCAGGCTGCGGTTGACGTCTTTTATACTCGATAAAATTATCATGTTACCGAACTTAATTGTGATTGCATTGATGTTGTTACATTTCTTAAATAGGAGGTGGTGGTGGTGGCGGGAGGAGGTGGTGGTGGTAATCGGTGGTTGGTGGTGGTGGTAATCGGCGGTGGTGGTGGTAATCGGTGGTTGGTGGTGGTGATAATCGGCGGCGGCGGTGGTGGTAATCGGTGATGGTGGGTGGTGGTGGTGGGAGGAGGTGGTAGTTATATATATATATTTATATATATATCTGGTTATTAGGTTGATTTTAAATTAAATTAGATTAAAGGTAGGTTAGTCATTTCAACGTTTTAGAACACCCCTTATCACTATAGGGAAGGTCCCCTCAAAAAAAACATGGTCCCTAAAAAATCATTCCATTTATAGTTTTATACCATACGAGTAATGGGGATTGTTAAGGAGAAGCCAATTTCTAAGTTCGGAGTTGGTTTGTCTGCGAGAGACAAAGAAATCCATGTTTTAAGACCTGATTTTTTTTAGTAGAGTGGAAATGCCTGGCAATTTTGCTTAATCTTTTTTGGCCTTGGTTTTGTCTTAAGCCTTACTTTTTTTAACCTTTTGTGTTGTTGATTAATCACAAGAGAGTGTCAATTTGACATTTCTATTATTGGATTCAGAATTAGAATGAGGGTGACATCATTTTCGAACAAATTTGACAAAGAATCCAAAGGTCAAGGATGTTGTAACCAGATTACCGGACTTCTCCACTTTTCCTTCTTAAACATCAAGTGTAGGGATATTATTACTGCCTTAGATTGGGTGTTGCAAATGTCAAAAACAGAAATGGCAGAGATTCTTCTTCCTATTCGTCATTTTTCCACTCGTTCTTGAAACGAAAATCATCTCAAGAACCCATTAAAAAAAAACCACAAAAAATGTCTTATTTTTCTTCAATGGAGAACAAATCTCAACAAAAACAATCTCTTATTCCAACTTTTCTTTACACCTTCAACAAAATTCATAACCAAAACCATGAATCCCATGGAGTGTCAAAAACAAAACTCAATTCGAATGTTGTCGCTGCTTCGCCAAATGAAAATGGGAAAAGAAAGATAGAGATGTATTCATCAACGTATTATGCTGCATGCACATTTGGTGGAATTGCTAGTTGCGGTCTTACTCATATGACAGTCACACCTTTAGATCTTGTCAAATGTAACATGCAGGTACGTACGAGGTATCAACAACATTTTGATTACGTCTTTCTATTCCGCCAACGAATCGGTCTAATGATCTGTTCGTTGGATTCGTCAGTGTATTGGCGTTCTTTTGTTTGTTCATGCGCGTTTCATTTTGAGCTATCCGATCATTTATATTGCATTTCAGATTTTAAGCTTTGTAATGTATCTACAGATTGATCCGGCGAAGTATCAGAGCATTTCCAGCGGTTTTGGGGTTCTGCTTAAAGAGCAAGGAATGAAAGGTTTCTTTAGGGGCTGGGTGCCGACTTTGTTTGGTTATAGTGCACAAGGAGCTTGTAAATTTGGATTCTACGAGTTCTTTAAGAAATACTACTCCGACATTGCTGGTCCTGAGAATGCAGCCAAATACAAGACACTGATTTACCTGGCGGGTTCTGCATCGGCTGAAGTTATTGCTGATGTTGCTCTTTGTCCCTTTGAAGCTGTTAAAGTCCGGGTTCAAACTCAGCCTGGATTTGCTAGAGGATTGTCTGATGGTCTTCCCAAGTTTGTAAAATCTGAAGGTTATGCTGGGTATGTATATATATATTTTGCTTCACATTGTACATTATTGCGTTTTTCATTCGCAGATATATGTGCTTGAGTCGAACATTTGCAGGTTGTACAAGGGGCTTGTTCCGCTTTGGGGACGTCAAATTCCATGTAAGCTTTGTTTCTTCTTTATGTTGTAATCCTTCTGTTTTGCTGTTCTTATTGAATCGATTTTGCAGATACGATGATGAAATTCGCATCTTTTGAGACAATTGTCGAAATGCTGTACAAGTATGCCATCCCTCAGCCCAAGGAACAGTGCAGTAAATCATTGCAGCTGGGTGTTAGCTTCGCTGGTGGTTATGTTGCTGGTGTTTTCTGTGCAATAGTGTCTCATCCTGCCGACAATCTTGTGTCTTTCCTCAATAATGCTAAGGGTGCCACAGTGGGTGACGTGAGTCATCTTCTATTAGCCAGAATCACAAGGCACACTTGCAAATCTTTATCATCTACCTATCTGTTTATGCTTCTTGCCCTTTGATATATGTGTTTTTGTTTTGTTTAGGCTGTGAAGAAAATGGGAATGCTGGGTCTGTTTACTCGTGGTCTTCCTCTCCGTATTGTCATGATTGGAACTCTTACTGGAGCACAATGGGGGATCTATGACGCTTTCAAAGTTTTCGTTGGCCTGTTAGTTTCTCTGTCAACCATTAAAACTCATCCTTTCCCTCTTCTTCTCATTGCATTTCGCTTTACGTGCTCTAAGTCATGAAATTTATGCTTCTGCGATGTACAGGCCAACCACCGGTGGTGTTAGTCCTACGGTTTCTCTTCCTACCATTCCTCCTCTTCCTCCCATTCCTACTGTTCCTACACCTGCTCTTTAAAGCTTGCCTGAAGATATGCAAGAAGCTGGTAAGGTCTTCTATAACCTGGAGGCAACTGGTGACAGGTCTGAAGATGATACCATTAAAGGAACATAACTATATAGTCTAAAATCGGAACTTGTATATGCCAATGGAGTTTTAACTGCATATAATACATAAATTTAGGTTCCTCAAGGCAAAGGATTGAAATGGACGAAAACATAATGGGCAGGTCCGGGTTGGTGTTTTTGTCAGTTCACATTCATATGCCGTCCTGCGAGCTCTGTGTCTGCTAATCTAATTTATCTTGTAAACACTGTGATTGCTATAAATATTTACTATGGGCAGGAATAAAATGACCAGAGGTAATCTGGAACAGAAGGAAATAACATTTTGTTGGTTGATTGACTTCCTTTAAAGCTTAACCAACACAGCTAAAATAAAAATAAAATTGGAGTTCTTCAGGTAAGCCTGACAGCCGAATACAAGCTGTTCAATTTCTTCTTCCGGTGCACTAGCATGAGCCATACTGCATTTTCTTTTATCTACACATGATGAATTCAATTTCTCACAGCCGTGACATGAGGGATTTTCTTGCTTACAACTACCATCTCCGTGAAAGCTACTAGTGATGCCTTCTTTGTCGTGCGGCCTAACTTCCAAGCCGAGCTGCTTTTCAGGCGAGTCAAATATCAGCAAGTACAATGCAGCATAAGAGTAGCCTCTCCTTGTCAAAGCTTGATCTGCTTTGAACAATCCCATTCATGAGTTAACAACCATAACTCTTTCTCTGCGATTATAAATCAAGGACCTTAACTGTTCAATAGATTTCAGCAGTTTGTGCTATACTTGCTTTGCAGCTCCATGGCGTCCTCTAACTAGTCTTTTGACACAAGTGCCCTCTGCAAATGGAAGCCAATAAAAAAACTAAATGCGAAAGACCAGATAGACTTTCTTAAAGCACCAAAAATACAAAGCTGAGAGCCTTTCAGTGTCCAAGAAAGAATCAAGAAACTAAACACAAGCTAAAGATATATAGACGATTATATCAGAAGACATTTCAGAAGATTAACAGAGATGATTGTATCAACCCAAATCAAAAATCACACTTCTTGATCCAAATACATGTAAAAGTTACACAACGAAAAATTGAAGAAATCATATGCACGAGAGCATAGAGAAGTGCTGATAAACATCATACCAACGATAGATTTTCATGCCATCTCCTTGGGCAACTGGTGATAAATCATGAATTTTTTTGAATACCTTTTTCCTAATATCGTAAGAGACTATCTTATTTGGTACCTGCAACACCAAGGATGGGGAATCTTCTTCTTCATTGACAAGTAATACAGAGAATCTACAACGATACAAGAACTCCCCAGAAAAGACCGACTCGTCCAGAACTGGCTGCGGGTATAAATATGTCAATGGTTCGAGATCAATAGAATATTTTGCAGTCCACCCACTGTAATCACTCTGCATCTCAAAGATGTCGAAATGAGTCATGCTTGTACCGTACATCTGGATAAGATGCATATGACCTCTACACACCCCAAAATACTCGACCCTCAGTCCATTATTTCCATCTATGGTTTGTGGCATTGGCATTACCTTCAGCGCATCTCGATCAATATCGAAATAACAGGAAGAATTCCTCAATCTAATCCAATGCAGTGACCCATTCCAAAAGACACCAGAAGTATAGAACATACACTTAGATGCAGGAAGATGACAGCTCGACAGCCGCACACTCCTTGTTTCGGAAGAATAAATTTCCATATGATAATTAACAGCATCATTTTTCCAAATGAATATGACTTTGTAATGAGGTGATTTCAAGGGGTCATAAGCTAAGCTAACACTACAAATCATTCGAGATGTAGGAATCATTCTGTAATGCTTCGTAGCTGGATTATAGATGTAGTATATGCGTTTACTGATATGTGATTGAAAACTACTGCAACATAGAAGACCATTGCAAGACTGTTCAACACGTAAGCCCGCAGGATCATTCACAAATGCAAGAGTTTTGATGGGGACAGGCTCAGTATGTTTTCCATCAAGAAAGATGAACTCGAATTCTTGGATTTTACCATAGGAAGGTTTGACTAAGAACAGACCATTGATTGAAGGGCGGTTCTGAAGGCAATGGAGCCGAACAAAATGTGGTTGAGAGATGAGAGAGAGCCATTGTTTTGATACATATTTGAGCTCCAGGAGGGATTTCAGTGGTAGACGCAATAGAATTTCGGTTGAAAGATCAGTATTGTGTCCTATAATATAAGCGGACGACGATGACGATGTTGAAGAGTTTTCAGGCAATAAGTTATCATCTGAAATCTCTCCAGTGTCAAGATTATTCTTAATGCAAAGCATTCCCAGGTGAAATTTCACAGACAAGAGAATGGATATGATCGAAACAAATGAAAACCACGGATATATACACTCATTGAACCCTTCGGATTGGCAATATTATTGAACAAACATTATCTATCTAAACAAGATAACATAAAGAAACAATCAAATGTATCAAAAGTCAGCTGCTTATTTTATCTTTGACATGACTTTGAAACAGCATTTACCTCATTCTTTGCAGTTTCCACAATGATTGATTCCTCGCTTTCTCCTGGATTCTTCCATCACTATACTTTTCTTCACGCGGCACAACCTCCAATCATACGCTGAACGAGCTACGGTCAAAACCCAAATCCTGCAATTGGTTGTATAAAATCAATTGAATTTCATTCACAAGTGGAGACGCATAATTGTTTTTGCAAATAACTTGGTATCTTTTTTCCAATTTGATGGTTTGAACATTTCAAAATGAAGGTGTGTAAAGAGAACACTTCCAAATTCAATGCTGAAACCCTAATTTACAAGCCAAATTAATTCTTACAAGCTATGACAGAAACCACAAAGAAGACTTCAACATTTGGGGTTTAAAATAACTCGGTCATTACCTACCTAATGAAACTCCTCCTAGATGCTAAAACAATTGACATTGACAAAATATGTACCAAGATAATGTTATGATTTAAGAAGGTAGTACAGCTGAAAGTGATGATTCATACACATAAACTTGCAGCCACATTAGGCTGTTCTCTTTCTATTTCTTTTCTTACCTCATTACAAGGACAATGCGATAATAAATACTACTCAAAACCCTTGTAGAAAGTGACTACACATCATTACACGTGGGTTCGACAGAGTCCTTGATTCCTAGATTTACTTAAGCTTAAAGTAAACAGTTTTAACAGAACTCAAACTAATAACTGTTGAAATTAATGCTCATGCAAACTCTATTTCAATAAGGGTAGCCATAATACACAGGTATATGACAATACCCTCATCTACAGATCATCCTTGTCCTCAAGGATGAAATTTAGGGAAGTGAGCTTTGACATTGACGACGTCCTCCCATGTAGCGTTAGCTGCAGTGGTGTGTGACCATTGAATGAGCATTTGGGGAACAGTGAGGCGGCCCCGAGAGATTTCTCTAGTTCCCAGCATGGCAATAGGTTTGAGGATGATTTCACCCGCAACATCAGTCTGTGGCAGTGTTGGTGCAGTGATAACCGCATCACCAATACGCTTCTTTAGCTGGGATACGTGGAATACATGGTGTGTCTGAGAAGAGGAGGGAAGTTGGAGTTTGTAAGCGACGGTACCAACCTTAGCAAGCACAGGAAAAGGGCCATAGTAGCGAGCAGAGAGCTTGAAATTCCTGCACAAGGAAATGGAAGATTGCCTGTAAGGCTGTAGTTTGAGAAAGACCAAATCACCAACTTCAAAAGTACTCTCAATGCGCTCCTTGTCTGCATATAGCTTCATTCTCTCTTGAGGCTTATGGAGAGATTCCTGTAAGAGTTCCAGCATTGCATCCCTTTTGAATGTAATCTTCCATCGCAGCTACTGAAGTTAGTGCTTCATTTGGGAATGCCAGATGTGTGTGTGGGGTGGGGGGGTGGGGGGGGGGGGGGGTGGGGGGGTGGGAGTAACCATAGAGGGCTTTAAAAGGAGTCATGTTTAAGCTAGTATGGTGGTTAGTGTTATACCAGAACTCAGCTAGTGGCAGCCACTTGTACCAGTTTTTTGGCTGATGCCCTGTTATACATCTGAGGTAGTTCTCCAGACAGGCATTCACTCTTTCAGTCTGCCTATCTGACTGAGGGTGATAAGCTGAACTCATACTCAATGTGGTGCCCATTGCTTTGAAAAGCTCTTGCCAAAAATTGCTAGTAAAGATCTTGTCCCTATCTGATACAATGGATGAAGGAAGGCCATGGAGCTTAAACACATGGGAGAGAAACTCTTGAGCCATAATAGTAGTTGTGAATGGGTGAGTAAGGCCTATAAAGTGGCCGTACTTTTTAAATCTGTCAACAACTACAAGGATGACATCTTTATTATTGGATAGAGGTAAACCTTCTATGAAATCCATTGTAATATGTTGCCAAGCCTGAGTAGGGACTGGAAGTGGTTGTAGGAGGCCAGCAAGTAGTGTGTGTTCTCCTTTATTCCTCTGACAGATATCACAATGACTGACCAAAAGGAGCATTTCCTTCTTTAAGACCTTCCAGTAGAAATAGCTTTTTGCTCTAATGTAACTCCCTTGCATACCAGAATGCCCTCCAACAACAGAAGAGTGTATAGATATTAAGATAGAATACCTGAGATTGTTGTTGGTGCCAACATATATCCTCCCCTTGTACCTTAAGATGCCTTCATTATAAGAGTAGTGAGGAATGGATTGTGGAGCTATAAGCAGTTGAGGAATCAGCTGAGTGGCCCAAGTGTCCTTGTCATAACTTAAAATAATTTCTTGAGCCCAAGTGGGGGTTGAAACAGACAGAGCACTGCATTGTGAGGAAGAAAAAGGAAGTCTAGACAAAGCATCAACAACTTTGTTTTCCAGGCCTTTCTTATAGTTAATAGTGTAATCAAACCCAAGCAACTTCATAAGCCATCTTTGTTGGAGGACAGTGGTGATCTTTTTCTCCATGAAGTACTTAATACTTTGTGATCTGTGTTGATGATGAAATGGTGGCCATAGAGGTAATGCCTCCATTTAGTGACTGTCATAACTATAACTAGGAGCTCCTTCTCATAAGTGGATAAACCTAGTGACTTTGGGCCAAGTGGCTCGCTGTAAAAACTAATGACTCTTCCTTCCTGCATTAAGACAACTCCAACTCCAACAGAACATGCATCAGTTTCCACCACAAAAGGTTTGTTGAAATCAGGGAGTACTAGGACTGGTGTAGTACACATGGCTTGTTTGAGGGCTTTAAAGGCTTCATCTGCAGAGGGAGACCAGTTGAAGGCATTCTTTTTGAGTAGGTCTGTGAGAGGTTTGCTGATGATGCCATAATTTCTCACAAACTTTCTATAGTACCCAGTGTGTCCTAAAAATCCTCTCAGCTGTTTGAGAAAAGTTGGAGTAGGCCATTGCTGCATACATGAGATCTTCTCTGGATCAGCTGCTACTCCCTCAGCTATAATGATGTGGGCCAAGTAAACTAGAGAGGATTGAGCAAAACAACATTTAGAATACTTAGAAAATAGTTGGTGTGTTTTAAGGAGTTCCAGAACAATGGTGAGATGTTGAATATGCTCCTCCAAGGTTTTACTATAGATGAGAATGTCATCAAAGAAAACTAGAACATATTTCCTTAAATAAGGGCCAAAAACTGAATTCATAAGAGCTTGAAAGGTGGCAGGGGCATTAGTAAGGCCAAATGGCATTACTTTGAACTAACAATGCCCATGATGAGTTCTAAAAGCAGTCTTATGTATATCAGCTGCAAACAATCTAATTTGATGATAGCCAGATCTTAAATATAGCTTAGTAAAAAATAAGGAGCCATGTAATTCATCTAGAAGTTCATCAATGACATGAATTGGGTACTTATCTTTGATTGTCAGCTCATTAAGCTTCCTGTAATCAACACAGAATCTCCATGTGTTGTCTTTTTTCTTTACCAGCAGTATTGGAGAAGCAAAAGGGCTGTTGCTGTGTTGAATCAGTCCAGTATCCAGCATTTCTTGTACCAAAGATTCAACAACTGATTTATGAATGTGAGGGAATTTATATGACTTGAGATTCACTGGCTGAGCATCAGGTTTGAGAGGGATTTTATTATCAAGAGTTCTAGGTGGGGGTAGTTGTGTGGGTTCCTCAAAAATATCAGAGAATTGATGCAACACTTCTTGAATTGGTGGTGGTATGGGAGTCAAAGTTGGTTCAGTAGAGATGGAAAAAAATTGGCCAACTAATGCAGGAGTGTGTTTTTTGAGGAACTTTTGAACAGCTTTGCCACTCATCATCATAAGAGAAGGAGTAGAAGACATTGAGTGTTAATGTGGTGCCTAGATGATTGAAAGACATAGATAACTTTGCAAAGTTGAACATAACATCACCTAAAGTTCGGAGCCAGTCTGCTCCTAAAACAATGTCATAACCCCCTAAAGGAAGAAAATGTAAGTCATCCTCAAAAAGATGGCCCTGCATCTTCCACTGTAATTTAGAACATATTCCACAGCTGGTTATTCTTTCACCATTTGCAACTGTGAGAAGCATGTTGGATGTGTGTTGGATGTCATAACAAAGTCTTTTAGTTAAGCCAGCATCAATGAAACTATGTGTACTGCCTGTGTCCACCAAAATAGTAACTGGATGTTTCTTTAGCATTCCTGAGAGGCGTATAGTATCACCAGTATGTTGACCAGTGAGAGCACTGAGAGAAATATCCATATCAGTCTCCACAATGGTGTTTGTTGGCTCTAGTTCTGGTTCAGGTACCTGTCCCTCTTGAGAAGCATCATCCTCAACTGAGACCATGTAGAGTTGTTGGGTCTTGCATTTATGCCCATACACATACTTCTTATCACAATTATAACATAAGTTTTTAGCCCTTCTTTGAGCCAATTGCTCTTGGGTAAGGCGTTTAATAGGGGGAATATAAGGTGTTTTTGATGGTATGGGTGTTGGTGAAGGAGTAATGGGAAAAGAAGTAGATTTGTTTGGGATTGGAGGTTTATAGAAATAAGAAGAGGTTGTTGGCTGTTTAGTAAGTAGGTTTTTAGATGGTTGAGAAAGACTTTGTTCTTTTAATCTAGCTAAGAAGAAGGCCTGAGACAGGGAGGTAGGCTGGTTTGAGCCCACTGATGAAACTCAGTACACAATATTCTTCATCTAAGCTAGAGTTTTTTGCAATCATGAGAGCCTTTAGTTGTTCAAAGGTTTGAAAATATTCCTCCACAATAGTAATTTGGGTGAGTTTGTTAAAACAACCAACAAAGTTATCATTTGCTAGATCCTCAAAACGACGACATAAATGATTAGAAAATTCAGACCAAGGGACGGAAGTTTTACCAGAGCAATAATCAAAGAACCAGGAATCCGCTCTACCATCCATATACATAGCAACAAACTCAGTTTTTTGAGCTTCCTCCATTGGATGCATCTGGAAGAAACGATCACACTTGCGGAGCCAACTTCTAGGATTTTCACCTTCGAATCTAGGAAAATCTAGTTTTGCAGGTTTGAGTACATTTGGTGAAGGTCATGTGGAGTGAGTAGATTCACCAGTGAAGGGGGTTCTTGGGTGTGTTTGTGGATCTGATGAACTGGTTTTTTTTTGAAGGTGTTTTAATGTATATTCTGAGATTTGTACCAGCCTGTTCATAAAGATCTGTTGAGCCTTAGCATCTGCCTCACGTTTTGCTTCAGCTTTAATCTGAGATTCAGTGAGTAGTGATATCAGGCGATTGATTTTCTTTGTTGTATGGTCAACATCTTTGATTGTAGGACCTCCAGTCATTGCAGAAGCACACCTAAAGATCTTTTGGGTGATACCAAATGTTATGATTTAAGAAGGTAGTACAACTAAAAGTGACGATTCATACACATAAACTTGCAGCCACACTGGACTGTTCTCTCTATTTCTTTTCTTACCTCATTACAAGGACAATGTGATAGTAAATAATACTCAAAACCCTAGTAGAAAGTGACTACACATCATTCCCCTACACTTGGGTTCGACAGAGTCCTTGATTCCTAGATTTACTTAAGCTTAAAGTAAACAGTTTTAACAGAATTCAAACTAATAACTGTTGAAGTTAATGCTCATGCAAACTCTCTTTCGATAAGGGCAGCCATAATACACAGGCATATGACAGATAATTAAAGAGATTTTTAATCCAATGCATTTAAACAAAAATGGGTACAGTGAAAAAAAAAAGAAATCAAAGAGTTACCGGTAGTCTACATCCCTCCCTTTCGATCTCTTTCTCTCTTCATGATTTAAGGAGGTGAAAAACATGCCCTAACAAATCTTAAGTCCGTGTTTGATTATCGGGCAAAGAATTCGATTTTCCAGAGAGGGGCAAGAAAAAACACGAAGTCGTAAATTCACCGAGGATTTCTGGAAGTTTATCTATTCAAGAGGAGGAGTCCCGTCCATTTTATAGACGGGTTGGCCGTGGGATTAAACAGGAAGTCGGTCTAGCAGCAAAAATTCTCTTCGTAGACGGCACACGGCTGAAAGAATCACGTGAAAACTATCTACTCACAATTTTTCATGTGCTGGGGCCTAAAAGTGACCCCCTAAATGGGCGGATCGCTCGTAATGGAACACAACGGTTTTTGCATGTTTTTTTTGAACGGTATGATTAGAGTCATTGGTCTGGTAGTAGTCTTGTAAAACACTAATGCTGTATAGATCATGGAAAGCGAACCATATAAAAACCGTTCTCACACAAATCGAACGGGCCAATTCCTCAGAGAAAAACAAGGTGCTCCATTTTTTGGATTGTTTATGAGAGTGCGGTCATTACGTGCTTCACTTTCCGCGGTTCAACAAGGATTTTTGCTTGTAAAAACATACCTATGCTGCTACATGAACAGCGTTGTAACAGCTGCTTAACAGCTGATCCAACGTAGCATCCCATATGGTGGACTGAAGTGGCCATTCCTCCTAGCCACGTCACCAAATCAGTTAACCATGCCTTCCATATTTTTACTGTTTGTTTTCATGCCCTAATTTTGATTTTTATGCCGTCATAGATGATCATGTGATCTATTTAAGAAGCAGATTTTGGGTCATCATAGATCTACGAGAAGATGTGTATCACATATTTCGAATTTCTATTTTAATCATCAATCAAACATACTGCTTCTTCAAAGATTAGAAATTCTCTTTTATTAATCTTCTCCACCTTTTAATCAAACCATAGTCTTCTCCTCCTTTTAAAACATAGACCCTAATTTAAGCAATTGAGTTCAACTACTGGAATAAAATGAGTGTGGATCGAATCTGATTAAGTTTTGTTTAATGGGAACAGATAAAGGGAAGATAAAAAATCCTCACCATGATAAAAAGCCAAAGACGGTATACATTAGTTTGATCCGTAAAGATTGTCGTGGATGTGAAATGCGAAGCAATAACATTGAAATCCTGAGAAGATCGGAGATATAGAAGATAGGTAACGCCCAAACTACAAAGTTAAAACGCATCGTTTTACTCTGTGTTGTTATTTTGATGACATGACAAAACAAAAATTCGCATATTTTCACCAAATATCTTGCCACGTCAAAATCAGCTATCATATAGCTGTTAAGAAGCTGGTCAAATAGCATTTTGGAAAACCGCTACTTCACACGTTTTATCTGTTCCTCCTTTTCTCAAACTCATTTTGGAAAGTAAAATTTGCTAATTTTATTAATAATATGGATTTCCACTAGCATCTGCGACTCATTCGGCGGATTTTGCTAGTACTTTTACGACATGCAAATTACCAAACTATATCTGCCGGTTAACTATTCTCCACTGATACGAATCATTTGCTTGGATCAACAGTCGTAGGCACAACTACAAGTACGCACATTGAAAGTGCCTGGATTTTGCTCACAATAGGCTACAGCATTTGGTCCATGAGCATTAAAACAATGAGCTTGGCAGTTCAACTCGGTGTCACAGTATTCGAACCATGACTCAACACATGCATCGACTTGTGGGATCGTGTTGATCACCCCAACTGTTCCAATATCATCAACAACAATGTTAGTAGACCATAATCAGCAAAATATATATATGGGAAAGAAAACTCACAACCAATTATATGAAAAGTAAATAATTAATCACCTGATACGGAAACAAAAAGGACTAATAAGAAGCAGAAGGTTGGAGATGAATGCTTATTTGCCATCTTACTTGGATAATTTTCACAACCTATTATAATCAAACCAATCTCTTAACTATGAAGGTGTAGATGGATGTAAAAGTGATGGTATATACATTTCTTCATCGCTGGGGGTTTATATACGCAGTGCATGTACTCGGTCATTTATGAATTAAGATCGCAATAGAATCTCAAAATTAATGTTCTCATTTATTGAAGAGATAACCAAAATTTATTTTTTCCACTTGTCATATATGATCCAAAAATATTCTGCTTTAAAATATCATCCCTAGTTTGAGGCCTATATACTATATACTTTACAAAGGCCTATTATGTTCTTCAACCAACCTAGCGAAGAGGATATATATGGGGTGTCTAAAACATGCTAAAATACTAAATTATCCTTTATACAAATCTTAATAATTCTAATTTTTTCTAAAATAAAATACAAAAACATGAATTATTTTTATTAACAATCTTTAAAATCATGATAATCAAAAACTAACACTAATTACAAACAACAATTTAATTCTCTATTTTTTTGTTCTGAAATAGTATTTCAGCGACAAACAAGTGATCGAGTTAAATCCCTTTAATCCGTTCCTTTTAAGAGAGACTCATAAATGATTTAATTGTTATTCTCCGAGATTTCCTCATCAAATCATCTGAAAGTCAACCAGAGTCGGTTTATGTGTGCATTAGCTTAAACCAATTGTGGTTGATGTTACAATGAATCAGTATTTATTTTACACTCACATAGACAGATTCTGGGTTGATGTAACACTAATGCACACATAAACCACAATCAGTTTGTGTGGTGTTGAATGACCGATTGTGGTTCCCATTTTGGGAATTTAACCCAGAATCAGTTTATGTGGTGTTATTGAATAAACCGACTTTGGGTGAAAATTACATTTTCCACGTATGGGTGATTATAAGATGCAAATACATGTTTGGAGATCATTCCTAACCAGTAGAAGCATTATGAACTTCGTTTTCCCGGTAATATTTTTCTCGTGCTTGAATAAGATCCTCAATTAGTCTTTAGTTGACATGGTTTTGTTAATTCAACAAATAATCGATGTCGGTAGGATCGAAATCATGATATTCTGATGCACCCACTTCCTCATTACTACTAGAGTCTTCATCGTCACTATAAAGTTTCATTTTTGCTAACAAGATCACAAATCCTAGTTTTTTCCCCTCTACGTCTTCTTCTTTTCTAAACCTTAGAAGAAGAAATGACTTCCTACACTAATTCTAACACCATAATCAAACTCAAACACTAATTAATTTAATTATTACTAACTTAATTAATCAAACACTTTATTAATTTAACTTATTTATGGCTAAATAAGCGCATATTATCCATTAATATAAATATGTGGATAAGGGGTTCTGTGGATTTACTTCTTAATGACCCTTCTTAGGTGGATAAGTGGTGGACGTAATTGAAGTATTTGGGTTTGTAATTGTTTGAATGGTTTAGTTTTGCTTGTGAAATCATTTGTTCGTATTTTTTGGGTATTTGATTGTTAACAAATTAGGGATTATCTTGAGAAGTGTTAGGGCATGTTTCTAGGTTGAGAAGGACAAAGAAGGATGGGTAAGTCAGTTTCAATTTTGGGCTAATTTTAAACCATAAAATCAGTTGAACAAAGTTTGTTGTCTTCCATTAAGGGGTGTTCGAGTGTTTGAGACAGATTAAGAAAAAAACTTCAAATTCTTCTACATTTTCATTATTGAAAAAAACGAATGAGGTATTGAGATTCTTATTTTGTTGATTGGGTTTGGATAAAATGGTCTAGGGAAGAACAGAAAACTCAGCTGTAAATACCAACAAACCATTTGTCATTTATCTCTTTTAATCTCCTTCTTATTGATATGTTTGATTGGTTAATATTGCAAATGTTTCTGGGGAAAGAAGAAAGCTTTGAAGATATTTCATTTGAAACCAAGTCTAGGTACCTTGGTAAGTGGCCGAAGATCTACGTTTTACTGGTTTAATTAAGTAGAAAAATTAAAATTTGGGTGTATATTAGTTTTATCCTTGGTACTAAATTTGGAATGTGGTTTGATCTGTAGTAATCAAGGCATATCAGTATTCGTCGATTACGATTGTCACATTGTTGGATTGCTGGACAACACCATATGTTATGATCTTAACATGGATATTCAAAGGACTAGATACTGTATAGTCTATGTGCGTTCTTTGGTGCAGCTATATGTGTGGTTAGTCTTATTTGATGCTCTTGTCGGATTCGGACGGTTGTGGCTCTTCAGGTAATTGCTTTTGTTAGTTCAATCCAGCTGATTAAATGAGCAAGTGAATGGCTTTATATAGTGGAAAATAGGTTTTTTACTACTTCCTGATTTTTTATAAAACCACTGTTGTTGGGAAGTAATTACACATAGTTCTGTGATTTCCAGTGGTTTTATAAGAAAAAAAAATAAAAAATTAAACGTTTTTCCTTCACAGTAGTATTATAGATGGGTGTTTTTGTAAAAATAATGGGCTCTTGTAAAACCACTGGTGGAGAAAGAAATTTCTATAAAGCTTTTTGTATTTTCTCTCTTGTTTTTCTCATCGTTCTAACCTAGCTGAATCGCTAGAGCGCCTCTCTCTTCTCTATCTTCTTTATCTCCTTCATGGAACCAGAAACTGAAAAATTGAGAATAAATCACTTCAATCCTTGCTCCTTATCCCAACCCCCTTTCTCCATCTTATCTTCTCCATAAAACTCAAACTCTCCGATAAACCCAAATTTAACGACAACAGTTTGTTTCTCATGAAGCAAACTCCCTGATTCGCGTATGATTCTTTATCTTCGCTTTCTCTTGTTTAATTTTGATTTGGTTAGATCTAATTTTCTTGTAAGATTCTAGGGTTTTCATAAGAAAAATCCAATTTGGAGACGATTATTGCAAAAAAATTAGGGATTTATGTGAAATTGGGGATTGTTCTTTGTATCTGGAATTTTGTAGGGATTCTGATTTCTTTGTGTTTGTTAATATACTAAGAACTAAACTAGTAGATCCAAATCGATTCTATTTAATCTTTGTGATTTCAGTAATATAGAGGGTCTTACCAAGATAAAATCGATTATTGATTTCTTTTAGGTTACATATATTTTCATAGCTTAAAAACTTTTAATGATTACTGGGTTTCTTTATCTTTTCAATTAGGTTGATGGAATAACCCAAGTCTACATGGGTGAAGCAAAAAGTTGAAATTTCCAAAGAAATTAGATCGGGAAAAAAAGTTTTATGCGAAAAATTAGACCGGGTTAGTCATATTTTTTTGTATATTGAAAATCCAAATTGAATACTTTGTCGTTCAGAGTGAATTTCAGGTTTTTTCTGTTGTATAGATACTTAATGATGAAATACTTTTGCTATGCAGAATAGCTTAAATGACATGTTTGGATCCTAGTGGAGCAAAGAAGAGTTGAAACGCTTTATGAAGCATATTGTATGAGAAAGACTGGGAAGGTTTGTTGGCTTCTAAAAGTTTATTTCTATGTCCCAGTGAAGTGCTTAACATTTTTGTATTCATATCCATTGTTCTTGTGTTGTATGTGTGTATTCAAACATCTTATATTTCAAGTTAGAAAATAAGGTTGTTTTTTCTCATTATGTCTTACTGGTTCATTTGGATTGTGTCATGAAGTTGGAAAATGCACAAGAAGCTTGTCAATTGTTTGAGATGATACTGTATACTTTCTAAAATTAATGTGCTAAACTGCGAAGTCCTACTTTGATCGAGTGATGCCGGACCATAAATAACTAGGATTTAGAGTATCTTTATGTTGAATTCTTAACGAGGAAACCCCAGTTTGAATAAGTTCTTGAAACTCTTTGTAGGAAGTTTTTATTATTACTGAATTCTATTTTTAGTTGTGTTTCTGCTAAAAACTCTTCTTTATTTTTAATTTTTGTTGTGCCATAATGGAGGAATATAGTCCATCCTCATTCGGCTATTCTTGTAAAAGGTTGTCCAATGTCACAGCATTGGGATCTGTCCTGCGCATTGCTGTGATGTGTTAAGAGGGTCGACCCCAACCAAACTACGTATGTCAATCTAAGCATCTGGCTTATAGTTTTCCTTCCTAGAGATGATATTTATGCATCCTATTCTAAAAAATTCCACTGAATTGATCTTTTTCACGACACTGTTGATCTTCTGAAGAGCATCTTAGTTTATCTTGAATTTTGAGCATTTTTCTTTTTGTAGTACGTAAGTGTGCATCAAAGAGAGATTAGTAAAACTATGAATTAATTTGATTGTAGATTGCACCACAATCCAACCAAGCTTTTGGCCCTGAAAAAGAAATTCAGATCGGTTCTCTGGTTTCTCATCAACAATGGAAAGTGATAGGAATCTGGGTGAAATTCATGTTACAGCTCCTTTACAAAGGGGGTAATCATTATGGTACATAAAACACCAACTTCCGGATAGGTAAAAATTGTTCCCCTTCAATCTACACATCAACATATATATAGGATAAGGCATCTTTTATGTGCGAACAAAATGTATATTATGTGGTGTTTCATTAGCAGAACTAGTGACCCTAAAGGACGTTCTACGAAAGGTCATTGGACAACTGAAGAGGTAATTTCATGACACATTAATGTCTATGCTTATTCTGTAAACTTGTATTTTTCTGGCTCAGTTCAAAAATATTTCAAGTACTTTTATGTTTTTTTAACTTTGTCATATGACATTATTGTTGTGTATATGCAGCTGAATGTATAAAGGGTCGAACAGATGTACAGTGCCCACGTTGGTGGAAGAAGGTCTTGAATCCAGAGATTGTTAAAGGTCCTTGGTCGAAATTTTACATGGAGAAATTTTGCATATTAAGTGAAGAGGAATCCAAAGATGACGTTGTAAGTAATTCAATAGGTATTTGGTTTCTAGATGATCCAGAATTTGATGTTGTTGCGTATCTGTTCAATAAGTGAGACTCTAAGATTTTGTGTTATGCCCTGTACCAGTTCTATTCGAATATCATGTTATAATTTTCTATTTATCTCTTGACTTATAGTATATGCTAGAATTGAGCATTATCTTTTTCCTTTGGTATAATCTGGATTATACCTATTTGTGGTGGAGTTGCTGCAGTTTTTTTCTATGAAATTCATTTCCGTTAGACCCATTGTCATGTTCACTCTTAAATTCTAAGCCCCCCAAGTCCCTGACATGTAAATCATCAAATTAACTTTTATGTTGTTGAGGTTTAAACTCAAACCCCATTTTTTTGGATAATAAGATAGGTGGTGTTAATAAGAATTTTGTTTCTTATGACTGGAATCTAAGTATTTCACTCATGGTGCATTCTTGGTGGGTGGTTTGATTGATTTTAAAGTACTCAGCCAAAGAAATATCTTGCATTAGATTCGCATCAATGCCTTGATGAAATATTTTATTTATAGTTGCTCTCTAATTTTCGTTGGAAGCTTTTCGTTTATCCTCAAGGATTTTGCTGTTTCAATAGGAATTTTTTTTCCTTAGTATGCACTACTTTATTCAGGATATGCACATGCAATGGACTCAGTTGCTCAAAGATGTTACTAATCTTGACTTGAGATGGATGGCATAAGTTATTTGCATTTACAACCAAGTTTGATCATTGTGGTGTGCTAATGTTCATATGTTTCTTTTTTAGGGTTCTGAAGTTCAAAAAGGAATGACATTATTTGGGTGGTGGAGCTACAACAGAAAGAACAATAGATCTGGTGCAGCTAGAAACACCACAGTCTTTGCAGTTGGATTATAAAACTTGCATCTGTCACAGATTGTACAAGCCTACCACTACAACAAAAATAGGTATTACCTTACCTACTTAACTTAAAAATTTACAAAAATGTTTGCAAATTTTTAGAAAGATCCATTGTAGCTCCAATCAAGCTTTAGCAAATACCTATGCCTTGTCCCATATGAACACTTATTTTGCATAGCTTACAATTAAATATCTCGGAATATTTATTCTAATGGTAACAAACTCAGGCTGTTGAAGACATTTTAAATGTTAATTTCAAAATCAATTTCTATCCGCTTAACACTGTTAAATGTGGCCTATATAGCCAACCTAACTGCATCCTGATCTGTAGCTTGGCTGGATAATGCATCTTGATCTGTAGCTTGGCTAGCTAATGCATCTAATAGTCTGGTCGATTGTCATTTGCAGTGACCATTTAAAGAACTATGATGCAAAGCATGTTATGTGGAATGAACCAGAATGGGATAGGAGGAGTTGTAGCTAGTGGTGAACTGTAACAACAACTACAACAGTCAAAGCTTGCTGCAAGACAAGGTACATAGAGTCATCGTGGTTAGATAAAAAAGGGAACTTCATCCAATTTCACGTTTACCTAGGGTACATTTCTTTAATATTATTTATCTTATGTTATATGACGCAGTCTTGAGGGTTGAGTGCTAAACTGTATGAAGATATTTGAAGTATTTTTGAGGTTTAACGTTGTTAGTGCTGAAATTTTCATATTATAAACTTTGGGTAATTTAAAGTGACTGAATTTGTACATTGAATATATCATTGAATATAAATCTTTATTTGGGTTTTGTTTTTAATTTTAGTTTTGATGTTACTTTTGATTCAGTTGAATCAGCTTAAGATTCAACTGAATCAAATCTTTTTTTTTTATAGAATACAATCAAAATAAACTACTGTGATCATCAGTGTTATCACTTAACTGTTGAAGACAGTGGTTGTTTTAAAGAAATCAAGGAATGTGAGACACAGTCGTTTTGGAAAAAACCACTCCAAAATTAGAGCTGAGGAAAACAGTCGTTTTTTGTGATATTACCTCCTGTACTAGAAGTGGTTTAACTTCCATTTTCCACTATATAGCAACTTCAATGATTGAAATCGCGTTAAAAAAATTGTTTGTACAATTATCTAGGTACTAGTTCAAATCGGTTCCAGGTGGGTCGGCTCCTCTTCTTGGTGACGCGCTTGTCATCACTGGAACGCTTGGTTGTGCACTAAGTAATGTTGGAGAGGCAAGAAGTCATCTTATTCTCATTTTCATTCAGAGCTTGTCACTTGTGAGAGTCAACTATACCTAATATTAAGTCGATAGATATAGTTATTTTCTTTACTTTCGTATTTTTGGTGGTCATGAAGACGAACTTGTTGCTGTCATTTACTCGCGTAACTTGTGAATTCTCCTCGATATATACAAGAATTTTGTGTTATAAAAAATAATCTTACTGAACTTCTTGCAATGCTTGGTATTTTCGGAATGATTGTGAGCATATGCCAGGCGTATATCCTTTTTAAAGTTAGTTTACTTTCCATCTCTAACTTCAATAGTTAAAGCTTTAGTGCCACGACTTGCATGTATTTGATGGTAAGTCATTTAAACTATTACCTACCCATAACATGTAGTTATCTCCATGGCCTGGTGTTAAATTTGACAAGTTCTTTAATATGTTATTTTACCTGCAGATCAGCCCCAAGTAGAATCTAGAATTAACATATATATCCTAATAGGACCAATGATGTATTTGATTGAAGTAAAGTTGTTGTTTAGCTTCTAGGTACTTCAATTGTTATGACTATGTACCCTACAAATGATTTTTGTTTTGTTTTGCATCTGGTACAAGCAGTCGTTTTTGACTTGTTATATGATGCAGAAAGCTTAGTGTACCTCTATGGGCAGGTTGCTGAACTGAACGGTGAGAGGAACTGGAGAAGTGTTTAAGAGTTCGAATACTGTTTTATCATATGGTATTCCGGCTATCCCCGCTCCTTCTGTTTTTTACTTTTTATGTGATGCATAAAGCTAAGTGTAGTTTTGTCTCTAAATTTTAATATTCATTTATTTTAGATGGAGAAAATGGTTTATTTCGTGGCGCAATGATAAAATCTGACGATGTGCAATGACGACAAGTGAGTAAAGAAGACTTACATTACTTGTTGTTTTTTTAGCTTGATCATCTGACATTTACACTTCCAAATCACGAAATAAGTAGCAACAATCTCATTTCACTCTATTGCTATCTTGTTTGCAGAACTTTTTTCGTTTAAGAAAGACCATTGAAACAACGGGGTGGGTTTCGCAAAGCTGTGTTTGCAGATGTTAAGCCATTGATTGATGGGAAAATACTTTATGTATTTAAGCTTTATTTTTAATTTGAAGACATCCAATGTAAGAATTTTTTTCTCTCTCTGAAAGATTACGTAAGATTCCTTGTGTCATTTCGAGTAAATAAATATCTTCTAAATGACAAGTATTGTTGTGATACTGTACCTTATGATTCTTGTGATATGTTTCTTAGTTTGTAGCAATACTTCTGAAATATGTTTTCATTGAAAATGGCCTGAAAATATGGGTAATTTTAGCCTTAAAATGTTGCAGGGAGCTCCTGTTGACTAGGTCAACAACAGATTGACTTGACTTTTTTTTTTCTGTTTCAAAAATTTAGCAACTGCTGTCAACTCTTGCTAAATTTTGAACCAGTATAAAATCTGGTCCGGCTAAAATGAGTCGTTCTAATTTTTTTTGGCTCCAAGTTTCGCAATGGCTTTACGACAGTTGCGAATTTCTAATTTCGCAATGCTTGAAGCTGTTGTGACAAAAATATAGCAACAACCGTGAGTTGTTTCTAAACCTTTTCACAACTATTGAAACCATTGTGAAGTCAAGAAAAAAACAGTTGGCTGAATAAAAAACCGTTGCAAAAAATTTGCAACGGCTTAGGTGATGTTGCAAGTAAAATGCAACGCCATGTTTCGCAACAGCTCGCTGTCATTGCAAGTTCTGTTTGCAACTGCATAGATCCGTTGCTAAACCCAACAATTGGTGTAGTGCTAACTATAATAAGTTGGAGCTAGAAGAGCAGTTGAGTTTGCCACTTGACTCTTAAAGAAAATATATTATTTCTGAAGAAAGATTTATCATTACATTTCCTTGATTACATCTTCTTTGACGGGAAGCACTTCATACACTTTGCAGTATTTAGAGTTGGCAATCTATTCTATATTAATATCATGTTTTTTAGTGTCTATAACAAGAGGTTGATGGAGGCAAGGGTTTTTTTCTTTCTTTTCTTTAGGACTAATTCAAATGGATTTTACATGTAAATGCCATTACCCATGTATCCGTTTTCCTATCATCCCTAAAATATATATTAAAATATGAAAAATTAGAGTGAAAAGAGGTCGGTATTTGTCTTATGTAGAAGATATTTAAACAACTAAACATTCTGAAGGTATTTCAGCTCAAAATTAACGCGAGCCTTTATTTCCTTTACCCTAAAACTACAATTTTTATTTTCAAAACTAACATTTTTTTGCAAAGTCTCATCAATCCACACTACGTCTCCATATCCAAGTTCTCAGGTGATGTAGATCAATTTAATGGATTTTGAATCCATTCACAATGAATTTATGTGTCATATTCGTGATGCGTGGTTGAGGAGAAAACATGCAAAACAAATTACATAACCGCAATTATTTGCACATGTTTATCAATTGAAGGGGTTGATCATAAAAATAAAAATGGTGGTTGTGATTTCTTCCACCAAACGTCTTCACATCACTAAGGTAATTTCCAAAAAACTTGTGCTTTGATTTGTTTCTTCTTCAGGCATGCTATAAGATTTTATTATTCATAAATGATTTATGTTTTTTTACGGTTTTTTTTTATTATTTAATTTGCTTCTTGATGCATGATTTAAATAAAAGGACAATTTGAGATCATGGATTATCTCTATAAATTGCGTGTTTATGCACAATTATTCAATAGTTGGCAAATAACATAGTTTTAATTTAATTTTGTGGATTTAATTGGAATTTTGTGATTCTTGATTTTAAGGATTTTTGGGTGTTTTATTTATTTATAGATGGAATACATAATGTAATTAAAGAATGCGAAATTGGGGGATAAAAAAAACAATTGGGGGATATAAGAAAAGGACAAAAACTGGATCCAGATATCAATTCGGGGTCACCCCTTATCTAAGTATTTTACGTATTACCTAATCTACCCTTCACTAATCAGGATTAGTGATTAATAATAATTAGTAAAATCATAAGATTTTTGATAAATGATTAGTGTGTGTTTTATTTGAATTTGGGTGAGTGAGATGAGAGTAGAAGGAGGCAAAAATATTTTTGAGTGGAATTTTTTTTGTGAAAATGGAAGATGATTGTGAGGAGAGAATTGCAGCTGCTGAATCTTTAGCTCAACTACAACAAGGAGCATATCTTGAATCTTCAGCTAACGACAACAACTCTCAATTGCAACTCTTTGTTGAGCCAACACCCTTGAATGATGATTTTGACGAGTATGGAGAGTTTTTCGAAGAAGCTACACAAGAAAGTAAACTTGCACAACATGCAAGCATCCCCAATACACAGGTAAAGCTGCTAGGAGGTTAAAAAATCGATTTTTTTCTTTAAACCCGCCATTTTTTCAACTGTAAAAACTCGGTGCCGGCATGGAAATGGTATAAATACCATGCCGGCAGACACATTACCGGCATAGTATTCAAACTACGACCATGCCGGTAGAGCGATATCCCCCTACGCAGTTAACTTTTTTACCTACCAAGGAATATACTACGGAATAATCAACCAACATGGTTTCATTGATAGGTTACCGTGCCGGAACTGCATGAAAAATATACAGGAAACATTTCCATCTAAAACCAAATACCGACATGGTAAATTAATAAACATCAATGCCGGAACTCCGTACCGGCGTGGTACCATCAATATCGAGAATGCAGGCAGCGCAACCGGCGTTGTTAAGTTTCAAATTTACAATGCTGGTACCTACCAAAAAACATACAGGAATAAATGTTTTCCAAAGCTAAATACCGGCATTACATATGAATTATTTTTAATGCCGGAAGCGTGTACGGGCTTGGGACAATAAATTACGAGAATGCCGACACCTTTGCTTCCGGCGTTGCTGTCTAATGAATCTTTTATGCCGGAATATGTTTCAAATTTGGTCTTTAGTTTTGGTTAAGTTCGACTATGCCGGAACATTGGTCGAGCATGCCGGTACGGGTTTCCAGCATAGTATTTTAATTTCGTTTGGAACTAATTTTCATTCGATCTTTAGGTGGTGACATATATTGATCCAACAAATGCAAAGCCGCTTCATCGGGATACGTCGGAATACTATAAAATACCTACGATATGTGACCAAAGAATACTTTTGACCTAGTATCTTGAACTTTACTAATGGATTGCTAGTAATGAACCTTCTAATGAACGTGAAATTGATCTTATGTAGGGAATAATAGATCGAAATGAAGCAATCCCTTGGGCTAAAGAGACGGATCTTAAGAACATGTGTGTGTTGGTGAGGAATACCGAAGGTTCAAAGAGGCATTTTGAGATGGCTTGCGAGAGAAGTGGGAAATACAAGGACAAGAATAGCCACAAGAGAAAGGATTATGTATATCCAAAGAAGACTAATAGGGTATAAAAGACTCGTACGAGGAAGAATAATTGCCCGTTTAAGCTTGTATTCCGCTTAAATGACATGAACAATTGGGATTGTGAGGTTTTGTGTGGCTTTCATAACCATCGGGATCCGAAAGATTTTGTTGGTCACTCCCTAGTTGCGAAGCTAAAACCTCATGAGTTCGAGGATGTAAAGAGATTGACCAAAGCACTTATCAAACCGAGACAAATTCTTAGAGGCTTCAAGGAAAATGATGAGCCTAACATGTCTTCTCTACGTACAATTTATAGCGCACAAGCAATTATTAGAAGGGTGGAATGGGAAGGGAGATCCGTTATGCAAGAATTTGATAAGATAGCTTGGGATTACAACTACACGCGTATCATTAAAAGAGGGCCGGACGAGAAGCCCCTTCAAATATTCATTTAGCATCCTTTGCTTTCACAATTGGCAAATACATGTTGTGGTGTTCTTTTGATGGATTGTACCTACAAGACAAACAAATGCAATATGCCGTTGTTCAACATCGTGGGGCAAACCTCGGACAAAGTAACATTCACATTGGCCTGGTGTTTAATGGAAAACGAGAGGGACTATAATTATCATTGGGCATTACGACAACTGAAATTATTCTTCCGGGAAAATCAACTTCCGAGGGTCATCGTAACCGATCAAGATGACGCATTAATGAAAGCAATATCCGACGTCTTCCGGACGCACAAAATTTCGTATGCACGTATCATATACGTGAAAATGTCAAAAAAAACTTTCCATGCCTTGTTTGAACCCACTAAGGCGGATATTAAGAAGAGAATTATTGTTCAACTAGAGGAAGATGTTCGAAAGAACAAACTATCCCCCGAAGAAGAAGACGATGAGAGAGGCAAGATAAAGGAGCAAGTGGACAAAGAACATGCGGAAAATCATAAAAAGTGGTCGGAATTTCTAAGAGATTGGGAGAAAGTTTATTGGTCTCTTACCGAGGTTATGTACGAAAAAAGATTGGAGAAGTTTATTGCCGATTGGAATGAAGTTTATCTGACTGCCGTCTGGTATTGTCAGACTCAATGGTTGGATAAGTTCAAGGAAAAATTTGTGCGTGCATGGAAAAACCGGTATAGACACTTCAAGAGTGAAGCAACTAGTGCAGCGGAGTACGCTCATGGGAGATTTAAAGATCTCATCCAGTCCGGTCAAGGCAATGTGGTTACGGTCACCGAGGCAATGGAGCAATACTTTAAGGCTGATATCAATAGGATCAAGGAGGATTTTGAGAAAAGATCAATGGAAAGGATGACTCAATTTGTTCGTTATGGTAAGTTTCTCCAAGGAATAGAATTCAACGTATCTCATTGGGCAATAAAACATATGATGAGACAAATTGAATATGAGAAAAATTACGGATAACCGGGTGATGTGTGTATTTGTCCCGACATGTCTTCATTGGGGCTTCTGTGTCGTCATATGCTTGTGAAGTATGAAGAAGTGATACCTATTGAGTTTATTGATCCGTTTTGGAAGCAACTATCTTTCGACCCTCCCCCTTCAGGAGATCCCGGGCAATCTCCATGGGATACGAACAAAGCAAAGAAATTCTTCGAAGCTTACTCACGTGGCAACTCGGTAAACCGACAAGTCTTGTTGAGCCAACTAAGCCTAATTACTCGTCCATGGATCGCACAAAGTGAAGAGACGAGAAAGGGAGATCCAATAGGTAGGCCACAAACTAAAACGTCAAGGAGAAAACAAAAGGTAGAATTGAAAGAAATGACTCAACATGAAGAAGAACTCACGTCAAGTAAGAAACGAGATCTGAGATTTCGGAACAAAGCTTCGTGGAAGCGCAGGTTCCAAACAAAAGAGGTAGGCCGAGGAAGGAACCGCTATCAAGTCAACAACAAACGAAGGATTCTGTATCCACACCAAAAGCCAACTCATCGGAGGTTCTAATGAAGAGGGGTAGGCCACCAAAGGTATCAACATAAAGTTACAAAGAACAACAAGGTGAGCATTCCGAAGCCATACCCATAGTCGATCTAGCGGAGGTTCCAAGGAAAAGGGGTAGGCCTCCAATGGTATCAACATCAAGTGACAAAGAACAACAAGGTGAGCATTCTGAAGCCATACCCATAGTCGATCTAGCGGAGGTTCCAAGAAAAAGGGGTAGGCCGCCAAAGGTATCAACATCAAGTAACAAAGAACGACAACGTGAGCATTCCGAAGCCATACCCATAGTCGATCTAGCGAAGGTTCCAAGGAAAATGGGTAGGCCTCCAAAGGTATCAACATCAAGTGACATATAACAACAAGGTGAGCATTCCGAAGCCATACCCATAGTCGATATAGCGGAGGTTCCAAGGAAAAAGGGTAGGCCTTCAAAGGTATCAATATCAAGTGACATAGAACAACAAGGTGACGAGGCAAAGGTGGTGACAAACCCAAGTGATAGCAAAGTTGATGTAGTTTTAGTTCCAAGGCGAAGGGGTAGGCCAAGGAAGTACGGACTCCCATTACATATTGAAGACAGTGCAAGTGTAGAGATTGCAGAGGATGGTTTGGATATAATCAAGTTAGAAAAGGGTAATATGAATATGTATAAGGATCCCAGAACAGGTAGGACAATTAGAAGTTATCATACCAAGATACAGTCTTACGTAGACCAACTTTCTGAGGCTATTCGCGAGTATATTGTATATACGGATGATCTCGATGGAGATGGAAATTATGGCTATCATGCTGCGACAGAACAATTAGGAATCTTTGACACGGCGGTTAGTAGAGGTATGACACCATGTCGATATGCTGGAACGGGGATGGGCGAACAACTTGTGAACAAGAGGAGCTTTTTATGAGCAATTGCTTGGTGTAGGCGAGGGGTTTGATGATATGCATGCTCAAGTATTAGTGTCCGATCAAGAGATGAACTTTCTTCCTTCTCAATATTGGATGAGAATGCCGATTTGTGGGCATCTAGTGGCGGATACATTTAGATGTGTTGTTCATTATTTTAGCCCCACCGTAGAAGTAACATTTACCCAAAAGTGGAAAAAATGCGAAGGATCCCTTAAGAAAAGAAGAGTTGTTTTGGCGTTCGTGAATGGTAATCATTTAGTTATTCAAAAACTCAAGGACAATTGTCCATTGCCACCTGTTTGTGGGATGGTAAAAAACAAGGATCTAGATCCCAATATCTGGAAGATATGGATGGCATTGTATGAGGAGAATCACCAATTTTGGGATGCGTTGTCCTTATCAAAGAAACCTCTTCAAGAGGAGGAGATTCAAGTTAATACGTGTGGAAGCGATGATGAGTAATTTCGATATATGTGGTTCACTAATACGCAAACTTTTGTTTTTTTGGAAGTTTGAATTGTAAAAATTAAGTCATATTTTGATGCCTTTGCCGGCATAGTTGTGTTTTATAATTATGACGCCGGAACTTTGGTGCCGGCGTGGATTATTGTTTTGAAATCATGCCGGAAATACAGAAAAAACATCCAGAGAAATCAGTAAATTCGCCGACATAGAAGATAACATCATAACAGTGTCGGTTTTCTATGAAAAACATATTTACTAAGGAGATTGCAGACCACCGGCATTGTATCCAAACACAGTTGAATGCCAGAACTATTTCATTTAGGAAACCGGCATTGATTTTACTCTTTTCGAGCATGCCGGTACTGGAGAAAACTTAGAAATTTATGTGATCTTGCCACATTCAAACTCTGTAAAAGAGGTAATTTGACACAAGTTTATCAACATAATAAATATATAATAATACTAGATTGTATACAAGAACAAACTCCAAAGTTATGTGGTTCCAAACCGAAAACAAATCAAACATAACCAAGTCAAGCAAAGAGTTTAGCAAAACACACAAACAAACACATTTTTCAAGACTCACTAACAAACATAAACCAACACTAGATTGTTTAAACCAAACTAATACTATAGAAGAAACACACGATCACTCGGTTCTTGGCTTCTTGTGTACCCTCTTCTTCCTTTCGCCCAACAAGTCTTTTGCCTCTGGATCTTCAATTTTGTCTATCTTTTGCTCGAAGTTCTCCATTTCTTTCTGGGTCAGCACCTCTCCTTTCTTGTTCTTTTTCTTAAAGAACTTTGACAAATTTCCAATCCGCCGCCGCTGTTAAGGAAATTTTAAACATGTACTTAGTATGTACAATTATATAAGTTCATAGATATAGATTAAAAGAATACTAATTAACAAGACGTGCGTACCAACAACGTAACGAGCTGTAGAAGTGCAGGTACAGTTTCCGGAGTTGTGGAGGGACGTGCTGGTGGTGGAGGAACATCTACGATATCCGGGCGTACAACATAAGGATGCGACAATTTCCGATGGCCTCTTAGGAAGGTTGGTTCACTCTCATAACCGTTCTCAGCCAATTTCCAATCAGCCCTATCCAATACAAGTCCTTGTTCTTTCCTTTCACTCCAATGTGCAAGAATAGGTTTAGGGTCGTAAACTATGAGAGTATGGTTCTCATTTGATTGACATTGAGGAAAGTCATGAGAGAATTTCTGATAATATGTATCCGTGAGATCTTTCTGCTTGTACCCAAGTTGGCGCATTACACGGCGAGGGTTGTGCATAACAAATCCTTTTGGATGAGATAACGGTCCGTTGTAAAATGAAACATTGTCACGCCTTTGCAAGTAAACTCCTCTGGCATTCCTATATGGGTCAAACACAACATCTTGGACAGCCACCGAGTCCAAAGCCAATCTCATTGCACATAACCGTTTCTTGCTATTGAGCCTCGGGGTATTGTTGAAGAAGTATTTCTGACCTAGAGGCCTATTCTGTTGATATTCAGTGAAAGCACTCAATCCTTTATACCGTATGAACAATTTTGGGAAGTGTTCATAAGCCCACACCTATGCCTATGAAATGTATAAGAAAATAAATAATTGGAAACTAACAAATCTAATGAAAACGATCACAAAATAAGTAGTTCAGTATACCTGAATTACAATGAAATTCCCATTAAATTGACGGGCGTTCTCCTTAGAAGCTCGACGCATTTCTGCCAAAAAATGTGCCAAGAAAGCAGTGCCCCATGAATACTCATGAACCTTTTCCGATGGATCCAAGTATTGTAGGTTGTTCATATGCACCCTGTTTCCATTAGCGTTAGGGAATATAGCGGTTCCCAATATGAACAACATATAAGCAGTGGAAGTTTGCTGAACTTGTTCGGGATTCAATTCCTTGTTCCTCGTATTCCCAAACAATTCAATAAGTTTGACGAATGTGATAGTCTTTGTCTGGGAACGGTTTGTCTTGTACATATTTGCCAAAGTGGTTTCCTTGTCCCATACAAACAACTTTTTAGTCAGCTTATAGATCTTGTCCCATCCTAGGTCCTTAGAGTCATCTCCTACCTTAACGGCTTTCCCAAGAACCTCAAGATCTATTATCCTTTGGACATCTTCAGGGATAATGGTCATCTCGACAAAAGGAAAATGCATTGTAGGATCATAATCTCGCAACAATAATGTCTCAACGAAATTATCAAAGGCACATCACAATAGCGTCGCAGAACAATTTCAGGAAGAATATAACAAACGATGTCAGCTAGGATCATGAGAAAGATGTGATAGTCCTGCGAAAATTAGAGAACTTGCGAAATTAACATTTATAAGGTTGCGAGAATGTCACAAGCCATATCCGAAAATAAAGGAAAGATTAGCTGTCATCCACTATGTATTTCCCTATAAATAGTCATTCAAGTTGTAAAGATGAGAGAGATCTTTTTTGAGTAAGAAACAAGTAAATAGGAGAGAGAAAGTTCAGAGCAGAGATCATTCTTGACTTCTTTATCTTTCTTGTAAGAACACTCAAAAATTAATCAATAAAATTAAGAGTGTAAACCTAAAAATGAGTTAATCAACAACGAAATCATATGAGGGGTGTGTTGTGGGATTTCCTGCAACTACATAATGGCGCTAAAAACAGGGAGGAATTGAAGATTATTCTAGAAAAAGATAAAGACTGATATTGAGATTTGTGAAAATTTAAAGTGATTGATTAAGAATTTTTCATAATTTCTTGCAATACTGTTAGTATTGAAGAAACGACTATAAGAAGAAATACATCCGAACAACCGAATACTATTAGAAGAAGCAAAAGAATTGCCGGAAGAGAAAGAAATGAAATGGGAGAATCTACTAGAATGAAAAATAATAGAGAAAATCAAATTCAACCGCCAATTCAACAAACACTAGTTCAAGAGAGGAATACAGATTATCACAGGGTGAGCATACACACTTGGCGATCAAATTCAGCAGAAGAAATAGAAGAACAACAACAAAACAGAAATTATAGACAGGAAGAGAGAAATCAAGAAGCATATGAAGGAATAATTCATGGAGGTGAGGAAATTGGAGCGTTAGAAACATTGAGACGAAGAATACATGAAGCAGAAGAGCGTGCAAATTTAACAAGGAAAAATCACGAATTAAAGATGGAGAATATAATACTACAGAATAGAAGATCAAGAAGTATTACAAAATCATATTCAAGATTGACTAGAAGAGAAATGAGGCGAAATTCACCCACAATCAATGCTAGAAATAATATTCAAGAAGAAATATCAAATCCTAATGAAGAATATTGCGAAAATAAAGAAAGAATTGATGATCGTTACGTTCCAAAAAATGAAACTTTTGATGATGGGCAAATTGGAGGAAATCAAGAGAACGGGCAAAATCAGGGACAAAATAACCAAGATGGCGAAGGAAATCAAGAGGAAGGAAGAAGAATTTTACATGTGAGAGAAACTCAAAGAAATCAACAGACAATTGAAGAAGAAATTGAAAGACATTATGCTGAACAAACACGTTTAACCTGCGAACGTGAGAGATTGAGAGCGGAAATGGAAGAACAAGATCTTCAGGAGACAATTCTCCAGAAAAATCATGACAATCGAGAAAGAAGGCGTACACAAAACCGGAATAATGATAATCTCAATGAGGAGTATGATAGAGTAAAGAGAATGGCTGAAAGACAGCGAATTGAATTGATAAGAAATGAACAAAATAATGGAGGGGTAAATGAAAGGCATCATCATTTGCGAATTCAAGATAGAGATGAGGAAGAGAATCGCAGAAGAAGACGAGATGAGGATAATGAAGAAGAGATGCAAAATTTCACGAGAGAAGATAGACGTGAACGCAGAAGAAGAGAAGCAAAATTAAAGAGACCAATGGATCAAGATTCAGGTGTAAATAAACAAATCTTGAAAGAATTAGAAGAAATGAGAGGAATGCTAAATAACAGAGGAGAAGTAGGTAGAAGACAATTGGATGAAGCAATAGAAGAAGCTGCGAAAACTCCATTTACAAGGGAAGTACAATTAGGAGGAATACCACCGAAATGCAATTTGCCCGCATTAACCAGCATTTTTGATGGAACAACTTGTGCAATTCAGCACATTAAAGCCTATGTGAGGTGCATGTTACAATGGGAAAATCATGATGCGGTATTGTGCAAATATTTCGCATCCAGCTTAACAGGAGAAGCGTTAAAATGGTTTGAAGGTTTACCAAAGGATACAATAACCTCCTTCAATCATTTGCACACTACATTCTTGGGGGCATATATAAGTAATAATTCCTCACGACCTGGTATAGAAGATGTGTTTGGATTAAAACAAAGAATTGGCGAAAGTTTGAAACACTTGACTAAAAGATGGAGAACTATGTGTAGCGAAATGGCTGGCCGTGTAGATGAGAGATATCTCATATTATCATTTATCAATGCTATGTTTGCAACAAACCTATTGTATGTCCAAATTTTCAGAGTCAAGAATACGATTACAATGACTGAATTGTGAGAACTTCAAGAAGAATACATTGCTCTAAAGGAAAGGCAAAATAAAATGGAATCATATCCAGTTGAGAACACCAGCTCACAAACATCGAATGCAAGATTATTACCCAAGCTAATAAACACAGTGGCGAATACTTCGCAAGTACAACAAGAGAAAGTGACAAGTAACAATCAGCAGAAATTAGTAGCTATGGGGAGCCGAGATCAAGAAGAGTATGAAAGAGAAATAAATTTCTACAATCGTGGAGGAAATAACAAGATTCAAAGACTCGATCAACCGCAAGAAACTTATGGAGGTCAAAGACCAAACTTTAATAGAGGACAAGGAGGTCACAAGGTAATATGGTAAGAAATCAAGATGCCACCTCTAAATGCAAGTGTGGAGAAGATATGGGAAGCTATAATTATGATGGAGAATATACCAACACCATGGAACATGGGAACGGAACCACCTCCACACCACAGAAGTCATGGATTTTGTTCTTATCATCATTTTCATGGACATACCACAAACCATTGCAGAAATATAAAGAGAATTATTTTGAGAATGATAGATCAAGGAAAACTAAACGACTTTCTGGTAGGGCATCCGCAATCTCAACCATTACCACCACCGCCAGAACATCACAAAGTAAATACGATGAAAAAGAAAGAAACAGTCTTCATAGAAGTTGTTGCAAAAGCAAAAAATCTATTATGTCACTCTATCGTACATTCATATAAGACAATTGAAGATTTTCAAGATAATGTTTTGAGTAGAGTGTTCGCAAGAGATAATAATGGAAGAGAAATTATGAATATTGCGAAAATCTTGCCACTAGAGGAATGGCAGAAACAGATCATTTCTTTTACTGCGGAAGAAATTCCCGAAGGAGAAGAGGTGCATGACAATCCATTGGTAATACAATTAGAAATTAATCCAAAACCGAAAGAAGATGAAGATGATGAAGTTGAAGTTGAAGATTCATGGGAAATCAATAGAATTCTAGTCGATACTGGAAGCTCTGTGAACATCTTATTTTATCATACTTATAAAACCATGGGTGGAATAGATGATGATCTTATACCATCAACATATAAGATAAATGGTTTTAATGGTACTGCTAACAAGCCTAAAGGGGAGGTTACTATGCAAATTCCATTGAAGGGAATATCTTCTGAAATCTCATTCTGTGTCGTTGATGTAGAACCACCCTACAATGCATTAATTGGTCGACCTTGGTTACATGGGATTCTAGGTGTAGCTTCAACTTTCCACCAATGCATCAAATTCCCTCACCCCAATGGTGTAAGAATCATAAAGGGAGATTGGGTTGAAGAAAAGAAATGTTACGAAACTGAGATAGAATCTTGTGAAGGAAGAGCAAACAAGAAGGAAAACTGGCGACACAAAATCAAAGATGTACAAAGAAGTGAGAGGTTGATGGTGGATACAATCGAAAAGAAAGGAGAAGAGATGTTGAGAAATTAATGCTAGCTCAGAATAAAAAGGATGAACATACCACTACCAAGGAAGCAGTAGCAGAAAAAATAAAGAAGCAGAGGATGGCAAAGGTAATAAAAACAAGAAATGTATGAATGATTAAGTTGTTGCGATAACTCGCAATAAGTAAAATTCTCAAAAATACATTTGATTGAACAACAAAGTTGAGATTGCGAAATTCAGATACAATATAATGATTTGCGAGACTCTCGCAGAGATAATGAATTTTACAGAAAATAATCAGAGAAGAATGACAAAAGAGAAAGAGGCGAACCTTTATGGCGTACACCCTAGTTCGCGAGTACAATTTCGCAAGAGGCAAATGTAAGACCTAAAGTACGTCATATTAGGGGGTACCTATTGCATGGCTCAGGGAAAGGCTACACCTCCACCGGAACCTGAGTCATGGAGATTTGGGGTCAATAAAGCCCATCCGGGAGAGGCACCTTGGATTCTCAACTTAAGCATATGACTTAGGTTGGGCGACTAAGGTAATAAGGACTCTCCCAAGGAGTGCAGAATCTGATCAAGGCGCCGAGGTACACGGTTGAGTCAAGAGTGCCGGGGCGTTTGAAGCGTCCTTGCCATTCTTGACAAGTCTTGGCTTATACTGCACTCGGCCTGAAGAAAACCCCACTTAGGGTGCAGTCTCGTAACCATAAGCCCTATAGGTAAAAGGGATAAGAGGCTGCGAAAACAACTGGTTGTTGTTAAGACTGGATGGGAGGAGCTAACCTTGTATGGTAGAAGTACGCCTCCTTGAAGGGGCAACCAGGGGGAGATAAGGGCACCCTCCATTAGGGAGCTGATAAGTGTCTTAAGACGCAAATGTCATGAGGCTTTTATTCGCAAGGATATTAAGGCTTGTCATATTTGTGCAACAATCCTGAAGAGGCAATAATACAAAAGAAAAGATAAGACGAGATCAATGGGTTTTCGCATGAAAGTGCGAAGACGTCCTGCGATTTCGTCGCAAGACGGCAATGTCATGGGGCTTTATTTTCGCAAGAATATTTAGGCCTGTCATATTGTCGCAACATTCCTGAAGAGGCCATAATACAAAAGAAAAAGTTAAGACAAGATCAATGGGTTTTTTATGAAAGTGCAAGGACGTCCTGCGATTTTGTCGCAATGACAAGATGGCATAATAAGACCTTTAATTAGGAAGGCAAAATAAGACCATATGATAAAAAAATTAATTATAAGTATACAACAGATTATTTTTTGCAAGAAAGATAATGAGAGGCAAGTATGGGAATCATACACAAGAAGCATTATCTTTCTTATCAACAAAATATTAAAAGGAAAAGTTGATTCCAAAGTTGGTAGAAAATGTAATTCGCAAAAGTGATAAAAATAAGACATTCAAGACAAACTAGATAGAGCTCAAGCTTCAATATTAATTTCAGTAGCAGGAGATGACAAAATTCTTCGCCAATATTCTCGCAAGCCTCTCCTTCATTTCGGTTTTGATCTTCGCCATGACTAGCATCTTGATTATCGCCAGCAATTACTTCTTCAGGAGAAATTTCTTTCTCATTCTGATTAACACCAGCAGATACTTCTTTAGAAGGAACCTCTTCTTCATCTTCCAAGAAATTATCCTCTGCACCGCTTTCGTAATCATAATCACTATCAGCAGGACGAGGAACTTCATCATCATCTACTTCTAAAGGATCAATTGATGTAGGAGGAAGAGAGTTGGACATAAAATGTCATTTACAAGGACTTCAGCCCGGAGATGAACTTGGCGAAGAAGTGCTCTTTGATGATTCCTATCTTGAATATCCTTAAAATAAGCAAGATAATCAAGTCTTCTTTCGCTCGGTCGCGAGAACCAGTAAGGTAGAGACAAGCAATGCATTTTCTTTGCGAATTTTGGCATATTTAGCCTCCAAAAGAAATAGAAGAATGAAGATTCTTCTCAGACTCTGCGAAAATAGAATACAAAATTTTATTAAGATAAGGAATTCAGAGAGATATGACAAAGAAAAGATAATTAAGGCAGTCAAACTATTATGACTACCTTCCTTTTGCGAAATAAGGTGTTGAATCAAGACAACAACTATTTCCCAATGGTCCATTGCGTCATCAAATTATCTCCAACTAAACCTTTAAGTCGAGACTGAAGATTTTTCTCTTTAGAAATAAGAAAGGCATTTTTCTTCGCAAGAGAAGAATAAGATTCTTCTAATTTGGAATATTGTTCTTTAAGTGATTCGCCTTTACACTTAAAGCTATTCTACCTTGAATGAGTGTATCTCTTTCAGCGATAGATGATTCTGTTACTTCTTTAAGTTCATTTCTCAAAGAGCGAAGAGATTGCTCTTGGTCAGCACATACTTTTTGGAGAATACTAAGTTGTTGCGAAGATATCGCCATCTTGTTTAAATAAGTTCGCTTCTCTTGAGATAAGGTTTTATTCTCATCTGATAAAGTTTCCATCCCTAAATTAGCTTTAGTTAAAGAATAAGAAAGACGAGATACTTCATTACTTAATAGATCTTGTCTTTGAACTAATTGGGTATTTTCATTGGTAAGATTATTTATCTGATCAAGAGAATATGAATAGAGGTTATCTAATTGGTTATATTGATCCATCAAGATTTCTTTATCAACACGGGCTTCTTCAACAGCAGATTCAAATTGATATCTCTCCATTATTCGTTTCTGATTTAATGCTTAACATGCGAAAGAGGGATTTAAAGGATAATTAAACATGGGAAGGATAAAACCATCGAAAAGGCAAATTAAAGACATAGATAAGAAAATCATACCTCTCAATTCATCATTCTTCTTGCGAAGATTGTCACGATCCAGCAAAACATTCTGAAGCTTCTGATTTTCAAGACGAAGAGCATTACATTCTTTTTCTAAAGCTGTCTGCGAAGCAGCTCTGTCAGAACCCAAATGCTTGCTCAGAATTTCGCAAACATTAGACTTGATGGGATCAGTAGAAGACTTCTTGCCATCATCCAGAATTCAGATAAAACTTTGAAAGCAATATCTATCCCTTCCACGGTTTCTTTTGAAAGAGAAGAGACTTGGGTAGAGAACTGGTAGAGATAGAAGGTTGAGAAACATTCTCAATGGGAAGAGAAGAGGTTTCATTCGCAGAAGGATCCACAAGGGGAATTTCAATCATAGAAAGGTCAGCAGAAGAAATGAAGTCAGAGGCAGCATTTTCGCGAATTGGAGATAAAGGTTTATCTTGCAAAGACGTCGCAGGAGATTTGGAAGGAAATGAGTAGGTGGAAGGGAACAGAAGTTGGAACAGTTTTAAGGTGGAAAGATTTCTTGAGAGGTTTATTAAGATCTTTATCACCCTGCGAATTACAATCCAGATAATAAACAGAGGCAACAATATTGTTATTAGAAAAAGATAGTGTTTCTTACTACCTTCTCATTCCAGACTTTCTTTTATGTGCGACAACCTTATGCTGTGATTTGGGAATGTTAGGGTTCTGAACTGTAAATTTAGTGTTGAAGCCGCTTTTGCTGAAATAACAAGAGTATGGGAATCACATAAACAACATCGAATAAGGCAATAAACAAGATCAGTTTCAAATATATCAATCTCAGCAAAACTCATAAAGAAGAAAAGAGAAGACTAACCTTGATGAATCCATGAAAAATAATAGAAGGGAGATTGTCTCAAAGAAAATTACGAATTATGAAGATCTAGTATGAAGATGAAGAAGAACTTAAAAGATTGAAGAAGAAAGAAGAAAAATTGTAATAATGGAATTTGCAGAAGAACATAAGAGTGTTTGTAAGAAAATAAGAGTTGCGGGTTTATCGATTCACGCCAATGTTTTCCATCATCGCGGTCTGGAATCATGTCATATTTATCAAGAAGGTGGGTTGGGGGTGCCTTTTCATTATCCTTAGGGGATTCAACTCCGACACCAGTTTGTCCTAAGCCACCTGCTTATGAGGATGAGCCACCTGCTCGTTCCGGTACAGGTAATTGTTCCCACTCATCATCATCATCACTGATGGTTGAGTCGCTTATAGGTTGATCCCGAATTGTGACCTTAGCAGTAGCCGGATCAGGACGGATACGTCGAGAAGACTAAAGTTTTGCTTCTACAACATCTTTGCATTTTCCTTTGTTCTTTTGTTCTGCTGTAGACCTATATTCCAATATGTAAACTGAGTTAAATAACCACAGTCGGCATATATATTGAACATAACATCAATGTCGGGAACTGAGACGGTATTGTAAATAATTAAGAATCCATGCCGGTTGTCTTGAATTTTAGACAGAAAATTAACAATTTTTGGTAAACTAAACCGGCATAGTAAGTTCACATATAGACACTGCCGGAACAGATGCCAGCATTGTAAGATAGATACTGTGTATGCCAGAATTATGTAATTTTAGTACAGAGTTTTTAACAAAAGAGGCTAATGAAAACGTCATAGTATTGATCAAATATACAACGCCGACAACTACAACCGGCATGGTATTTAATTAAATATTCATGCCGGCAGGCTCATGCAATAAAATAGGGATTCAAGACACATAATCTGGCATGATTTTCAAATTGAATTCTACCGCGAATCAAACATGTAACTGAACTTCAAATTTCAATTTCAAAATTTACTTCTAGTGTAGTAGAAAGACTAAACAACCAAGTTTCAGTTTGGATAAAACCTAAAAATACTTCAATTCAACATATACATCACTTACCAGAGCAATTGTGTTATTCTTGCCTCACCAACAGACTCTTCAGGATCAGGCATTTCTTGCGCTTTTGATTTCGATTTACCACCATCATCAGCAGATTCTTCAGGATTGGTTATGGGTTTTTCACGAGGTTTGCGACGACCCATTGTCTTTGGTATATAAGATGAAACAAAAAGGGAGAGTGAATACAAAGGGAGATTGAATAATTTCCTTTCTATAACCGTCACTTAAATAGAATGAAGGAGTTTGTAACCAACGCATAAACTGGTATTAAGGATTTTATAACCGTCAAATAAGTGGGATAAAATAGTTTATAACCGTCAAATTAGTGGAATGAAGGAGTTTGTAACTGCAACATAACTTGTGTTTGTAACCGTCAGGATGCCGGCATGGAAAGATACCACAATTGAATGCCGACATTCTGACAATAAGTTTCAATTGTAACCATAAAACCGGCATAGTATGTTGATCACACTTTTAACTGATGTAGTTTTTAAAGTGGTAGTAAAGTTCGTTCAACTCGGACTCGATAAGATTGGGTTCTAGACTTAAAATAAAAATAGAAAATATATATACAAAAGGTTTGTCACAATGTCGAGAGAGACTGAGACTCAGGATTCCACAAAATTCTATTCATGCGACTCAAATATTAATTCCAATCAATTATAGTTCAAAAATAAAAACATGGACTCTTGTTCTTTGCCAAAAATAGATTTTTGAAAAGCAATGACTGTAAATCAAAAGCATGATGTATCAAAAATACATAGACCAATCATACACCATCAAATGAAAGCACACCCATTCAATAAAAATCATAAATCGATTAAAAATCAATGCAAATAGTCATAAAAGAATTATTAGAATTACCACATGCGTGAAATAGGGCTTCCTCCGTCATCCCAGTGTTTGGGTTTAGCTTCTCATATCAAAAACAGGCTCAAAAGAATAAATCATGGCTCAAAAGTTGTTTTTATTGAAGAGATGATATGATTCAGTGAATATGCAACGAAGTACTGGCGTTACAGAGTTCACTGTTACAGGAGGTGTGGCTAACTGAGGATAAATGTGGCTGTTCAGCTGTTACAGAGAGAATACTGTAGCACTGTTGCGAATTTGAGACGCTGTTCTTCATTGCAACGCTTGTTCTTCAGCAGCAGCAGCAGCAGAGACAGGCTTCCTGTAATCTCCGATTCTCTCATCCTGAGCTCTCCTCTCGACCCCAAACTCTCGACAGACCTCGATTCTGATTTATGGGACTCGACCCATCCTTTTATATCACTCAGAAACCTCCAGAATTGAATTAAATTCCTTTTTTTTGTTTCTTGGCAGTCACGGCAATAATCTCTTCTAAAAATTGTTTCACGCGTTTCTGGGATTCCAAACTTATCTCAAACTCTTCCTTAGATAGATACCAATCTTTGGGAAGTTTTGTAGCACTTTAATCTCCCTAGAATTCCAAAAATAGCTCCAAACAGGGACCCGTGTGTAACTTAACCTTGATTTCCTTTTTCCGGCCATTCTAGCCAAATTCAGCCCATGAAATCACCCATATTAGCATTGTATATCCATATCACGTCCATCCCATGAAAATAGGCCATTGAATCTCATTAAAACACGTCCAATAATCCAACCCAAAATCTGCTAGAATTGTTGTAACTTTTTCCCGCCATTTTTTGCATTTGAATTTTGAAGAAGATGACCTCCCCCTATCCAGTTCTGGTGTCCCTTTAGCACATGCTCGAAATGGGTTACCCCTTATCCAAAGTGAGAGTCCGTATAGTAATTTTCTCCCACGAGCACAAAAACCGCTTTTCGAGCCAATTTCGCCGCAAAAGCTTATTTCTCCAAAATACCTATAAAGACATAAAATAACCAAAATAAGTACAAAATCGAGCACTAAAAATATATACAATTGAGATCATATTAGACACAAAAATGTGTTTATCAAATACCCTCAAACTTATTATTTGCTAGTCCTCGAGCAAAAATAAAATAAAAATAAAATCCTAACTCACTAACGCAGGCACCGTCGATTGCATTTAGCGTATGCAACAAGCCTTTAAACCCCTAGGTGGCCCTAGTGGCCGAGTTATAGTTTCGGGAGGGCTTACAAGAGATATACCCACAAAACCTTTATACTCCATACCCTAGCTATCTATACAGAACCTTGGAAGGCACTAAAGAATCTCCTTGGTTGGCATACTTATTGACTACAGGAGGAAGTATCCTGATGCGAAATTCCAATTGTTGTACACGAGTTTGCACTCAAGCATACTAAAATTCATAATAAGTGACAGAGCTCTACTCAGATAGTCGCACTATGGACATCAATATCCGGAGTCAAAACTAATCACATGGATAGATTAAGAGATGGATATAGAAAAACGTAAATGGTTTTGATGTTTACTAAGTGAACGGCGTTTCCCATATCTGTCTGAAGGCCTCCGCCAAAATGAACCTATCCTAATGGATTGAGATATTAGTCTGACTAGTATCAACACACTGGCATATACAAGGGAACCAGTGGTCGATAACCTAACTCTAGGTCAACACAACTGGCATATACAAGGGTATCAGTGGTCGACTTTATTGAATTTGTTCCTTTTGGTCAAATGGTCTGGTCTCAATTTTTTTCTCTTTTTTTTTTATAATAATATTTTTTTTCAACTTTTTGGTAACTACCATTTTTTATTTTTTTTTATCTTTATCAATCACTCTAATTCACCCTAGCATTAGTAACAACTTGAATCGTGGGCCCCACCTATCACTTAGAGAAACATAGTTTAAAAACAAAATAAAATAAAAATAGAAGTGAAAAGGACTCAACGAGATATGGTGAAACTATCATGTTATTTCTAACACCTGAGCTCTGTGCTTTTATGAATAGACTCTTTAGATGTTTTCATCTAATCAGATTGGTTCCTCAACTCCTACAACCAAAATGCTTCCATCCACTTAGGTTGGTTAGTGCCATCCTTAATAAACATAAATTTCTAGGCTCTGGAGTTTATTAATGCAACTAAAAAGTTTCTCCCCTACCCCCAAACTTAAATCTAACATTGTCCTCAATGTTCTAAAGATAAAATTAAAAGCATGAACAAGGAGAAACTGTTACCATTTGAAGTAAAAGAGTTAAGGAAAGATATTACCGAGTTGCATGAGATTGGGTTACCTCCCAAGAAGTGCTAAGTTTAATGTCTTCAGCCAGACATCAAGTTTCATAAAATGGCTAGTTACCTTTCAAATCATATATCAGTAGTCGAAATAATTGTGGGTCATCAAAACCAAATAAAACTGCCACTAATATGAAACAACTGCACAGGATCAGAAAAAATAACATAAGGAGCACAACCTCATTGAAAGTTTCTTGCAAGACAACTGGATTGGGCTTCATATGAGTGTCTTGAAAAATAGATTCATCCGAAAAACGAGACTTTAATAGCTGGATTTCCTCCTGGATAGTATCAGGAGGATCGGGTTGAGGAGTCTGAATAGACTCAAGTGATACCTCATATGCAGTAGGCTCGAGTCCCAAGTTAGGGACTTCTATTTGACGATCACTACCCCCAAACTTAGAATTTTGGGTGTCTCTAAATAGACTAGTCACAATATTCCTAACTTCTAGACCATCAGGTTCCTGAAAAAGGTCAATTGCTTTCTCTGAGTTATAATCAGGTGGTTCATCCTCTAAATTCTTTTGAGGTATACTAGATATAGGACTTATATGTTTCATATCCGGTATGGTTAACCCTAGAGTTTCTTTATTATCTTGAAGCACGATTTCTGGCCTGCTGTCCTGATCGGATGCTATAATCACAAGCAAAGTCTTGGATGGCCCTAAGAATGCAGATTTAGGGTCCAACTTAGGAGGCTCTTCTAAACAAGGGATTAAGGTAGACTCAAAAGCTTGTAATGGTTCGAACCTAGCTTTCCATTTATCAGTATCTAACATAGGAATAAAATCCAACATAGAATTCACTTGTTCAATGTTGCTATCTTCATCGAAATCCATGTTAAAGTGGGCTAGACAACTCTCTAATGGATCTTCCGATGCGATATTTGGTAATGACTCCTGAACTAAGGTTCCTATCATGTTCACCTCTTCAATGCACGTGTCATCTAGCTCAGAATGTAGCTTATTGACATTAAAAATAATTAACTCAATAGTCATATTACCAAAAGATAGATTCATAATACCATTTCGACAGTTTATGATCGCATTAGACGTAGCTAAAAATGGGCGACCTAAAATCATAGGTATCTGGTTCTCTGGGCCAGGGACAGGTTGGGTATCTAAGACCACGAAATCCACAGGATAAATAAACTTGTCGACCTCAATAAGAATATCCTCGATGACTCCTCGAGGAATTTTGACAGACCTATCAGCTAACTGCAATGTTATCTGAGTAGGTTTCATTTCACCAAGTCCTAGCTGTAAGTACACATGGTACGGCAGTAAGTTCACACTGGCTCCTAAGTCAAGTAAAGCTTTTTCTACCCGATGTTTACCTATTGTACACGCAATGGTTGGGGAACCTGGGTCTTTATACTTTGGAGTGGTAGTGTTCTGAATGATTGAACTTACATGACTAGCTAAAAAGGCTTTCTTATGGACGCTAAGTTTTCGCTTTCGCGTACACATATCCTTAAGGAACTTGGCATAAGCAGGAATTTTCCTAATTGCATCTAATAAAGGAAGGTTTATGGTAACTTTCTTAAAAACCTCCAATATGTCATTAAAGTTCGATTCCTTCTTTGTTGGTTCTAACAGCTGGGGAAATGGGGCTCTAGGCACAGAATCAGACCTCTCAGAAACCGAGTCAGCATCATTGGAAATTTTATCAGTTCCCTCAGTTAGCGGTCCTGAGGGATGAGATCCTGAGGGGTGAACTACAGTATGTTCACTATCGGGCATGTTTACCTGATTGTCTACTACTCTACCACTCCCGAGGGTTCTAATAGCATTCAACTGATTCAATGGTTGTGCACCTACTTCATGAGATCCTCTAGGGTTGGGTTGAGTTTGACTAGGAAACTTACCTCTTTCTCTTAAAGACTCATTTATATGACTAACCTGGGTTTTCAACTCGGAAATAGCCTGAGATTTAGCCTGACCTATTCTCTTATTTTCTTCTATACCTTGAGCAACAGATTGCTGAAACTGCATAGTGTTACGAGTTAACAAAGCAAGAGACTCTTCTAAACTCATAATCTTCTTATCCGGAGGGTTCTGAAATTGTGCCGGGGCTGAGGGATTCTTAGTATAGCCAAAACCTGGGGGAGTTTGAGAGTTACTAGACTGACCTTGATTCTGGCCCTTAGACCACGAAAGGTTGGGATGGTTTCTCCATCCAGGATTATAGGTTTCTGAATATGGGTCAAACTTCTGACGGTTATCAAACCTAGTGTTATTATAGAGAGCATTGGCTTTCTCTTCAACAGTATTGCCTTCCCAAAAAGGCTCTATTCTACCACTAGTATGACCCACTTCTAAAGCTTCTAACCTTTTTGCTATAGCAGCAATTTTGGCATCTGATTCGTAGATTTCTTCTACCCTATTAACGTTTCCTCTGCCTAGAAGAATTGTTTTCTGGGGTACCCTATTACTTTCCCATTGTTGGGTCTTTTCGGCGATTTCATGCAAGTATGTTATCGCATTATCAACTGTTTGGTTTTCAAACCCACCTGTACACATGGACTCTACTGTAGTTGTGGTGGGATAATCTAAACCCTCATAAAGGATCTGAACTAACCTAACCTTTTCTAAACCATGATGAGGACATTGGGCTAATAAATCATTGAACCTTTCCAAATACCTATACAAAGATTCTCCCTCCTGTTGTGTAAACGTGCAGATTTGCGTCCTAATAGACGAGGTTTTGTGCCTAGGGAAAAACTTGTTCAAAAAGGCGGATGTAAGTTGTTCATAGGTTTCAATTGATTCGGAAGTCAAACTATACAGCCACGATTTGGCTTTATCTTTTAAGGAAAATGGGAATAACCTGAGTTTTAAAGCATCATCATCAAGGTTTCTAATTTTCAGGGTACTACAAATTTCCTCAAAGTCCCTAACATGGAAATAGGGGTTTTCATTTTCTTTTCCTAAAAAGATTGGTAGCAACTGTAACGTTCCGGGCTTAAGTTCATAATTTGCTTCAGTTTCAGGTAACTTGATACACGAGGGACGAGTAGTCCTAGTAGGATTCAACAAGGCTTTCAAAGTTTCCATTTCTGGCGCTATTGGACTATCAGGGATTTTCTCTTCAAACGGACGTTCAAAAACGGAATCTTCACGAATCAGACTCTCTAAATTGAGGTAATCAAGACGCTTAGAACTACTAGGTTTCTCTTTAACAAATCTACCTAGGGCGTCTCTTTTACGTTCAGGCATGCAATATAATAAGGAAGGGAATTCTATGCAAACACAAAACAAGGCTGACTCAACCAAATCAAACCTAAATTTCTAGCAAACAAAAAGCATGATGGCTCCACTTAGATTGTCACTAGAAACCCCTCGAATCAATCCGAGTCAAAGTAAGTTGAATCAAGGCGAGGGAAGATTAGTGGAGCTTTGATACCCAAGGCCTCACCGGTTACAAGGCGGCGCAGTCACGCATTCAACTCACATAAACCGTCAAGAACTTCGAAGTATGCTCGAAAGAGTAACCAATATTTTTCGAACGACTTTCCTATTAAGCTCGTTACCCTATAGGTCACGTTCTAGTCAAAATTTTAGGCTTAGGTTCGCGTTTGGTTTCGTGTTCCTAAGGCGGGCAAAAAGAGAACGGTGATGAAATCCGAACCCTTATCTTGTATGGCCAGTCCTTTCCCTTTACTAGGAATTAAAAGCAACCGTATTCAAGTCCTCAGCATATATTCACCTTAAGGAATACATTAAACCCGCTGACAGGGGATTCGCGTGTGTTTCGAAAAACTTACCTCCCGTACCAGACGGGCGAAGAACCGCTGAAGTCGACTCGGGACACAACTCCTATGTTATGTACGAACCCGAGGGGCCGAGGTGATATCGTAATCACCGTCCTTCCCTGCACACAGTTTGTATTTAAACCAACCTTTCCTTAAGGTTTAAAAATAATAATGTCCAAAGTCCAATGTCCAAGTGTCCAAAAAGAAAAGAAAAAATTACAAAAATAGCAAACCCTAATACAGTTCTCTCTCTCTTTTTTTTTTTAATAAAGAAAAATAAACAAACCCTAAAAAAAAAATATCTAAAAAGAAATTGTCTTCTTTTCCGTTCTTTTCGCTTTAATCTTTTGCTCCAAGTCTTTATGCTTTAAGTTCCAGTCTTTACGAAATCACCAAACTCCTTGGCTCAATTCGCTTTATGATCCAAAAACTGTAGAAAAAAGACAAATACCCAAAAACGTAAAAAAGAACAAAAAAAAAAAAAACTAAGTCTAAAAACCCTAAAAGCAAATCCGCGTCGGCGGCGCCAAAAATTGATGTAGTTTTTAAAGTGGTAGTAAAGTTCGTTCAACTCGGACTCGATAAGATTGGGTTCTAGACTTAAAATAAAAATAGAAAATATATATACAAAAGGTTTGTCACAATGTCGAGAGAGACTGAGACTCAGGATTCCACCAAATTCCATTCATGCGACTCAAATAATAATTCCAATCAATTATAGTTCAAATAATAAAAATATGGACTCTTGTTCTTTGCCAAAAATAGATTTTTGAAAAGAAATGACTGTAAATCAAAAGCATGATGTATCAAAAATACATAGACCAAGCATACACCATCAAACGAAATCACACCCATTCAATAAAAATCATAAATCGATTAAAAATCAATGCAAATAGTCATAAAAGAATTATTAGAATTACCACATGTGTGAAATAGGGCTTCCTCCGTCATCCCAGTGTTTGGGTTTAGCTTCTCATATCAAAAACAGGCTCAAAAGAATAAATCATGGCTCAAAAGTTGTTTTTATTGAAGAGATGATATGATTCAGTGAATATGCAACGACGTACTGGCGTTACAGAGTTCACTGTTACAGGAGGTGTGGCTAACTGAAGATAAATGTGGTTGTTCAGCTGTTACAGAGAGAATACTGTAGCACTGTTGCGAATTTGAGACTCTGTTCTTCGTTGCAACGCTTGTTCTTCAGCAGCAGCAGCAGCAGAGACAGGCTTCCTGTAATCTCCGATTCTCTCCTCCTGAGCTCTCCTCTCGACCCCAAACTCTCGACAGACCTCGATTTTGATTTATGGGACTCGACCCATCCTTTTATATCACTCAGAAACCTCCCGAATTGAATTAAATTCCTTTTTTTGTTTCTTGGCAGTCACGGCAATAATCTCTTCTAAAAATTGTTTCACGCGTTACTGGGATTCCAAACTTATCTCAAACTCTTCCTTAGATAGATACCAATCTTTGGGAAGTTTTGTAGCACTTTAATCTCCCTAGAATTCCAAAAATAGCTCCAAACAGGGACCCGTGTGTAACTTAACCTTGATTTCCTTTTTCCGGCCATTCTATCCAAATTCAGCCCATGAAATCACCCATATTAGCATTGTATATCCATATCACGTCCATCCCATGAAAATAGGCCATTGAATCTCATTAAAACACGTCCAATAATCCAACCCTAAATCTGCCAGAACTGTTGTAACTTTTTCCCTCCATTTTTTGCATTTGAATTTTGAAGAAGATGACCTCCCCCTATCCAGTTCTGGTGTCCCTTTAGCACATGCCCGAAATGGGTTACCCCTTATCCAAAGTGAGAGTTCGTATAGTAATTTTCTCCCATGAGCACAAAAACCGCTTTTCGAGCCAATTTCGCCGCAAAAGCTTATTTCTCCAAAATACCTATAAAGACATAAAATAACCAAAATAAGTACAAAATCGAGCACTGAAAATATATACAATTGAGATCATATTAGACACAAAAATGTGTTTATCATTAACGCATCTCCAAAAGGTTTAAGCAAGCAAACTGACCCAAATTGGGATCATATTAATACTAAGGAAATAAACTAAAAAACATTAAACACATAAACAACGTTACACATAAACATTAAACATATAAAATGAAACATCTCAAGTTAATTGGAACTAACATCATTTCTTGGTACGAGATTCAACAAACAACGCAACTTCGAAATGCCTAAAAGGCTCTTTTCTCCATTTGGTATATGCAACCTGAGCTTGATACCTATTATCTCGATATCTTGCGAGAAACTCGTTGTATTTGCGACACAATTTTATGAGGGCAATTGTCCGATTCGCTACAAACTCATCCCCGTAATCCATTTTGCGTTTCTTGCACTTACCGTCATATAACCTCGACATATAAGGACCATCCGCAACAAGACCCCAAAAAGGTTTGAAGGGCGGTGATCGTCCGGAAAATCCGAAACTATGAAGTAATTCTTAATCCATTCGGTTTCTTCCTCAACATCCGCTTTTATCTTCGCTTGTTTTACACGTTCGATTATCTCTTTAGTTTCTTTGCGATATTTTTCTTGTATTGCTTCCTCTTCTTCTACTCTTTTCCTTCTAAGTATCTCTTCTTCCATTGCGGAAAGTGACTTGGTGGTTTGCTCCTTCCTTTTAAGTTTTTCTAGTATCATGGGAATTGAGTTGGTGGTGGATGATGATTGATTCCCTATCGGAGTGGATTTTTTTTTCATATGAAAATTCTATGAAATCGGTAGTTCGTGATTTCTTTGCCATGAGAGAAATGTGTTGGAGCTCACCTTTTTTTTTTTGAGGTATCAACTGCAATAGGTGTATCCATTCCTTTAAATAGATGAGGGCACAACGGCTCTTTTCCACTTTATGATTCCGGCATTGTCAGTATCTTAGATCTCACGCCGGAAATGGTCTTTACTGGTTTATGGTTACAAAAAAATAGTCGTTATGCATTGAATACTCTATTCCGGCAGTGTACGTTAGATTTTCGACAATGCCGGAACCAATTTCCGGCACACTAATGTATATAACTAAAAATCCGGAACATTGTTTATTGCAATCAGAATTTTGACACTGAATTCCGGCATACAATAATATAGAGTATATATAAGATCTACGCCGGTACCAGATACCGACATGGAATTATGTAAACATAAAATACCAGAAATGTAATTTATTTCAAATGTAATCCTTTTCGACGGAAAAACGAATGCACTTAGCATGTGCATCAAGCCTTTGAACCCCTAGGCGACCCTAGTGGACGAGCTATTGTCTCGTGAGGGTTTACATAGAGATCTACCCACAAAACCTACACTAAAATTTCTAAAGCCATCAATCTTCGTCCGAGGACGATACACTCTCCATCATCTCCAGGGCAACTCCGGGATTTTGGGTTCCATGAATTGGTAGCTTGCATCGAATGCGAATGCTTCCCCCTTTTCCTCCAAGTAGCGCGCTTTGACGACTTCATGCTACAAAAACATAACACAAACTTACTTGGTTAGTGGTGTTTAATAGGAAAATCAAAAAACATGGATCACGTAAAATAAACCACAACAATACTTACAAATTGGTAAATGGACAAGTTAAAGTGGGGATCGTTGAAAATTGGTTTTTGGGTTTCTAAATAAGCAAGTATCGCACTTTCAATGACTTGGTGCCTATCATGAATCTGTTGAACACTTCTTCTATTCGGATTCCCAAACTCTTGCATATATTTGTTGTATACCTTACCCCAAAAGGTTACGGAATCCACCCTTACGGAGGACTGCTTCCTATCTCGAGTTTCCGCGTACCAAGCTTTGGTGATCGCCAAATCTTCATTTGAATCAAAGGATGCCATTGCTTTTTATGTTGAGGTATTGGGAGAGTTAGAAATATTATATAATGATATCAGCTTTGGAGAGTATATGGAACCAGGTGTGTGTTGTTTTGTAGGGAGAACAAGTGTATTTATAGGATGGTGCCCAAATATGGCCGTTATTGTACTCAATCAATGAAGTTGTACTTGCAAAAATTTGAATTTTGAATTTGCCGGCATAGTAATAAGGATAAACGAACCTCCGGAAAATGGAGCCGGCATTGTGTCATCTATAACATCAATGCCGGTACATGGTTTATTATACACGGAAACCATATAATTTTTGACACTATATACCAGCATGTAATAAATATATAAGATCTACGCCGGTACAGGATACCAGCATGGAATTATGTAAACATAGTACGCCGGAAATTTAATTTATTTCAAATGTAATCCTTGTCGACGGAACACCGAATGCACTTAGCACGTGCATCAAGCCTTTAAACCCCTAGGAGACCCTAGTGGACGAGTTATAGTCTCGTGAGGGTTTACATAGAGATCTGCCCACAAAACCTTACGAAATACCTAACCAAATGCCCTAAAAACCTAAGAAAACACCACTAAATTATCAATCTTCTTAAGAAGAATCCGTCTCCCAGCTGGTGGTACTCCGTGACTTTGGTTACAATATGGTTGAAGTTGGCTTCAAACATGAATGTTTCCCTCTTTTCTTGTAAGTAACGCGTTTTCACGGCCTGATGCTACAAAAAAAACACATAAACTTTGTTTGTTACATAAAATTTGCAAACGAGTAGATTATGCCGAATTAATCATAAAGATACTTACGAGTTGTTGAGGGGACAATGTATTTCGGGTAGCGTAATTTGTATTACGAGTTGTCGAACGATGCCATTTGTTGTATATGGGATTAGGTACTATACTAAGCTATTTATAGATAATTATTCTAGGGTTTAGGGTTTCTAAGTTAAGAGGCTCATGGAAATATATAAGAACACACGAGTTTTGGACTTTTGGGTCCAAGTATTAGCTCACTTTATATAGAGAAAAACCTCAACGACTATTTTTTTTGAAAATCACCAAAACCGGCATTGAAGTAATTGTGACATAAGATGCCGACACCAAGTACCGGTACAGTTTTGCCATAAGCTAATCATGCCAGTACAAGGGAATTTCTTCACAGAGATTGGGCCAAATATGCAACTATTACCGGCATGGTTTTACAACAATATTCAATGCCGTTACAGGGAATCGTCATTGGATATATAATAGCGACTATGCCGGCGTTTGTGAAATTAAAAAAAAAACGGCTAGTTTTTTGAAAAATAAGACTGTTGGTGATTCATTTCTATATAATACCCCCTATTCCTTGGAAAAAATCTACACAAACCACCCACCAAATAAAAAAAAATCCTTCTCTCAAGAAAGGAAGCACGGTTAAAGCTTCACAAGGGATGGGAGATTCATCATCTAGCTCTATTTGCAAAGTAAGTAGATTAAACATTACTAACAATATAATCTTCACTAGTATGACGAATAACTAATATAATCTTCTCTTACAGAGTCATCATTGCAAGTGTCAAATTTTCAAGTCACCTTCTCATCTAGCCATGGACCGTCTTTTTATTTATTCAAAGTGTAGAAGCTGTGATGGGACACGCCGGTTTTGGATTGCAAAAACTGATGATGCTGAAAATGGAAGAATGTTTCTAAGGTGTTTGAATCACCCAAAGTGCGATGAGTTTCAATAGTTTGACAAAGCTGTTGAACTTGCAGAGTCAAGAGAAAACCACAAGGGCCAATGCAATCTTATCGATGGTTCTGATGGGTGTTATATGAAGGGAAATGAATATGTTGAAAGAGAAGAAGAACCAATGAAGATGATCCTTGATACCCCCATCCAAGACGATGTCTTCGAACAGATACGGGAAACGCTCAAAGGTTCCGCAATTGTTGAAAATGGATGGAAATAGATAATCTTTAACCAAATGTAATCCATTATATGTTTTTTTAGCATGTTTTAATTTAAAGTTTCAAATCCAATGTAATAGACTACTTAGGAATGAAATAAAAGAGCATTCAAAATGGATTTATACTCAAACTAGCAGAGTGCCGGCATAGAAGCAACCAAACTTACAGTGCCGGTTTTCTGTCAACTATGAAAATTTGGAAAAAATCATAAAACCGGCATAGATTTTAGAAAAACGACTATGCCGGTACCTTTCAATTTCTATACAGGAACATGAAATTTTTAATCTTCTAGTTCCGGTGTGGTTTATAAAATATTTCAATGCCGGTACCAGGAACCGGCAATGAACTGTAATCTCCGTGCATGCCGGAACTAGTACCGGCGTTGTTGAACCTAAGATTTTCCATGCCGACAACAGTCGTAAATAAATCTAGCAAAAACAATATTTCACTAGAAATCTAAACATGTTCAACATAAACCAATCACTAGAAATCTAAAGATGCTCAACATAAACCAAACAACTGGATTCTGCTTAAATGTTCTTAATCCAGGTAACATAAACTAAAAGCAAACCAAACAACTAAAGATTTAACCATGAGGTACAAACGAAAACAAGTTCGTAATTGTTCAAGAAATAACAACCACCATCCAGAAAAAGAAACACAACTAAATAGTTAATCACTTGGTCTTTTGCTTATTTTGTGCCGGTTTTTTCTTAATTTCCCCAAACAAATCTCTTGCACTAGGGTCGGTTTCTTCAATTTTATCAAGCTTCTCCACGACTTCCTTCACTTCTTCATTGGATAACCCCTCTCCTTCATCGTACTTGCAACATAACTGCTTCCTCAACTTGCGAAGCCGACGCCGCTAGTTTCATACATACAACATATAATTAATATATATATATATATATATATATATATATATATATGCTAATATAAGATTATGTGTACATTAAACGACTAAGTAATTAGCAATACTTACTAGCAATCCAATGGTCTTATTAAGCTGGGCGATCGTAGGTGGTGTCTGTGCGGGAGTTGGAACAGGAGGGTGTTTCTGGGGTGGAACTTGGACGTCATCCGGGCGGACGACAAAAGGATGTGACCATTGCAGGTAATCTTCCATATAGTCGGCATCAACCTCATCACCGTTTTCCGCAATCTCCCACTTATCCCACTGACTAATATCTACCAAACGACGTGGTTCCCTATCCCTCCAATCTGTTGGATCCGGTTTGGATCATACTCTATATGCAACCGATTAGGAGTTGAAAAGCACCGAGAAAGGTCAAGAACAAAAAATTGAAAAGACTCCGTCTCGAAATGTGATAATTGCTTATATCCAAGTTGGCACATCACACGTGTAGGATTGGCCATAACGTATCCTTTTGGGTGGAACAACGGCCCATGGTATAATGCAACATTACCAAACCTCAAAACTTGGTGGTTTCCTCTAACCTCCTTGTAAGGGTCGAACACAACATCTTTGGTAATCATCGCGTCCAAAGACAATCTCATATCGATCAGTCGACCTATGTTACCGGGCTTCGGTGTATTGTTGAACTCGTATCTCTTAGCTATAGGCGTATCGGGTTCGGGAAGGTCTTTGATCTTCAAAGAGGTCCAGTCCTTGAACAAGGCTGGGAAGTGTTCATAAGCCCACACCTATTCCAATGTAAAGCAATAAGTTTTGTTTCTAAGTTCACGATAAGGGTCCATGTGAACAATATACATAATAACATAAGTTTAAAAACAAAATTACCTGCAATAGAGTGAAATTCCCGACAAATTGGTTGGTTTTAGCCTTAGAGGCCCTTCTCATCTCCGTCATCAAATGTTCCATTACCGCGGTGCCCCAAGAATACCCATAGACATCTTCTAACCGATCCAAGTATTGAAGGTAGTTCGCACTAACCCTGTTGCCATTAGTGTCAGGGAATACCCTAGTGCCCAAGATGTATAACAGGTATGCAGCGACAGTATAACGAATTTTTTTAGGGTCCCATCCATCCTCCAAACTTCTTTGCTTTGTGTTTTCAAACTTCTTCTTAAGAAGCGTCAACTTGATGTCTTTGTCTTACCAGACATGGATTCATAAAAGCTCTCCACAGAAGTTTTATAGTCCCAACCAAATAGCTTGTTAGTCAGAGCGTGCAACTTCGACCATTCTAGGTCCAGAGACTCAACTCCTTCTGCAATTAATTTGCCGATACTACTCAAGCCTAGAATGTTCTGAGCATCTTCAGGGATGAAGGTCATCTCCCCAAAAGGGAAGTGCATGGTATCGGTTTCACCATGATACCTTTCGAAGAAGCAATTGACAGTCATGGAATCAGGCTTCACATAATTTTGAACCAAAACATATAGACCAGAATCCATTACTATTTGTTGGACCTCTTCACATTCCTCGGACAATTTCCAACAATCCGCGGCTTGATTTCGGCAAACACGCACAACCTTCTTATGATCCTACAATTAGGAGAAAATACAATTAAGATATTTCACATAAATACACAACAATACATATGCACAAGATAAAAAATGCTTACATAGGTTTGATAGATAGTACGAGCCCACGAGTGCTTGTATCCAAATAGTGTTTTCGGTTCCGGAGCTTCACCCAAAATTCTACCACGTTCAAGGTCAAGTATCATGTCATTAATATGAGGAAGGTGGGAACCTTTAACTTTCACTTTGCCATTTCCCTTCTTGCCATTGCCTTGTGTTGGTTGTTGAGTTGGACCACCAACTTCGCTTTGGCTTGCTAATTGACTTGGAGGAACCACATTATCTTCATCCTCACTTTCCTCTTCATCTTTCCCATCTTGATCATCGTGCTCACGGATTACAACTCGACTACGGTCACCACCACTCTCCCAAATTATCCCTCTTGTCTCATCCCCCAAACACTTTCTGCGACCTTCATCTTTCCCTCGAGGAGGGAGAGATTGAGGAGTATCAAGACCGTCCTTCCTTCTTCTATTAGTGACCGCATCTTTAGGTTTTCTTTTGTTAGATTCGTTGGATTTTGACTTATATCATAAGCACACGAAATGAATGTGAGACAACTCACTTTCAGTTTTTGTACCGGCATTGACTTACTTAAACTAACCACGCCGGTTTACTGTTCCGGCAGTGAACATTGACTATCAAGAATGCCGGTAGTCATTTGTAATTCTCCCGGATATCAAAAGACTATTACTGACACTCTCGAAATAAATCAATTCCATGCCGTAACTTTTTACCGGAAAACAAATCAATTCCTGTATGTTTTAAGTCCACTACCGGCATGCTCGAATTATTACAAAAGAATGCCGGTACCCAAAACCGGCATATAATGCAACCTAAAATCTATGCCGGTACTGGTGACAAATTCATAAACTCTCCTGTATGTTTTAAGTCCACTACCGACATACATGAATTATTATTAAAGACTGACGGTACTAAAAACCAGCATAGACTTGGACCCAAATTCTATGCCGGTAAGGAAAATTCAGTTTCAGGTGAATCTGGGGTTGGAAACGACATTGCATTTATCCAAGATTGAATGCCGGAACACAAAACCGGAACTGTAATCATACATATTTCAGTGCCGGTACTTACTGAAACTCAACTGTTTCAGTTAGGGTTCGCGATTCTAACCTAAACCCATTACTATAAATCGATTTAAACACTCATAAAGTAGTTTAAAATCACTTACCTTCTCACAGAAGCCATGGTTGCGAGAGGTTGATTGTCTGAATCCGCTTCTTCTTCTTCTTCTTGCTCTTGAGCAATCTTAGCAATTCTTTGTTCGTGGTTTTGTTGACCTATCGATTTTGACTATTGGGCATTTGTTTTCTTTCGTGGAGGCATTGTTATGATTCAGGTAGGTTAATCGACGAACAAATTTTTGAATCGACGAAGAATGGATGAAGAACGATCAATTTTTTTCTTTTTCGAAAATCCTAAACCTAATGAGTGCCGGAAGTGAATCGAGAATGGGGGATATGTATTTGGTTTTTAGATTTTAAGTTTTAGTATAAAGTGTATTATAGTCATTTCATAACGTTTTTTAATTAACCAAAGGATATTTTAGTATTTTCATACCCTAAAATCACTCCTTAGCACACACCATGGGTTGGGGGAAGTAATCAATATCCCCCAATTATTTTTTTTTATCCCCCAATTGTGCGTTACAATTAAAGCTAAATGTACGTCTTAATAAAAAATCACATGTATATCAAATATAATATAATTAAATCTAAATGTCTTAATTTTTATTTATGATCTCAATTATATATCAAATGTGCTTTTTAATAGTACTGATGTTGTCGATGTCATGAACTATTTATTAATTTCAAAGGGGCATAATTTTTTCAAAAGCATTTTCTTTAAGAGGATTTCTTAATCTCCACCACTTAAACAATATGTAATTGGTGAATTAATTTGGTTCGACCTATAATGACTAGTATAGACGCACGTGTGATGCACCTGCCAACAACAGTCAAAGTACCATAAAATTTGCGTGCCATCATTTCTTTTTCCTAATTGAATGAAGCGTACACATGTACCGGATGCAAGCTTGGCTTCTCCGGATCACTCCTTGTGCTCCCACAGATGCATATCCCATGTGCAAGGTGCCAATTATTCGGTGCTGGAACCAATTAAGTTTGGATAGACACGTGTTTTTTTTCTGGGGCGCGTGGGCAAGGTGTTAGTTCATTTTATGATAAAAAAAATTCAGATAGGTATATGATTTCGAACTAGGAAGTAAATGAAACATAGTTTTCTCTCTTACTGTTAGAGCCCTGCTCGGTTGAACTCGCAAGCGTTGCTATCTCAAGCTTGTTTGTCAAGTTTAGGTGATCAAAACTACAAGTCTTGATTTCTAGTCTACTTATAGCTATGTCTCGGATTATGAAAGAATGTTTAGTTGAACTTTAGACTTCATGGTTTTCATCGATTGAAGACGAAGATCTACTGAGGAGAGCTTGGAGGAACTTCATCAACAAAAGGTATATGGAGACTAAAACTTATCTATCACTCAGAAGTCTATTATATTATATCTCCTATTGAGACGAAGTCGTATAGATATATAGACTTCTATATTATACACATTTGATATTTCGAGCCGAGTTTATCTCGCTTATCTTTTTCATGAAATATGTGTTGGAAGATTTTTGATTTAGATACGTTCATCATTATTCTTGACGAGTTTATTTGGAAACAATTTATTTGTTGGACACTAAATAATGAGTCAAAAGATAATCATGTGAAAATTGCCTTGAAACATCTTACATGATTTGTGTAAGACAGTGATTTGATGTCGACTCGGAATGTTTTGTATTGATCATTTGATCACTTGAAAATTACTAAGCTAATGGTATGTGTGAGACAGCCGTTTTCGTCTTCTAAGGATGTTTCAATGATTGAAATGGGAGTTTAGAACAATTAACCATTATCTGGATACAACACAGTATGCATACCATTATGCAAACTGTTGTGGTATGATTCAGCTCAGAAAACCTTGTTTTCATACCAGTATGCGAACGGTTTTAAGTGTTAAAGTCCGAGAACCTTGTTTGCGTACCAGTATGCAAACGGTTCTACCTGATTTAAGTCCGAGACGGTAGTATGCATACCCGTTTGCAAACTACTTGACAAGACCGAAGTCCGGAACTATAGTTTGTGTACCCGTTTGCAAACTTAGTTGGTTAAGTTCTAAAATAGGATCAAGTACGTTTTCATACTCATGAACAAATACATTAATAAATTAAGGAATGCAATCTTTGCAAACCTTGGATTAATGTTCATGAATTGATTCTCATGAATCAATCCGATTTTGCCTCAATTATTTCTTAGATACTTCTATGAGATATATACAATTGAAAAACTCTATGAGTAACACAATTAGATTCACTTGTTATGTTTCATGTTTGATTGATCATCATATTTTATCTAGAAGTGTTAGATGAATGTGGTTAATACAAAAGTGTTCATATGGCTAACTTCGGTTAACAATTGTTGAACCAACTCAATATACACATTTGGGTATCGTTACACATATCTAAATGAAGGCATATTTCATTTGTGTGTAACAAGCTAAGACCATCTAACAGTGGAGAGATATTTCTTTGTTTTTAAGCAAACTTAGCTTGAATCTTAAATCATGTTTTCATATAACGGTGAATATTGATTGCTGTGTTTCTCAGCTATCAAACCCTGATTTGAAGACTATATAAGGGAGAACTCTAGCAACTGGAAAACATAATCCCGACACTTTCATATGTCCTAATTGCGACTAGAGTCGATTCCCCTTTAACCTAGGTTTTCCCAAAACTATTATGGGTTAACGACTTGAAGATTTCATTTGGGATTCGTTAAGTCAGAGCCAACTATTTTCTATGTAGTTGCGTGTTCTAATCTTACTTTTTCTATCGTATTGAGTATTATCTTCTCTAAGATTTGCTCGAGATTTATCTCTGATAGGTAAGATATAAAAAGTAATCACAAAGCTCTTCGTCTCATTCTTTTTGATTCCACAATAACTTCTTATACTACCATATAGTGAAGTTATTGTGAGGTGATTGATATTTCTAGGATGTTCTTCGGGAATATAAGACCCGATTATCAATTGGTTCCTATTCACCTTGATTTGTCAAAAGATGGAACAAACTTCATAGATATTTCTGTGGGAGACAAATTTATCTATAAGAATAGACTTTTCAGTGGAAGACAGGTTAGTTTATAATTCTTCGACTTTGGGTCGTAGCAACTCTTAGTTGTGGGTGAGATCAACTAAGGAAATCAAGTGCGTAATGTCCTGCTGGGATTCAGAGGCGTAAGGAATGCGGTTGTACCTTAATCGTTGTGAGACTTGGTTAGGGCTTAACTACATTCCAATCCAAAGTTAACTTGTAGTAGGCTTCTGTAGCGGCTTAATACATTGTGGTGTTCAAATATCGACTAGGTCCCGGGGTTTTTCTGCATTTGCGGTTTCCTCGTTAACAAAACCTATGGTGTCTGTGTTATTTCTTTTCCGCATAATATTGTAAAGACTCTTAAGCTCGTCCACGCTATTTGACTGGTCTAGCAATGATCAAAGGATGATTTAGAAGTTAATAACTCGATTAGTTATTATAGATTTTAATTAATAGGAATTAATCTAACAACAATCTAGATACGAAACTAGTATCGTTATATAGATATCGAAAAGTTAGGCGGAGTGGACTACTCAAACGTTCCATTCGGATATCGGATGAAGAAGATATCATCATATTTGTGAGAAGGGAAAATTCGTCATTTTTCTTTTAACCGCCTGGCTGCCCTTATCCGTTTCTTGGGTGCCTTGATCATTTCTGTTTGGACTTATCCCAATCGAGTAGATAAACTCGTATTTCCTTTTCTTCTCTTTCTTTCTTATTCTTCTTTATTCTCGTTCTTTCTTCCTTCTTCTGCTTCTCCTCAATTTCTCCTATGTCGAGTTCGATTTCAGAGATTTGAGTTCAAATTTAGTATGGATGATTTATAGATAGCTGGTAGTGTGTTGAATAGAAGGAGTATGTGATGGAGCTATAATCGATTGAAATTCAAGAAGGATAAGAAATTGATGTTGATATAAATTGAAGTAAGGGTTTGTACTTGAGATGAAGAAAATCAAGAGAAGGTGATAATTCAGCTGAGAAATCTGGTGTTCGTGGTGGATCTGTTAAATTCAAGGGTTGATTCATATACTCAGAAGAAAAGGTAAATTAGGGTTACTTTATTTTGAATATTGATTGATTTGTTTGAATTTGATTAATTAAACGATTAACTAGAGATGGGTTTTAGTCAAGTATGAGGTTGGGTTGTTCTGTGAAGTTTAATTTTGATTTCAGATGGAATTAGTGTTCCTCGGGTTCTTCCCTAAAATTGGAATTGAGATTCATGTAATTGAGATCTTTGGATTAAGAATCAAGGGTGTTGAATTGTTAATGATTTGAAGTTATTTTGGTGATGAATTGAAGAACAGGGGTTGGGTCTGTTTTTAAGGAGTTGGAGTTGAGGTTAGATGAATGTTATTTGTAACAGAGATATGGTGAAGCTACAATTAGTGGTGATGTTGCTATGGTTGAGTTGGTAGTGCTGATGAGTTGAACATAAGGGTGTTGTAATGGTGGTGTTGTCTGTGTATTTAAAGATGTAGGGCATTGAGATTTGGTTTGGAGGTGAACTTTAATGGATGGAGATGAGGATATTGTTATATATGGGTGTATGAGTTGATGATGTTAAAACTGAATTCAGTGGTAGTATTGTGATGATGTTAAGTTGGTGTTGGTGTCTGTGAAGTTGTAGTTATGAGTGAGTTAGTAGTCTTGGTTTTGGGAGAGGTCGAGCCTAGTTGAACTAATGAGACATTGCTGGTTGAGTTATGATTGTTCAGCGGTATTGTTGTTGGTGTTTAGAGAGTTACAGTTGATGCTATTTGAGCTGTTGGTGTTGTTTAGGAATGGATTTGCTAGTAGTTGTAAGATTGTAGTTGATAGTTCAGTAAAAGCTTGGAACTGCAATTGCAGGTAGGCTTAAATTACAATTGTACTTGAATTATAGTTAAGAGTCTTAGTGTATTGCATCATGATGGAGCATTAGTGTTCTTTGGCCTGAGCAATGGCTCTGGCCTGCGCAAAGGTTTTAGCCTTGAGCCCTGATGATCAGTCAGATGTATAACTGATTTAGTGTGTTTGACTAAGTAAATCTGACTGAGTTGAATCAGTGTTGATTCACTGACTTTCCCTATCTTGATCGAGTTGATCTCGGCCGATTCATGTTTGACTCAGTGGACCATTTGACCAGGACCAGACCCTTGACTTTAGACTTGACTTGACCTTGATTATATTGACGGACGTTTACTATTAGTTGACCTTGACCTTCAGTTTGACCGTTGGTGACCGTTAGTTGACTAGGATTTTCCTAAATTGATTTTTTGGACCCTATATGATCCGAATTAGCCTTTGATTCTTCCTATAAAGTTTTAGACATTAATAAGACTTAGCTAATGGACTATAGAACCAATCCAATTGGATTAGTAAACTCTTAGTTATGTTAAAGGTAGAGAATAAGATACCATAATGGGCTTAGAACCATTAGATAGTTCATTTAGCTTATAACTAGGGAATTGTATGAAATTATGTTATGAACCTTGTGTGAGTCTTTTGGCTAAACTCTTAGAGTGCTTGTATGATTAACAGTTGATCTTTAATAACAACGACCGATTCATAATACGAACCAGTGGATTATGGATCTCGAGGTAGGCGTGGCTTGTCATCGAATCAGGTTGGAACTCTGTAACCTTCTTGTAATCATTAAGTTTACTTTATCTGCGAGCATGATGAGTCTTTAATCACTGTAAGAATATTGTTTGTAATTCAATGGGTATGTTGTGTAATATGCGATGTGTGGTTTCCCCGCGAAGAGTGTCTGTGATTCCCCATAGCTCTTGGCTAAGTTTTAGTAGGGAAATGCTACGTCGGTTGATTTTTACCTAGTAGTCTGGCTTTACCCCGGTTGATTATTATATATACTATTTTATTTGGGTAAGTCACTCATGTATATATTATACTTGTTTGTGCAGTCTTAGTAGTATGACTGGGTTACTATGATCTTGCCTTAGGAAGAAATTCTAGGTTCATAACTGGATATGGTCATTATTTGGAGACTTCGGCCTACAAATAATGATTGGGCCTTTTGTGAACCTGCTGTGCGAGGTCAGATCATAGTAATCAAAACCTTATTATATTCTAGACTTAGATGGTGGCATTGGGATTTATGAGGTGTATGCATTCCACGATAATATCTTATGGTACCTGGATTCATGCTATCATTTGAGACTGGAGTTATTCCTAGCATCATCTTCTACATTGAGTGAGACGAGGTTGGGATAACATATGTTTAGGTTGTTAAACTCGTTTCTCGTAGATCCATTCGGTGGTGGATCTTTCACGGATATTGCTACTATGGACGTAATATCTGGGGAGGTGTGTTGAAGCAATCTTCTGCTCTATGTTCTGTGTGAATATGTTTACAGTATTTTCTTTAGTAGAACTGTGATGCATGTTGGTGATTACTTGAGAGTTATATGTTTCCATTGAGCACCCCTTTGGGATGATGTGCTCACTCGTTCCCACTTCAGTTTTCAGTTTTCAGAAGAGATGGCGCGCATGAAGATATTCGTTTCGTAGTTCGAAGATTTAGCAGATTAAGAATGTTAATGAATCTTTTATATATCTTTATTCTTTATTTACTCTGTAAAACAACACATTAATATATTCATATCACAAGAGAGATCTTCATTTATACAATATAAGAGTGTATGGGTTTGTCTTTGGATTTAGCTTATGTAACTGAGTTTCTTAAGATCGGTAATATAGGTTTGATGCTTTTATTAGGTTATAATCCAATTAGCTAAGCAGGTGATTAGATTGGGGCGTCACAAATATTTGTTTATATAATTGAAATATCACAGGTTGTGCGTTGTTCAATCAATTGGTAAATCCAACCTTTGGTTTTTGATATAAATTGATTGACACTTGAACATTGATCTTTGGTACCGTTCAAGTTATTCACATACCAATCAGTTCACAAATTCATTCTTGTTGATTTTGTTGATTGATTTGAGAAAGAGATATAACTCTTGGATATCTTTCCTTGATTGGGTCTGACTGTCTAGTTGATTCTATTGAAATTATATTGAAGTTAGTCCATACAAATTGTCGAACGAAATATTGGGTATGATTGTGTACCCCCGCTTTTTCACTTACTGCTTTACATTTACAGGCGCATGCTACCACTATTTATCAATCTCTGTTCCACCACCATTCCACCATTGTCCACGATCACTACCAACTTCATCTCCGCTTGGTGAGTTTGTCAACCGTACCTTGTTATTTGCAATCTCTCAATTGAGAGTTAATGTTTGTGTATTCGATTGGATTTAATTCGCCAATTAACTTTGATTGGACTTGCTTATGAGAAGGATTTGGTATTATGAAGTGATAAGAAGAATTAGTTAGGGTACTGTCGAAAAATATTTTGTATCTAGAAAAAATAATTAGCCATATGTTATGAGTAGATGGTAGAGAACGGAGTTGGTGGTGGCGGGTAGTGGAGATGGCGATTGTGATTTGAGGGATTGAAAATAGGAGTGTAGTTGGTAGATTTTGTGGTGGTGGTGGTGGTTTAGAATGCGGATAACAAAGTTGGTGGTGGTGATGTTTGCGTCTATTATTTTTGTATGAATTTGAATCTGGTTATGGTGGTGGTGATAGTGTAGATGGTGGTCATTACGTTTGTTGATAAATATGATGGTGAAGCTGGTTACAGTGATGTTGACGGTGGAGTAGTAGTGGTGAACCAAATTAGAGCTGAAGAATGAGGGTGTTGTATTGAGATTGCCATTATAAATAGCCGTATTTAGTGGCGGTGCTTGTGGCGGTGGTGGTGATGGTGACGAAGGAATAATAATTTCTGTTTGATTAGATAAATTTTGGTTTTTGATTTGTTGATTAATTTTATTTTGCTGTTTTTTCAAATCCATCATCCCAAATATGTGATGTTATAATTAAATTGTGGTCTGCTGATTTCATAATTCTGTGCAAACTCGATAGAAGGATTAGCTCAGATCCGGGAAGAAGAAACAGAAGAAAGGGTGCTTGAAAGTAATTAGCAGTTTAATCAAACCAAAATGGATTTCCGGTCGAAAAGGCTTATTTTTTTTATATTGTTAGATTAGTTAGACAAATTGCGTTTTCGTTATTATGTAGTATTAATTGGGACCCCTTTTGGGACAGGTGCACGACGAAGCCCTACCTCACCAATGGGGGTCAATTACCATCATTCTAGGTGCGTATCACGGGTCGCATGCTAGTTTTAGGTAGAAGAAGAGTGTCCTAACAATTTTTATTTGATTCCCACCTCCACATAACATCTTTTTTCCAGCTAAACCAGAACCTCAAATCCGTCATAGATAGTTTTTGGATTCCGCGAATTCGGATCTAGGCCTGTAACCAAACCCAAACAGACTGGTCCCACCACCAAACCGAACTACATTACTAATACAAATCTTGACGGTGCAGATTGAACAACTTTAAGCTTGAACCTGCTAGTTTAGACTCACCACCAGCTAATTTATCCTTCCACCTTCATTAGAGCATCTCCAATTCTAAGGGTGAAGATCATCTCATGTGGAGGTCATATTAATATATACCTTTTTATTGTGGGGCCATCCCATATGGCTAAGAAATAAAAGTAAGACCCTTTTACCTGAATTTCATCTCCTGTTAATGTCTTGATACCCAAATAATATTTTCTAATTAAGAAAATTTAATTAGTTTTGGAATAAAGAGTTAATGATGTGTCAATAGACCTTGGGTCATGGAGAAGGTGAAGATATGACTTTCTCTTTTACCCCTTCCTATGAGATGACAACCATTTCATGATTTTTTATTAACCTTAACCCTAGCGTTGGAGATAAACTATTGCCTAAAAAAGTGTTAAATTCTAGATGTCATATCTTTTTGATCTTTACGTCTCCAATGCTAGGGGTCAAGGTCTTAAATTGATATCACATATAGGATTTTATCCCTTTTCTATCAATTTTTTTATCTCCAACACTAGGGTGAAGGTTATAAAAAGAGATGACATGTCCATATGGGGACCAAGTGGGGTAAAGGAGAAAATCTAAATAAGATCTTCTTCATGACCCTGGGTCTTAAGTCCACATCATTTTTTGTTTAGACAAAAAGTGTTAGATAGGACCTTGGAGTTTGGAGATGAAATTTAGGAAAAGAGTGTTATCTTTATTATTTTTGTCATGTAGTGTGTGACCCACAACCAAAAGGTACTAAGAAGACCTCCACATATGATAACCTTGACCCCAAGTATTGGAATAATTTAATGTAAACTGCAAGTTACAGTATTGCCATCAGATAATGTGAACAACTTAGGTTAATAAGCGACGCGTCTAGGGACGAACCAAAAATGTGGACCAATCTCCTGGGCCGCTGAGATCTATAGGGGGTGGGGTTTTAAGATGTAAGTGGGACCTATAAAATTGATGTGAATGGTTGGATTTCATTGGTCCACGATTGGACCATGAAATTCAGTACACCTTTAGCTTTTCCGTTAAATAAAGCAACATGGGTAAAGAGGTTAAACTTAAAAGAGAACTACGTATCACCCGGCCTACGACTGGGCTCAACCTTTTTGATTTTTTTTGCCTCGCGTTTTTAGGGGCCACTCGAAAGGATTTAGGGGCTAACAATAAAACAAAAAAGGTCACCCAAAGGGAAAATGTAGCCAGCCCTTATCTCGCATAATTCGTAATGGCGAAATTACCCTTATATATTCGGAGGATATGATAATATTGTTATCCTCCGATTGCAATCGGAAGCCAAAATATTTCCCAGACTTCCGATTGTAGTCGGTGCAGTATTAGAATGATTTGTGTTCATTAATCGGGAGTGTACATAGCCAGCCATAACCACTTGGTTCGTGTTTTGGATGCAGCGCTAATCGGGAGTTAAATATATTACAAAACCTACCGATTATAAGTTGCCCCAAATTCAAATTTTGAAAGCTACCATAATCGGTAGATATGATAAATACAATACCTATCGATTATTGGTTTCTCCACATTCAACTTTCGTCAAATTAGCCGTTGGAGTTTTTGGGAAAAACAAAAAGAGCCTTTGGACCCTAAACCTATATGAAGAAACTCATATCTAGCACCCCAATTGCACCAAACTATTTCCTCTCTTCAGTTTTAATTTTCATAACAAAAAACATGGATATTGATTTTGCCGAAGAAGAAGATTGTGCTATTTATAGAGCGTGGGTTGTGGTAACTTCTCATGATCGTGTTCACAAGCTCCACAAATCGGAATCCGAAGAGCAGATATGGAACCGTATCTTAATGGTATTTGAGGCCTTAGATGGTAATCGAATTCGAAGATCATCCAATGACATTAAGATGAGAAAGAATGCGCTCGATAAGGAGATTGACAAACTTGAAGATGAGGAACGGTTTGTTAGGAACGCTTTTCCTTGGTGGACGTATGAAAAACGAGTAAGTATCTCTGTAACTCCAACTCACATTAACAAAAGTTAGTACTAACTTGTTACTCATTCGTAATTTCACAGAAATCTTGCGGATCGCCGGTATGTGGACCTCTACGGGAAACGATTTGAACATGAAGGATGCTACAAAATCAAGAGGGACAATTTCTATGGTCACTGGAAGTTATGATCTGTTTTAATACTTTTATGGTCAATTAGGAGTATGGATTTAGGTGCTTTTGACGAAATTGTAAGGTTAAGGCCGTTTGAACTTTATGTAATGGATGTAATCGGAGTATTATTAATATAAAAACTAGCCGATTATACGAAATCGGTAGATTATTTTTTTAAACAACCTACCGATTCTAATATTCGGTTATGTTATGAATCAACTTTCTTTCCGATTATGGTGTTGCTTGGTTCCAGGAAACAGTTTTTTTTGTACTTGTAATATTCGGAGGATAATTTTTTTGTAAAGTTCCGAATGTACGATAGCCCAAAAATCAGAATTTGGAAAAACTTATACTTTTCAAATTTTGTCTTTGAAATAATCGGAAGTTAAATTAGTTACCAAAACTTCCGAATATGGGCTGTCTAACTTCAATATTGGACCTTGGAACCACCTGGAGCCATGGCATGGTTTGTTTGAACTTGTAATATTCGGAGGATAGGTTTATTGTAAAGTTCCGAATGTACGATGGCCCAAAATCAATTTGGAAAAACTTATACTTTTCAATTTTGTCTTTGAAATAATCGGAAGTTAAATTAGTTACCAAAACTTCCGAATATGGGTTGTCTAACCTTCATATTGGCCCTTGGAACCACCTGGAGCCATGGCGTGGTTGTTTTGAACTTGTAATATTCGGAGGATAGGTTTTTGTAAAGTTCCGAATGTACGATGGCCCAAAAAATCAGAATTTGGAAAAACTTATACTTTTCAAATTGTCTTGAAATATAGAAAGTTAAATTAGTACCAAAACTTCCGAATATGGACTGTCTAACCTTCAATATTGGCCCTTGGAACCACCTGGAGCCATGGCGTGGTTTGTTTTGAACTAGTAATATTCGGAGGATAGGTTTTTTGTAAAGTTCCGAATGTACGATGGCCCAAAAATCAGAATTTGGAAAAACTTATACTTTTCAAATTTTGTCTTTGAAATAATCGGAAGTTAAATTAGTTACCAAAACTTCCGAATATGGGCTGTCTAACCTTCAATATTGGCCCTTGGAACCACCTGGAGCCATGGCGTGGTTTGTTTTGAACTTGATATTCGGAGGATAGGTTTTTTGTAAAGTTCCGAATGTACGATGGCCCAAAAATCAGAATTTGGAAAAACTTATACTTTTCAAATTTTGTCTTTGAAATAATCGGAAGTTAAATTAGTTACCAAAACTTCCGAATATACCACACAATCATTGTCATTTGAACTTGTCTAACTTAGTTACCCAAACAAATTTCCGAATGTACAACAAAAATCATTGTCATTTATCTGCTCTTCTTTACTTTACGACCGTGACTACCTCCCAGTCCTGCACGACCACGGGTTTGAGCACCTTCAGTTGGCACTTCAGTTGGAGCAGCTTCAGCGCTCGATGAAGCTCGAGTTCTTTTACCCGTCTTTGATACTGCCACCTTGGGCTGATGCCTCTTCGTGACTTTCTCCCCAAACTGGGCAGCATAATCTTCGTTATCCATATTATCAACTAGATCTCTAGCCTCTTTGATCTTCTCAGCTGGCATGGGATCTCCGCTCTTCAGCATGCAGTTAACATTTTGGAAACACGCTTGAACCTATTCACCTGTTTTTTATACGTAATGACATAACATCAAACGGTAATTACCTAAGATTTATAGGAATAATATAAAATGAACAAAAATATAAGAACACGCACCAGTCTATCATAACCAGCTGGTTTGTCTTTGATGATACAATTATAACTTGAACCCGCCGCAGTAGTGTTGGATTTGATTTCACGGATAACCAAAGGATGTGATACCTTGTTATACCAACTCATATAGTCTGGAGAATTTTCATCACCTCGGATGGTTCGTCTACCAGTGTCGATAATGAAGTCATTCCTCTTATCCCAGTTATCAAGAACAGTAGGTGGGCCTGTGTGAACAATCGTGAGATTGTCACCACTAGAAGCACAACTCCAACTCCAATTTGTAGTAATCCCCCATTTTCTCCAGAGGTTGATGTTGTATATACCCGTGTTGTCGCATCACCCTAGAGGGGTTATACATCACATATCCTGTGGGGTGCCACAATGGTCCAAAATAAAGGGACAAGTCCGACCGAACATTTATATGCCCACTGGATCGATCTTCCTTGTATGGATCAAAGCATACGTCCGAGGCCTTCAATTGGTCCAAAATCTCCCTCATGCGAATCAACTGCTGCTCTTTTGTCCTAGAACGGTTGTCTTCAAATATATACTTTGTTCCTCTAGGAGTACCTTTGCACCACCCCGGGTTCTCTCCGGCCAACTTCAGGATAGGGAAGTGGTCATAGATCCATGCCTATATACATAAGAAACCAAGTTTTAGTAAATAGATTGTGTATATTCGGTAGTAATTTCCAAACTTTATTTCCGATTATATATAATCGGAAATAAAACTGATACCTATCCACCGAATACCAACATTCGGAAATAGAGATGGATCATTTCCTACCGAATATGCGTCATTTGGAGTTCAGTAACCTATAGTTTTTCTGGCCTGTATATTCGGTAGTAATTCAAATATTTCCGATTATATAATCGGAAATAAAACTAATACCTATCCACCGAATACCAAACATTCGGAAATAGAGTGGATCATTTCCTAACGAATATGCGTCATTTGGAGTTCAGTAACCTATAGTTTTTCTGGCCTGTATATTCGGTTCTAATATCAAAAGAATATTTCCGATTGTATATAATCGGAAAACAAAGTAAGTACCTACCACCGAATACCAAACATTCGGAAATAGAGATGGATAATTTCCTACCGAATATGCGTCATTTGGAGTTCAGTAACCTATAGCTTTTCTGGCCTGTATATTCGGTTCTAATATCAAAAGAATATTTCCGATTGTATATAATCGGAAAACAAAGTAAGTACCTAACCACCGAATAACCAACATTCGGAAAAGAGATGGATAATTTCCTACCGAATATGCGTCATTTGGAGTTATGGATATGCATCATATGTATTGTCTACTGAATAACTATAGAGTGAGTTATAGAGTTAAAGAAAAAACCTGCAATAGAGCCACATTCCCGGCAACTTGGCAGGTTCCTAGCCTCGAAGCCTTTCTCAACTCTTCCATCAAGAATGCTAGGCATGCCGTGCCCCAAGAATAGTCACCGACTTCATGGAGAGGATCCAAAAGTTGTATAAGGTTGGCGTCGATCCGGTTGCCAGAAGTATTGGGGAATATGACACATCCCAATACACAAAGGAGATATGCGGTGGCAGCGTGGTTCACTTGCTCATCAGTTAACGTTCCATTCTTTTCCTTCTCCAAGGTGCCTCGAAACATATTCATCAAAGCTGTAATGTTGATCTGTCTTGTTCTGTAACTTGCATGCCTCCTAAACTCTGTTGTTGTTGTCTCTTCATCCCAACCTAAGCACTTTTTAGTTAGAGCATAAAGTTGTGCCCAACTTAACTGCTTTGTGTAGTTAAACTTCACAGCTGTGCCTTGGTCGGGAAGGTTAAGAATCTGCACAACATCATCCGGAGTAATCGTCATCTCCCCAAACGGCATATGGAAAGTATCGGTCTCAGGATACATTCTCTCCACGAACGCCGATATGGCCACACGATCATGTTCCAACAATGAATTCTCGGCGGCATTAGCTAACCCCGAGTTGGCAACAATTGACTTGAACCTTTCACATTCACCGGATAAAGGCCACGCAAGCATTTTTGTTGGTGCGGCGGTAGGTTTGAGTAGACGGACCGCATCTTGATGATCCTATTAAAGTACATAAAAAATACTTAATACAAATATTACGATATAACACATAGACAATACATTAATAAAAAATAGTAATTTTATTACCTCGGTTTCGTATATTTCTCTGGCCCATGAGTCTTTGTATCCAAATAGCAATTTTCCTCCATCCGCCGGTAGCCCAAGGATTGTGCCTGCTAGAATACCCTTCTTCTTCAAGTGCTGAGGGACAAGATGTGATGCTTTCTTAGCAATATCCTTCTTTACACCATCTTTTCCTTTTTTGGCTTTTTGGGTACCACTTGGTTGTCCTTCTTCTTCTACTCTTGGCACTGGATCAACTGGTTCAATTTCATGGTGGGGTGTAACTTGTGGAGCAGTTGGTTCTGCACTTTGTTGAGGCTTGTTCAACACTTGGTTGCACCCCTTGTTCACTGCCTTGTTGTTCTACACTTTGTTCAGCACTTGGTTGCACTCCTTGTTGACTGCTTTGTTCTTGTAAGCTTTGTTGAGCACTTGAATTATCTTTGGCGCTCCTTTCCCTCCTAGCACTAGCTGTCACTTTCTTCCTCCTTTCTCGACTTTGTCTAAACAACAAAGAAAGGAACAATATTTACAAACTATACAATCGGAAGACAAAGTATGGAAATATAACCCGAATGAACACATTCGGAAGTAAAAAGACACATACTGTTCCCGAATACAAAACAATCGAAATATAACTAAACATGTTTACAACCGAATATGCATCAATTGGAGTTCAGAAGCTGTAAATTTTTCATCCTACACAATTGGAAGACAAAGTGCACATCTATAACCCGAATGTACAAATTCGGAAGTAAGAAGACACATATTTTTTCCGAATGAAAAACAATCGGAATATAACTAAACATGTTTACAACCGAATATTCATCAACTGGAATTCAGAAATTCTAAAATTTTATCCTACACAATCGGAGGTATAAAACATTATATTGTCTTCCGAATAAATACTGGCCCCAAAATGGGATTTTTCCTATATCAGAAATTTTGAGATTTTTTCAATATATACATTCGGTAGTGAGTGTTCTTCCGAATACTCTGTGTCTACTTAAATATATTCGGTAGCCAGAAAATTCATTAAACTACCGATTATTAGCAGTTTGTATCCAGGAAGATATGGCCATCAATATTCGGCAGATAATCATCAAATCTTTCTCCCGAATATTGTCGATGTTCTTGAGAAATGAAGAACACGACTACATTCGGAAGTAAATGAGCATGAATATCGTCCGAATCTGGATAAATAACCGAAAACCCTAGAAATTTTTTTTCTCGATTCGACGAATTAAAGCGAAATAAACACCAAAAATGATAGATTCTTACCTAATTGGGGCCATTTGAAGTTGACGAAGTGTTTGACTATCGGAATCGCCACCACCGACTACATTGCCGGGTACTTGTTCTTCGCGTTCTTCTTCATTTGCAGCAAGAATTTCTTTATTTCTTGCTAAAATCCCAATCTTTGGATCGATACCCCGAGCAACATTTTTGGTTCTAGGTCTGTGGGTTTCATTTCCCTTATCCATTGTTTTATAAACGAATCGACGATGTTTTGATTTTACGATTCGCGGCGATGTTTCGGTTGAACGAGGAAAGTTTTTTTTCTTCCACAATCGGAAGATATGAAACTGGAAGAAGAAGAGTTGAAATGAGTAGAATTTTTTTTGATTTGGTTTTTATACGGTTTTACCAGAAGGGCATTTATGTAACTTCAATATCATATAGGGTACCCCTTAACTAGAGTCTTTGGATGGGTATAAATTGATGGCCCCTAAATTCTTTTGAGTGGTCCCTAAAAACATGAGGTTTTTTTGTGTTGCTAGGGTTTATTTTTCGCATTATAGAAAATGCTTGGTTGATTAGTTCATCTCCTTTTCATTAGTTCATAAACGATGTCAGCAAAGTACTTTACCGAGAATACGACAAAGAAGGATATATAGGTTGGAGAAAAAGAGGTCTGTTTTACATTGCAATATATCTCTCAACTCAGGAATTAAATTGCAGTATTGCTCCCATCGTGTCCTAAGTATAATTCACCGGCTTCTACAAACAAACTACGTCGATCCTACTTAAAATTTAAAGTTTGGAATCCTAGAAATTTTCTGACTGTTCCGATGTTCTTCAATAAACACTATTACTTCAGCATTGTTAAAATCGCGCGATAATGGAATGACTATGTCCGAACTCAGAAAAGTGTATTCTTAATTCACCTGGCAGTAACAATATCATATGAACATTTCTTCCTCAACTGTGTTATTCTTTGGAGTTAAGCTGCACATTTTCCTTGAGATTTGGGTAAGTGCTCAATGTTCGAGTTGATGGAATATCCATTAGACTGAAATAATAGTCATGGGGCACCTTTATCCACTACAGGAAAAATATACATCTATAACTGGAGATTTACAACACTTAGCTAAACATTGTAGAAAGCCCTATGTTCAGGGGTGTAAATTCGGGCAGGCCGGGCCGCCCGACCCAAAAACTAAGACAGGCCGGGCAGGGCAGGCTTAATATTTGTGAGCCCGTAAACAAATTCAGGCCGGACAGGCCGGGTACAAGTAGATAATTTGCTACCCAAAGACCGCCCAAAGCCCGCTTTTTATACGGGCAGGCCAGATCGGGCCGGATAGGCCACTATTTTGAATTTTTTTTTTAAGTTTAAATTTTCAAATGAACGGTATTAAATACAATATCCTTTCCAACATCACATATCGTAAGTGATAGTATTATTTTATATTTAAATTACACTGACAAATTTTTAATTTTAACCTATAATAAATAATTAATTAGAGTACAATAAACTTTCTAATAAGAAAATATATTACCATTAATGTTTTGAAAAGGTTAATTATAAGTAAAAACAATTATATATTTTATTTTTCTTTACACAAAATTGACAATTATAAAACTGTAACTTTTAAGTCTTTTTAAGAGGATATTAAATGATTAATGGCACATAGAAGGCTTTCAGGCCGGGCATCATAATTAATCACAAAGCCCGAGACCGCCCAACAAATTAATCCAGGCCAGGCCGGATAGCCCGCAACGGGCCATAACAGGCTTTGGGCAATTTCAGGTACATGCGGGCTTGGGCGGGTACGGGCAGGCTGAGTTTTTTCGGGTAATATTTACACCCCTACCTATGTTTTACAACTGGTTTCAAAGGAAGAGTTGTAGTATATCATCACTGCCAACCCTTAGGAAACAAGGGGTTGCGCTAAGAAAACAAACGACAACTCCTTAAGCATAACAGTTGTGACAACATTTAGCTATAACAACTCTGTTCCATATATGTAGTGACTTAGCCTATCACAATTCTCACAAGTGTTGTTGAAGAACACAAAAATATGATGATGAAAAAAATGTTAGAGTGGAGATTCGAACATGAACCTACTGCATGGAAGTCTAGTTCATCAACTATCCTTTCAATTCACAAGTTTTGGTTTTTTTCTTTTCTTTAAATAGGAACCTTCAACAACACTTATAAGTGTTGTTGAAGTAAAAATATATAATGTTGGAAAAAATGAGGTTATAGGGGAGATTCGAACATGAATCTACTGCATGGAAGTCTAGCTCATCAACCATCCTTACCGTTCACAAGTTTTGACTTTTTTTTTTATTTAATAAAAATCTATAACAACACTTATAAGTGTTGTTGAAGTAAAAATATTAAACATTGGAAGAAATGAGGATGGGGGGATTTGATCCTCAGCCTACTGTATGGAAGTCTGCACCACTAACCATACCTACACTATTACATGTTCTGTCAAGTTTATGGTTCTTTAATACACTAACTTTATGACAACGCTTCATAAGAGTTGTAAAACAAAATGTAATGCTCAAAAATAATGCTCAGGTGACTGAGCCGCAAACAGCACAAAGCCTTCTCTCTAAACAATCACATACACGCCTTCTCTGTAAATAATCACATACATTTTTCACTATCTGTAATATTTACTTTACTCGTTTCAGATAAGGATAGTCTGGTAATTTTCACAGTCTCCATAATATTTATTACCTTTATTTCTAGTAAGGGTTATATGGTGATTTTAAAAATTTATAATATTTAGTTTACTTATTTTCCGATAAGGGTGGTCTGGTTATTTTTATAGTCTTCATAATATTTATTGCATTAATTTCCAAGAAGAGTAATATGGTCATTTTCACAAGCAGTAATATTTACTTTACTTTTTTTCGATAAGGGTAGTCAGGTCATTTTCACAATCTCCATAATATTTATTGCACAAATTTCCATGAAGCGTAATATGATCATTTTCACTATCTGTAATATTTACTTTACTTATTTCAGATAAGGATAGTTTAGTAATTTCACAATCTCCATAATATTTATTACCTTTATTTCTAGTAAGGGTAATATGGTCATTTTAACTCTTGTAATCTTCGAACCTGGGATGTTCAATTCTGATATATTTTTTATCCAGTTCATCCGAACGAGAAACTCGGGTTTCGTAGATTATTCCAAAGAAATCTTACCTGTAAAGGGATGGATTCATCTTTCTTACCAAGTTTCTGACTTAGAGTAGTCAACCCGCGGCCAGGTTTCGATCTCGGAGCCTGGTATGCATACAATATGCAGAAATAGGATTTGTTTAAGGTTTCGTAGAATATTTCGAAGGAACCTTACCTGTAAATGGATGGATTCGTCGTTCTTACCAAGTTTCTGACTTAGAGTAGTCAACTCGCGGCCAGGTTTCGGTCTCGGAGCATGGTATGCATACAATATGCAGAAATAGGATTTGTTTAAGGTTTCGTAGAATATTTCGAAGGAATCTTACCTGTAAATGGATGGTTTCTTCGTTCTTACCAAGTTTATGACTTAGAGTAGTCAACTCGCGGCTAGGTTTGGATCTCGGAGCCTGGTATGCATATAATATGCAGAAATAAGGTTTGTTTAAGGTTTTGTAGAATATTTCGAAGGAATCTTACCTGTAAATGGATGGTTTCTTCGTTCTTACCAAGTTTCTGAATTAGATTAGTCAATTTCGATGATGTATCATTCTAAGTTTGAAGTCATAACCCTCTCAGAGCTTCTTGGTTCATAGATTGTATGCCATTATACCAAGTTTGAAGTTCGAATCGACATTGAGCTTCATACTTATCGATTTTGATGATGTATCAATGCTAAGTTTGAAGTCAGAACCCTCTCAAAGCTTCTTGGTTCATAGATTGTATGGCATTATACCAAGTTTGAAGCTCGAATTGACATTGAGCTTCATACTTATCGATTTTGATGATGTATCATGCTAAGTTTGAAGTCAGAACCCTCTCAGAGCTTCTTGGTTCATAGTTTGTATGTTTTTATACCACATTTGAAGTTTGAATCGACACTAAGCTTCATATTCATCAATTTCGATGATGTATCATGTTAAGTTTGAAGTCAGAACCCTCTCAAAGCTTCTTTGTTCATAGATTGTATGCCATTATACCAAGTTTGAAGCTCGAATCGACATTGAGCTTCATACTTATCGATTTTGATGATGTATCATGCTAAGTTTGAAGTCAGAACCCTCTCAGAGCTTCTTGGTTCATAGTTTGTATGTTGTTATACCACATTTGAAGTTCGAATCGACACTAAGCTTCATATTCATCAATTTCGATGATGTATCATGCTACTAATGTGAACTAAAGCTACTTCATGACCTGTATGACTAGTCGAAATTACTTCATGACCTATGTAACTAGTCGAAATTCAAACCGGAAGCAAAAAGAGAAAGCACAAAAGCACAAAGAAACACACCAATTATCAAATTCACTTCTTATTTTTCAGCTTCATTCTTATATATTTTTTGGATTTTTGTATATCAGAATGTCGATAACAATGTCCTTAATTTATTAATATTTTTTTCGATTTTTATGCATATCGAAAGTTGATAATTAAACCGAATACACGAGTTTAAACTAGCACAAAGAGAAACACACAAGTTTCTCAATCCGTATGAGCATCTTAAAATTAATCTACACCGTCCCATAATTTATGCAATCTGTATGACCTCCTTATCTACGGTCCAGAGTGTTTTTGAGTTATCTAAACTAAAGAAGGGAGAGAAAACCTCTACTCATTCTCCGCCTCTTACCTGCGTCTCTCTCTGCAAACCCTAATTTCTCCTCTTTCCCCACTCTAAACTTTCATCTTCTAAGGCTAAATCACTCTCAGAAAATCCAATTTCATAACCCTAAATCTCCAGTTTCTTACTCAATTCATTCTAAATTTCTTACCCCCAAAACCGTTTTCTGAAACTCTAATCGACCCTGAATCTCAATTTAAAGATTTAAAATACATCTTCTAGCCGGAAAAAATGAAGAAAAACCTAGTGGTGCGGTGAATCTAGATATTAAATCTCTGTCATTAACGTCTCATTCTTTTTCGATTTCTTCACTTAAATGAAATCTAGGATGTGCTTGTTCGATTTAGAGAGACCTCTGAGGCCAAGTCAAGAAAGAAACAACAGATGTACGAAGTTTGCTTTGCCGAGAAGACTAGGTCGAAGAAATGAAGCTTTTGTTGCTGAATTAATGGATAAGTGGGAGAATGAAGGTGGGGATTGAACTTACAGAGATGGGTTCACTGGATTTTAGGGGTTTGAGAAGATTGAACTGATGAGAAATCAAGATATGATGGTGGTGGTTATTATGATGAAGAAATTAGGATATTGGTGAAATTCAAATTGCAGATGAGGAATTGAAGCTCAAGCTTGGCAGAATCTCGACCCTGATTTTTAGTTGGTGTTGCTGGTTAGATGGAATGGTTGATGTTGGGACTTTGTTTGAATCCGAAGAAATGTTGGTGCTGATGAATATCGGGTAATTTTCAGTAACTTCACCTTTTCGCTGTTGATTTCTTGTACAAAAACCATGGATTTTACATGGTTTATGCGTTTGGATCGATTGCTGTTAATTGATAATTTTTTTTTTTAATTTCAATTGTATGTTGTAGATCTTTGTGAAGGATGTCGTGGAAGGAATACACAGGGTTTTTATATGAATTTGATAGTGGTGATTTTGATTGCTACACAGGAAGTTTAAGATTGAAATGTCGGGTTGCAGTTGAGGTGGAGGTTACAGAGGTGTAGCTGAAGTTGAAATTGCATTAGATGGTGATGTCCGAGGTTGAGTAACTGGTGATGCTATCAGGAAGAATCAGATGAGAATCAATTGTGTTGTTGCTGTTGAAGTTCATTGAAATGGTTTAGATGAATGTTAGGTTTTACGGGTTTGAAAACTCATGTTGAAGCACTGACACATAGAACTAGAGATGATGAATTTTGTACGTCGCAAACTTAACTACTTACTCATATATGTTGTATGACAATTTCTCTTCATTGACAAGTTGTTGAACCTGTTTTGATAGTCTTTCAATCTTTGATACAGCTGGTTCTATGATGTTCCATAAACAACAAAGAGGACCTAGAGTTCGACTGCCAAAGCTCCGTCGCTTTCCACGCATAGACCTTCCTGCAAGATGAGTTACAGAGATAACTCTCACTCTCAATTCAATGTTGACAAACATCAAGCTCAACCAGTAAGACTTCGGCACACCTGATAGTTCCTTCTCTTGCACCTAAATCGATCTTTACGATAATAATATATTGATAGTTCGTATATTACAAGAAGGTGAACCTGCCAGTACTAAGGATTGACTCATTGCGGCGTTACTTGAAGCACTTCAACATTGTGAGTATTATCTTTATCAGTCTTTCTAATTGTACAGGCTTTGATTGTGCATGCCCTTTTGTAGATATCAAACCTGGTAACCTCTTTCACCTTGTGGATGTGTCCCAGCCGCTCAAGAATCCAGATGCTACGGAGGATGAGATGGTTGACGCAGTCCAGCATCACTTCATGTCGCTGGTATCTCTCCTCTGATCTGGAATTATCTTTGCATTGCAAAAGAAAGTGAATGAGGATGAAGTGATCGTGGATTTCATTCGTGCTGCAAAAAAATTACGGCCTAACAAGTAAAAGCGAGAGTTGGAATTTTCTGTTAGAAACAATAACCCATAAGTGATCGTGTGACTACTTTGTTTATCCTAAGTGGGTCCAATGTGATAAATTCAATGCTTGGCAACATCAAATATGTGCTATATATCCAAGGATAGTTAAGACATCCAATTAGCTCGTATTTTCTATGGTCTGATTCAGATATGGGGAATATTGACAAGGATCAGTCGGAAAATAACATACCCAAGAGAGTAGTCTTCTTCTTAATTATCCTGCCATTGATTCATGCTGCATTTTACAGATCCAACAATATCAACTCATCACTTCATTTATGTATGTCTTTCTATATCTTTTAAAATTTTCGGTTATAAGGCATCTTTTCATTGATTCATTTATGTTTGTTTTTGATGCACTGTTTGATCAGTGTAAGTGACTGTTGTTACTAATGTCATTTGTATTTTTTTTTTCCATGGATTAAGGGAAGAACCAAGTTTCAAATTGGAGTGGTGGATGGAGCAGCAATGGAGTCATCCAAGAGGATGTTCATGGAGATTCCATAAGGTTACTTGTTCAGAGACTTGTAAGAGGTAATTTAAATATATGTTCTTTCTTAACTAATCTTTCTTTTAATGAATTTCAAAATTATATTGCTTGGATCTTATGGAAAGTATATGGGAGCTACTGTATCTGAAGTTAAATGAATTGTTTGGTCCTTAATAATGATATAATAATTACAAAACCAATGAATACGTCCAAATGATTTTCTTTTCATTCTTCAAGTGTCATCAACGGAATGTGGATACAATTCGTTTTGATCAAAGGGGTATAGTTAAGTAAAGAATTTCGTAGTAGGATAGGAAATGGCCCAAAGTGAAATAAACTTGTGCACATGTAGCACATTTCTAATACTGAGGACATCATCATTTCTATAGGGGTATAGAAAATTCTTACATGTTTGTCTTCCAAGTTATGAAGACATCGTTATTGCTATCATCTGTTGAATTCCATGCAACCTCTAACTAGTTATGTTTTCATAATGTATTGGCTAGGAAAGTCTGTGGACTGGAGTTCATACTATGTCGTAAAAGTCTCACTTCGTCATTTGATGGATTCATTAAGGATACTTTGTATCCCTACATCTCAATTGCACATGTGATTGATATATTAAGAAAGTATATCTTAGATATATTATGAGATAATACCATGTTGTTATGCTATTCTTGATGACTCATGTATTGATACATTTATTTGGCAGCAAGTTGTTAAGCTGGTACAAGGAGGACGAGGTGGTTGCAGAGGCTGAAATTGCTGAAACAGATCCAAGTAAGCAGATACATGGAAAACCAATCGGTCTTGGAGCCTACACTGTGTGTGAAGGTTTCTTATGTGGATGATGCTCTTGTCTACCAAGCTACTTCAGAAGTCAGAACTGTTCATGATGCTGTTTCAAATTTTATCACATGGCCCAAAGATAGAATAATCTACCAATAGACTTCTTAATCTTCTGTGATCTTTTTGGGGACTTAACTTTTGGTAACCAACATATCACTGCCACTTTTTTGTATGTTTTGTGTATATCACATTGGTATGTGAATGTTTTAACTCTGGGTTTGGTTTAATTTGAATGAATCTTTCAGTTTTATCCAATTGTTTATTTACATTTCAGTTTAATCTATTTGTTTCAGTTTAATCCAATTATTTATTTACTAGTAAGTGTTGTGTTAACAATTTCTACTTCATACCACAATCATTGTAAAATGAAATCTTGCAACATCAGAAGGTGTTGTTCAGAATAGTTATACAACTCAAGGAAGTGTAGTGAGAGGAGTATTCACAATACTAATAGACATCGTGAAAAGGTTTTCAACTACATAAACTAGATATTGTGAAACAGTTACTTTACAACATAAGTTTGTGTTGTCCAAGATAGTTCGACAATTCATACAAGTGTTGTGCAAATATTATTCATAATACTGGTAATTGTTGTTGCATATGTTTCTACGATATGCTACTTATGTTGTCCACGATTGTTCTACAATACAAGCAAGAGTTGTGTTAGGTTATCAAAAAAAATCGAAAGAGAATCACAACATTGACAAACTATTGTCGAACCATGAATCACATCACCCTTTACAACACTTGTCAACCATTGTAGAAAAACTTGGACTTTCTACAATACCCCCGTTCCACAATGCATGAAATGGAATTGTCGTAGGGGTACTGCAACGCTTATCTTGTGTCGTCAATGATGATTTTTCCCGTTGTGATCCATGTTGGTTCTTCATGTTCTTCGGGAGTCATTTCATTTTAACCTTACTGTACGCCTAACATCACTGGCCTGTATATATGCTGAAATGTACCCCTCCGCCCTTTCTTATGCAAACTATGTATGGGTTGCCAGAAAATTAAGATTACCAAAAGACTCACGTTCACATGCTCATGCGTCTTATCTTTAAATTCTAAGAACATAGTGTCTATCTTTAATATTGAATCCAGGCACGGTAATGCCAAACGTACAAAATTAGAGTGGTTTGCCACGTGTGCAGAAGAATAAGTAAGAACTACCAACCTAGTCTCCCTTCCACTCCCACCAGCAAACGGAACTAAACTCAATGAATCCAAATACAGTTTCAACTTTCAAATAATTTAAGCAGTATTTAAGCTTTTCTTTATGCAATTGTAGGTTGTTTTTTTTTTTAATCACACCAGGACTAACATAATGATCAGACGAAAACTCCCAGCAAACTTAAAGAGTCATAAACCCCTCTAATGATCAAACTATATCAACACAGGCTTTATTCGAACTTGGAGATGTTTGCAGCGTGAAAAATTTATCCATTGTGTCGATGTTCAAAATTTCAAATGCTTCCGACCGTGTAGAGTTCCTCTTTTGCATAGTCACCACCAAAATAACAGTAACCCAAGGAGTAGGTAGACAAAAAGTTAGCCCGTAAAAATCAATGAAAATGCACCAACAACTGGTCATGATTATTAATCCAATACAAATCAGAATTTCGATACTTGTCGCATAATCTCAAGTTCATATGCATTTCAGTTTGGTATGCCACATCGAGGAAACCAAAACTATCATAACATGAAAAGCACCAAAAAGAACACAATGAAACACAACCTTACGTTATACTCATTCTTTGATCCGGCTCCGTTATTTCGTTGAATGCTTCCGATTCGTTTGCCATATTACCTTGTCGACAGTGTTCTGTGATTCTGATCAACCCTTAAAGATACATCCATTCCCGTGATTTGGGAATAGCCGGACATAGGGTTAGTCGGGCAGAACCAAGGTTGTTTATAGTGGGCCGAGGTATTAACCGGGCAGATTTGACGTTGGTTATAATGGGTCCATACATGATCTGATCCGTCCAACCTAGAATTGATCCTAGCCATCTTTTGTCCATCATAGACGCCACCTCTTCTTAGAACATTGAATGATACCTAGTGCCACGTGGAGAAAACGGATAGCAGGTGGAGTTAATTAGACAGAGAAACAAACCATTGGAATATGAATACGAATACGCAGAGCTGAGAGATGCCATAATCCGTTTTGTGTTGAGAATGGAGAAGAAGAAGATGGCGGGGTCATATTTCTTCAAGATAATCTGCAATTACGTTATCGAGGATAGGCGTTTAGTAAGTTTTCTTCCATTAGTTGTAGTATTTCCAATTGTGCTCAGCAGTATTTCTCAATATGTTGCTATAAAATTCTTCCTTTGAGTATTTCTGAAAACTGAATCGTCTTTTTTTTTTAATATGATGGCAGAGCTTCCAAAAAAGTTTGTTAGGTTATTCGGGGCAGAGCTAGGTAAAGCTGGACTAATCGAGGATCCGACGGGTAAGATTTGGCCTGTAGAATTACGGAGAGCCAAAGCCGAGGTTTACTTCCAGAGTGGTTGGCATGAGTTCATGGACTACTTCTCTATTTCTGTTGGGCATTTTTTGATTTTCAGGTACGAAGGGGATTCGCAATTTCATGTATCTATATGTGATGAGACTGCCTGTGAGATAGAATACCCATATCGTCATGGGGAGGATGTCGATGAATCCGTTTCAGAAGGAGTATCTATGGAAAATATGGATGTTCCCTTTCAATCCGCAGCTAATGCACGCACTGCAGCTAACAGAACTAGACCCAGTTGTCGTCGCCATGATTCTGCAAGTAAACGTAGATTTGAAGATTATCGATGTTAGTACGTGATATATTTCCTATTAATTAACACTTTAAGTCTTCCCAAAGACTCTCAAAAACTCTAGTCCATAGGCTACAAACTAGGACTTTAAAGAGGTTTTGAACTCTTCTTTGTTTGTTAGGATATATTCAAAATATGTAACAAATCCAATGTTTTCCTAATATAAATAAGAATCAAATCTCCACAAGTATTTTGTGGAAGATATTCACCAAAACCTTTCCTAAGTTGGTATCAGCCTTCGATCCAACATCGTTTCCGCATTTATCATCACCCAAAACTCTTCCTTCAACACAAGCAACGCAGCAACAACCATCAACAAAAAAAACAATGGCAGCTAACACAAATAGCATGCGCAATATCCAGATTCATCACCTTGTTACCTTAAAACTTACAGAAACAAATCACTCTCTTTGGAAAACCCAGTTCCAACCCATCTTAAAAGGCTACGGTCTCACTAGTTTCATAGATGGAACCAAAGAAATACCACCTAGAACTCTGCCAGATTCAGATGAAATAAATCCTCTCTTTGCTGAATATGAAATACAGGATTCTCTACTTGTTGGTTGGCTCAATTCGACACTAACACCAGAAGTTTTGTGTCATGTCCGTGGAATTAGCACTGCCAAAGGAGTCTGGGATAAACTTGAAAGCTACTTTGCTCCTAAAACAAGAGCTCACATGATGAGCCTTAAGAAACAACTCCATTCTTTGAACAAAGGTAACAAGTCTCTCAAAACGTTTTTGAATGATGCTAAGAATCTGTTTGAACAACTTGCAGCTACTGGATATGATGTATCCAATGATGAAAATATGCAGTCCATTAGCAATGGTCTGCATCAATCCTATGATCCAATTGTCACGGCACTGAGTACGAAAGATGACATGGATATGGAGTCCTTTTACTCTCATCTCCTGACGTTTGATATGCGCATTGAGCAGCAACTGTCTTCCATCCAGCAACCCGCTGTCAATGTTGCAGCCTCCCGATCATTATACAGGTCACCTCCCAGCATGAACCAGCAAGGTCGTGGTTCACAGCCTCAATAAAGTTTCAATTCTGTGCGCAACCAGTTCCCAAATACACAACGACGTCTTAACCAGCCAAACCGTGGTCAACAATCAGCAAAAACATCTGAGGAGCCCTGTCAAATATGTAAAAAAGATGGCCACCAGGCACCACGCTGCTGGTTTAGGTACGACAAATCCTCCACAACCAAAACGAGGAATCCGTCTGCTTATATTGCGCTTCCAAGTTCAGATCAACATGCTAACTGGGTGACTGACACCGGCGCTACACATCATATGACTTCGGATTTCAGAAATTTGTCTATCCCTCATGAGTATGAGGGGACAGAACAAGTCCAAGTTGGTAATGGTAATACTGTTTATATTTCTCATGTTGGTAATGCAACATTCAATCTACATTCCAGGCAATATTTGTTGAATAATATCTTTCATGTTCCCTGTATCAAAAGAGACTTGTTGTCTGTTTCTCAGTTTTGTAAAGACAATAATGTGTTTTTTGAGTTTCACACATCTCTCACTTCTTTGTGAAGGACAATTTGACGGGGGAGCTGTTGCTGCGCGGCCTGAATAGGAATGGTCTTTACATCTTAGATGACTTGGAAAAGTTTGACCATATCATCAAACCTCAAGTACATGTTGCTTCATCTCTGCCAGTGTGGCATCAACGTCTGGGTCACCCAATGATAAGAACTGTCTCAAACATTTGTCGTCGATTTTCTTTACCTGTTTCGAATAAATCTTTTGATTACTGCAATTCGTGTCATGTAAGCAAGAGTAAGAGATTACCCTTTTCTCTTAGTAGTACTTCTTATGATACTCCATTGAGTTTAGTTGTTTCTGACATTTGGACTTCACCAAAATTGTCTAGAACTGGTTTTAAATATTACATGTTAATTATGGATGTCTATTCCCATTTCACTTGGATATTTCCTTTGGTTCAACGTTCTTCAGCTTTATCTATATTTATTCTCTTTCGAAAGCAAATTGAAAATCTGACAAATCATAGGATCAAAATTTTTCAGTCTGACAATGCTTTAGAATACAAAAAATTCACTGCTTATTTGAATGAGTCCGGCATTCAGCACAGATTCACTTGTACGCATACTTCTGTGCAAAATGGTATTGCGGAGAGGCGTATTCGTCATGTCACTGAGTCTGGCTTAGCACTTCTTTTCCAAGCGTCAATGCCCTACTCCTATTGGTCGGATGCTTTTTCAACTGCTTGCTTCCTAATAAATCGTCTACCAAAATCAAAAAGTGTCTCTACAACTCCTTTAGAATTGTTGTTCAAAAAGAAACCTGATTACTCTTTTCTTAGGGTCTTTGGCTGTCTAGCATATCCGTGTTTGCGCCCTTACAATTCCAATAAATTAGAACCTCGCTCTTTGCGATGTGTGTTTATAGGGTATAATAATGCACATAAGGGATATCTTTGTCTCCACCGGGAATCAGGAAGAATATATGTTTCTCGTCATGTTCGGTTTGTTGAACAGACATTCCCCTTCCAGGCCAAGCAGCAACAAGGAACTCCGTCATCTCAAGGTATGTTACCCTCTGACACCAGTGTCTTTCTTCAGCCTCCTTTTCATAATGTGTCCATTGGATATGAACAGGCACAATTGCCTGTGACTGCTGCTCCCGTTTCTACTGAGGACGCCCCATGTGTTGTCCCCACTGTTGATGAAAACTCACGAATCACTTCTCCTGTGACTTTAACTGCTGACGCTGCTACTAGTGCTCACTTAATTTCACGTGCTGTCCCCACTGCTGCTGATGACTCACGCTCCAGTTCTCCTGAGACGTCAAGTGCTGACGCTGCTGCTAGTGACCAACTAGGAGGTACTGTGAGTGCTCCAGTTCATGATTCTGTAGCTGCCACACGGACTGTTGCTGCTTCTGCGTCGTCATCAGCTATTCAGGAGCTTACTGCGTCGGACCCAACAACAGGCGTCAATTCCAGTGTAGCTGTACCTACACATTCAATGCAGACAAGATCAAAATCAGGGATCGTAAAGCCTGCACGAAAGTTATGCCTAGTGACTACCAAACATTCGTTGTTGGAATCTGTGTTCATGGATCCATCTTGTTATACAGAGGCTAGTAAACTACCTCAGTGGCGAGCCGCAATGGGTGATCAAATTAATGCTCTCATCAAAAATGGTACGTACTCTCTTGTCCAGTATGTGCCAGGCATGAATGTTGTGGGCTCCAAGTGGGTTTTCCGCGTAAAACAACACTCCGATGGCAGCATTGAACGTTATAAAGCTCGGCTTGTTGCGAAGGGATTTAATCAGCATGAGGGTGTTGATTATAGTGAGACTTTCAGCCCGGTTGTAAAACCTTGCACTATTCGACTGGTTTTATCTATTGCCGTAATGAATAATTGGCCTTTGAAGCAACTAGATGTTGAAAATGCATTTCTGCATGGTCGTTTGGAGGAAGACGTCTATATGAAGCAACCCCCTGGTTTTGTTGATCCAAATCGTCCTACTCATGTGTGTAAATTGCACAAGTCCTTGTACGGCCTTAAACAAGCTCCCCGGGCTTGGTTCTCGAGGTTGGGCACATATTTAATTGCATTGGGCTTCAAAGGTTCTGTGGCAGATACATCGCTGTTTTTTTTTACGCACATCATCTTCGATAACTTATTTGCTTGTTTACGTTGATGACATTATAGTCACAGGATCCGACCCACAGTCCATTCATCAACTTATACAGGATCTGGGTAATGAATTCGCTATTAAAGATATGGGGGATTTGCACTTTTTTCTGGGAATAGAAGTGATGAGAAAAAATGGTGAGCTAGCTCTCACGCAGAGGAAATATGTCTTGGATTTGCTAAAGCGAACGAAGATGGATGGCGTTAAACCGGTTGCTACCCCATTATCATCTACTGCTAGATTAAGGCAACAAGGTACGGAAAAAATGTCTGATCCTACTTTATATCGAAGTGTTGTTGGTGCTTTACAATATCTTCATCTTACTCGGCCTGATATCTCTGTTGCTGTGAATAAAGTGTGTCAATATATGCATAATCCTTATGTTGAACATTGGGAGAGTGTCAAACGTATTCTACGCTATCTGAAGAGCACTATAGACTATGGTTTACATCTTCGACCATCAAGGGATTTTTCTCTTCAGGCGTATTCAGATGCTGACTGGGATGGTAGCTTAGATGATCGACGATCTACTAGTGGTTATTGTGTATTTTTTGGTGGTAATCTAGTTTCTTGGAGTGCCAGAAAACAAAAAACCGTTTCCAGATCAAGCACAGAGGCAGAATATAGGGGTGTAGCGATAGCGACGTCGGAATTGGTTTGGATTCAATCGTTATTTAAAGAGTTAGGAATTTCGGTTTCGGCACCGATTTTATGGTGTGATAATTTGGGAGCCACTTATTTGACAGCAAATCCGATTTTTCATGCACGTACTAAACATATTGAAATCGATTATCATTTTGTTCGCGAACGTGTGGCATGCAAGAAGTTATGTGTTCGTTTCATTAGTTCTCGTGATCAGTTGGCGGATATCTTTACAAAGGGTCTCTCGTCACCAAGATTTCAGATTCTACGGTCCAAGTTGCACATCCGTCAACTCCAGTACAACTTGAGGGGCGGTGTTAGTACGTGATATATTTCCTATTAATTAACACTTTAAGTCTTCCCAAAGACTCTCAAAAACTCTAGTCCATAGGTTACAAACTAGGACTTTAAAGAGGTTTTGAACTCTTCTTTGTTTGTTAGGATATATTCAAAATATGTAACAAATCCAATGTTTTCCTAATATAAATAAGAATCAAATCTCCACAAGTATTTTGTGGAAGATATTCACCAAAACCTTTCCTAAGTATCAAGAAGCAAGAGGTTCAGTCAAACGCAATAAGTCAGATGGATCTGACAAGAACACAAGTAAACAATGGGTCTACAACTTCAGACGCCATCCTGAATTGCCGATAGTTATCTCTGACGGTGAGAGCGATGATGACGAAGGTTATCCAAACCCTGGAGATTCTGCTAAACACAATGTTGCCGACAAAATTGAGCAAAACAGATGTAAAGCACAGGTCGTTGACTCGGATAGTGAGTGCGATGACGAACGTCCTATGCCTGCTCAACATAGATCTGCAAGCCACAAAGGAAAATGCAAGATTCCGAAGAAGACTAGTTGTGCAGCACGTAAAGTGGATGTATCTGGAACAAAATCTCAAAGAGCAACAAGAGTTATCGAAGAAGCTAAAGCATTCAAGTCTGATTTCCCCACGTGCATAATTATCATGAAACAATCTTATTCGAACAAGGGCAGTCCTGTGGTATGATTCCTCACTCTGGATTGTTAAAAACCTCTTTATGTACGTAGTATACTTTGCTTATGATCCACATTTTTCTGTGCAGCATGTGCCTAGTGAGTTCACAAGAGAATTTTTGTTAAAGGTGGGTGATAATTCTGTCACTCTTCAAGATTCAACAGGGGAAAAGTGGCGTGTCGGATATAAATTTAGAACGGTTGGTACGAGGAGAGCCGAACTGTATAAGGGCTGGTACCAGTTTGTCATGGAAAATCATCTGAAGGTCGGCGATGCTTGTGTTTTTGAGTTAGTTGACATTGATAATCTTGAGATGAAGGTTAACATTTTCCGAGCCTGTATGCCATGCGGGAAGCGCCACCCTTCAAGCAGTGAAGAAAATTGTCAAATCCCTGGAGAATCTGCTAAACACAATGATTCAGAAGATATTGAAAGCGAAGGCGGGCGTACCATGCCTATCCAAACTAAATCTGCAACCGCAAGACATGGAGGAAAACACAAGATTTCTAAAACAAGTGAAGTGAAAGTACATTGTCCCGGTGTACCGGAGCGAAAATCTCAAAGAGCAACGGGTGTTATCAAAGAAGCTAGAGCATTCAAATCTGACAATCCAATATGTACCATTATCGTGCAACCATCTTATATGCGTAAAGGCAGTACTGTGGTATGCTTCGCAACTACTCCGAACTGTTTAACCTTGAATTTTTACATTTCTTTGCTAATGATAATCCCCAATTTTGATGTGCAGCATGTACCTATTCAGTTCGCAAGAGATTTTTTGCCAATGGCAGGGGATAAGTTTGTCACTCTTAAGGATTCGGCAGGGAAAAAGTGGCGTGTCGGATACAGCACTAATCCTTGTGCAAGTAAAGTTAGTCTATACAATGGCTGGCACGAGTTCCTCTTGGAAAATCATTTGATGGTCGGTGATGCTTGTGTTTTTGAGCTAGTTGACATTGATAATCTTGAGATGAAGGTTAATATTATCCGAGTGTCTCCCGACATTGTTTAACTTGGGTGGTTGTAACCTTCCTGCATCTTGTGCACATTTTGTGTTCCTAGCCAAAATTCATCTAATATAGTTTGTGACTCCTTACACAGAAATTGAATGAGGTTTTTAGAACATTTGGAATTAAGAACAGTAAACTGCACTTATGTTTTCAGAATGTTTTCAGAAATCAACAATGCATTTGCATACAGATGATCCATTCATGAACCAAATACAAAAACAAAGAAATTGGATTTTGCAGCTTCAATATGAGAAAAACATTGAAATACGTATGTAGCTCTATGCAAGCACTATCGTCTTTCAATGTTTATACGGGCAACCACCATTTCACAGATCCTGTCTGCATCGACTTGCACAAGGATCATGCTAATTCTTTTTATGTATCGTCCCAATTTCATTTTGTTAGATGTCCTCACATGGACAAGATTATCGGTCAGCCATCAGCGAAAAAGAAAAATCTGTTTTGAGAACCGAACATACTAAGTATGGACCAAAATAGGGTACCCAAATGCGGACCATGCAGGGATGTGGCCCATGTGGGGCTAACAGGTCAGACCTATTTCTTTCTCGTCTGACTCGTATATATAATTTATCTCTCTCTTAGACCTAGTTTTAAGACACCTTCGATTTTTCATTTTTTTCTCTCATAGAAAATGTCAAGGTTCGAGACCAAAATACAAGGATTTAGTAACTAACTAAGTATAGAACCGGGATAAAATCCTTTGAGTTGGGAGTTAACCCCCTGTAATGAGGGAATTAAGAAGAGAAGAAGAAGGGTTTTGTATTAGTTCCCTAAGTCTTTTACAAAGCTCAAGAGCAGTATTTATAACTGCGAATACTTGAAAAACAAGAATAGAGTTCAAACTAAACAAGGAAACAAAGTAAGCTAAATATAGAGAAGTTATAAAAGTAAACTAGTGTTAGCACCGCAACATCCCTCCCTGCTTTAAAAATGGCTTGTCCTCAAGCCTCAAAATATGGAAAACGAAGAATGAGCTCATATGCATCTTCCCAAGTTGCCTCTTCACTTGAATGATCCATCCATTTGACTAACCATTTAGTGCCTGCATAGGTACCTTTTCTTGAACATCTTACGATCCAATATAGCTTTTGGTTCCCACTTATCATAATCAATGATATAAGGTAAAACTTGCTCGACAGATGTAGTGGATCCTAGTTTCAGTTTCAACTGAGAGACATGAAATACAGGATGAATACGACTTTTTGATGGTAACTCCAATTTATATGCTACTGATCCTATCCTTTCAAGAATGCGAAAAGGACCATAAAATCTTGGAGAAAGTTTTGAGAATGATTGGTTAGTTACTGTCCTCTGTCTATATGGTTGTAAACGAAGAGAGACCCGATCACCTACTGAAAATTCTCTTTATGTACGATGAGAATCAATGTATGTTTTAATTCTAGCTTGAGCATAGTATAAATGTGATTTCAGTAGTTTGAGTGTGTGATCCCTTTCCTTGAGATTCAAATCAACATCATGCACATAAGTAGAACCGGGTAGATAAGCTGAAATCGTTGGTGGAAGACGACTGTAGAGAGCTTGGTAAGGAGTCATGTTAATGGCTGAGTGATGACTTGTATTATACCATCATTATGCCCATGGTAACCATTTGGACCAATCGGTTGGCTTCATACCAGCGAAACATCTCAAATAACATTCTGATGTTCTATTAGTGACCTATGTTTGTCTATTAGACTGAGGATGATATGCTGAGCTATGACAGAGTTTTGTATTCTGCATAGTAAAATAAGCTTCCCAGAAGTTGCTCATGAATATGGGATCTCGATCACTGACTATACTTCTTGGCATCCCATGAAGACGAACAATCTTTCGCATAAATATCTCCGCAACCGAACTAGCTGAATAAGGATGTGTGAGAGCTATAAAATGTGCATACTTGGATAAATGATCCACTACCACAAAGATTGAATTTTTACGGTATGAGGATGGAAATCCATCAATAAAATTCATTGATATGTTTATCCACACATCAGTAGGTATAGGAAGAGGATTCAATAGTCCAGGTGGAGCTATAGCTTCAGTTTTATTTCGTTGACACACATTACACTGAGAAATAAAGTTTTTAACTGAACGCTTCATGCCTTTCCAATAGAAATTATGTTGCAAACGCTTATAAGTCCGCAAAAATCCCCAATAGGATTGGAATGAAACTCCTCAAGAAGTTTGGTACACTATAAAGAAGTTGGCACCACTACTATACGACCCTTGTAGTGTAAAATTCCATTAGAATAAGAAAAATTGAGTTTGCAATTTGGTGTATCAATGAATTGTTGAATAAGAATACTTAGCTCAGCATAAGTATGACATTCTTGGGTTATCTCGTTAACTCCAGAAAAAATTGGTGCAGTAAGGCTAAAGTTAGAGCATGTGTGTCGATATAAAGCATCAGCTACAATATTTTCTTTGCCTTAGCGAAAAATAATCTCATAATCGTAACCCAATAATTTCGATAACCACTTTTGTTGCTCCATAGAAGATAGATTTTGACCAAGAAAATACTTAAGACTCTTGTGATCTGTATATATCTTGAAGTGTCTGCCAAGTAAATATGGTCGCTATTTTTGAATTGCAGAAACAATTGCAAGCATTTCCTTATTATATATAGAAAGATTCAATTTTTTTCCAGTTAAAGGTTTGCTATAATAAGAAATTGGCCGACCAGACTGTATTAACATATCTCCTAACCCATTGCCAGATGCATCACACTCAAGAAAGAAATCCTTCGAGAAATCTGGAAGCACTAAAACCAGTATGTTGTAATTCAGACACTATCTTTTCAATTGCATCTTTTTTAAAGTGTCGATAACGATATGGTCTCACATTGACAGGGGCAGAATCTGGATCCCAGAGAAATACGATGATCCTGCAATCTTTCAAGAGTAACGGTTTGGGAGTCTTGAAAATATCTACATTGTTAGAGATCAGCTCTAGTATCTCAGGTGGAATATATGTCGTAGCTTTAATTGAAGTATTTAATGCAGATATTTGTAATAAGACTGCAAAATTATCTCTGCATTATAAGTGTTGCATGGGTTCAGTATCCAGGAGCATTATACTGGAGGAGGTATTTCCTATTAATACCACATCTTTATCTTGAATTCTGAACTGCATTTTCAACTTAGTAAAATCCCACGTAATTGGACCCAATGTACGCAGCCATTGAACCCCTAGAACTGCATCCCTGCCACTGATATCAAGAAGATGAAAATCTGTTGTAAAAGAATAATCTTGGAGCCTGATTGGTATGCTACGAAAAAAACCACGAGCCTGCAAGTGACCACCATCACCAACTGTAACTTGCAAAGTAGTATCCTCAGATTATGTTGGATAACCACAATGCTTAGCTAAATTTGGATGTAGAAAATTACGTGTAGAGCCAAAGTCAATCAGTATTGAAAAGGATGAGCTTTTGTATAACCCTAAATGCGCATAGTTCTAGGAAAAGGAGAACCCATCAATAAATTCAAAGAAAGTGTAGGCCCTATTTCTTCTTCAAGAATAGTTTGAGTCACAGAGGTAACTTCTTCATCAGCTTTCTCGTCATCAACCTCCACGTATTTTGGAGAAACATCTATAATATCAGTCTAGGCTTGACACATAAATGACCGGGCTGATAAAGCTTATCACAATTAAAGCAAAGACCCTTGTCTCTTCGTTATTTCTGCTCTTCCCATGAAAGCCTTTTATATCCAAGAGATAAAGGATTTTTCTTAAACTGAGCAGCATGAGGAGTAGATGGTGACTTAAACTGAGTAAAACGGGATGGTTATTTCGAGGCAGACAATAATGCATCTTCTTGATTGAGTGCCTTTATGAATGCAGCAGCCAAGTTGGCTCAAGTAATTTCACCGCAGAACCAATATCAGGTTTCAATGAGTGAATAAAAAGGTTAATCAAGTGCTCTTCAGAAAAATCGGAGACAAAATATAAAAGACACGTTCAAATTCAGGCATATGGTCTCGAACTGTACCTTTTTGTTTAATGGTACTTAATAGCATCAACAAACCTCTCAGGAGCAAAACGAGCAGGAACTAAAGAGCAAAACTCCTCCCATGTAGTAACAGTAATTGTGGTCTTCTTCCAACGATACCAAGCATTGGCATCACCTTTAAGATGTGCAGTAGATATTGCAATCTTCATGGCATTAGCAACAGTATGCAAGGCAAAGTATTGATCAGCCTGAAATATCCAACCATCAGGGTCTTCTCCATCAGAAGTAGGAGACTTCAAACTAATATGTCCAGCACGAATAGGGGTCTCAAGAATTCCATCACTAAGATTAATGTTAGGAGTACGCTGATGGGATGACTGAGGACCAGTACCATGAGCATTAAGTTGAGGAAGAAATTCACGAAACACAGCACGTAAAGATCCAGTGAGTTTTGTACCTAAAGCTTGCGTGAGTTTTGTTGTGAGTTCTGAACTCAGAGTTTTTGTCAGATTGTATATATGCTCAGCTTAATCCAACTGCCGATTAGTTCTATCCTCAATACGTAGCTGCTTGTCTTCCAAACGATTTTTGGTGGTTTGTTCTTCACTGTGAAGATGATTCTTGCTAACAGTTTCAACAAGTGTATCAATCTTAGTTGTAACTCCTTCAATGCTCTGCTTCAGGAGTAGCAATTCTTCTGTGTACGTCATCGTAAAAGAAAGAAAAAAATTGGGTGAATTTAGGTATAATATAAACCTGCTCTGATACGAGGTGTTAGGGTTCTAGACCAAAACACAAGTATTTAGTAACTAAATGGGTATAGAACTCGGATAATAAAACCCATTGAGTTGGGGGTTAACCACATGTAATGAGGGAATTAAGAAGATTAAGAAGAGAAGAAGATTAGAAGAAGAGTTTTGTATTAACTCCTTAAGTCTTTTACAAAGCTCAGGAGCAGTATTACTGCGAATACTTGAAAAACAAGAATAGAGTTCAAACTAAATTAGGAAACCAAAGTAAGCTAAATACAGAGAAGCTATAAAAGTAAACTAGTGTTGGCACCGCAACAGAAAATCACGACTATCCGATAGCATTAAAAATCTCTCACTTCGGAGAAGAGATGGTAGTTGATGATCACATTGGTTTCGGTGAATCTAATACCTTGGGAACAAATACAAACAACGAGCGTAAGTGTTCGAAGGTTTTACTGAATCAGAAGATGACCGACGCTTTGAATCCATGGTAAATTCAAAACTACAACGCAGTGAAGGATCAAAACCAATGGTGGAGAAACGTAACAAAGATAGAATCAGCGAATTACCTGATACGTTAATCCATCACATTCTGTCTTTCCTAAACATTGGACATGTTCTACGAACCTCTTTTCTGTCGAGAAGATGGAGGTATCTCTGGGTTTCTCTAAGAATATCCGATCACTCTATGGATCGGATGGATTGGAATGTGGAAGACTCTTTTAAAGCCTTGAACAGATATATTATTTTTGTGGATAGATTACTACTTCTGCGTGATAGTTCATCAGATATCCAGACCTTGGAACTTAGATGGGAAAACGTTGGTAACTTCAAAAGTGATTTGGGTTTTAAGTACGACGTTTCAAGACATGTCGCAACATGGATTATGGCTGCTGTTAAGCATAATGTTCAAGAGCTAAATCTTACTTTGTTTCTAAGAGAGATGATTAAATTGCCCGACTGTTTGTTCACCTGCAAATCACTGACAAAGTTAAGTGTTCATGGGTTTGGCAGGGAGTTGACATCCTTTGGTCTGCCTGATGTTGCTGTGTATAATTTCTCTCGGCTAAGATATCTGGAGCTTAAGGGAGTCTCACTTGCGGATGAAAACTTAACTTGTAAGTTTTTTTCAAGCTGCCCAGTTTTAGAGTCATTGGTGTTAGCAGACTGCAGTATAAGTTTCAACTTTTCATCTCTTAGTCTTAAACACTTTCACCTGGACAATTGTGAGTCTATTGATTACTTTGACATCACTATTAAGTTATCTGCTCCAAATCTCACATCCCTTGTCTGCAAAGATTATATGTCACAAGACTATTCCTTAAAGAACCTTTCTTCTCTGGTCACCGCTGATATTGGAATGACAATGAGCGACGGTTATAGACTGGAAGAAACGCCGAAAGCTATTTCAGAGCTTTCTAGAGATGTTAAAGAGTTGTACGGTGCTCGAATGATAGAATTTATAAGAGCGGTACCCAACGTGACAGATCTCACGTTGTCCTCACCTGGGTTCCTCGAGGTATGTATGGATCGTATAAAAAGTAGTTTGACTAATTTGTTATTTTCTTAATATGCACTGGCCTGCTGCTATATTTCTGTTATTCAAATTTTTATGGTATGAGGTATTTACGACGCCACCTAAGTTTTTAACATTTTTTTTTCTAACTGTCTATGTGCCAAGGTATTCACAGGGTTTCCCTATCCGCCAAGTGACCCGTACTTTCAGTTCAGTAATCTATGATTTTTGAAGGTTGTAGCATGGGTGTCAAGTAACTGCTTGAATGCGATAGCATACTTGGTCAGGATTTCCCCTAATATTGAATCTATTTGCTTAACAATTGAGCAGGTACAACTCTCATCACTATGAACGACATACTTAGCTTAGTTATAACTCTTCATTTTCTTTGTGTAATTATTCTTTTCATTTTCTTGTGGTGTTTAGACAGAGTTAAATGCAAACAATACAGGAGGTGATTGGATAGTAGGGTCGCCATTTCCTTGCCTGCACTACCTCAAGTTTGTTCAAATTCAGGGTATCCAAGGATGTTTTAATGAACTCAAGTTTTTACAAATTTTGTTAAAGAAAGCCATAATCTTGGAGAAAGTAAAGCTTTTCTGTTGTAAAAGAGACTCACCTGATAGAACCAAACAAATGATGCAATTCAAAGACATGCTACCTGCATTTCCTAGTACTTCTTCAAGTGTCTCAATCTCAATGCAGTTGTAGCCGCCAATAACAACTTAAAGCTTAAACTTCGAGTAGTACTATCTACGGCATCTGCATGCCAAAGAGAAGGTATTCTCTTATATATTTACAAGCAGCTAGCAAATCAGTATCTTGAAACGTTTTTTTCCTTTTTCTTTTTTGAATTGTCATGTTCATAAAGTTCTTCGATCTTGTTTGCATCCTTTATGCAGTTAATTTATCTGAACAATCTTAATGTTTTTGTGGCATTCTCAACCTCATTGCTATTTCATGTCCTTGAATATTTCTGCTAGTGTATCTCTGCCTCTTAGAGCTTGTGAGAAATTCTGTATTGAGATTGGCAGCAGTTCCGTAACAGTTACTCCCCTGACTTCGTAATCGTTTCAAATGTGTCTTGTGCCTTCACTCTTCAGATTTCCCCCAGAGCACTGTTGGCCTCTGCTCTCTGGCAGCAACTAATACCAGCTAGTAATACTAAATTAGATAACCTTCATGAACCTTTCAGCCATAAGGGTCTTAGAACATTTGGAATTAAGAACTGTAAACTGCACTTATGTTTTCTGTAATCAACAATGCATATGCTTACAAATGATCCATTCATGAATAAAATACAAAAACAAAGAAATTGGATTTTGTAGCTTCAATATGAAAAACATGGCAATCACTAACGTCTTTCGACGTTTTATACAAGCAACCATTTAATGCCTTGTAACATTTTCAGACGATCTTCCATCTCACGGAGTCTATCTGCGTCTCTAGATCCCACATTGACCGTGAATGAATTCCGTGCCTTTCCATTCAGGAGGTTGTCTCTCTCTGCTGTCAAGGTCTCAATATTCAGTTTCCATCTTTCCATTTCGCTGCTTATCTCTTTTTCACGATTCGCCTGTAGAACTTGAAATTCTATCTTTTCTTGTTCAACCCTCTTACCATCATCTATTAGTGTTTGAATGCTTGACTCTAAGTTCTTCAGCTTCGTCTCTAGTTCCCTTCGATCTTCTTCCAAATCTGATATGACCTTCTGTAGTTGAGATTTCTCAGTGCTAAATTTCAACTCAGCATCAGAGATGGCTAGTTTCAGTTCTTGAATTTCTGTATTAAGATTTTCTACATTCGGATCTTTCTGTTCTGGCATACAGACATCGATATCTCTTGAAGAAGACTTGGCCATTTGCAGTTCAAGTTTCAACCTTGATACCTCTTCTTCTGAAAGACGAAGCTTTTCGTTACTGACCCTGGTCTCTTCCAAAACATTATCCATGGCTGCTTCAGCAGATTTGCTTTTCTCAAGATCAAGCGTTAATTTTGCAATATTTTCTTGCAGTTCCAACACCTGCGTTGTCTCAGTAGACAATGCATCAGTTGTCTCATTCTCAGTTTTGAGGTTTGTTATTCTCTGGATCTCTTCTTCAGCACAATGAAGCTTTGCATTTGCAACATTCAATTCTTCCTCGTACCATTGGATTCTGCCAAGAAGCTTTTCGTAGTCTCCATTGTCATGAGAAGCCATTGAGGCAGTGATAGAAGAATTCTCTTCCTCTGCCATCTGAAGCTTCAGTTTCACGTCACGGAGCTCGGCCTCCAGCTCAATAATCCTCTGACTCAGGCCCAAGTCATCAGCACTGGCTGCTAGTGAATCGGAGTAAGTAATCTTAGATGAAGCAATGCTTTCAGATTCTGTTTCAGAGTCTGACGGAGACAATGAAGAATCATCTGATTCTGCCTTCTCAGAGCTGCCTCCACGAGATCCAAGAAAGACGTCAAAACCAGCAGCTCTGGCCACGGACTTACGGCGAGTATGTTTCCGCTCAGCACCAAAATGCATAGGAGGTCCAGACTCGGATCCTGCATCAGAGATGCCTGAAGTCTGACTTTGGAGCTGATTGGGTGGAATGTTCTTGCGCAACTCCTTAGTCAGGTTACCATAGCGCTCCGCCAATGCACGATACATTCGATAAAACTCCTCCACTTGAGAGATCAATTCAGGCCTTTTCTCATAGTACATCTCAGCCTTCTTTGCAAAGGAGTCTCCATCCTCTTCAATCAGTTTCAGCATTCGCTTGACGCTCAGGTCCATCTCTGTAGTCAAAGATTTTATGGTCATTTTCTTGCCATTCATATTCAGGTTTTCTTTCGATTCAGTAATTCGACTTAACAATTAAGCACCAGAATGAGGAGCATAGAGAACATGTTACCTTGTAAATTGTCTGCAAGCCATTTGTTGGATTTAGGGATGATATGACTATCAAACCACCAAGAATGCGATTTCTTCGATTCTAACCTCTTCAGTGTTTTCTTAGACATGATTTTGCCCCCTGGGAAATTTACATTTGGATACAATAGATCCAATCAGCAATAATGATAAATTTTAAAAATCAAATTGAATAAGAATGAGAAGCAATTCCACTCAAACTGCAGAAAAAATCTAGTGTCCTTTTCTTTTGAAGCAAAAATCTAGTATAGCCCAAGTCCTTGAGAGAAAATTCGCCGGACTCTTATTCACAATGGGTTGGCAAATGTCAAATGTCTCCCAGGATACAACGATCTTACCTTCCTTGCGTAGCAGGAGGCAACAAACCCAATTTGGTAATCAGTGGCGGAACCAGGTTATCTCTGACAACTCTGATTAAGCAAGCTGGATGATGAACAGAAACTAGACTATATGGCTGACTTTTGAAGAAATTCTTATGAAATCAACAATAATTGATTTCAAAGGTTGTCTATGGATCCAAAGGGTGTGTTTTGGATAGTCATAATCCTAACAAGATGAATTCAACTGAAGTTCCTAACAAGAAATTCCTATCCAAATTTTTTACATAAAAATCTTAGTACAAATGAAGGAATTGGTTGTACTCACCAGAATTGACCAGCAGGACAAGGTAATAACAGCTAATAAATTTGCAGAGCAGTACTTGCCAAAGTTGGGATCAATAAGCACCCACATCCATCTTCTTCTTCTTCCTCCAAAACTTCTTAGAGGCAGTTGAAGAATGGACTCTTATTCTATAATTCAGTTTCTTCCTTCCTTGATCCTTCTGTGCCTGTTATGGGTAAAATGTGAAGGCATGATGTGTGTGCAATTATTTATTTATCTTATCTATGGACTAGTCAATGCCTAGACAGACAGCTGCCCACCCTTTCACATCTTAAATCATTCAGCATGATCCTTCATTTATAAAACAAAACATAACCAGAGAGGAGACTTGTGTGAGATTTTTGCCCCTGCTTGCATTATTGATATTGAAAAATGAAATGATAATCACCCCCTTCTACAAAATTTTGTCTGAATCTGACTCATCATATCGGACTCAAAAATTATTCCGGTAATACAGTCAAATAATTAAAATAAAAATTAGATCCGGTTATACAGTAAAACTTCGATAAATTAATAGCCTTTGGACCGAAAAAAATTGTTAATTTAGCGAAGTTGTTAATTTAGAGTTAAAATTTAGCATGTACAACTATAAGTCTAGTTGGGACCAGAAAATTTTATTATTTTAGCGAAATAATTAACTTATGGAAGTTCTACTGTATATGCCCAACAAGCCTGACTCAAATATATCGTGCTCAAATTTACATGTTGAGTCAGATTTCAAATCAAACAACACTCTGATTTAGATCCGGAGTCAGATCCAGTCCAGACAAATGAGGTGAGACAAGTGAAAACTACCTTGTGTCAAATCAGAATCCAAAACATATGATATGGTATTATTGTACTCATTTTGCAATTCTATGAAATATAGTCAAAGACTCAAAGTAATTATTAAAAAAGAAAAGAAAAAACATCATCAACTATGAATGTAAATGCTGCAGTTGTGGAGGATGACTGCATTGTACTTTGGATAGTCACATGTGCCACGTTCTTTCAAAATGAGATCCACCGGCATGTACATATTTTATGGTTGGGAGAAAAATCTCTTCCACACCTCACTATTCAAAGTTGTTTGTTTGAATGTATTTAAATATTAAGCCAAAATGATCCACGTTTTGAAAATTTTCAACAGAGCATAGTGGTGTTCGCTTCTACGTGGTGGTGGAATTTGTTTTCATGTTTGATTAGTGCCTATATTTGTTTAGGCGCTCCCACGTTTATCTCGAGGGAAATAGATGTGCAAACAATTTTGGGATATTTAAGAAACTGACACACTTGCATATCTCGATTTAAGAAAATGCCACCTTTTTTTCCAGAGATTATTAAATGCCACAACTGTTAATAATTCTGTTAAGGCCCACCTAAGTTAGTCAATTTTGTTGGAACGAGTCAACATCTTACCGGAAGAAATTAAAATTTAATTGGAATTACTGTTTTACCCTAGCTGTTTTCACTGGCTCAAATTCCTTGTTTATCTCGACCTTTAATTCGAGTCCTAGCCAATGCCAACTGAGCCTTGTACTCAGCCATCGAGCCATGGTTAACAGCTCCTCAAACAGAACTGCCGTTTCTTCGACTGACTCACCCAAACCAGATTAGAATTTGAACACTCCTTATTGTATGCAGTCGATATCATGGCTAACCATCAGTAATGAAACCTGACAGATAACTTAGTCGATACCTCAACAATAAAGAAGAATTGAGGGAGAATTGCTCGTTCAGGCTATTATTCAAACAGTTCAAATACGTTTTGCTGGTGATACCCATATCAGCTACTGTTGGTTCATGGAATCATTCTATCTTCTTCCCTGCGACAACTTAACATTCAACACATACCCATAACTCTAAATCATTCAGTTCATAGTCACAGCAGCTTGGTGGAATTTGCAGGTGCAGAAAGTTATAAATGGTGCTGATTGTTAAATATGACAGATGAAATGCACCTCTTAATCATCTCTTTTTTTTGCACATTAGTTGTTTGTGAAAGATCCACAGCCAAATTTCCATCGCCTACAACCTGTTTGCATTAATAATCACGTATATCAGTTGCAAAGGTTTTTCATCTCATATCAGTGTGTTGTTTTTGAATTTTGTTGCGAGTTGTATTAGCATAAAAGCACCAGCAGAATCATTAATGGCGGTATAAGCCATATGAATTATGTGATTGATAAGTTAACTAATGATCAATTTCGTTTTTTTTAATCACTTTCTGAATCCAGCATTGTACCTGTAAGTATTGGATTTTAAGTAAATATTGGGTTTTGAGAATTGGGGAAGAAGATGAAAAGGAGCGGTGATTTGAGTTCAGGGTTTAGCTGTGACTAACGATTTAAATCGGTTATGGCTCAATATGATGAGTTCAGGGTTTAAATGTCTTTTACTATGATGAATAACTTCCACCTACGCACTAACAGATGCTAACTGTTCTTTGAAAAAACGAGATGGAAAAAATCAAAAACGTGGCATTTTATTAAGTTTGAAAAAAACGGTGGTAATTTCTTAAATGTGAAAATGAAAGTGTGGCACTTTATTAAAATCCCCAACAATTTTATTCATCTGACTCGTTTGAATCTGTCTCGCTACACCTAAATCTGAATTATTTCTTCCGAATCTGATATATACGATGATCGAAAAATAAAGAAACAAGTGAACTAATATCTGACTCTAATCTGAGTCATTTCTAAACAAACCTAGCATGGCGCTGAGGATTTTCATTGGTGCCAAATTCTATTTGCATTAGCATTCGTGAGACCGATCTGAGTGTTGGATTGGATCCGAGTGTTGATTCAACTAATGTTTTTGACAGTTCTTATGGAGGTCATTTTCAGGCATCTATTCCTTATAAAAAAAAATATTTTAAACCGGTTCTTTGAGCCTTGCTTAAGGGGAGAAAAAGACCAAGAAATCATGAATTGACATGGATTTACCTCTCCAGACATCATTAAAAGGGTCTGGTTCCTAACACCATGGCGTGTTCGCAATTCCACGTACTATGCTGCTACATCTTCATTACCATGATCATCTACAAGTGTGCTGTACGTGATACAGAGAGTGATAGGTACAGCAGACCAATTTGAGTTCCTGAACATAAAATTAATTACTGAACTCCAAGAAATACTAAATCTCTTTCTTTTCAATTTGGTGGTATGCCCTTGCCAAAGTAAGAAAAAAATTTCATGAAGAAGTAAATTAGTTCTTTATATACATGCCTTTAATGAGTTTATTGATTTCATTGTCAGTTTAGCTAATAAAATGCAGACTCCATAGATTCCGTAACTCCGATCTTAAAGGTAATACTGCCTAAGTCAATTTTCTTTTTTAATAAGAAAGAGATTTTTATTAAAGGATGGATTAAATCGACATATCAAGTTCCTCTCTAATGAGAGTTTTTAACCATATTGGGAAAATAACTGACCAAGGCTCACTTAAACCTGATGACCTAGCTCTCTTTGCTAAACAGTTAGCAACTTTATTGGACTCTCTATGCACAAAAGTGCATTTTCAAGACTGAAAACTCGATAAAAGGACTCTACAATCACTTATGATATTGTTGTTTGTCCATCTGACAGACCCAACTTTCCCATATATTGCATCCACAACATTCTGATAATCTCCTTCTATGTGCAAGCTTTGAACTGCAGCATTCTTTGCCATTTTAATCGCTTCCAAAGCTGCAAGCGCTTCAGCCTGCTCCTCATCTCGTGCTAGTCCAGATTTTGTAACTACACCCCCACATGTCCCTGCATGAGAAAAAACTATTAGTCCAATGCCCATGGTATTGTTATCTTTGAGAAATGATGTATCAAAATTAATTTTTTTATATCCATCATCTGGTAAAGTCCAAATTGTTTGCGCCCTTAAATGTATATTCCTTCCTGTTAGGATTTCTTGCTTAAGCATATTTGTCTCCCAATCAGCTACTTCCTTGGTCATTATTCTAATGAGATTTGTGACATTAACAGAAGCTCTTTCAAAAACTATTGCACATCTAAGTTTCCATATATGCCAGAGAGCAAAGCTAATTTTTCTGATAAACTTCAGATAGATTTGACTACTATTACTAGAGAACCATGAAGCAATCCAATCTTTAACCTGTAACCCATCATTTATACCTGCAAAATTGGGGTCTATAGCAGTTAGTAAACTCTTTGAAACAGAAAAATCAGAGAATAAATGGTTCACAGTTTCATTTGCATTCTGACACAAGGGACAAGATCCATCAATATCAGTGACAAACCTAGCTAACTTATGCCTAACAGCTAGGCAATCCTGCACACATTTCCACATAAAATGTTTGATCTTTTGCGGCAAATCAATTTTCCAAAACTGTTTCCAAGGGAAAGTAACAATTTCATTTCCATAAATCTCATCCATGATACACCTGTAAGCAGATTTTACACTAAAAGAACCATTATAAAATGGTTTCCATCTTAGGTTGTCCTTCCCACATTGTGGGATTCTTATAGAGTAAATATCTCTCACTGTGTCATTATAAAAAAGACTTTTTAGAAGCTCAACATTCCATTCTTTTCCCCCCTGTAACATAAGTTGGTTCACAGTTCTCATATTAGAAGAAACATAAGAAGAGTTTAAAAAACCATTCCTACTTGGTACCCACTTGTCCTTCCAAATTTCAATCTTACTTCCATCTCCAACCTCCCAACAATAGTATTTTCTAACCATCTCTAGGCCTCTACAAATACCTCTCCAAATCCAAGAGACACTCCCTTGATTCACGACATGTAGAGGATTACTACTAGGAAAGTATTTATGAGATAAAATCTGAACCCACAGGGCATCAGTTTCAGTCATGAGCCTCCAAGCAAGCTTAGCTAGTAAGGTTGTATTCATGTGTTCAGTTTTCTTAATGTTTAGGTCTCCTAAAGTTATAGGCTTGGCTACCTTATCCCATTTCCTAAAGTTCCCACCCTTAGCACCGCTATTTTTGTTCCAAAAAAATCGTCTTTGAATAGAATCTTGTCATTCTTTTAGGCATTGGAAAAACAGCAAGATGATGAGAAGCTAGAGTACCTAGAGTAGAATGTATAAGAACGGTCCTCCCTGGCTGATTTAAGTGTTTCCCTTTCCAAGAAGCTAGTCTTCTGTCATAGCTACAGTTTATATGGCTGAAAGTTTCCATTTTATTCCTATGAATCAAGAGAGGGACTCCTAGATATTTATCTTGAAGTCCTAAACTTTTTATATTCTAAATGTTCCCAATCTGCATCTTGGTTCTAGGGTCCGTTTTCGGGCTAAAAGCTAAGCCAGATTTCTCGAAATTAATTGCCTGACCATAGTACTTACTAAACATGCTTAACATATTATCAAGATTCCTAGCTCCTTTTACACTAGCCTTAGTAAAAACTAATAAGTCGTCTGCAAAAAAACAGATGACTCACGGAAGGGGCCTCTTTAGTTACTCTAATTCCCTGAATCTCATTTTTATTTTCAGCATTTATAAGCATTTTAGATAAAACATCCATGCAGATTATAAACAGATAGGGTGACAAGGGGTCTCCCTGTCTAAGACCCCTTGTAGGATAATAAACTTCACCTGGAGATCCATTTAGAAGGATAGACGTAGAAACTGTTGTTATGCATTGTTCAATTAACCTGCAACAATGATCATGAAAACCTAGCTGCTTCAAAATATCAAGAAGAAAATGCCACTCAATTCTGTCAAATGCCTTTGACATGTCTAACTTAACTGCCATAAGACCAGATTTAGTTCTATTTTTCTTCATGGTATCAACCATTTCATGCGCAATCACTATGTTGCCAGTTATTTTCCTAGAAGAAAGGAAAGCAGCTTGATATGGGATAATAAATTTATTCATAACTGTTTTTAGTCTACTATCTAGAAGTTTAGATATAATCTTATAACTCACATTGCTCAGACTTATAGGTCTATAATCTGCCCCAGTTTTAGGACAGTCAGTTTTAGGAATCAAAGACACGAAATTGTGGTTTAACTGCTTAAGCAGATACCCTGAGTTAAAGAAACTCTTAACCATAGCTATTGTGTCGTCCCCAACTACATCCCACATTTGCTGGTAGAAACCAGGTAGGTAACCGCCTGGACCTGGGGAGGTCGAAGATTGCATTTTCCAAAGAGTATTCTTAATCTCCTCATCAGTAGGGATACTAATAAGGAAATTATTTTCCTCTTCAGAAATACAGGGAGGTAAGACCTTAAGAAAATCATTATTTCTAGGAGGGTTGGTGGACCTACTTATCTTACTAAAGTGATCTCTAATCTCCTTAGCAATCATGCTCCTATCTGTTAACCAAATGTCCATACTATTTTGCAAACACTCAATTTGGGTTCTTCATTTTCTAAAATTGACTTTATCATGAAAAAACTTAGTATTTTTATCATCAAAAGTCAGAATATTCTCTTTCGCCCTTTGCATATAATAGTCATGTTTAACAGAGTACCAGTACTTTAGAGACTCCTCAAGTCTAGCTAGATGGTCAAAATCACTATCAGCATTCAGATTCATTTTAACAACATTAATCTGGTGATGAATATCATTAATATGACTCTGGAAGTTACCAAAAACATTTAGGTTCCATTGTCTCAAAGCTAATTTCACATTGTACAAACACTTAGCATGTTTAAAAGCCTTGGAACCATTCTCCTATGTCCTCCAATTGCTAGAAATAAACTCTCTACAGGAATTATCACTCAGCCAGCACTTATTAAATCTCTGTGGTTTTCTAGTAGGATTATCCTCTCTATAACACACTAAAAGAATGGGTACATGGTCACTGCCAACACTATTCAAGTGGTAGACAACAACAGTTGGGAAAAAATCAAGCCAAGAGGTATTAACAAGGGCCTTGTCTAATCTTTCTAAGATTAAAGCTTCACCATTTTTATGGTTGCTCCAGGTATAAGGATTACCAATAAAATTAAGATCAATTAGACCTAAATGATAAATGTACCCTCTAACCTCATCTAATTGACTTTGAGGTACTAAATTACCACCAGCTTTCTCATCCTGCTTAATTATAAAATTCAAGTCTCCCAAAATTACCCAAGGATTGTGATACATATGTGCAATATTTTCTAGATAAATCCATTGATTATCCCAACCCTCATCAGATAAGGTACCATACATGCAGTTTAATAAGGTGTGTCCACTCCTAGAATCCATATTGACTAAAACAGAAATGAAGTTACAGTTTGAGTCAACTAAATCTATATGAATTCCATCCTTCCAGAGAAGGAAAAGGCCACCAGAAGCCCCTATAGGATTAACAAAAAGAGAATTCATATAGTTATAATTATACGTGTAGCTATACATCTTTTTATCCATTTTTTTAGTTTCACTTAAGAAAATAATATCAGGATCATTGGACCTAATGAGTTCTCCTAAATGTTGTCTAGTATACTTGTTTCCAAACCCTTGTACATTCCAAGCCATCACCTTCATGTTGCAATTCTCGACAGAAAAGCAAAACCAATTCCACCTTAAAAAAATTCTTTCCTCACCAATAAGAGACAGGGAGAATGTTTTTTTGAGAAAAAGACTCCTTAGAAGCAAATCTATTAACCCTAGAGTAAAACCAAAATAATCGTCAAAACTCCTAAAATTACAGTCAAACGACAATTTCAAAACCCTAGAAAAATAATTACGACTTAAATTAAAAACAGATTTAGAATTAATAAAATAAAACCACCAATTAAGAAAGGGATACTTGAAATTACTTTGAAAACTAACCTGATTTGCAGCAATCTGTGCGACTCCAGAAGCTGTGTAGCTAACAGACGCTTCACCATCTCTTCCCTCTACCTCAACACCTTCCATGCCTAAGTCAATTCAGAGTGACTGTTTATTGATTTGTAACTTCCCCAGAGAAAATGTCTACAGTTGATGTAATGTGCGATATCGGGCAGTATTGGAAAAGTTCCAGTGGTATAATAGACTCTTGTAGGGTGGTCTAATAAGCTACGCTGGACTAGCTATTGACTTTTACACTCCCAAGTCCCAACTACTTAACCAATCACGGACTCACATATGCAGTGACGGAGCCAGACTTCTTCGCAAATATGGGCAAATTCGTATTGTTAAAGTATGCCTCGGCTGCCGGATTTTCTTTTTTGCATTATAACTAATATTAAATCAATTTTTTGAGAGATAATGAAGTTATAAAATATTTTAATTAAATTAGAGAGAGAGAGTAATTTACATCATTTTTCATATCTATGTCAACATTTGTCAATCAAGTTTAAATTTTTACCCCCATTAAGAATCGAGTTTTAATTTATCATTCGCAATTGCCCTCTCAAGATGTATAATTTACAAAAACACTAAGCCTAGTTTAGCTGAATCTAAAAATCAATTGTGGTCGACAGATCCCGCTTGTTTCAATGTCCCTCCGCCCCTGTTTATATGACTCACTTTACCTAAACAGTTGCTTATTTTATTTATTTTATTTTTTCGAAGGAATGAGGAGCATTGTTGTAGCAGAAAATAATTTCAGGCACAAAACACGATTGATTTGATAATGATGATGTAAGTTGGGGTGTTTCTTTTTTATAAGAAAAAAGTGGCAACTAGCTAAAAAAGCTAGTACAAAATAGATGGGAGTCTTTGATTCTCAGGCGTAGTGTCTTGAGAGTCATTAGAGAAACTCCAGTCTCCATTGTGAACATTCAAACCTCCCCTAAATTGTTGTAGTAAGTTTTGGATCGCAGATCCTTTCCACTGCCTATAATTATTACAATTTTAACTTAGTTTTACTAAATTTAAAGCCATAGAGTTTTGGTTTGAGTTTATGGTACTCCGCTCTGCTATTTCAGAATAAGTAGTTGATCTAGTCTTCAGTTTAAACCTTTTATGCATCTGCTCAGCATGAAGTTTTCTTATCAGCTTGATGAGGTTGCAATAGTTTGATTCTATCTCTATCCTGCTTCCCAGCTCTGCTGCCCAATCAAAAGTCTTCTGAGCTGTACTCTGAGATATCTCTATATTGCTCCTTTGGAGGTGCCCAATGCTTCTTGCTCCTGTGCACTCCCCTGTGAAATCATATAGAGTTAAACCAATTTCATAACAGTTGAAGTGAGCATTAAAGTGAATTGCAACATTTAGATTAAGGATAAAAATAGGTGGTGGAAGCCACTGCATTCTAAATTCAATAATATTTGTTTCAGCAGCATGTTTATTGTAGCTTATATGCATGAAATTTTTCTTGTTTTTGACCTAGCTGCCTGTCTAGTATTCATGCAGTGTTTAATGTCTTTTGCTACAGTCTTAGCTGTGTTTGTTGTTTTGTTAAAACTAACATTACACATTTCTTTCCAGACATGCCATAGTACAATGATGCAAAGTTCGGCCCATTCTTTGGTATCCTTTAGGTTTCTTTTTTCCTCTAAGAGGTTTGTTAGCCAAAGGTGGAAATATGTGTATCTTCCGTAAACAGTTCTAGGATTAATTCTTGACTCTATCCAAACATCAATAATAAGAGGACAATTCATAAAGAGGTGGGTTAGAGTCTCCCTTTGGCAATTGCAAATATTGCATATATCTTCAAGTAGGTGAGATGTTTTCCTACTTTTGCTCCTGTTGGAAGAATGTTGTGAGCTGCCTTCCAGAGGAATAGTCTAATTGAAGGGCTTGTGTTCAGTTTCCAAACTGTGTTCCAATCTTTATTTCTTACTTGGTGAGTATTTCTGGTCTTTGTCAGTTCCTTGTATAAGGTTCTGACAGTGAATTTGCCATCTTTGGTAACTGGCCAGATTACTTCATCTTCATGATTACTGTGAATCTCAGTATTTAGAATCAGATTAGTTGTTTCATTGTTGAAGATTTCAGTTATGATCTCCTCATTCCATTGAGTATCATTGACTATTAAGTCACTTACTCTTTGGATGTTTTCATTGCAGTGAGGTGGTTTGATTAGAGGTCCATTTTGATTTAAGAACCAATTATCAGACTAGATGTGTATCTTGTTGCCTTTGCCCACTTTCCAAGTGCTTATATTTTGGATGTTTTCAATTCCAGATAGAATACCTTTCCGGACCCATGAGTCAGTGGGTTTTGGTTTGGTAGGCATATGCATAATATCTTCCTCAGTGAAATATTTTTCTTGCATAACTTGTGATCCTAGAGTATTAGGTTGTTTCATCATTCTCCATCCAATGTTAGATGTCATGGCATTATTGAATTTTTCAAGGTTCATAAAACCCAAGCCTCCTTCTTCTTTGTCTTTACAGACAGCTATTCAAGCTTTTGAATATATTCCTTCACTCTTACCTTCTTCTTTTCCCCAAAAAAAAATCTCTCTGAATCTAGTTCATTTCTCCAATGGTGGTTTTTGGAATTTTGAAAGTGTTCATTTGATAGTTAGCCAGAGTGGATGTAACATGTTTTATCATGACCATTTTTCCAGCTGGGTTAATAGTTTTTCCTTTCCAGCCAGCTAGTCTCCCCTTTAAACTCACAATTATTAGATAAAAAGACTTTACTTTGGATTTGTTTATGAATAGGGGGGAACCCAGGTACTTATCAGTTAGAGGAATTGGTTCAATCTCCATTAGAACTATGAATTTTTGAACCATTTCCTTAGAAGTATTTTTGCTAAAAAAGATCCCTGATTATGCCAGATTTATCATCTGGCAAGAGCAAGAGCTAAAAATTTCAAAAATATGAAGGATATTCTGAGATTTTTCTCTATTAGCTTTACAGAAGATGATACAATCATCTGCAAAGAGAATGTGACTCACAGGTGGAGCCTTCTTAACAATTTTTATGCCATGAATTTTTCCTTTGTTCTCAGCTTCTAAGAGGGTTCTGGATAAAACCTCCATACATAGTATGAAAAGGTATGGAGAAATTGGTCCACCTTGTCTCAGCCCTCTACTAGGCTTAAAGAACTCACAAGGGACACCATTTAACATAATAGCAAGGTTTGTGGTGGAAATGCATCGCATTATTAAGTTACACCAGTTTGTGGAAAATCCCATTTTAGTTAAGACAGCTATAAGGAAGTTCCATTCTATTCTGTCAAATGCTTTTGACATGTCAATTTTTAGTCCCATCCATCCTTGATTATCCCTTCTTGATCCCTTCTTGATCCCTTCTTGTTCTCATATTATGTATTATTTCATGAGCAACCATTGTGTTGTCATTTATCTGTCTCCCAGGGATAAAAGCAGACTGATATGGTGAAATAATGTTATGGAGAAGAGGTTTCATCCATTTAGCCATTAGCTTAGATATAATCATATAAGTGGTGTTGCAAAGATTTATTGGTCTAAAGATTATATCTAAGCTAATGTCTAAAAGGATGAAAGTAGAGTTCATTTCTCACTAGAGAGCTTGGGAATTGAACTTCGGGAATGAGGGAGATGAATGTAGAGTTCTGTAGATGGTGGATTTTCGACAAGGGATAAAATCGTAAACTCATAATTATACGAAGCTCTGATCCAGCAATCAGACGTGAGTATTGAGACACGGGTCTCTCATCGAATTCTCAACGGAGAGTACTTTCTCTCAGAGTACATGTAGATATGTATTCTCATGACTGGACAACGGCATATCTCATGAATACTGAACACTTTCAGTGATTATTTCTATATAGTATCACGAGATGTACGTCTCCTAGACAACTTGCTCTGCTAGTATAGAGCGATAACGTCTTCAAGAACAAACAACGAGTTTACGCTGACTATATAAAGGATATGACTTACTGACAAGCTCATATCGGGATAATTAATGCTCCTAGACAGCTTCCTCTGCTAGTATAGAGCCACAAAGTTAATTATTCCTAATTAAGATTAATTCTGCCGTGACATTCACTACTGAATTCCCAGAATAATCTATTATTGCTCCTATTCCATGGTCGAATCCACGACTGGTCCAATGGAATGGCAATAAAAATTGCTCCTATTCCATGGTCGAATCCACGACTGGTCCCATGGAATGGCAATAAGAAATTGTTCTGATTCTATGATCGAATCCACGGCTTGATCTCATAGAATAACAATAACTGTATTATCTCATTGCTCCGATTTCATGATCGAATCCACAACTGGTCTCATAAATGATAATAGATAAATCTTAATTACTCTGATTCTATGGTCGAATCTACGATCCCATGGAATGGTAATGCTCACTTTATTATTCTGAATTCGTAATCGAATCCTCAGCTGATCTTATGAATTAATAATAAACATCTTATTACTCAGTTTTGTGAATTATTCTCCACCGAATTCCACAATTAGTAATAAATAATCAACAACCGGGCGTCTGAGCTACCTCTAAGTAAGCCCCGATTCAAATGGTGAAGGTGTATTCAACGACGATACACTAACAGTCACCGCACGAACGAGTATTTCAAAATACAATGAAACGATGAACCTATGCAAAATAGGGAAGAAAATAATAAATAATTAAAAATATTGACCAGGGTGCTGGGAGCACGGACACACGACCGATCGACCGTGTCGTGGTCAATCCCACGCCAGTCTTATATTTTTAATGCATTTTTATTATTTTCCATGATTTGATGAAAATTCTCTCATTTTATCAAATCTCCTTCGTCTTGAGGAAACTCCTCGGTTTCATGGTATTTTCATAAATTCGTAAAAAATAATATAAAATTAAGAAAAGAAGTGTGGTGCGTGACCGTTGGCCAACCGGCCATGCCTTGGTCCCAGCCGGCCCCACACCTCACGGTTCCTCATTATTTTATTATTATTATTATTTCTCTAATTTCATGAAAAAACTCCTTGATTTCATGGTATTTTGCACAAATCATCAAATAATAAATAAAATTATGAAAACTTGTGGGACCGGGCCACTAGCCGTCCGTCCATGCCCTAGCCAGTCCCACACGCCCCTTGTTTTATTATTTCATTTTTCCTTGAATTCATCAAATTCCTTGATTTCATGGTATTTCTCTCAAATTAGGAAAAATTCCCTCAAATCATGAAAAATACTTAAAAAAATATAAAAAAATTATGAAAACTCGTGGGATGGGGCCCCTAGCCGGCCGGCCACGCCCCCACGGTCCCACACGCCCGTGTTTTTATTATTTTAATATTTTTTGCTTCCTCGAACTCATGAAAACTCCTTCAATTCATGGAAACTCCATAAATTCATCAAATTTCTTAAAATTCATGAATTCTTCATAAAATCATCAAAAATATTATAAAATTAAGGAAAATGGCTTCACGGGACCGTGGTCACGACCGGACGACCATGCTTTGGCTCGGCGGTCCCACGCCTCCTTATTCCTTATTTTATAATTATTTTCCATCATCTCATGGTGTTTTCCTCAGTTTCGTCGAAACCCTAATTTTGGCATATTTTCTCGAATGGATGCTCAATTGCACGCCAGAAAATATCAAAATTCTCAGGACTGAGACGCGGATGCCTTGGGGACACGAGCACCCTATCTTGACCGACCAAGATTGGCTCTTTGGCTTACAGAAGCCGGTCCCATCAAGTTTCACAGTTTTGACCTAATTTGCACAATTGCACGTATTAGGTCCAAGACTCTTCCAAACACTTTGGATTTTAATGAAGTGGTCATCAGACGGTCACGTGACTACCCAGGGCCGGTTTCATGACCCCATGGTCGGTCCCTCACTCCGTCATAATTAATTAGGTTTTCTCACCTAAGGCTCATACAAGCAGTTTCGAATAAATGATTAAACCAGCATTCAATCATTCTTTCACCAACAAATCGTCAACTCTTCAGGAGTTCTTTGTATTTGCTCACGTGAGCATATGGACACTACATGGTTGATCCACGGTCCCATGTAGTCGCTCCCTCCTTCGTCCCATGGTTAAACTTCTGAAGAACCATGAATTGATCATCAATTGATCGAATTAGGGTTTCTGAATCCAAGGATCATCATTCCAGATTCCAACCTTAATAATTTTACGACGACCTCATGGTCATTAATTTTATTAATTATGCCGGTTCAGTGACCAGTATTCTAATTAAAAATTTTGGTACGCTGCCAATAATCCATCAGATGAGCAACACATGCTCATACGATCAAATATTCAACAATTCATCACATGAGCAACACTTGCTCAGATGATAAATATTTTCTCAAACCAAGGAATATCAATACTTGCTCACTTCATCGTAAGAACTATACCTCTGTCTCATGACATGTTCAATTCATGAGTTTCAGAACATCATGTTTAACTCAGCAACTACATGGAGTCATCGTCCCATCAAACCACGAAGTCATCAATTGACTAACATACCACGAGATGTCAATCGTGTCACTTTGGGGGGATATCACTTAGGGTTTTGGTCTGGCGGTCTACGGCACGTGTGTTCAAACACACGATGGAATGTGAGCAAGTCGTGCAATCAGTTGAAGGAATTCACGAGGTAGTGGGTGGAAAATTGACCAAGTCTCCACACGTTGAGCAACTGGTTTCAAACACGATCTCCACTTCCCCACTCCTTGACTCCATCAATTGTCACACTTCACGGAATCATGGTGTCTAAAATTCCAGCAATATAAATAAGTCTCTGAATCATGATTGAATCATCAGCATCAACATTATCATCAATCTCACGTCTCATCGACAACACGAGATCATCAAACTCATCAATTGAGCAATTACTCTCAATTGAGCAATTTCAATCATTCAAAGCTTATCATATTCAGAATTCACACACCCACAATCTTTGATTACCATTGATTCCACACATTTCCCAGCTTCCCTCCTACATATCAACCCATCCTCTCTTGTGACCGAATTTACTCTGGAACGGTCATTGTCTTGATTTAGGCCAGAGTACTACAGATTAATCTCTCGAATCTAAAGCACCCTCTTTGCAGCGGTGCATCTGTGTGAGGTTTAGCATTTTGCTCGGTTCGAGGAGTCTCCTCCGTACGGTCGTCTCCTCAATTCCTTAAAAACCATCAAATCGTTTTTCCCCACCCACAGATTGGCGACCACAGTGGGAGATTAATCTCTCGGTTGCAATCTCAAGCTTTCACAAGATGGTTGATCTTAGGTCACACACGATCGAAGATCCTAACATAAATGATGCTAACACTAGCAACGACACTAATGATGATATTCCAGAAACCATTCCTGCTTCCAACAATGGCGGTGGCGTCACTCCTCATCAGACTGGAGCACATCCCCTGTTTGGTCGTTCCCCTGAGGAAATCAGAGAAAACCCACCTACCATTGTTGATCTCATCAAAGTGCAAGAGACTCTTGCAAAGAATCAAACCGATATGGCTACAGCACAGAAGGAGCTATTTAATCAACTGAAGGCTCTCACTGATACAATGTCAGGGAAGACCCAAGGAAAAGGAAAAGAGAAAGAAAACTCCTCAGACGCTGATCCTGAGGTAATTTCGATTCATACAGTAGATGATGATGAATTCCGCAAAGCTGCAGACGATCCATTGGCGAAGGAGTCATCAAACTTCATCACACGGGAGGATTTGGAACGCCTTTTAGAGAACCGTGGAAAGGAAAAGTGGTGAGTGCCAAATATTGTATATATTTGCACCTTTTTATTGGCATTTAACTCATCATTCGTGCACTAACGCTCCATTTTATCCCATATTCTGTGTTTTCGTTGTTTTCAAGAATAAATACTTTTCTCAATTAATTTTGCATTTTTAGGTAATAAATAAAGTCTGGTTAACTCACGGAGCGAAAAGAGCAAAGAAACGGCAAAGACTCCTGCAGAAAGGCAGTGAAGATTGATATTTGCAAGAGCCGGATCAATTAAAAGTGGGCTTGAAGAGGAAGAATTGTTCTTAAAGAAGATATGGGCTTGGCATACCCAATGCCCAAAACCCTTACCCAAATCCATTTCCATTATCCATACCCATTTCCATGAGAGCCGTCAGATTGGATCCATCTCATCATCCAAAGGCCACCTCATCATTGTGCATCAAAATCCGAAGCTCCTGTAAAACACTATAATACCTAACTCCATCTGAAGCCGTCAGTTTTGTTGTATCTCATAATCCAACGGTCGCTACATACCTCTCCATCGTAGCCGTTCGATTCAATCTATATGGGATCATCCAACGCTCTTTACTCGCTGTGCATCAAAGTTCGCTACTCCCGCTCAACACCCAAATGCCAAACACCTACACCACAAACCAAACATCCCCTAACCCATTCTTCATCGACCTCTTCTCCTCTTCTCCCCAAATTCCTCTCTTCCCTATCACCTGCAACTTCCGCCACCACCATCTCCTGCCATCACTGCCACCACCAGACCTCGAACCACACCACCACCACAACCACCCGACAACTCCACCATCTCTCTACCTAGCCTAGGTGTTTCATCAAATTCACATCCCACTGACCTAGGGTGTGGAGTTGATGAGACGACTTGAGCTAGGGTTCACAGTTCACAAAGAAGAGAAGCAAAAGCAGCAGAACAAGTGGGAAGAACAGAAGAAGGTATGGGTCGAGGTGAAATCGCAAGTGGGTACGTCAAATTGAAAATCCCCAAATAAAATTTTAGGTTTTCAAAAATTAGGGTTTAGAAATTTGGGGATTCTGCACTGTAAATAGAACATGGTGTTTGTAATGTTAGGGGTATGCCTGGGTTAGCCAGAGCTCAACCCTAGATGCCCGGATTAGCCGGTGCACCAAGCTGTAGTAATTTATGTTTGTTTTCAGTAGTGTTATTATGTTCTAATTCAATAACTAGGGTTTAGATGAAACCTTAGCTTTCTGTTGTGTTATTCATACTAATTGTGTTGCTCTTGAATGCTTAAACTGTTAGGATAGTTTAAATATTAGTACGTCAATGCTTTGCTTTCACAGTGTATGCCATGTATCCATTGTAGTCAGGATAAAACTGTGTTGATTATGCTGCAGCTCATGCTTTAGAGACTATTGTTAATCCCTTGACTAGTTGTGCTTAATTAGACAGTTAGTGCTCCGGATTGATATTTTAGTTGTGATTGAATCATCCATTGGTGAAACACCTTAGGTAAGTAATAGACTTGACACCTCTACCTTATCTGTTAAAAGGACAAGAGTATGATAATCAGTTGAATACATAGTATGAGTTAATGGTGGATTCGACAATCCTAGTACCTTCATTCTCAGTGTTTACTCCCTGTGTTATTTGCATCTTTTACTTTTATTTATTTTCTGTTGTAATCCTCACCAACACCTTGTCGTATCGACACATCAAAACAACCCCCATTTTGGTTACTCTTTCTTGTTTAGAATCAGTTTAAGTGAGACCATAGATTCAGCTTAAGTGAGACCATAGATTCAGCTTTACACCTACCTTGTCCCTGAGGACAAAACCCTTCTTACCTCACTCACTACAACTGACCCTGTATACTTGCAGGTCTAGGTTGTAGGTTCTTTTAAAACCACACCAAGTTTTTGGCGCCGCTGCCGGGGACTCGGTAGCGGTGTTATTGTTTTTTTTCTTCCACTTTACTGATTTTTAATATACTGCTTGTATATATGTGTTAGATTTTTGGTTTTTCTGTTGTTAATAGTGTTAGATGTAACTAGTTTATTTGATCTGCCATTTTGTAATAGTTTAATAACATCATCATTCCACTTCATCTTAGCTGTAGTTTATCTGCCATTTTGTAGTTGTTAACTTAGCATCACTGCATTTTCATTTTCACTGCACTTTCATTTTCCCTGCATTCCACTTCATCTTGGCTTACTGTTTGTATATATATGTTAGCTTAACCTTCCATGTGTTAGCTTAGTCTGCCATGTAACATAGTCACCTCATTTGCATACTTAGCAAAAAGTAACCTTGTGTATATATGTGTTAGCTTTCTCTTTGTTCTGTCACCTGCATACCTGCAAAGCATCACTGCATCTGTGGCTTTGCCCATTATCTGTGGCTTTGCTCATTTTGTCATCGTCTGTAGCTTTGCCCTGCCATGTAACTACCTGCTTCCCAGTCTTGGCCTTGTCACAACTGCATCTGTTACTGCATTTGCTTGGAGTACTTGAGCATTAAGTCTGCATATTGACCATTGGGTCATTTTTGGTTCTATAACAAGTGCAACTGTGAAGTTTAACATACTGTGAATGCTTGAATATGTTGTTGTCATCTTGAATGCCTGAAATCTGTTGCTGTGAATGTGGTGTGGTGCTGTCAACTGTGAAATTTGCTGAAATTTAATGTTGTGAATGCCTGAGTTGTATGATGAGTTAGCAGTGTCATCTTGAATGCATGAAATTTGCTGCTGTGGGCTGTGAGCTAGCTTACTGCCACTGAAGAGGTGATCCTGTTGCTGTTGGAGTTGAAAGATTGAACAAGGCCCAACTGGGCTGTGCAACAAAAGAAAAGGGGATAAAATCCCAACTGGGCTTCCCTCCAAAAACAAGTAAGCCTGAACCCATTAGCAGAGCCCAACTGGGCCTTCTTTATTGTCTGTTGGGTTTATATTTTTTATGGGCTTGTAATATTATTTTAAACCCAACAGTGGGCTTGTGTTTTTGGACTTTTGGGCTTGTAATTTTAATTGGACTGTGGGCTTATAACTTTGAACATTAACTGGGCCTTGTACTCAAAACAGCAACTTTGGAACTTTGAGAACAGTGGGCTTAAAATCTTTGAAAGTCTATCAAGTTTTCCAATTTCAAAAACTCATGTTGGGCCTCCTGAAGATTACTGGGCTATGCTTTGGGACCTGTTAAAATACCAACTGGGCATGTTCAAACTTCATCCAAATTCACAGCTGTAGGCTGTTTTTCAAACTTCTAGTGGGTTGTGCATTCTCCCACCAATGTGGGCTTGCTCCCAATTTTAAAACCAAATTTTCTCCCAATAACCAAAATTTTTCTCCCACATTCAAACCAAATTTTCTTTTCAAACCCCAACAAATCCAAAAATTTTCAAAACCCATCAAAACCAATTTTTTTTTGAAAACAATGGGCGAGTATGTGAATAAACCCCGTAGTCTCCATGAATACATGTACTCTAACAGAATAAGTCAGTTATCATGTATCGTCTTACCCCAGACTGATGGCCCATTTGAACTAAACGCAAGCATGATACAAATACTTCATATATTTCGAGGGTTCGATTATGAGAATCCCTATAATCATGTAAGAGAGTTTGAACAAATTGTCCGGGCTATACAACCTGACTATATGTCTGAAGACTCTTTGAAATTGCGTTTGTTTACATTTTCTTTAAAGGAAAGAGCTAAAACATGGTTTTACAGTCTGAGACCGCAGTCAATCACCACTTGGGACCAACTCACAAATAAATTTGTCAAAAAGTTCTTTCCACATCATAGGACCATCTCTATTCGTCAAAGTATTAATTGTTTTTTCCAGTTAGATGGAGGGACACTTTTTCATTATTTTGAACGGTTTAATGATTTGTTGTTTGAGTGTCCTCACCATGGCCTTGAGAAGTGGAGACTGGTCGCCATTCTTTATGAGGGACTAGACTTTAAGTCTCGAGCCTTGGTTGAATCTATGTGTAATGGTGAGTTCATTGATAAAACTGTGGGCGATGCATGGTCATTTCTAGCTGAAGTTGCAGAGAAAACCCATCAGTGGGAAACCTATAGGGAAACTAGGACCATGCCACATGATATGGGTAATCACCATGAGTCAGATGTTGATTTTCCCAATGAGATTAATTCTGGATATAGTGTTTCATACCCTATTGCTGAAAATGTCAATCCATATTCACCTATTTTAGAGGCAGATGTATGGACGAAAAACACTAATGGTTTTGACAAAGTAGGATTTTCATGTATTTGTGATGATGATGATAATGATATTATGTTAGAAGAACATGTCTATGCTGAAAATGTTATGGAACCTTTGGGTTCAAATACATTAGGCTTTTCTACCCCGACCTTCATGAATGATGTTTCTTCTAGTATTCCATATACATGTGATGAGGCTACTGATTTAGATATTGTGCAGTTATCCTGTGAATAGCATGACTTAGGTGATGTTGAATCTTTTGTTGACACTAATGATCCTATGCATGAAAATATAGTTGATGTGTCTGATTCCATACTTAAGCCACAATATATTGCTTCTTTTGATGCTGATTTGGACATTTCGGATAACCATGATTCTGAATTTGGACTTGTGCAATTGTTTTGTGATGATAAGCATGCTACACAACTTGATTATGACTTAGAAAATGATGCTGATGTGACTGATAATATTGGTACTCTTGATCTCATGCATGTGAGAAACTTAGATGTCACCTTCCTACTTGAGTCACAATCTGATAGCCTTCCACCCAACCTAGATTTGGTTTGTAACAATATTGTAAAACCAACTTTTCTGAGAATACCTAATCTAGGCCTGGAACTGTGTGCCTCCCAAGTCCTCTTGGACTATTTTGCATCTAAATACAATACCTTTAAGGAGCCACAGTTGGAATATGCATGTTTGCCCGTCCCTAGCAAAGTCCATTTCGAGTTAGACCTTGTGCATGATGAACCCCAAAAACTGCGAGATTTTGTATCCAATAGTATATCTAGTGTAAAATCCAGGTTTAGGGGTAGCTCATTTGGTTTTTCACTCTCACTCGCATTTCAGTCCAACTATAGTTGTTTGAAACTGTCTATGTTTCAACACTTTGTCTTTTGGGTTGATCCTCAACTCTTTAGACTGTATGTATATAGTGAATTGTTTGTATATAATCTGGTAGGTAATGTTTAGTGGAATCATATGTTTCTTGTATATATTGTGCTGACCCAATTAATGTGAATTCAGTTGAGTTACTGTTGGGTTTTTCCTTGAATAATGGAGTTCAAAACTTGCTTTCGCCAATATCCGGTAATCTCTTTCCTTTTTCTACACTTAGCATCGTTCTCATGGTATGTGTTATAATCATGTTTATCTTTTGAAACATTGAGGACAATGTTTAGTTTAGGTTTGGGGGTGAAAAGTAGATACTTTGATAACATGCTATAATAGAAAAATAGAACTCTTTATTTTTGAAAAAAAAAAAAAAAATGAAAAAATCAAAATAAAAAATTAAAAAATTCGAAAAAAAAACATAAAAATGGAGCTCCTTTACCTTGAAATGTTGACTCTTGTGCATGTATGTAAACATAAGGATTCTTAGTCTAGATATTTAGGCACCCTGATTCTAGCACAATTCACATAGTGATAAGAAACTTGCACGCGCACGATCTACCAATACATGTATAGCCTCATCCTTGAGGTGTTCTATCGGAAGTCACGATTGCCAATCACTTTAGAATACTGAACGAAACTTGACTAGCTTGTTCTTTGGTTGGTTGGGATACAAGGTGGAGGTTACATTAAGAAAGACAACCATCGAATTTAACTGGGTGCATCAAAAAGGGCTACCTCTTGCAAAGTGTCATGTAATTTTTTGTTTCTTTTTGCTTATGTATCAAAAGAGTTACCATGTTGTAAATAATTTTTTTCAAAAAATAAAAAAATAAATAAATCAAGTATTTATCAATTCCATCCTCTCTTGTTCCAAAAATAAAAGAGAGTAGTCAATGTAAATAAGAGTCATGTAAAGAGTCATCTTTTGTGTTTTTGTGTTATAAGCAAGGAAGGGTGTATGCCATTGATGTACAACGTGAGTAATTGTGAAATACCTCCAACTCATTCACAATTCTCGTAAAGTCCGGACAGCTAGCTAGATGTCGACCTCGGTTCTTAGCCTGAGAAACTATCTCTTGGTGATTAGTAGTCATAACATCCGATCTTTCTTTACACATGTGTAGATACACTTTACACTCTTATCACATGTCTTTATTTGTTATCAGTGCTAGGATTGTGCCTTTGATAGCTAGATTGACATCTCCATTTTGCTGTGAGCTTCTACTGTCTTGCACATGTCACATTTCATGGAATCTGAGCTTATATTTTGTCCTAGAAATTTGTAGGTACGTTCTAAGCAAACCTTCACGAGACTTCAACTCGTCCACTAGGGACACTTAGTGGTTTAAAAGGCTTATTTCATTCGCTAAATGCAATCGAGAGACCAGCGACAGTGGTATAGGTAGGATTTCCTTAGTTTTGTTTTACTTGAGGACAAGTAAAATTCAGGTTTGGGGGTATTTGATGAGTGCCAAATATTGTATATATTTGCATCTTTTTTTTGGTATTTAACTCATCATTCGTGCGCTAACGCTCCATTTTATCTCATATTCTGTGTTTTCGTTGTTTTCAAGAATAAATACTTTTCTCAATTAATTTTGCATTTTTAGGTACTAAATAAAGCATGTTTAACTCACGGAGCGAAAAGAGCAAAGAAACGGCAAAGACTCCCACAGAAAGGCAGCGAAGATTGATGTTTGTAAGAGCCGGATCAATTAAAAGTGGGCTTGAAGAGGAAGAATTATTCTTAAAGAAGATATGGGCTTGGCATACCCAAGTCCCAAAACCCTTACCCAAATCCATTTCCATTATCCATACCCATTTCCATGAGAGCCGTCAGATTGGATCCATCTCATCATCCAACGGCCACCTCATCATTGTGCATCAAAATCCGAAGCTCCTGTCAAACACCATAGTACCTAACTCCATCTAAAGCCGTCAGTTTTGTTGTATCTCATAATCTAATGGTCGCTACATACCTCTCCATTGTAGCCGTTCGATTCAATCTATATGGGATCATCCAACGCTCTTTACTCGCTGTGCATCAAAGTTCGCTACTCCCGCTCAACACCCAAACGCCAAACACCTACACCACAAACCAAACAGCCCCTTACCCATTCTTCATCGACCTCTTCTCCTCTTCTCCCCAAATTCCTCTCTTCCCTATCACCTGCAACTTCCGCCACCACCATCTTCTGCCATCACTGCCACCACCAGACCTCGAACCACACCACCACCACAACCACCCGACAACTCCACCATCTCTCTACCTAGCCTAGGTGTTTCATAAAATTCACATCCCACTGACCTAGGGTGTGGAGTTGATGAGACGACTCGAGCTAGGGTTCACAGTTCACAAAGAAGAGCAGCAAAAGCAGCAGAACAAGTGGGAATAACAAAAGAAGGTATGGGTCGAGGTGAAATCGCAAGTGGGTACGTCAAATTAAAAATCCCCAAATCAAATTTTAGGTTTTCAAAAATTAGGGTTTAGAAATTTGGGGATTCTGCACTGTAAATAGAACATGGTGTTTGTAATGTTAGGGGTATGCCTGGGTTAGCCAGAGCTCAACCCTAGATGCCCGGATTAGCCGGTGCACCAAGCTGTAGTAATTTATGTTTGTTTTCAGTAGTATTATTATGTTCTAATTCAATAACTAGGGTTTAGATGAAACCTTAGCTTTCTGCTGTGTTATTCATACTAATTGTGTTGCTCTTGAATGCTTACACTGTTAGGATAGTTTCAATTTTAGTACGTCAATGATTTGCTTTCACAGTGTATGCCATGTATCCATTGTAGTCAGGATAAAACTGTGTTGATTATGCTGCAGCTCATGCTTTAGAGACTATTGTTAATCCCTTGACTAGTTGTGCTTAATTAGACAGTTAGTGCTCCGGATTGATATTTTAGTTGTGATTGAATCATCCATTGGTGAAACACCTTAGGTAAGTAATAGACTTGACACCTCTACCTTATCTGTTAAAAGGACAAGAGTATCATAATCAGTTGAATACATAGTATGAGTTAATGGTGGATTCGACAATCCTAGTACCTTCATTCTCAGTGTTTACTCCCTGTGTTATTTGCATCTTTTACTTTTATTTATTTTCTGTTGTAATCCTCACCAACACCTTGTCGTATAGACACATCAAAACAACCCCCATTTTGGTTACTCTTTCTTGTTTAGAATCAGTTTAAGTGAGACCATAGATTCAGCTTTACACCCACCTTGTCCCTGAGGACAAACCCTTTCTTACCTCACTCACTACAACTGACCTTGTATACTTGCAGGTCTAAGTTGTAGGTTCTTTTAAAACCATACCAACAAGACCCCACATGTCCATCGTCACCAGCCTCCATACCCTGCTGCTACGCAGAGGATTCCTCTTCCAAAAGGTTATATCTCTCCAACCTTTACTTTGTACGATGGAACCGACAATGCTCGGGAACATGTTTCTCGGTTCCTGGAATCTTTGGGTGAACATGAGCATAACCATGTTGTTCGCCTCAAAGAATTTTCAAAATCCTTGAAAGGGAGAGCATACACCTGGTACAACAACATCGCACCAGGAACTATCAACGGTTGGGGAAAATGGTTAATGCTTTCTATAGGAAGTATTTCTTCACTTTAGAGAAAATTACCCTCTCTGATCTCGTAAGGATGTTTCAAAGGAAGAACGAACATCCTAACGATTATGTGAAAAGGTTCAAATTTCAAGCGTTGGATTGGCATGATCCGAACGTCACGGAGCAGCAACTGGTAGACTTGTGTATCAACGACATGATCCCGGTCTACAGAGCTTTATTGGAAAATATCCGTTTCCAGACCTTCTCAGAGCTTCATGAAGCGGCGAAGAGATCGGCAACTACTGCACCCGCTTTACTGGAAAGAACAAAAGCTACAAAGGCTGAAGAACCGCGAGACACCTCGAGGTAGCAGATGTCTGATCAAGAAGCAGTAAAACCTCCAGCCTTCCACAAAAACTGTTGCATAAGGGAGCAAACGGAAAGCCAAACCGCCGCGCAAGCATACCTCAGCTCCTTCAAAAGCACAAAGGAAGGATAAGCAAGATGCACAAGCCTCTGACTAACGCACAAGAGTTCCTGATCAAGAAGCACCTAACTTTTCTTTTTCCATTAAAGAGGTGATCGAACTCCTGGATGTCTGGGTCCAAGATGGTGCAATCAAGTTGCCATATTTCAAGAAAGAACCAACTGAAGAAGACATGGAAAGTCCTCATTACTGCCGCTTCCACAGGTTCGTCAATCATTCCACAAACGACTGCGGAGTTTTGAAGCACATTTTCAAAGAGAAGGTTGATCCACAATAGCTTCAACTGGGGACTGAATGAGTACACAAGAATCCTCTCCCAGTCAAAACCTTACACTCTCTGAACAACCTATCAAAGAGGAAGTTCAATCCTTGGTCGAACATTAATTAAGTTATCTGTCAAAGGCATAAAAGAGAGACATGTTCACAATACTGAACCACATCGTGTCAAGAAGTTCATTCCGAAAATACTTCTTGAGCTTCCAATCACAGACCAAGATATGTACGACTGGGGACTGCTTACCACAGTCAATCTCAGAAGAAACGAATTTGGAAGAACGTTGATCGATGCTGACACCTCCATCAACAAAATTCCACTGAAAACCATCGGATCCACATGCATCACTCGACAAGAAGATACTCATGCTCCATATCAATCAGAGACCTTGAAGGTGCGCATGAAAATACTTATGGCTACATCATTCTTAAAGTGAACATAAGTTCAACCTGAACAGAAACCAAGTTTCACATAATCAATCAAGAAGATCCAGGATATGACATGTCCTTCAGACGAGCGTGGATCCATGCTGAAAAGATGAGTACTTACAAAGCGCCTTTGGCTACACATCTCTCCAAAGAAGAAAGTTATAATCCAGAAGATTTGACGGACATTCCTTCATCAGAATACTTTGAGTAATTTCGACGAGGTTGAAGCAAAAACCTGCAAAATATGCATATACATTCATCAAGAGGTTCCGCTCTCAGGCAAGTCTCATTCCATGTCTATGTCATTTATTTTCCCACATGTTATCCTAGCATGGGGACTTAATTATGCTAGCAACTCTACAAGACGTTATGAATGGTAGCTTCACCGCATTAGTATTTTACCAAGTGGTTGAATCTGACGTTTCTCCGAATCAAGCACTGAAATATTCATTATTGACGTCCAAACATGGCAAAGAACACTTTGGGCATTTCTCCTGCAAGTCCATGTGTTCCACAAAATCAGAAATCTCTGGTGTCTGCACAAGTGTCGAATCCCACTACTGCAACAAAAGGGATGTTGAATCAACAGAAGATACTCCAGGGCCGAGACGATCAAACCCCTAAGACATTCGATGCTTAAGGAATATACGTTTCAACGCTCAAGCATCTAAAAAAGCCATCAAATTGTACTCCCAATCAAAGAGTACAGCTTCAGCACAAATATCTCGACGATGACACATTGATTCAACACCAGCACGATCAAAGTGTAACTAAACGATAAGTCTTCATTATCCCATGATAAGACTTCTGAAGCATATGCAACATCATGGATGACGCTAACTCCTTCAATATACACCGGGAAACTTGAGGTGATTCCGTGAAACTTCATCAACGGGTTTTCGCTATGTCACAAGCCCCTGCATGATTGAGGAACTTTCTCTCTTCACCAATCACATCCAGTATGAAAACTCTTGATGCCATCTACCGCAACAATGTCGACTCACTGATAAAGCCAGTTTGTGGTAAATTTATGCTTTCAGGAGCATTCAGGTTGAACTCTCAGTACACCTCGGACGCTCAACTCATCAACTAGTTCGTGAATGTAAAAGGCTCACTGGATTAAGTAGCAAAGATTATATCTATAATCATGGTTCTAGCCTTTTCGGTCTTTGGAGCAACTTCATCCATCTTCTTCAACACGGCATCACTGGTGGTGAAAGGAGTGTCACCTTCCACTTCTTTCCTGATAGCATTAATCTTTTGACGAAGCCATTTCATATTGAAGCTAAGTTCTTCAGCTTTCTTCAAGTTGTACTCCCAATCAAAGAGTACATCCAGGGTGACAGTATTTCCAGCTGTGATGCGGATATCATTTATAACACGCAAGATGGCTTCTACTTGCCTCGTCAAGAAATAACAATGCTCCGGATCCTTGGTAACTACGATGTGCCCATACGTCTTCCACGGTTTCTTGTACATAACAACATATCTAATGGGAACGCTAAATTCACCAACAAACCTTCGATATGGGAGTATCTCACCAAATGAAGGAGTAAAAGCAGTCCCTGCGTTGGGATACTCATGCACTATTATCAGGTTCTCAGTCGCTGGAGCAGCGTCAGCAATCATAGGAACAACTTCGGTTGAAGCAGCTTCTTCCATTCTCGATTCGGGTTCCGCCATCCCACGCAAAATTGGAGCTTCAGTCACCTCCATGGCATCAACGACAAGCTTTCCATGACCTTGAGGTACAGGGATGGATGTCTCATTATCAACGGATCCATAGTTTCTCAAGTCATCATTGTTGGATCTATTATTCCCAACTTCAGCATTTGGCACCTAATGTGAATATTACATGGGATTAGAATGATTCAAGCGTGGAAACCCAACACAACCATAAAATTCAGAATATAAGTGAACTAACATCATCTAAGTTCCTTATTATACACCCAAGACATTCACAAATAGTGTAGAAGTCATGAAACACGTTTTCAAACAAGCTCAGTTGAAGAGATTTTACACTGCCATGTATTCAACGGAGAACTGGGAGCAATTTATAAGTAATTTAAGGTTGTGTCATATACCATTATCTTCGTATGGATGTTTGCTACAACATATCAAAATTTCATAGCAATCGTATGAACGAGATAACAGATGTTGCAAAAACATCGGACAACATGCAATCTGAAAAAGTTCTGAAGGTCTCCTGGAAGTTCACTATTTCGCCTTTTTCAGGCCCTAAACATGCTCAAACTTCAAAGAGCTTTTCTGTTAAAGCTTGTAAATTTCCTGGGCTTGAAGATACATATGCAAACCGAGAAAATCTGACTTCGGACGAGGATTCTACAGCGTTTCTAGTAAAATATGAAGTCTGAAATTTTCTGGTGACGTATTTCGGCAAAGTTATCCATAAATTCACATGGATTTTCATTCATTCATTCACGAATCATAGATATCATACTTCTTTGAAGAAATTACAGGAGATATACTTACTAAGGGAGTCTCTAAATCATTTGAAGCCTCGACAATGCCAGAATCTCCGTTGACAACACCACTATCTCCATTCGATTCGGGATTTCGGGAATTCTCCATATTCCCATGTCCCAAAGAAGAGTGCGCTTCATCAACATGCTTCTTATTTACAATGGTTTCTTCCTGGATTCATCAAAAAAAATTATTATTATTTCATTCAAGGAGATGTCTTGATCACCTGCACGAAAGAGATATTTACATCGACTTCTTCATCAGTACTGGATTCCTGAATTGTTCGCCTGGGAACAATTTGAAGACCGTCAGTCGATGGAGAAAAGGTCTGAAAAGAAATAACAAAACCTTGGTCTCGTGATCCTAATTGCACGGGCAGAAAAAAGTCATGACACAAGGAGCGCTAACAACTCACCAAAGAAACGGTTGGGGACTGCACGTCATTTGCTAACATCCTGTAGTCCTTACTTATGGGTGCTCCGCCCCGAAGACTTTCTTCCATTTCCGAGGGGTATACATTGATCTGAAACCTCACTACCCGATCATCCTGTGGTATAGTTGATAAAATAACCAGGAGTACAACTCAGTATGAAGGATCTCTCACCATCACTCAGAGGTCCCAGAAGTACCATTCTCGAAGCTGCACCCACGGAGATGTCATCCCTGGAAACATCGTCTTTGAAAGTGTCATCATGGGAATCAGTCATTCTTGCAAAGTGGTTGTGACAGATGCATAACATTCAGCGCATCATTCAAAGCGCAGGATTCAACAAAACAACGAATCATGGAATAAAGATGCTCACATGTCTGCAAAAATGGTAACTTTCAACTCTTACCTGTTTACGATTCCACTAACAGTACATGAGTTAATACTTCAAATCTTGCTCGTTCCTTCAAACCTGCTAAGACGAGCAAAATTCTGACATGATTTTCATAAAACCGTGAACAACCCACATAAATTTTACAATGTGAACATTCACTGGTTTCTCAAAATATGGACAGACGTCCATTCTACGATTGTGAAAACTCACATATAGAAATTATTTTACCATATATAATGGTCTACATTCAACAATTGTTCAAAATCAAAACATGATTTTACAAACTATATAAATATTTAACGTGAAACTCACGTAAATTGGAAAATATATCTATATATTTTTGCTCCCTCGCACGAGCATCTGTCTCTGAAGCGAGAGTATATTCTCAAAGATTTCTGAAAGCTCGAGATAAAATTTTTTCATGAAAGCTCAAAAAAAAAATTATTACTAACAGACGCACGTCTATTTAAAAAAAAAACACTTTTCTCTCGTACGAGCATCCACCTTTGAAACGAGAGTTTATTCCACTTTGTGAAATCTCACATATTTAAAAAATAAAATTTTGTTTTTCGTGAAAGTTCATAGACAAAATTTTTATCATTAGACTCAGGTCTATTTTGTTGTTTCTTAAACTAACAAACGAACGAGCGTCCGCGCTAAAACAGATTCCTTTCTTAGGCCCGACCCGCGAATCCTAAACGACCAAGGTTCCATCACTAAATCAGCGGTGCTACCACTTTATGATCATCAAACGATGCTCCAATCATGACATTGAAGACTTCATCAAGTCGTGGTTTGCTCATGCTCTCTAAATCTGGTAACGTCTCAACTTATGACTAAGCTCAATCACTGGTATTATTATTTATTGCCGAAAAATCACCATTTTATGCTGACTGAGGAACACAGCTTTCCTCATTAAGCAGGGGACTTAATATAGATGGTGGATTTTCGACAAGGGATAAAATCATAAACTCATAATTATACGAAGATCTGATCCAGCAATCAGACGTGAGTATTGAGACACGGATCTCTCATCGAATTCTCAACGGAGAGTACTTTCTCTCAGAGTACATGTAGATATGTAGTCTCACGACTGAACAACGACATATCTCATGAATACTGAACACTTTCAGTGATTATTTCTATATAGTATTACGAGATGGACAGATCCTAGACATCTTGCTCTGCTAGTATAGAGCGATAACGTCTTCAGGAACAAACAACGAGTTTACCCTGACTATATAAAGGATATGACTTACCGACAAGCTCATATCGGGATAATTAATGCTCCTAGACAGCTTGCTCTGCTAGTATAGAGCCACAAAGTTAAATATTCCTAATTAAGATTAATTCTGCCGTGACATTCACTACTGAATTCCCAGAATAATCTATTATTGCTCCTATTCCATGGTCGAATCCACGACTGGTCCCATGGAATGGCGATAATAATTGCTCCTATTCCATGGTCGAATCCGCGACTGGTCCCATGGAATGACAATAAACAATTGTTCTGATTCTATGATCGAATCCACGGCTTGATCTCATATAATAACAATAACTATATTATCTCATTGCTCCGATTTCATGATCGAATCCACAACTGGTCTCATAAATGATAATAGATAAATCTTAATTACTCTGATTCTATGGTCGAATCTACGATCCCATGGAATGGTAATGCTCACTTTATTATTCTGAATTCGTAATCGAATCCTCAGCTGATCTTATGAATTAATAATAAACATCTTATTACTCAGTTTTGTGAATTATTATCCACCGAATTCCATAATTAGTAATAAATAATCAACAACCGGGCGTCTGAGCTACCTCTAAGTAAGCCCCGATTCAAATGGTGAAGGTGTATTCAACGACGATACACTAACAGTCACCGCACGAACGAGTATTTCAAAATACAATGAAACGATGAACCTATGCAAAATAGGGAAGAAAATAATAAATAATTAAAAATATTGACCAGGGTGCTGGGAGCAAGGACACACGACCGACCGACCGTGTCGTGGTCAATCCCACGCCAGTTTTATATTTTTAATGCATTTTTATTATTTTCCATGATTTGATGAAAATTCTCTCATTTTATCAAATCTCCTTCGTCTTGAGGAAACTCCTCGGTTTCATGGTATTTTCATAAATTCGTAAAAAATAATATAAAATTAAGAAAAGAAGTGTGGGGCGTGACCGTTGGCCAACCGGCCATGCCTTGGTCCCAGTCGGCCCCACACCTCACGGTTCCTCATTATTTTATTATTATTATTATTATTTCTCTAATTTCATGAAAAAACTCCTTGATTTCATGGTATTTTGCACAAATCATCAAATAATAAATAAAATTATGAAAACTTGTGGGATCGGACCACTAGCCGGCCGGCCATGTCCTAGCCGGTCCCACACGCCCCTTGTTTTATTATTTTATTTTTCCTTGAATTCATCAAATTCCTTGATTTCATGGTATTTCTCTCAAATTAGGAAAAATTCCCTCAAATCGTGAAAAATACTTAAAAAAATATAAAAAAATTATGAAAACTCGTGGGATGGGGCCCCTAGCCGGCCGGCCACGCCCCCACGGTCCCACACGCCCGTGTTTTTATTATTTTAATATTTTTTGCTTCCTCGAACTCATGAAAACTCCTTCAATTCATGGAAACTCCATAAATTCATCAAATTTCTTAAAATTCATGAATTCTTCATAAAATCATCAAAAATATTATAAAATTAAGGAAAATGGCTTCACGGGACCGTGGTCACGACCGGACGACCATGCTTTGGCTCGGCGGTCCCACGCCTCCTTATTCCTTATTTTATAATTATTTTCCATCATCTCATGGTGTTTTCCTCAGTTTCGTCGAAACCCTAATTTTGGCATATTTTCTCGAATGGATGCTCAATTGCACGCCAGAAAATATCAAAATTCTCAGGACTGAGATGCGGATGCCTTGGGGACACGAGCACACTATCTTGACCGACCAAGATTGGCTCTTTGGCTTACAGAAGCCGGTCCCATCAAGTTTCACAGTTTTGACCTAATTTGCACAATTGCACGTATTAGGTCCAAGACTCTTCCAAACACTTTGGATTTTAATGAAGTGGTCATCAGACGGTCACGTGACTACCCAGGGCCGGTTTCATGACCCCATGGTCGGTCCCTCACTCCGTCATAATTAATTAGGTTTTCTCACCTAAGGCTCATACAAGCAGTTTCGAATAAATGATTAAACCAGCATTCAATCATTCTTTCACCAACAAATCGTCAACTCTTCAGGAGTTCTTTGTATTTGCTCACGTGAGCATATGGACACTACATGGTTGATCCACGGTCCCATGTAGTCGCTCCCTCCTTCGTCCCATGGTTAAACTTCTGAAGAACCATGAATTGATCATCAATTGATCGAATTAGGGTTTCTGAATCCAAGGATCATCATTCCAGATTCCAACCTTAATAATTTTACGACGACCTCATGGTCATTAATTTTATTAATTATGATGGTTCAGTGACCAGTATTTTAATTAAAAATTTTGGTACGCTGCCAATAATCCATCAGATGAGCAACACATGCTCATACGATCAAATATTCAACAATTCATCACATGAGCAACACTTGCTCAGATGATAAATATTTTCTCAAACCAAGGAATATCAATACTTGCTCACTTCATCGTAAGAACTATACCTCTGTCTCATGACATGTTCAATTCATGAGTTTCAGAACATCATGTTTAACTCAGCAACTACATGGACTCATCGTCCCATCAAACCACGAAGTCATCAATTGACTAACATACCACGAGATGTCAATCGTGTCACTTTGGGGGGATATCACTTAGGGTTTTGGTCTGGCGGTCTACGGCACGTGTGTTCAAACACACGATGGAATGTGAGCAAGTCGTGCAATCAGTTGAAGGAATTCACGAGGTAGTGGGTGGAAAATTGACCAAGTCTCCACACGTTGAGCAACTGGTTTCAAACACGATCTCCACTTCCCCACTCCTTGACTCCATCAATTGTCACACTTCACGGAATCATGGTGTCTAAAATTCCAGCAATATAAATAAGTCTCTGAATCATGATTGAATCATCAGCATCAACATTATCATCAATCTCACGTCTCATCGACAACACGAGATCATCAAACTCATCAATTGAACAATTACTCTCAATTGAGCAATTTCAATCATTCAAAGCTTATCATATTCAGAATTCACACACCCACAATCTTTGATTACCATTGATTCCACACATTTCCCAGCTTCCCTCCTACAGATCAACCCATCCTCTCTTGTGACCGAATTTACTTTGGAACGGTCATTGTCTTGATTTAGGCCAGAGTACTACAGATTAATCTCTCGAATCTAAAGCAACCTCTTTGCAGCGGTGCATCTGTGTGAGGTTTAGCATTTTGCTCGGTTCGAGGAGTCTCCTCCGTACGGTCGTCTCCTCAATTCCTTAAAAACCATCAAATCGTTTTTCCCCATCCACAAGTTCATTTCCTTTAGCATATATCCAGAGATGAAGAAATTTTGCACCATCTTTAAAAGGTCAGGTCCAATGGTTTCCCAATTATCTTTAAAGAAATTTGGAGGGAAACCATTTGGCCCTGGAGCCTTATTCCCTTCCATTTCAAATATAACACTTTTGATTTCCTGAGGCATATGAGTTTCAAGGAGTTTTTTGTTATCTTCCTCACTGATAACTCTAGGAATTAGATTTATCATTTCCATGTTGAGAGTTGGATTGGAAATAGTTGCAATTTCCTTGAAGTGATCTGTGAAGCAACTTGATATAGAAGTTCTGTCATGCAATCATTTCCAATTTTTACTTTTGATAGTATCCACCCTATTTCTTATATATCTCAAGATGGTTATATTTCTCCAATCGGAAGTTCATAAACTTAAACAATAAATCAATAAGGAATGCAATCTTTGCAAACCGTGGCTATATTGTTCATGAATTTATTCAAGTGAATCAAACTGATTTTGTTTCAATTGTGTCTATTCATAAAGACCTAAGCAATTGAACAAATCTTCAACTAATTCTTATAAGTCATTTGAACTAGTTATGTGAAGAAGATGAATACGGTTAATATGAAAGTGCTCATATGGCTAACCATTGGTTAACTACTAGTGAACCAACTAAGTGTACACGTTTAGGTATGGTACTCAAACCTAAATGAAATACATTTCATTTGTGAGTGACAAGATATTAGCTTGGTTAAATCAGGTTTTTCATCTAACGGTGAATATTAAATGCTTTGTTACCAAGGTAACTTGGATTGCAAACCCTGATTTGAAAACTATATAAAGGAGACATCTAGCAACTGGAAAAACTAATCCCCACACCTGATGTGTGATAGTTGGTTTTTTTAGATTCGGTTCTCCTTTAACATTAGGTTTCTTCTCGAGACCCTGTAGGTTAACGACTAAAAGACTTCATTGGGATTGTGAAGCCAGACGAAACTACTTCTCTTGTAGTTGAGCGACCTGATCTTGCCATTTTCTATCGTACGAGTTCAATTGAATAATTGACTTGAGATTATATCTCCGATAGGGAAAGATAAAAAGAAATCACAAACATCTTCGTCTAATCGTTTGGATTCCGCAATATCTAGTTTCGCTACCATACAATTTAGATTATTGTGAGGTGATTCATAATTCTAGGCTGTTCTTCAGGAATATAAGTTCAGGTTATCAACTGGTTCATGTTCACCTTGATTTTATCAAAATACGGAACAAAACTCTTAGGTTTATCTGTGGGAGACAAATTTATCTATCATCATAGACTTTTTTGTGTGATACAGATTTGTTTATTAAAGTCTTCGACTTTGGATCGTAGCAACTCTTGGTTGTGGGTGAGATCAGCTAAGGGAATCAAGTGCGTAATATCCTGCTGGGATCAGAGACATAAGGAGCACAAATGTACCTTGAATCAATGTGATATTGATTAGGGTTCAACTCCAGTCCAGACCGAAGTAAGTTTGTAGTAGTCTAGTGTCTATAGCGACTTAATACAATGTAGTGTTCAATCTGGACTAGGTCCCGGGGTTTTTCTGCATTTGTGGTTTCCTCGTTAACAAAATTTCTGGTGTCTGTGTTATTTCTATTCCGCATTATATTTTGTTATATAATTGAAATATCACAGGTTGTGCGTTAAGATCGATCAATTAGAATATCCAACCTTTGGTTGTTGATTTAAATTGATTGACACTTGGATATTGGTGTTTGGTATCATCCAAGTTTATCTCTCTAGTATTTCATAAAGACTCGCAGATTTCCATTTGCTTGAGTAAAGATCAAATCGAGAGATTGAGATATTAACTTTTTGATATACTTTTATCTAGATTGAGTTTGACTGTCTAGTTGATTCTCTAGAAAGTATTGGAGTTAGTACATACAGATTGCTAATCAAAATATTGGGTGAGGTTGTTAGACCCCCGCTTTTTCAGAACCCTAATAATTTTGTTGCAGGATTTCTAAATTCTTTGTTTCTCGAATAACTCTGGGGTTTATTGGTCAGATTATGTTTGTTTTGGTGTGTTTGATTCTAGGTCTGTGTTGGTTTTCTAAGATTTATGTTTAATTACCTGATCTTATTGCATTTTGGGTTTAGTTTTGAGGTTTTTTTGGAAGTTTGGATTTGGGTTACGATTTGCATGAAAGATTTGTGATTTGTTTTGTTAATATTGAGGGTTTTCTGATGTGGGTTTTTGTTTTTGAAAAGTTAAGCACTATGGATTTGAAGAGGAGTACAACTTATGGAGTATAAATATTGTGTCTCATGTCTTTCCAAAGTTTGTTTCTATTACTTTACCATGTAATATTATTGGCTGGTCTCACAATAAGTTGTTTCCTGTTGGTATCTCATTATGAATTAATGAAATTGCTAGTCAGTAATTTGAAATTGTGATATGTTTGCATGTTTGAACTAGTGCTTAGTTAATGACTGCACAACTTTGGGTTGTTAAATTCTGTTATTTCCAATCCCATCTTGAGAGAAACCACCTTCAACAATGGCAGAGGGTAAACAATGTCATATGGAACTTAGAGTTGATGTGAAGAAGTGGATAACCTCTTACTTGCATTCCCATGTAAAGAGGTGTAATCGGCGTCGCGTTAAATAAGCTTCTACATGTACTGGATTTGATTTAGTTTCGAATGTTAATGTTTTTATCCTCCAGACACTGCGAATGTTGTTTCTTTGGAATGTTAATGTTAATGTTTTACACTCCAAGTGTTTTTTGTGTGTTATTTTAATTTTTATGAATTGTCAGTTTTCTGAAACTACATAACATCCGGTTAACCGGAATCCGCTGGAATAAACCGAAACAGGCTAGAACCATTAAGAAACTGAACCCATGGTTAATGGTTGGTTAATGGCAAGATTTTTAGAAACCGATACTAATGGTTTCGGTTTTGGTTTGGCTGGAAACCGAGCCGAAACTGGCCATGTACAACCCTAGTTACAGTTGTGTTCTTTACGTCTCTTGAACCTCTCAAGATTCTACACAATTGATTCCTTTAGCTGAGTCCTTTACAACCTAAGAGTTGCTTCAGCCGAAGTGAAGACTTTTGATACCAATCTGCCTCTAACAGATAAGCGTATTTCATTTCTGTTAATTAGATCAAAGATCAAGGTGAGGAGATCTGTTTTCAATAGACAAAGCTAGCAACCTCACAAATATGGAACTTACGACTCCCGAAGAGCAGCCTAGATTCTTAACCTCCTCTCAAGAACAATCTTCGAAAGATCAATTAAGATTAGTTTTCAGATATCTATCTTGAGGAATTACAAAGTCTGAGACGAAGAGAACTTTGTGATTACTATTTATCTTTCCTGAAAGAGATTACGAAACCTAAATAATAGAAAAGAAAGATCAGGATACATTAAATATCAAGTTAAAGATAGTCGGACCAAACTTCACGAATCCCTAAAGTAAAGTCTTTTAGTCATAAACCTAAATATGTTTCTCTGAGGAAACCTAGGTTTATAGATGACGAATCTAGAATCAACTAGGACACAAAGTGTTATGGATTGAATTTCCCAGTTGAAAAAGCATCTCTATTTATAGATTTTCAAGGACCAGGGGTTGCTTAGAATTTAAGCTAAGATAACTTGAGAATCAAGCAAACACTTTTAGGTCTTGAAAGTATAAAAGAAGAATATACACTAGGAACCAGTTCTGGAACCGTGTATAATGATTCTTCGGTTTGGAAAGTATTCCAAAGAACTAAAGCAACTTGATGTTCATTTAAACACCTAAGAATTTAATCATGATGCACACACATAAGTGTTTGAGTGATTAATGAAGTCTTATGTTTGAGAGAGTTTTAGCAATACTAAACATTTTTTTTAAACTCTTTGAGCATCTGCTAAAATCTTAAAGTCTTTAAAGTCTTAGAACTAATATTGTTAAATATCATTAGACATCCCTGTTCCTCAAAGGTTTCATGCGTTCCAAGAGGTCCCAGGTTTAAGTCTCTGATGGCGTAATATTGCAGAATTTGACAGGGAAGGTAGAGTTAGCTTGCCTCCCTTGCGACATAATCAACCCCCATATCCGTTTCGGCTCCCTTGTCTAATTCCTCATGAGGCTCGCTGGTAGGCTAGCATGGAAACCTGTTCAACTAATGCAGTAGTACAATGATGGAGCTTAGCTTGTTAGGCTTCCAACTAGTTTCTTGTAATAATACTCTTTATCCAATAATAAAATAAATTTATATATATATTGGACATCTTTGCTTATAATCATATTTTGAGATTTTTAACAAGACAAGCTTGACTCGAAACTTCTTCTTTGTAAATCTACTATAAGGCATACAACACCGTCTCAAAAAGATAAAATGGTAGATATAGTGAGTAAAATATAATGGTTTAGTCTTCACGTACCTGATACATAAGTTCTCAAAATATCTTCATGGATCTTCAGTCCTCAAGGGTGATGTATGATACTCAACTACCAAATTCTAACCTAGTCCAAGGCTTGACTTAGTAGACTAGAATCAAGATATAGTTTTTATCATCTAACATTAACAACAAGATTGAGATAGCAAAACTTGTGGGTTCAACCAAACATTTCTCTAACAGGTGCAAATTATGATAACCTGAAAAAGGTTTTCCTACCTTAACATGGGGAAGAAATACTACCATCCGAAGATAGCACATATTATGTCGACAAACCTAGGCTTTATCTCTTAAAATCAGGGAGATGATATACACCAAAGGGTTGCAATGAGCAATGTTGACAACTAAATATGTTATCTGATTAAGTTTTTATCATGATCAGCTTAAGTTTTGACTGCCACTAGAATTAGTGTGAAACAGGTATTAAGATGCGAAACACTAAAGTAGAAAACTAGAATTTAGTCGCACACACTTTGTTTCATCATTAAAAGAAAAATTGATATGCTGAGGAAATAAACGGGTCAACTTCTGGCGGATGATTGTTTTCAAGGATTCTAGAGTTGTGTTGATATCAGCATGATGAGCTAAAAGTCACAGTAATGAATTACAACTATTGAACTCACAAAAGACATTTCAAACTGCAAAGACAAAAATAAGTAACCACAACCAAATCAAAAATCTCTGCATACTTTAGAAAAAAACACTGTAATCTCATGCTAGCTAATTTCATCACAAAAATTCAAAATAAATGATAACAATAACATTTATTCCCATTCAATCTAAATTTCAACCGAAAATAAAATGAACAACAAAATTGATTTAAATCTCGATCGGGAAAAGATTAACATTAATCTAACAGAACTGAATCTCAAAATCGATTCAACAAAAAACCTAATGGAAATAAAAAATCAAAACAAAATCAAAGATCAAAACAAAACTTAAAGCTAAAAAACTCGCGTAAATCTATTCATGCAAAGATTCGGTGAAAAAATATCTAAAATATGCGAAAACCCTAAGGAAACAACAAAGATCCTAAGTTATACAGAATGTAGTTAGAATCGAACAAGATCGTGATTAAAAAAAAAGAATGTAGATAAAGTGAACAAGATCAAAATAAACTTCTAGCTTCAATCCGTTGTCCATGAAAATTCTATCTAATGTTTTTGATAAATCTGAATTTGTAAATTTATTGTATTACATTTGCTAGTTTAATAATATTTCTTTTTCCATAAAAAAATACCTCTAACTTTGATCCTTGTGAAAAATATACTCTCAGCTCCCCCGCTTCGATGCTCAACAGAAATGAAATTAACATGGAAGGTAGAGTTAGTTTGCTCCCTTGTGACACAATTTCAGCCCCCATCCGCTTCGGCTTCTTTGGCTAGGTTACCCATGAGGCTCGCTGGTAGGCTAGCACAATAACCTGTTCAGTTATGTAGTAGTATGTCGTTGGAACTTAGCTTGTTAGGCTTCCAATTAGTTTCATGTAATAATCGTTATCCAATAATATAAGGAATAAAAAATGAAAAAAAAAATAGAAACGAAAAACATAAAGATTTCACTTTAATTGGTGTAGGCAGGGCCCGGGGGTGCACAAACCATGCCGAAACGGTGATCCGAACCGAGCCCAAAAAGAACGGGGGCGAAACCGAGGCCCAACAGTTTGGTTAAGCAGTCAGTTTCGAAGAACCGACATATGTCGTTCGGATCGGTGGGCAGAATCGATCCAAAACCGATCCTGGTTAGATATATCAGAACCGTTGATTGAGTATATAAAACCCTACCCCTAATTCTTCTTTCTTTCCTTCTTTCTTCTCCTCCTCCGCCTCCTGCCCCTTCCAACTGCTAGAGAACACCACAACCTTCTTCTACTTTTTAAAAATCATTTGTAATTCTTCACCAGAAGTTGAACCATTACTACCGTTCTTATTAGAACCATCAGTAGGATCCAAATGATGAAATAGATTGTAGAAGTTGGTGATTATATTTTAGAAAATTGTGGTGAGATTTGTTCTTTTTTTCATGGTATTGAATCCAAATAGTTTGTATTCAGATATGGATTGAAGTTTGATTTTAAATTTAAAGAGGTTAATTTTTTTAATTTTACTTTTTAATAAAATGTTTCTGTAAGTTAAATAGTGTCATTTGATTTTTAAGGGTTTGATTTGTGGAATGGCATTGCAGGTTATAGCTGATAAAGGAATTCAGTAGCTTTCTACAACTTTCAGTTTCAATGTTCTTGTAAGTACAATTTAAGAAGTTGTTAAACCAAGCATTTTTGTGGTTAGTCGCGTTTCAGTCAATTATTATATTTGTTCTCTATGGTCTAGTCAATTACGAGATGGGATTGTACATGAGGGCTATTGGCCTGACAACCTTGAGCAGTGAAGAAAATCATCTCTTCGTTCGGCTGCCATTGTATAAAACAGGATTCAAATTTTAGACTAGTGTAGACAAAGTTTTTGTGCCACTTTAACATTATCCAGCACAGTACATTTGCATGGTTTTCTATGAATGTGTGTTGTTTCTTTGCTTCCCATAAAAATGCACCTATTCAGCCTATTGTGATAATTGGCGCCCTTCAGTGATTTGTTTTATTCTCGGTTTTCTTCATTAATTCGTTGAAAAGATTGTTTAGTTCACCTTAAGGTTAAATATCTAGTATCTATGACTGTTCTTGATTCTTACACTTGCATCCACTTTTGCAGAAGGGCAAGTGTAAACCCAGCTTAAATTGAGAAAGTATATAAAGGGCAGCAACACAAAGGCTCTCAAATTAATCTGTAAGAATAAAGGCTTATTTTCTCTATTTTTACATATGTTTAATTATTTTTGGTATCAAGTTCCTTCACAGAAATAGAGGAGTCTTGGATGTTAGAAGGCAGGACGGCTGACAAGATAATGTACTAATTAGTTTTGTTTTATAGCCAAAATCTGGCACACTGAACTTCAACTTGTACCATCTCTTATTTACCAAGATCAAAGGATTAGAATTCAAAATTTAAAAAATTCTCAAAAGTCGAATTAAAGAGGCAGGTTGTGAGCAGAAATTAGGTTTGGATAGATACATTAGTTGCTTACACTAGTAATTTTCCAGATAATCAAAAAAGAAGAAAAACATAAAACATTAAGAAAAAATCTTGAAAAAGTGTCTGGTTTCCTACAATATATTCTTAATTATTACCACCTCCGTCCTAGTTTACTTGCCTAAATTAGATTTTGCAAAAACTTGAAAGAAATTCAAATTACTTCCACACACGCCATCTATCTTCCAAATTACTTGTTTAATATACTACTCCCTCTGTTCCTTTTTAATAGGCTGTTTTTTTTAGAGAAATTTAAGGAAATTAAGAGAACTAATCATTGAAAGTGGTCCTCATGACACTTGTCAATAAAAGAAGTGAAGTGAAATGGTGTCCACATGACACTTGTCATCAAAAGAAGTTAAGAGAAAAGTGGTCCCAGAAAATTAAAATAACATTTAACTTTCCCAATTAGGAAACCAACCTATTTTTTTGAAACATTTATTTATAGAAACCAGCTTATTAAAAAGGAACGAAGGGAGTAATTTTTACATCCTAGTTTTTATTTCTTTCTTGATAATTAGAAAATTTTGGTGGGAAAGTATAGAAATTTTTTGGTACTCTTTTGCTAAAAAAACTGAATTTAGGCAAGTAAACTATGACGGAGGGAGTAGAAATTTAAAAATGAAGGAAAATAATGTTACACTAGTAGCTTAAAAAGAAGAAATTACTTTAAAATTTATCAAGCATCATTATTGTTTTTCCATTTGTAGGTTTTGTCTTTTGAAGGATTGATAATGTCTCTACCATGGCACTGCAGTGTTTAGTAACTAATACTCAAACAACATATAATGCATCTCCACATAGAAATTTAAGTTCGATGAGCATAGTGGTAGAAAACAATACATATATTCAAAAATTCTTGTTGAACCATGGTTTTAAACTGCATAAAAATTTTCCCTCACATAGATGGGACCCAAAACACTCATAAATGGCCCCTTGCTATTTCTAAGAGGGACGGATCTTACCTTATGTGAGAGGCGGTTTTTATGTGGTTTAAATCCGCGGTTCAGCTGTTGGTTTATATAATACTTATACGTCTGTCCCAATGTTGTCAAACAGGAGATAATCACATCACCTTGTACAATATATAAAATGTTGTCACATGAAACTTGCTAGTAATTTACATCTCTAATGAAGTTCCAGACGACTTATATGATTCTTGTTTGTAGGTGTTACTCTGGCTTATTCACCAATATCTCGTATTCTGAGGTTAGTTACGATTAGAGGCGTAAGTCGGTTTATGCATTTTGCACTGGTCGTTTAGAAAGAAAACAACTAAATATCTAATTTTGTATTTAACTCAAGTCTATTCAGCTCGGTTTGAGCGGCCTCCCACTTAAGCTCCTTAGATTATACTTTGAAAACCCTCAATAATCTATTGGAAAAAGCTAACTTCTATGTTGAAAAATGATTTTTGTTATCCAGTTTTTAGGATTTTGTAGTTTCCTAGTCTTGCGAGGTCAAAGTCTTTGAGACAGACATTGCTTGGTTGCACGGAAGTTTGCGTTTCAAAAGGCAGGTGCACTTCAAGAACAACGTGCTAAAATTTGGCACACAAACTCTTATACTTCTTTATCCTAGATTTAAGGATTTTTCAAGTATACTAGGGTTACCTGAAAATTACTAAAGAAAATAGTACGAGTTTAAACCCAACATGTTATAAATCTTAGAGTGAAGGTTAAGGAAATTTGATGTTTTCTGAAATGGGGCGGCTACAATCCAAATCCTTAGAAAGGGGCAAATATGTGTGAGTTAAACTCGGTGTGACTCAATGAGTCAATTAAACCCATTTATTTCTAATCTACCCTCCCTGGTTGAGTTAGCTTTACTATCCTGGTTAGGTTAGGTTAATTCATCTGGTTAGGTTAGTTCATCTGGTTAGGTTAGTTCTCTGTGTGAATGATGGTCAAGCATGCTGCGGGCTCGAACAATTAGTACAATATATTTGGTCCTATTTTTTCCTATAAATAAAAGAACCCTGCTCTAACAATTCACACTCTTCCAATATCCCTACTTATTACAGTTTAGTTCTACATATCCAAAGCTTATTACGGTTCACTTCTATATATCCAATACTTCACTACTTATAATCCACAACTCAGACTTATCATAACCCACAACTCAACTTATGGCAGCCGACAACAACGCAGCTCCTGGGGTACCAGCAGGTTTTAACCAATATTTGAAAATAAATACCGGGCTAGCAATCTTGGTCGCGTACAAAGTTGACGATAACACATGCAGACTCCTCCAACTATAGAATGCATACAGGTGAAACAAGGAAGAAATATCGCACACTAATAGAGTATGAACCCGACTCTATAAAAATGGTACAACCCATAAGGTACCAAATGTATGCTCTAGTATACCGCTCCACCATTTCCTGTGATGCATTTTCAGGCAAAATAGCGCATAAATTTAAGAATAGCCCCTTAAGTTTAAACGCACTATCCCTTTACATAACGTTAGTCAATTTCTTTTCCTAGATACATGACGACCGCCCTTTTGATCGGAATGTGGAAGGTACCAAAAACTGGAAGCCCAATCACCTTTAGTCCTAGAATATACACCACGTCCTTTATGGATATTGTTCCCTCGAAGTTGGTAGGTGGAAAGTGTTGGTTTCATGGAGCCATCTATCAAGAAATGTTGATATCAACTCCTATCAGCTTGGAACACACACATCTTTGATAGTTGACCAAACCCCGCTTCCTCCACCTTTTGAATCTGCCTCGGTGACAACTTATCCCTCTATTTTTTAAGTTGTCGTGTCTGGTCATAGCTCTGGACGTGTTCCCTTTCCTGCACACAATTGGTAGTAACTGCCTATTACTGTACGATAAGAATGTATTTTATAAGCAAAATCATAGTACCTCCTCCACCTGTTCTTTTCGAATTTTGGCCATTATATGTGATTTTTGACCATGCAAATGGCTTCTGTCTTTAGGACAAGCACTCAAACTGGAAGCAGCCTCCCTACCGTCTTTTGACAATGACATCTTCACCTAAATAACCACGATTACATAAGGAAAACATGCTCAATTCATAACTTCTAGGCACACACTCTTTCTAGACAATTACTCGTGATGGGTAATGGATATAAATAATACAGTGTATTAAGAAATCTAAAAAATGATTAAATTATACATCAATCTTACCTCTTCGGGTTTAGCAAGTACTCATAAAGTGTATTCTGTTATCGGTTCACAGACTAGTTCCTATTAGCAGCTGGGTAGGAGTAACCACACCCTCCTAAATTCTTCCAAACGGATCATTTTGGTTAGGCCCGGTATTGGATAAATTGCAGTTTAATTGTTAGTATTCAACATTATAGAAGTGAAATTCAAACTGGATTGGGTGGATATGAAAATCAATTAATTGAGGTGGTGGTATCCCAGAATAAGTCTGGGAGAGAAAATGAAATGAAATCAATAAATCATTGAATACTGGTGCAGAAGATCGAAGAGGAAAAAAATAAGAGAAGAGGATGGAAGAGAAAGAAAAGAAACCCTAGAGAAGAGGATGGAAGAGAAAGAAAAGAACCCACTAAACTAAACTAATTCGCAGACGAAATTAAAAGAAAACCTATTTAAAATAAACCCTAAAAATGAAACCACTGAAATGTTTATAGGGTTTTGGTATTGGATTCGAAAAACCCTAATTTCCAGACTACCGGAAAATAAAATTTTCTTTATTGGTGTTCAAGAAAATAATAATGAATAACGAATTTTGCGACAAAAGGTACCCACCTATGCTCTTGAGTTATGGGAAGTGTGCTCAGAACTTTTTCTCTGAACTACAGTTAGAAGAAAGAGTGAAGATGAAATACCAAAGATTTGAAGGTTTGACTGAATAGCAGTAGGCTTCAAATTGATGGCGCACGTGTCATTTCTGTGGCCATGTAATGCCCATGCATTAAACTCCTAGTAAAATATCTTAGGGAGGGGTGTATTTGGCCTCACAAGTTTAGGGGTACCAATCCTTTAACCAACCCAACTATTTTTATATTACCTTTTCCGTTGGTGGAATTTAAATTTTATTTTCTGCAACTACATGCGTACGTTTGATTACGACACCCTGTTGCGCTGCATTTGAATTGGGATGCTTCACACTAACGAAGTGGGGATGGGTAGGTAATGCTGTGAGTTATTGTTAAATAAAAAAAAGGAGAGTAAAAGCACTCAAATTTTTATTTCAACAAACACACCTAATTGACAGCCAGACCAACCAAAGACAACATTCTGATTAAAACTGAAAGTGAATTACAATCTTGTGGATTTTGGTTTTTATTGTCGACTCGAGGTACCCTTTTGTGTTGTACGTGTACGGTTACGTGCATACGCCCTTCGTCTACCTCTCTTTTCTTCTTTCAGCGCTATATTTATAACTCTATCGGCCGCTTGTATCTCCCTCTCAAATTGCTGCCGCTACTTCCACCTCCACAACCGCAGATCTTACGAGGTAGTGTTGTAGTCAACTAATGGGTATGTGAATTCAATGCCCAAAGTACCACAACGATGGTAAAGCGTCAAAAGCTCTTCCTTGACTTCCACCGATTCATCCCAGATTATCCAGCTTTGTTCCACTTGGTTTGGAGGAGTCCGCATGTGTTATCATCAACTTTGTACGTGACCAAGACTGCTTGCCCAGTATTTATTTTGGAATATTGGTTAAAACCTGCTGGTATCCAGGATCTTGCGTTATTGTCGGCTGCCATAAGTTGAATTATGGGTTATGATAAGTCGGAGTTGTGGATTATAAACAGTGAAGTTTTGGATATATAGAAGTGAACCGTAATAAGCTTTGGATATGTAGAACTAAATTGTAATAAGTATGGAAAATTGGAAGAGTGTGAATTGTTTAGAGCAGGGTTCTTCTATTTATAGGAAAAAATAGGACCAAATGTCCTGTACCAATTGTTCGGTCCGCTGCATGCTTGACCATCATTCACACAGAGAACTAACCTAACCAACCAGATGAATTAACCTAACCTAACCAGGGTAGTTTGGCAAAGAATAAAAATCATGTTGTTTCCTTTTAGGTAAAGACGAAACAGGATAAAATTATCTATTGAAGGATAGACATGCAATTTCCTGTTTTTGTGTTAAACGACACCTGTGCTATTGAGTGGTGCCATCATGGGTTATTCCTGTAAGAAAAATAAAATAAAATAAAAATCATATGGTTTCCCCGGTATCTTTAGTAATTCTACAACCCATCTTTTAATAGAGGTGCTCTTTAGAACTCGTTAGTCTCCCTCTCTCTCCACACATTCAAAGCTTTACTTTATTTCTTTTTGTTATCTTGTTTTTAGTCGCAATTCTAAATCTCAGATTAGACTTGAGTTAAATACAAAATTCAGATTTTTTGTATTTGGTTCTGCTTTTTCCTTCTTTTTGTTTTACATATGATCAATATATACGTTAACCGACTTATGCATCCGACCGCAGCAGCTAGTCTCGGAATACTAGACATTGGTAGATTAAGTCAGAGTGATATTTAGTAGGCCAAATCATGTCAGTCGTTCAGAACTTGATTAGGAGATGTCATGCTCTGATTTTGATATAGTCCCATGGCGATGTTTACTATGGTTTGGTGAATCAATACTAAAAGTGTATGTAAGCAAAGCATGATGGTTATTTTCTATTTGTTGACATTGAAACAGATAGACAAGCATATTGCTTCCTAACTCTATGCTTGTCAAATTTTAATTTCTACGGTGATACACTATTTGTTGTTCAGGTATTAGTTACTAATATTGCTGTCTTTATAACTGTAGTGCCATGGAAGAGACAGTAGCAATCCTTCAGAGACACTCCCTTCAAGAGGGTACGATGATGTAAAAACTCCACATTGATAGATTGTCAAATTTTAAATGATTTTCTTCTTTTTAGACTACCGGTGCAACATTATTTATTTGAGTAGGTAAATCCATTTGTCAAATTTTACTCTTCAAAGTTACGCAAGTGCATCAATTGTCTATTTCTACTACTGATAGTAGGTTGAATTTAATTACTAGGAATATGAAGGGGCTCTTTCAGAATCTAGGTGAGAACTTCAATGTTGCGTTTCCTACTGAGAGTCTTGATGGGAGCGCACGCTCTTAACATGGAAAATGCCTTGAAGATACAATAAAGGGTAAGTAAGATAATGCCTTCAGGATACACCTTTAACAATATATTGAATTAAAACAGAAAATTTTGATGTGATCATTGAGAAGCAATTCATCCTGACTTATAGGGGCATGTTCATCGCCAGCATATACCTCCAATAGGCATCAAGTTACTTCTTGAAGAAAAACAAACAAGGGTTCAGTAAGTGCAAAACATCAGCTTCTGTTTAGTGCTACAAATATTTTTGTATAGATCTTAATTGCATATCCAGAACTTTGAGTTTACTGTGCGAAGGGACTAATACTTCTCCATTTTCTTTGTTTTTTCTGTGGTGTGCTTTACTTGAATGCTTCTCCTGCAACTTGGCTATACTGCGTTCTGCCGTGAGGTTTTTTAATCACATTGGATGCTGTGTTCTTTTAGATGCTGCACTGTTTATATATATTATATATGGATTTAAAATTCCATTTTTGTTAGATGGTGTACTGAAACAAGATAAATTTGTATTACAGTAGTTGTTGAGGTTTTTCTTACCTATTCTAAAATTAAAATGGTTTTTACTTATACTTTTATTTCTTCTGGATGTTATGTGTTGAAGACCATGAAGAAACTATGTATCTGACACTGGTCCGTTTAGTTGCTCAGCTTATTGCTGCTGGTGGCTTCACTTGCGGCTGGTTTTGATGTGTCCCTTACTCATCTGAGTGTCTTCCTTTATATATTTGCCGATTTCGATTTTCAAAACTGAAATTTCATGTTTTCTACCATAGTGGATCTAAGATTACTACAATATGCTAAGTATCTATCTCTTTGGTTGTCCTGTCTAGTTGTTAATAAAGTAATAGAGGATGAAGGTGATGAATATAGCACGTACTTAGGGCAGGTTGTCCTGTCTAGTTGTTTCTCCTGGTGCAGCTTAAATATAGCTGTGTCGAGCTTCTGGATAGGTTTTCTGATTTGCATAGTGTGCCATGTGTTTTAAATTCTTGCATTCCCTTTTATGGGTAAAACATAGTTCCTGCAGTAGTTTTCATCTGCTGGACTTTTAGCAGTGGGTAGGCATATAAAGTTTGCATGTATTTTACACAATGCTAAGTATCTAATCTCTTTGATTCTGTAGTTCTTAATAAAGTAATAGAGTGATGAAGGTGATGAATTAAGCAGGTACTTAAGACAGGTTTTCCTGTCTAGTTGTTTCTCCTGGTGCAGCTTAAATGTAGCTGTGCTGAGCTTCTAGATGGGTCTGTATGACTTTTCAACAAACCGCTTTCTGATTCTCTCTCTATACTTGTTTAGATTCACCACTTTCTTCTATGTAGTTAGTTTGCCATGTGTTTTAACTCTTGCAGTCCCTTTTGTTTCATGGGTAAAACATAGTTCTAGCAGTAGTTTTCATCTGCTGGACTTTTAGCAGTGCCCAGGCGTATAAAATTTGCACGTATTATTGTTTTTGCAATATTAAAGACCCATCTAGAATCTTGATCTTTTGTTAATCAGGCATGTTAATTTCTGCCAATGAATCTTGATCTTTTGTTAATTTCCGTTGTGGTTTTGTGCTGGATATATCTATATTGTGCTCATGACAAAAATCACCTCATGACAAAAAAAATTGGTGATTGCTGCTCTCCGGGAGTCATCTATGCTTGTAAGTTTGTTACCATCTTATAAAAAAACTTAATGGCCTCCTTTGGTTTCTCTCTCTGAGAAGTTCTTTTCATCTTTTAATTAAAAGTTTTCTACATATCTGATCCCTTGTATAATTCTTTTGCATTCTTTTGGAAACTGTTGTCGTGCCATTCAGGTTGTAAGTTCCGATGGGAAGATGTAAAATGAGCTCGTCCTTTGGCTGTTATAGATGTCAAGCAGGCACATGTAATTTTTATTTGGTAATCAACCTTGGTATTTACTAAAATAGTTTGTAGATTGTTGTAATCATTGTCCTTATGTCAAAATGGATATATTGGCCCTTGCAACAGAATCCAGCCAGAACCACTTCTTCTGCAATTTGGTGGAGCAGGTCAATATATCTCTGGCCATTCTAGAAATTTCGGCTGGCTGAGTGAATCTAGTGTTCTTTCCTTCAGTTTATTGTTCCACAGCACCGTTTTTGATTCATCTTAGGCAACCAGCCAAGCAACATCAATGTGGAAGAGCTACTCGAAGACATAGAGAAGATTACCCTTGCAAGCCATTTGGTTTGGGGCTTGGGGCTTATATGGGGAATAATCAATGACAGATTTTTTTTTTTTTTTTTGGAATAACTGTAAGACTGGTTGGGAAGTGTCTAGTATGTAGGTTCGTTTAGACAATAGGCCAATGGAGGGGTTAACTGAGGCTATAGTCCTTCCTTCAATTTGGCCAGATTTTTTATTTTCCTTTTAGTATAACTAGATTTGTGCCTGTGAACTCTAGCTTATAAAAGAAAAACGAATAACCTCTTCGTTTATTTGCCTGTCTATTTTTTTTGATCAAGTTAGGGTTCAAAGAGACACAAGACGTCAAGGTTTAACGGAGGAGATGGCGCTGCTGGATAATTCTGATGTGGTCTATGGTGAAGTTAATTTTCCAGCCGACCAAGCGGATTCCTGTGACACAACATATGGACAAGGCTGTTGTGACAAAGCGTGATCCGCCTCAGAATTTGGCTAACGAGGACAAGGTTAATGAGAAAGAATGCCTTGGGCCTTATTTGACTCCTGAAGTTTTGTATGATGAAGGCCTTTGGATAGGTTCGGCTCTGCTACCATTTGATCTTCCAGAACTAATCGAAAGGCGTAATAAGGGTGGGAAAATGAGTCACCTATATTCATGTTGCTAGTATCTATGAGGAAAACGGAATCTCAGGTTTCGGATATATTATCCGTGACTGTCATGGTACGCCCATTGTTGACTGTCATGGACCATGGTACGCCCATTGTTGCATATTCTGAATATGTTGATACCAATGAGATTTTTCAGGATTTTATCTCGAGATGAAGGCTGTGGACAAAAGTTCACTTAGAACATCCCGAAAAACTTGACATCACTCATGTGAAGTAGCCTTTGCGGTTCATGATTGTTACTTGGGAGAAACATGTAGAGAGCGGATCAGCCTATACGTAGAAACTTGGCGAAGCCCACTAGTGGATGTGTATTAAAAACGGTTGAACATATAATGAAAACTTGTCAGTACTCGACAAAGTTATAACTTAGAGCATTGAAAATTTTGAAAGGTTTTTAAGCGTAAAGTCTTGATTAAACCCCTTGGTTCGATTTCGGCCGATATCTATTTGAAATTTGCGGAGAAGGTTCTAATTGAAGTAAAATTTCTAAACCACGTTATAAGACATTACAAGACAACAAAAGATATTTTGAAGTAAAATGGAAAACTCTTAGCCAACTATTTTACGTAATAAATAATTTACTCCTGATTAATTATTTTTTATTTTTGGTGATTAATTGACGTTTAATCTTGTTAACTTAGGAATCAACTAATCTTAATCATCATCCAAACATGAATCTCTTTTTTGAATTTTTTGAAAAAACTCAAACCAAAATTGGTATATGTTTATGCACACATAGAAAAATCGGTTGATATAATTTCTCCCGTGTATCGATTGTCAAATACTGAAGTTCAAGAGTTTTTCTGTAATTTTTTGTTGCCGTAATCGGTTTACATAAATGCTCATAGCATTTGTTTGACCGTTTTGCTCATAACTTCTTCATCCGATGTCGGAATGACCTCATTCTTTTTGCGTTCAACTTGTATTTTTTTCTTCTATAGGATAGATATAAAACTTCCTAGGTTTGTGTAAAAATTCAAACATAGTTAATGAAGCGGTTGATATAAGTAATCATTCTAAACTCCCATTTCACTCATGGAAACATCCTTAGAAGACGACCATAGATGTATGACACAAACTATTAGCTTATAAGTAATTTTTAAGTGATCGAATAATCAATACGAAACTTTCCGACTCGACATCAAATGATTGTCTCACACAAATCATGTAAGATGTTTCAAGGCAATTTTCGTATGATCATCTTTTGAATTATTATTTAGTTTCCAACAAATAAATTGTTTCCAACTAAACTCGTCTAGAATATGATGAACCTAGCTAAAGCAAAAAACTCCCAACACATATTTCGAAAAATAGATAACCAAGTTAAACTCAGCTCGAAATATCAAATGTGTATAATATAAAAGTCTATATAGCTATGTGACTTAGTCTCATTAGGAGATAGAATAGAATAGACTTCTGAGTGATATATAAGTTTTAGTCTCCACATACCTATTGTTGATGAAGTTTCTCCAAGCTCTCCTCAGTAGATCTTCGTCTTCAATCGATGAACGCCATGAAGTCTAAAGCTCAACTACACATTCTAGATAAGTTTTAAATATTTCTGTGGGATCAAGAAGCTCTACGAGTACCGTTGATGGGAAACTAGATAATTGCAGTATTATTAGTTTTTGATTGATTTGATTGACTAACGGTTGTTGAAACTTTGATTGCACCTAGTTTGTTTATTCTTGAGAATCTTCTCTTCTGATATAAGATTCATTCAAACTAGATAAAAGTATCGACGAGATCTTAGAACTGTTGTTAGATCTAAAGACATCTTGTGATAATCCATTGTGAACAGACTCCGTTCTGTGCGTGATTGATCACAAGAGATTCAAGTGGTGTTGTGCAGGTTATTGAAGATTAAAGAAGATTTGAAGAAGAAGAAGATTTCTTATTGGTTTTCGTATCTTCTTGTGTGCACAAACCTTGACCGGCTGGGATCCAACTAGAATCGGATTTATTCGATTGATTAGTTGTGTGAGATCTGCATCCCTTTATAGTTTCTCTTTGAGATCTATACTGATTGATTGCGACTATTTTGATAGTTAAAGTTAGGTTGATCTAACCAGGCAAAGGAGTTTATTAGATCAAACGGAAGAGCCTTTGCGTATGACTTAAGATATCTTTATCTTGAAAAGAATCTAAGAAGTTGTTACCAAACAGATTCGTTGTTCCTTTGTTGTTTGAAATACGATCCAAAGGAATTGTACTAGTGCGTGACTCTTGAAGTCGGAAGCGCAGGGATATTGAGGGAACTAAGTACGTAGCTAGGGGTAGTCTGCTTGGTCTCAACTATACGAAGTTGGCTTAGATTTTGTATAGCGGCTTAATTCTGATAATATTCAATTCTGGACTAGGTCCAGGGGTTTTTCTGCATTTGCAGTTTTCTCACTAACAAAAATCTTGTTGTGCCATTTACTTTACTTTTCCGCATTATAATTGTTTTATTATAATTAAAGTAAATTGCACTTTACGTTAACTCTGTTATACTTGATAGTGATCTTATAGAGTTTGGTTAAGTCCGAACCTATTATCAAGTAACATATTTCGTTGTCGTATTTTCTCGATCTTGTATCCATAGTTAATCACACAAGTTATCTTGTTGTTGTAATGTCTCGATCTCGTATCTATAAACAATTACACGAAGTGTGAACCGAATTTTTGTATTGTCTCGACTCTGTCCATAGACGATCACTTTAGGTAGAGGACTTATAGGTTGAAACAAAAATATTGTGGTGTATTCGGGTACCCTCGTCTTTTCAGTATGCATACTGTGATATATCCACGTATTGGTAGTCGTTCTAAACTCTCATTTAATCGTTGAAACATTCTTAGTAGACAACAATAGTAATCTTACACATACCACTAGCTTCAAGAAATTTTCAAGTGACTAATCGATCAATATGAAACTTCCAAAGTTAACATCAAATGACTGTCTCACACAAATCATGTAAGATGTTCATGGTAATTTTCACATGATCATCTTTGACTTAATATTTAGTTTCCAACAAATAAATTGTCTCCAACTAAAATCGTCAAGTATATGATGAACATAGCTAAAGCAAAAAGATTCCAACACATATTTCGAGAAATAGATAAGCGAGTTAAACTCAACTTGAAATTTCAAATGTGTATAATGTAAAAGTCTATATAGTTATACGACTTAGTCTCATTAGAAGATAGAATAAAATAAACTTCTGAGTGATAGATAAGTTTTCATCTCCACATACCTTTTGTTGATGAAGTTCCTCCAGCTCCTCAGTAGATCTTCGTCTTCAATTGGTGAACGTCGTGAAGTCTAAAGCTCAACTACACATTCTATCCTAATCCGAGACTTAACTATAAGTAGACTAGAAATCAAATATATAGTGTTGATCAACTAAACTTGACAAAAAAGCTTGAGATAGCAACGTTTGTGAGTTCGACCGAGCAGTGCTCTAAAAATCTCCCCTTTTGTCAATTTTAGTGACAAAACTATCAATACATATGGATTACAAAATAAATAAACTTTGTAGCTTCTGATCCATCATGCTTGATTTCCTTGGCTCTTCAATTTCCTTGAATTCTTCGTTACTTCAAGTTCTCCATAGATTCTGAATGTGTTCAACTCAACATCATTGTTGTTAAAGATCCGTACCAATAACAATATGTTTTCGTATTGTTATTCAGTGTCATAGTATTATTATATAGAATCAAAGTTCAATTTCATCACAACTTTGAAATAATACTATGGTGATATGTATCACTCCCCCTTAGTCAATACTTCCATCTTATAATGAAAAGCACTCCCCGTTGCATAATGATTTGTAAACCATATATGTATGTAGTGTGAACTACTAAATAATACTCACCCTTTTTGTCAATATAAATTGACAAAGGTACGAAAATTATGGGATCATAATGAAATTCTCAAAAGATAATTCATGACTAAAAGAGAACATATCAACTTTGTTTCGGTGATTTCACATAGTCGAAACTTAGTGTATTCATCAAGGAGTTTATTAAGATACAAGTTAACTCCTATAAAATTCCACAACCGCTCTCCCCACAAAGATATGACAATTAAGCACAAGTTCATTTAAGAACTCTCCCCCATTTTATGTCATTCCCAAGAGAACAACATGAACGACCTTACTTTTACGAGAAAGGAAGGATTTATTTGGACGCAATTTGTTAAAGTCCAAAAATATCATCGATTAAACTAATCACAAGAGAACCTTTATGATTAATTTAACCAGAAATCACTCAACATAAGAAAACTTATGTAGTCAATACATTACTTTCACATAAAAGTGGATCAGGGAAAGATCAATACTGCGTAATTTTCTCAAAAATTCATTTTATCTTTTATCAATATTTGCATAAAGACATAATAGACTGAACTATTGAGCGTATATGAGATAAGCACAATTCATAAACACACATATATATATCCCATAAGACATTTGCAATATATAAAACCAACAAGATTAAATACTGCAAGATCATCTTCCAAATAACTTAGAATTTAAATAAATAAATCTAAAAACATTGCAAGATGAAAGTGTTGGAAATAGCTATGTGTAATCACAATATTTGCTATACCAAACCCTAGTTATCCTCCTTAAACATAAGAATAAATCCTAGACATTGTAGAGCTTTCGCAAGGCATCTACCGAAATTTCTTTTTCATTATTGAAAAATTCATTGATGATACGGTCATTCAATTCTTCTAAGTCTTCAAAGATATCAGTTAACTCACTAAGCTCTCTTTTAAGTTCACACAAGGTGTTCTTAGACAGAGACAACATTTGTTCATAGTGAGTTATCCTTTCCAAGGATAAAATGATTCGAGATTTCAAATCATTTCTTTGCATGATAAAATTCTTCATAGCAGCCCTAAAGTCATTATCAAGATGACAAACAGACAAGAGGGAGATAGAGAAAGAACCTTTTTCATCATTTGAAAACTTCTTCTTCTTCTTTATTGAAGATTTGATTCCTTCACAAAGATACACATTAACTGCTTCTACTACATCCTTTTGTGTGGTACCTCTGGTAACAGGAGCCATGATTCTATATATTTCAGGAAATAAAAAGTGAAGGACATTTCACACAAGAAGAAAGAAATATAAATAGAACACAGGATACAGAAAAACCCTAAAGAGGTTTTTCATATATGAACCTTGAAAAGGTCTTCACGGTTCGTGACCCATTACCTGTTTTTGGTAATACATAGTTTATTCTACAATTCTTATCTTACACGTCCTTATGTAAATTTCGCATGAATTAAATTAATCAACATAAGTAAGTACTTATTCTTAGCTCAATAAACAGAGTTTAGAGCACAATAAATGTTGATACACACATCAAGTCTTTACTGACTAGACACGATGTGTGTATGCTTTTGAAAATTTGGAGAAAAATTACCAAACACATCTTACTTATTATCCATTCATGAGAACACCTAAAGAAATATCAAGATAGAATAAAACAGAAACTATACAAGACTTGAGTAACCTTGATGCAATCCTCATATTCTCAAGTTAATAAAAAGGTGTAATCATTACTGCATTCAGGTAGCAATGGAGTGAGCGGAATGCTCACTTCTTGTGTCACAAGGTGACGTAATAAGGTTTATTGACTTCTTACCTCATCTGGTTCTGGTTCTTCGAGAATTCTTCTTGGCCTCGGGAGTTCCATGTTGGTTGCTTAAGGCCATATTCATCCTCTGCATGTCATTCTGAAGCTTGGCAATCCTTCTGTTATTCTTCTTGAATTTCCAACACTTAATTTGAATATGATTCACATTTCCACAAAACGAGCAATTCAGAGAGGAATTTTTATCTCGGAAATCGGCCTCTTGTTTGGCACAACACTCTATATCCACCTTTCCAGAACCGGCTGGAACAAAGAATTGTTTGTGTTCACAGTTCTGTTTTTGAACCCACTACCATTTGTGTTTCCAAAGTACTTCTGACCACATAAGATTGCTGAGATTTTGTCAGAGCTTCCAGACAGCATTTGCAAGTCACAGTTAAGACTATCAATCTCTTTTTCCCTTAGATATAGGTTCTGGTGAATTTATCATTAAGGTTATCAACCTCAAGACTCTTCACCTGAAGCGATGATTCAAGTTTCTCCAATAAATTCTTTAGTTGAAGAGTTTCTCGGTGAGTCTCTTCACGTTTATCCAGGAATCCCAAAATCTCAGTGCCAGACTCGCATTCTGAATCAGAATTTGAGTTAATAGAAGCTTATGCAGATAGAGAAGAAATTTCTATGAAATCTTCAGAAGAAAGCGTATTAATGAAAACCTGACAAGATTTTACTTCTTGTATTGAATCATCTGAAGCATCAAAGAGAGATTATCGTTTCTCAGATATTTTGCTTCTTTTTCATAATATCCTTGATCTTTTGTGTAATCAATGACCTATCAAGATCAACATGATTAGGACAACATTCATCATCCCAAGACAAGGAAGAGGACTCACTTGTATTGGTTACAGCTTTGAAAAAGATGTTCTGGTTGTATTTTGATTATGATCAAGGAGTTTTAACTTTCCAACAAGAGTATTCCTGGAAAGTGTTTCAAGGTTTTTTCCCTCTACAATGGCATGTTTCTTAGAATCATATCTAGCTAGTAGAGACCAGAGAATTTTCATCCCGATGTCCTTTTCAGGAATAGTCCTACCCAATGCAAATGATGCATTAACAATTTCAGACACTTTGTGATTAGACTCATCAAAATAATATTTATCAGCCAAACAAAAGTTTTCCCAATAATTTAGGTTGTTTAGCCTAACTTTTTTCTCAGAGGTATTCTCTTCGAATACGGATTCTATGATATCCCAAGCATCTCTAGATTTAGTGCATGAGGACACATGATGCTGAAGATCTGGGGTAATGGCATGGATAATAACGTTTAGCCCGTCTGAATTTTTCCTCGCAGTACTAATCTCGGTTTCACTATATCTACCAATATCCTTTGCAACAATTACACCGTCTACTGTAATCATTGGAGGATCATAGCCATTAACAATACGAAACCATGATTGAAAATCACGCGCTTGTATAAAGGCAGGCATAGAAATTTTCCACCATAAGTAATTTGATCCATCGAAGACTGGTGATACGTTTATAGAGATAACACTTCTTTCCATGGAGTCAGATTGCTACAAACACAGACTTATGAGGTCTTAGCGCGTTTTCCTGCTCTGATACCAATTGGAAACATGGGGGTATAACAACCACACCCAATATTTCATTCGACAATATATATGGACTAAACTCCAATATAATTCCGAGAGCACCAACTTAAAAGTGAAACTTAATCAAGAAAGATATCAAAGCGATTTTTCTCTTTCTCAATACAATCAGTAAATCAATTAGATAGAAATCTGTGAAACTGATTCATATGAGAATAACTCGGATGGTACCAAGGACCAATGGCCGAGTGTCAACCAAGTTCTAGCCAACAATCAAGATCATATTTATCAACTGATTGAACTACGCACAACCTGTGATATTTCAATTATATAAACAAATATAATGAGGAAAAGAAATAACACAAACACCAGAAATTTTGTTAACGAGGAAACCGCAAATGTATAAAAACCCCGGGACCTAGTCCAGATTTGAACACCACACTGTATTAAGCCGCTACAAACTCTAGCCTACTACAAGTTAACTTCGGACTGGAATGTAGTTGAGCCCTAACCAAGGCTCACACCGATTAAGGTACATTCGCGTTCCTGACGCCTCTTGAATCCCAACAGGACTCTTCGCACTTGATTCCCTTAGTTGATCTCACCCACAACTAATAGTTTCTACGACCCAAAGTCGAAAACCTATAAACAAATCTGTATCCCACATATATGTCTATCCTCTATTCTTTTTGTTCCGTATTTTGATACAAAGATCAAGGTGAACAGGAACCAACTAATAATCCGGTCTTATACTCCCGAAAAGAAGCCTAGAAATATTAGTCACCTCACAATAACCTAAATGATCAACAGAAGAAGTTCCTGCGGAATCACAAGAGTTTGGGACGAAGAACTGTTGTGATTACTTTTTTTATCTTACCTATCAGAGATGATTCTCGATTAAATCTTAGAGAAGATAAAACTCAATACGATAGAACAAGTAAGACCAGAATACACAACTACAGAGAAAATAATTGGACCTGGGTTCACGAATCCCAAATGAAGTCTTCAAGTCGTTAACCTAATAATGGTTTTGGAAAAACTTAGGTTAAAGGAAAATCAACTCTAGTTTCCAACTAGGACACACGAGCATGTCGGGATTAGGTTTCCCAGCTGCTAGAGTTCTCCCTTATATGGTCTTTCAAATCAGGTTTGCGTACAATCAAAGCTAAGAAAGCTTAGTAACAAAGCAATTGGTATTCACCGTTAGATGAACTCCTGATTTAAGATTCAAGCTAAGTATGCTTAGAAACTAAGAAATAAATATCCACCATTATATGGTATTAGCTTGATACACACAAATGAAATATGCCTATATTTAGATATGGATGAACCGTACCCAAACGTGTATATACCTTGTTGGCTCAATAATAGTTAATCGAAGTTATCCATATTAACACTTATAACTTAGCCATATTCATGCAACACTTCCAGATCAAAAATGATGATCAATCAATCATGATAGATAATCAAATGATTCTAAATGCATTTCGAGAGAGTTGTTCAAATGTTCATCATCTCATAGAAATATATATATATATATATATATGAACCATTTGAAACAAAATCGGTTTGGTTTGTAATTGTACAAAGTACTTGTACAAGAACCAATTCATGAACATAATGCCACTGTTTGTAAAACTAGTTCACAATAAAGTTCCAGGGACTTTAGTTCGCAAACTAACCTGAGTTCATGAGTATGAAAATCGAACTTTACCGATTTTAGAACTTGACCACTGTATTCACGAACTGAGTGCACGAGAAATAGTTATGGACTTTGGCTTTATCTAGCTTTCCGCAAATAGGGTACGCGAACAACATTTTCGGAGTTGGCCTTTGTCTAGATGTTCGCAAACAGGGTACGGGAACAACAGTTCGGGACCTTTTCACAGGTAAACCAGTTCACAAACAATAGTTCCGGACCTGAACTAGACTTCCACAGTGCACATACAAAGTATACATACTGTGATATATCCAGGTATTGGTAGTAGTTCTAAACTCTCGTTTAATCATTGAAACATTCGTAGAAGACAACAATGGTAATCTTACACATACCACTAGCTTCAAGCAATTTTCAAGTGATTAATCGATCAATACGAAACTTCCCAAGTTAACATCAAATGACTGTCTCACACAAATCATGTAAGATGTTCAAGGTAATTTTCACATGATCATCTTTGACTTAATATTTAGTTTCCAACAAAGAAATTGTCTCCAACTAAACTCTTCAAGTATACGATGAACTTAGCTAAAGCTAAAAGCTTCTAACACATATTTCGAGAAATAGATAAACGAGATAAACTCGACTCGAAATATCAAATGTGTATAATGTAAAAGTATATATAGCTATAGGACTTAGTCTCTTTATAAATATAATAAAATATACTTTTGAGTGGTAGATAAGTTTCAGTATCCATATACCTTTTGTTGATGAAGTTCCTCCAAGATATTCAGTAGATCTTCTTCTTCAATTGGTGAACGACGTGAAGTCTAAAGATGAACTACACAATTCTATCATAATCCGATACATAGCTATAAGTAGACTAGAAATCAAGTATATAGTTTTGATCATCTAAACTTGACAAACAAGCTTGAGATAGAAACGGTTACGAATTCGACCGAGCAGTGCAGTTGATGAACACAACACTAGAATTATTTAATTGATGACTCTATACTATCAGGAAATCTGGAGCATTATATTTATTTGAGAATCATGGCATGAGATGGAAGAAGCATCATACTCGTTCTGAACAATCAGCCTAAATCTTATCTGAGGAGGTCTCAATATGACCACCGTGGATATATGATCAGTCGGAGGTTGTCATAACATGAGCTATCTAAACTATAAAATTTGAATTTCATATGTTAGTCTAAAGTCTGGTCAGAACTGTACAAACTCGTAATTTTATAATTTTAGCCCTCGTCAAAAATACACCATCAATATTAAGTCCACTGCTTAGTGAGGGAAATCATGTTCCACAATAAGCACTAGATAATGATTTTACGAATTATAAACGAAATAAGTAATTTAAATTTGATGTTAGAAATGTTATCAAAAACCTCGACCCGCTTATCACGTACAAGCAATGATCTGAATAGTGATCCAGGCAGTATGGTGGAGCGTCGTCTGAGGAGCATGATTTGATGAAACACCACTGTTTTGGATGGTGGAATGACCCACTTAGTGAGTTTAGCACTAGTGGGTCTGCTTCCCAAAAAGGAAATCATTGTCTAACTAGGTTTATGAAATAAAATTATTATGAAATAGGTAAAAACCTTTTTTTTTTAAAATTTCCACCACCGACCGACATCTCCTTCTCTTCTCTACTCCAACGCTCGAGCAACTCCGACACCCTCCATTTACGCATTTTTTTTGAGAATGGATGTTCGTACACAGTAAAAAAATATTATGTAAGTTTTCACGGTTTTAGGGTTTTAGAAAAATCAAGTTTTGATTTTTAAAACAAACTTTGCTCATCTTTGCAGGTACTTCAATAATACTCCTGTGAAGAAATGATCAAGTCCTCAAAGCATCAACTTTTGTGCTATTACTAGGTCATCAGTGAAACTATAAACAGGTTAAAGTTTGGAATTTTGCCGTGTTATGGACAAACGTCATATTTAATTGATGTATGCATCTTTACGATAAAACTACCCGTCCAATAATGTTGCGCTTTAATTTTATTGCTTTGCTGAAAATTAATGTCTTGTATGGATGATGTATTGAAGTAGAAATATTGCATGAATTTTATAGCTTCCTTGTAGAGATGTCATACGATAGTTATGATGATACTTCTGCTGCTGACGAAGGAGAAGAATGATGTATAATTAAGAATACCCCAAATATGGATGATGAATTCTTTGTAGTTCAGTATAGACCCGAAAAATGTCCTCCAGATTATGTGTTTCGTCTCCTCATAAATCCCAGAGATACTACTCGTACGAAACTGGCCTCTTCCCAAGCAATAATTCGGTTTTGCCTGCAACGAGGGAATTATTCTGCTTCGCTTATAGACTTCAAGCTTTCTGAAAGACTCTTAGCAGACTTTTCAAGATGGACGAGGCATATGCTAGGTTATGACCATGTTCGTACCATATTAGACAGTGACAGTTCTGTCAAATATAAACTTTTAATACTTAGATTTCCATGTTCAAATATAAACAGTGATAATTTATGCATTCTAGAATGAGAACGAACATGTAAATGAACTGTACAAATTACCGAATGAATAATTGTCTCTCCTATAAGAGTTGTTTCTAATTTGAGTTTCTGTTTCATTTTTATTGTTTTGCCAGGGTACTGGAATTGATGGCAATAGCGGATGCCAAGAGTCGTTTAAGGCTACTCTGATGTCAATGGACGACTTCTTTTGGCGGGTGAACAACTTTTTTCAGCCAAGGTATAATGCAGAACAACACTTACTTATATTTAGAAACTACTGAAAAACACAAACCTTGTTATTTGATTATAACCATAGGGAACCATGTATGTTTTTTTTTGCATTGAGCAGTTCTTTCAATGTAAAAATTACACTCATATATACTTAGCTATATGAATGAATAATGAAACAAATCTTGGTTCAATTGGTTCTTCTTGGATTCCAGAATGGGTGAATTATGTTGTTGTATGTATTGTAGAATTGATGAATGAATGAATTACTTGTGTTGCTATAATGAAAATCTATGTACTGCATAACGTGAATTAATTATAAGTTTTATATACAGCATTGCAGTTTCAAAAATGAATTGCAATGCAGCTTCAGAAATTAATTGCATTGTAGGTTCAAATTGAATTGCATTGCAGAGTCCAAATATGGGATCTTAGTAAAACAGAAAAAACATTTTTTTTTTTGAAAACTATTTTTTTATCAACGTCGAATCGACGTTTTAAAATATGTTAGTAATTTAGGACATCTGGAAAATTCATTACTGTTACAATCAATAGTCAACGTCTAAAGCCATTGTCACGTGACAAACGATAACCGTTACAGTCAGTTATTATGTATCGAATCGAATCGTTACGATAACCGCTACATCCGAAATGTTACAATCGATCCTCAACATGAAAAGCCGTTATGTTACTTGTTACAACTAATTGACACGTGGCAAACGACAGACATTACACCAATCTGTTACGTATCAAATCGTTACGATAACTGTTACAATGAACTAAACAACGCATTTAATCGTTGCTAAAGCAGTTACAAAGAAGGAGATCTGGCAGGAAGTCAACCATTCACACAAATTCGCAGTTGTAATAACTGTCACACCGAACTGTCGTAGGATAATCGTTACGATATGAGAAAATAATGGTTATTTGTTCACTAAAATGAAAGCAAATTAATCTTGTGCTGACTCGATAACTGATTTATTTATTTCCACGAATGAAACCGTTATTTAATAAAATTTTATTGTGGGGGTCTTAACTGTTGATAATTATTATAACACTAATAATAAAAGGCATATTTTCAAATTTTTATTTGGGCGTAAGACATTATAACGGTAACCCGACGTTATAAATCTACAAATTTCCTGATTTCTTGTAAGTGCACATTAATAACTTCCACACCCACCTTTCAAACTTGGCTTCACCCCCGTGTGTCCCTGCATTTAAACATGAGTCGGGTAATCTGTTTGATAACCAGAACTACTATTTTTATTTGTTGCATCCTCCTCCTACCTTAAACCCCAGGCTCCACCCTTGGAACTAGGGCCGCACATGGTTCGGTTTTTATCGGTTATTGACATAACCAAAACCAAAACCAATCTACTCGGTTTTCCAATAATGAAAACCAATGAAACCATTAAGGTAATTCGGTTTTGTTCGGTTCGGTTCCAACTCGGTTTTTGGTTAACCAGCTAAGATTGACGGACAAAAAAAAAAAGCAAGAGCAGGTTTCCATGTCTGACAATCACGATATGTTTTTCATCCAGTCACTACCAAAGCTAATGTATGTACTAAACACAGAGAAGAACATTAGCAGTTAAATTAATATGAACAACAAAAATGCAATGATTACTTGACCAAAACAGCGATGGTACTTCAACAAAAAATTAAAACTATCAGAAAACACCCAATTCATATTAAACACCGAATCAACAAAAAATATAGAAATAAACCTCGACCTAGCTCATATTAGTATTTAAATTTAACATAACTAGAACTAATTTCAAGATATACCCAACTATAATTTACTTCTGATTTCTAAAACCCTAATTTTCACATTTATAAGATTCACGAACAAGCTTAGAATCATTAACATCACTTGGTACAAATATGACACTGGCTAGTTTTACACTTTTATTAATGGCAATCATCTTCATCATTCATTAACGCCGACCAGAAGACCAGCAAAACAAAAATTGATTTTGAAGAATTAATGGTGATTAGTGCTAGATGATCTTGAGTAGAACTAGGAATGGTGGTTTGTTGATGTGAGGAAAAAATAGATATGAATCAATATTCAGATCTGGCCATGGCGGTTGTTAAATAAAGATGAGAAGGAAAAATTAGAAGAAAGGGAGGAAGAAGTGGTGCTGCTGCGGTGCTCAAGGAATGAAAAGACTTTATTATATACCTATAACCAGTGGCCGTGATTAAACCTAAAAAAATCAATGGCTAAAATCTAATTTACTTATGACAACTGATTTTTCATCGGTTACAATTATTATTGGTACGATTTTGTCTATAAACCTTAACCGAAACTGATATTGTCGGTTTATTGAAAATGAAAACCAAAACGCAACCGTTAATATTTGATTTCACTTCCATTCGGTTAATAATCCAATGGTTTCGGTTCGGTTTTGTGCAGCCCTGCTTGGGACATCATACAAGGTGACTTCAAAGTATTATGGGCCTCCGACCCGAGTTAAGGAAAAAACAGCCCAAACAAACGGACCCTCGTTATAATAGGAGTGCGAGTTCAAATGAATTCAAATCTGTAGTGTACTCTTCAGTGAGCTCAGTCGAAGTTAACTCCAAAAAAGCAAACTCCAATCGATTCAAAATTTTAAACAAAAATCACAATGCGCCAATTTTTTTCACAAAATCTGAATCACATTACATAGATTTTGAATCTTAGACCGGCAATACCGATCGTTATTCATTAATTTACTCGGGTTCAATTTATTTTTTTCCAAACCCTAGAAATAAGAAGAAATTAAACCCCGAATCAGAAAACAAGAAATTCATTTCTCATGGCACAAGGTAACTCCTATGAAGAAGCACGGAAACAACGATTACAAGACAATAAGAGACGGTTTCAGGTCAGTTTTCAGTTGCCCTAATTCCTCTTTTATCCATTTTTGTTTTGAATTTTAGCATTTTGTTACATTGAATTGATTTCTTGTTTGTGTTTTCAACTGAAGGAATTGGGTGTTTTAAAGATAGCAAACAGTCTTTCAGATGTTATCAAAGACAAAAACAACACTAAGAGGGTAAGTTTTTCACTACTTAATACGATCAGTTTGTTTGATTTTTATACCTTGTTTGATATGTATCTATTCCACTGTAATGATGTAGAAATATCAAGTGAGATCAAAGACAGCTCCAGTGAACCCTGATTTAGTGAGACGCTCATCACGTCCTCGAAGTCAAGTTACTTACTACGGGAGAATAAAATGCAAAACAAGGTAAAAAATTCTAGCTAAAATGAAGTCCATTTTGATCCGTTTAGGTGTAGTACCTCTTAGATTCGTTCAAATGGTGATGGACTTGCAGCTTCATAGCAGAACGATCTGACACACTGAAGCGTGCCAAGAGCTTTCAAAGTGGTTTGCTGTCTAGAAACCCATCTTTTGTTAAATCAATGTCACTTTCAAATGTGTCCGGGAACTTTGGTCTGGTATGTTAGAAAGATAACATTGATATTAAGTTCTATACATTTTTATTTTGTTTCATTTGCATCGAAATTTGAATGATACTACAAATTGTTTATATTTACTTGCTCGTGTTTTTATTTGGTAAGAATATACCAGCGGAAATCTGCAAAAATCACCTTCCCAAGGAACCAAAAGTGAGAATTATGTTAGAAGATGAGGATGGTTCAGTGTATGAGACAAACTACTATTGGGTAACTAGGTATATTACTACTGGATGGAAAACATTTTCTATGGATCATAAGTTGGATTTCGGTGATGCCCTGGTAATTGAGCTTACTAAGCCAACAAGATTTAAGTAAGATCACCGTTACCAATCACGCTATTGTTTCACTTGCTAGTTTTATGCCTTTTGTAAATGCATTATGCATTGTTTAATCTTCTTTTGTAAATGTGAGGTCTTTGCTTCACTAGATTGTAGTCACGTTGTAGGATTTATTAGTTCTTTACGAAAGGCATTGCTACCTGCCACTTGTACATAGTATACAAAGCATTGTATTACTTAGAATGTAAAAATTTAGCACATATGCCTGATTTCTTAGTTTTCTAATTCTAATATTCTGAATTATTTCCTCAAAAACCATGCTTTTGCTTTTCATAATAAGGTAGACATTTGGGTGGGTATATGCCTAGAACTTTTGTTCAATGACAATATTTGTGTTGGATTTTAATGATAATCAAAGTTGTACAGGTACATATATTTAAAGTTTCCAACGACATTGGTGATATGAAGGTCGATGAGACGATCAAAGCTGGAGAAAGTAAATCTTCCAAGACAGTGGATGCTGAACAAATCTGCCACCAGTTGTAACTCAAAGAAAGCTGAAAACTGTGATGCAGAAATCAGTTAACACTAGATCGTTGCTTAATCCGGAGATTAATTTTTTGCGAAAGAACTCGGACAACAAAAGCTAAACTGGACTGCAGAAGGGAAATTTTGACAAAAAAATGTCGCAGCAAGATCCTTTTGGTCAGTAAAAAATAGTACCCCTAGGACTCCTAGAACAATCCATCTACTTACTAACGGCTATAATTCTATGTAGTTATATTATGTGTACAGCGTACAATGTTATTCTGAATATTTGAATCTGAACACTCCAGTGAATCATTGCATACTTTCGTTGGAACCTTGTTGGGAAAATGCAGAAAGTGACCATTGTTCTGTGAATCTGCATCACCAATAGCTACCTTCTTTAGCCGTAGAACTATGCTGAGGCCTGGCCTGCACGGCATCGGCCAAGCAGTCTCTCCTTGAAGTCACTAGATCGTATCCCAGGCTGACCATCTAAAATTAGCTTACTTTTTGGAAGTAGCGGCTAAAATGTGAAGCATTACAAAAGAGAAAATAGGTATGCTGGCGACATTTTCTTCAAGTTGGTTTTTTAAGCTAAGAGGAAACCGTTTCAGGGGTAGCTTCGGTAATTTAATTTCCAACTTGAAAACCTAAAGACACCATCCCAACTTCACTCAGTTCTGCGCCTCCTTCTGTGCTACTCGCTCTTCTTCCTTCTCCACTGCACACCGCCGCCATCTTCATCTTCTCTTCTAACAACACCACCACTATTATCTTCTGTACCACCACCACCACCACCACCACTTATGAATGGCTTATCAATGGAATATGGGTTTTATGTCTCATATACCATGGAGGGAGAAAGAGAAAATGGTTGATTTGGGTTTTATTCGGCATGGGCGAATTCGGAAGTAGGATTTTCATTTCGGGGTTATTGTAGGATAATGAGGTAGTAGCTGTTACTTGTTATCCACCGAGCATATAATGGAGGAGTGAGTATCTAAAAACACCTAAAATTAGTTTTAAATTTAATTTTTTATGACTGATTTTAATTGATTCCTCTTGCTCCTAATGCAGAGGTCATCAGCACATATCAAAACTGTAATCTAACAAAAAAAAAACAAAAAAACGGCAATTTGGAGAGTGGATGCAGAAGATAATGAAAACTAAGTATCAAAAAAAGAAAAATATTCACTCTCTTTGGGGATATTTGGAGAGTGGATGCAGAAGATAATGAAAACTGCTTGTGCACCTAGTCAGTACTATATGCTAATGTCCAGCAACCACCAAATGATTAGGTTATTTGAGATTTGGGTTTCAAGTATTTGTTTGACATATAGGTTATAGACGACAAATATGAAACACATCTTTTAGGTTTCCTTGGTGAGATCTGCCTATTCAATTTCTATTATTAGTTGTACTTATATGTTCTAAACTTCTAATTTGTGCTTTGTTTTAAATTTTTAAGGTGCAAAATTACCCCAGTTTCAACTCCTGAAGTATGTAGCGAACCAATTGTTCTTTACTACACAATTTAACTTTGTTTTAGTCCTGTGAACACACAAATCACGAAGGCATCCGAATGCTCACAACCAATCATCGTAATCTAGAGTGATTTGTGATGATGATATCCTAGTGTTGATTCCTTGGCTCAAAACCTTCGGGTTTATCACAGCCTCATCTAACAACTCCATGCGGGGCGTTTGCGCACGGGATATTGGTAAAAACAAAGAAAGCAAAACGTACAAGTAAAGATCCATGGGGTTAGACAGATATAAAGTGCTGAAATGTAAACAAGACCGAGGTTTACGTGGTTCAGCACTAAGGCCTACATCCACGGGGTTTGTTGTTTCACTATGTTCTTCACAGTTACAAGAGTAGTCGAATGACTTTTGGGTTTACATGTATTATCTCTTCTAAAGGATTAACTTACACTCGTAATCTCTCTCTCCTTCCCTTCCTGATTTTTCCGATCCCCCTTCCTCTTGGTGGAGAGGGGGTATTTATAGGGTTAGAGTGTGGGACCCATCTCTGAAGGCTGTTGGGACATTATCTTCTAGTGTCTTGTGTCCATCACGCAGAGGTCTGCGTTTGCCACTTGATCACGCAGAGACATCCTCGCTCGTCCCACGGGTTGATCGACACGTATACTGCTCAGAGTGTTTAATGAGGGTGGTTGAGATGCCTGCTCGTGTCAGACAAGTGTCTTCTGCCCCTGTCACGTCCGTGTCAGCTAACTTTCTCTCTACCGTTGATCTTAGCTTCTTTTGGGATGAGATAAAGTAAATCCTTGGGGTTTATTGGGTGTTCCGTAGTGCATCGTATTTTGATGTCTTGGCCTGCATGCTTTCCACGTATTTTTCTATATACACGTGTCTGATGGTGAGATATATGTATACACAATTTGCCCCTTTTCTTCGGGCTTGAATGTTTAATGGGTGCATTGAAGAAAACAGTCGTTGCATATTCTTCTATCTCTCTTAATAACTTTTCCTAGATACTTGGGTACGTCTTTTATTTGTGCATTAACTGCTCATGTAACGGGCACGTTTCCCATTCCTCCATTAATTTCCTTCTCTTTCTTTCGGGTATATTAAGGAGAGAAAGAAAATTAATTTCATTCTTCCTAAACATTCTCTCGATTTTAATTCTTCGTTCTTCAGCCCTTAAATTCTCTGTCAGTCTTCATTCTTCAGCCCTTAAATTCTCTGTCAGTCTTCATTCTTCAGCCCTTAAATTCTTTCCACTGAGCATTAATCACGCTTGCCTCCTCTTTATTTCTGATTTGTTCGTTCTGCTGCTATTTTTGCTGGTAAGTTTTTCTTTTCTTTGTTTCCATGGTTTTACGCTATGTTTATTTGTAAATTTTCTGCAACTGTTGTTCCTTGTTTGTGATGAAGAACTTCTTTCAATGCTTGCATGCTAGTTTGCCCCTGTTCTTCGTCTTAAATCAAGGAGGCTATTGTTAGGGTAGGGATTTTATGGAATTTCGATCATGTATGCTAATTTTAGGGTTTCTGCGTTATCGTGTGTGGATTTCTATTTATGTGGTTTTTAGATCGTTGGTAATGTCCTTGAGTTTGTTTTTGACTTGTTTATGATTAATCTTTTCGCAGCCATGTCTGACCGTCCGCGGCTTCCTTATCAGACTCCTGGTTCTGGTCTATCGAGATCTCCTCCGCGTAGAGAGTCTCAAGATGATGTTCGTAGAAGTCGAGTTTCTTCTGGGGCGAAGGCCTCATCTTCTAGGGAAGAGGTTCCTTTGACAAATCTTTCTGGGGATCGAAAAGTCTTTGATCGCGCGGTGTCTCGTCCTCGTGATGATGTTAGGAGTACGCAGACACCGACTCGTGATGTCGCTTTTGATGTTCTTCCTCTACGTTCTGTAGTGCCCGAGCATCATCTGCCGCCCCCTCCTACAACTTCTTTTAAAGGGAAGAGTACAAAAGGTGGTGTTCCGAGGGCTGAATCTTCAAAAAATCCTTCTTTGAAGAGAAAGGCTTCCGAGGCGTTCATTGGTTCATCTGGTCCCGCCGAGGAGGATGAGGCTGCCCCATTGATACGCAGTGTTTCGGTCAGCAAGAAAAAAGTAACGTTCAAGCATATTGATCTCGAGATTTTCAAGGAAAAGCATGAGCTTCAAGCCTTCGAGGTTCGTTTCTATGCCCCTGAGGATGATATTACTTATGAGCTTATCTCAAAGTATGAGTTCGATGAATTTCATTTGTTGACCACGGTTGGTGCGTTCGAAGCTGGTCTTATGCTTCCGTTGTATAAGTCAGGTGATTCCTTCTACTATGATGTGCTTGCTAGTCGTGAAGGCTCTTCCACCAATACTCACAGCCGTTCTGTATCGCAACTATCGGGGAATTATCTCCGCGCCTTGAAGGAATGCTATCTGCGGAGTAAGGGGGAGACGACAATGACTTGTTACGTTCCCAATCCCGCGGAGAAGGAATGGTATACTCCTGAGAATTTCAATAACTCCTTCGGTGATTACGTCAACAGTAGGAACCGTAAGCCGTGGAGTGTCAGCCTCCGGAATCTCGCTGCTCCTCGGGGCGAAATTCGTTTGTTAAATGAGGTCAGCGATGCCAAGCTGAAGTATGTTCCCGGCACGGAGGGGTCTAGTCAGCGGAAACTTTTCCAGGCCCGCGAGAGGATCAAGCGCGACCATGACTACGAGTGGCACGCTACCGTTATCGAAGTGGTTGGTCCATGGGCGTACGGTTGGATCCCTGGTCCCCGCGGTTGGCGTCCTACTGAGAGTAGCAAGACGCGTGAATCTCCTCCTGCTCGTTATGGAGATTTCTGTCCCTGGCGTTTAAACTTCGCAGGTATGAATTTTCCTTATGCCCTTGACGTTGTGGAGGGAGACGAGGAGGAAGGTTCTGGTGCTATACTTCCACCGAGGAGTGCCTCGACTGCTCAGGTACGCGGATTCTAGCTGCGCTTCTCCTTCTTTAGAAATTCAACTTTTCGGGAAAATTAATTCTTTTTGTGGTGTTGGTTTTCAGGTGTCGAAGAAGAAAAAGATTAAGCCGAAGCAGTCTTATACCATTGTGATGGGTGAGGCTGAGGCCCATGAAGAAGTTACAAGTCCGGTGAACGAAGATTTTGTTGAGGATGAGGAGATTACAGATGGGGAGGAACGTACTGGTACTTCCCCTATCAATGTCGAAGAAGAGGTCTATGTGGGTCAAGATGGTGATGAAGGGAGAAACAACGCCGTGGTAGCTGATGACGGTGTTATTGGTGATATTTCTGTCCCTGTTGGGGATGCCACGGAGACTCTCCCCACCCTTTCTCAAGAGTTTTCTTTTGATCGGCTGTATTCTACAGGGGAGTTTATGGATGATGCCCTCGATTTTCCTGAGGACTTCTCTCTACTGTCCCCCAATGATGATTGGGATGTCCTCTGGGGTGCTAGTGACGGAGACGCTGTTGTTCAAGATGGTGGCGCGGAGGACCATGGTGAGCATGTGGGTGCCGATATTTGTGCTGATGGGGCCGTGTCAGAAAAGGGGAAGTCGGTGATTGATTCGCCTGATGCGTATCTCCCTCATTCGCCTACATCTGAGGGTGAGGACGCCATAATGGATTGGCTCAAGGAAAAGAATCTGCTATTTGTCCCTCATCCCGCCCCTGTTGTTGCTGGTGAAAAGGATTCTGACGCGTATACCCGTCGTATGATGGAAATATCTTCCAAGGCGCGGGTGTCTGAGGCCTGGGGAAGAAATTTGAGTGTTCCCGAAGCTACCCTTGTGTCGGAGCCTCCTACTTCCGTTGCAGATATGATGGCCATAGCCGACGGGTATCAATATGGCTTTCCTCAGCAGCGTGTCTTGGAGGTAAATTTTCGTACGTACTTCTACGTGACGATCCAATTCTTCGGTGAAATAATGTTTTTCGTCTTGATGTGTAGATGATGAGGAGTGAGCATTGTAACCACGTGCTGTATCAGTTCTTCAAAGCGAAATCTCTGAAGCTCGAGGCTAAGCTTCGTCACAGAGAAAAGGAATTATCTGCGGCTGAGGTGGAAATAGAAGAGATGAAGAAAAGCCTGAAGGAGAAAGAAAAGCTGGGTGAAGCGGAGGCCAGTCTTCGTTCAGAGCTTGTTGTTGTTCGCGCTGAGTTAGAGCAAACTCGCGGCCAAGTTTCAGCTTTCACAGTTTTGGTTATTTTTTTCTCTTTTTCCCTCGCAGTGTGTCGTCATTCCTCTATTTATTAGTTGTTCTGTCTGAGTCTCCCCACCCTATCTTCAGTGGGTGGTGTCCCCGAGCTGATATGGCTTCGAAACGAAAGGGCACGGAAGAAATCTCGTATTAAAGAACTTGTTCAGAAAATTAAAAGTGAAGCCAAGAAATGGGATGCTCGGGCTGAGGTATGGCGCGCAAGGCATGTTCAGATGGTCGACATGCAAAATCTGTATAACCATGACCGTGCTTTATTTAATGGTACGCTGCTGTGGACACGTGATAGTCTGCGGGAATCCCGTGAGCGTACTTCTTTGTTGGAGTCTAGGATACAACTGCTGGAAGAGGAATTACAAAAGGCTCGATCCCTCCCTTTTCCAGGAGTTGAGTATAGTGCGCGGTGTCTTATCAGAGAAAGGGACAATGCCCGTGCCGAAGCCAATGCTCTAAGCAAGGCCCTTGCCGTGTCCCGCGTTGAAGTAGCTCGTCAGGCTGAGTCTGAGAGGAATCTTGAAGTGTGTATGTACAGATTGAGCAAGGGGGTATCAGAGATAAACAAAGAAGTCGACCACCTTCATCACATGGATTCGATGAAGCAGGTAGAATTAGATGCCAGTCAATTTACTCTCACCAACCTTCAACTAGATTATAAGAAATTATCCGCGGAATATGATCATCTTGATGAAGCGCGAGATGCGGTTGTTAATGAGTATGAAGAAGCTTCGGCTTTTGTCGAAGGTATAACCCTATTCCATCGAGTGTGATTGTGTCTTTTCTGTGCTAACTCCCTGGTGTTGTCTTTTTCAGAACTCGAGGGACAACTTCGCGTTGCAAATGAAAAACTTGAAAAGGCTCAATCTTCCTTAGCGCAGCAGGAAGAACAGACTAAGCATTTTAATAGTTTGGCGGCATCCCGCGAAGAGGCCGTCGGTGCTGCTTCTAAAGAAGTGAGTCGTCTGTCTTCATTGTTATCCCAAGCCCAACAATGGACGACAATTATTAAGCACAAGGCTCGGTGTCAATTGGCTGAGGAGACGAACAAGATGCTAGAGAAGATAGAACTTGGCCTAAAGAACGAGCACGGTCTTGTGAAGAATTATCCGCGTCGTCCAGTTCCTGCTGCCTTGCCTGGATCCTCGGGACCCTCATCTGGTGGGAGTGTCCCTTCAAGTCTTCGGAACGATCCTGCTGATGGGGCGGCATCATATAGGTAGAGACCGCTGCATTTTGTAGAGACCGCAGCGTCATTATCCTTCCACTTATTGTAATCATGTAAAAAGAATATTTTTTGCTAGTATCATGTAAAAGGAATATTTTTTGATGTGTACTCTTCCTTGAATTGGCCTTCCACTTTTTGTAATCGTCCTTTATGAAATGGATCCTTTTCTTGATATACCTGCAATGTTGGTTTGTTTTTATTTTAATCATTGTGATGAAAGACTCTAAAAATAAAAAAGGATTTTAAGTGTTTGGGTGCGATCCCGAAGGGAGGTACCTTCGTGATCGGCTTGAGACCTGTCTCCTCGCTGGAGAACCCTTGGCCAGAGGATTCCCAGACGGTGGGGGCCGAGGCAACGTTCTAGGATATGGGGTTAAAAAGTTTACATACACCCATTCCGTCGACCCGTTGCCTTAAGATTGGTTGGGTATCTCTTTCTGCTGGGTGCCTTCCCCCTGGTCTTACACTTATGGACACTTACGGGGGATCCCTGAGAGATTGTAGATTAACTACTTTCCCCAATATTGTCGATAGGTTTAGTGGATACATAGAAAGCTTGTTTGATTGATAGGTTGAGGCCTGCAATTCCTCGTCCAGAGATAGAAACATGTAGAGTGGTCACACTCCCTTCTTCTTCTGGTACCCTTCACGCAGTTGCAAGGCTGCGTTGCCCCTATGGGAAGTATGGTTTGAGCCACTTAGCATTCCAAGGATGTCGGAGGACTTCGCCTTTCAGATTACGAAGGTAGTAGGAACCGCTTCCCGCAATATCATGTATTATAAAAGGTCCTCCCCACGTAGGTGCTAACTTTCCCCATCTCTTCTCTCGTTGATACTGTGGGATTGTTCTTAACACATACTGCCCTTCTACAAAGTTCCGGAGCTTTACCTTTTTGTTGTACTCCCTTGCAAGTCTTCGTTGGTAATTTTCCATCTTTGCAATGCTGCTTCCCTCTTTCTTCTAGGTCGTCCAATCTCTCTAACATCATGTCTGTTGTGAGATTTTTCTCCCACGCTTCGGTCTTTGTGGTTGGCATGAGTATCTCTGTAGGGATGACTGCTTCAGCTCCATAAGTGAGAAGAAACGGGGATTCCCCAGTGGCGGATCTTCGCGTTGTCCTGTATGCCCATAACACATTGTGCAGCTGTTCACACCATCTCCTTTATGCTCGTCTAATTGTTTTTTGAGTATAAGGGCGAGGGTCTTGTTGGTAGCTTCCGCTTGCCCGTTGCTTTGAGGGTATATGGGGGTGGACTTGTTCTTTCTTATCTTGAAAGTATCGAAGAGCATGTCTATATTTTTCCCCTGTAATTGTTTACCATTATCAGATACAATTTCAGCGGGTATACCGAATCTGCAAATGATGTTCTGGAATATGAAAGTAAACACATCCACGTCTCTGATCCTGGCCAAGGCCTTAGCCTCCACCCATTTACTGAAGTAGTCCGTGGCTACTATCAAAAATCGTCTTTTCCCTGATCCTTCGATGAAAGGCCCGACGATGTCTACGCCCCATTTTGCAAATGGCCACGGGCTATCGACGGAGTTTAACATTGTTGCCGGCGCGTGGATCTTTTTGGCGAAGCGCTGACATTCTTCACACCGTCGGGACATCCTCGCGGCATCCTGTATCATTGTCGGCCAGTAATATCCTTGCGTTTTTGCTTTGTCAGCTAGTGATCTCATGCCGCTATGATTCCCCGCGTCACCATAATGGATATCATTTAGAATTCGATGCCCCTCTTTCCGGGACAAGCAACGTAGTAATGGTCCGAGGAAGGATTTCTTGTACAGGACCCCATCCCGAAGATCATATCTTCCTACTTTGGAGAGTATCTTCCTAGCTTGTTTCTGATCCGCAGGTAAGCTTCCCTTTTCGAGAAAGGCATGGATCATCACTCTCCAGTCATCTTCGTTGCTGAAGTCTTCGTCTTGATTTGCTCTTGACAGGATATCTTCTTCGTCAAAGTCGTTATGGATGTCTTCTCCTACCTGGTCTTCGATATTTTCTTCCACTGTATCTTGATTGGTAGCGAAGGAGAATTGAGATGCAATCGAAGGCTCGTATACCCTTGCTATTTTAATAGCTTCGACGTTTTTATCCCTCAGCATGGATGATATATATGCTAGGGCATCCGCGTGCCTGAGGTCCCTTCTGCATAAGTGCCGGAACTTGATGTTCGGGATTTGCGATGCCAATGTTTGGACCAAGGCCATGTAAGCTGAGAGGGTGTCATCGTACACATTATACTCGAGCCCTATTTGCCGTATGACAAGCTGCGAATCACTTGTCAGCCTTACATCGGTTACCCCCATCTCTATTATTATACGGAGGGCATGTACGACAGCTTCGTATTCAACGATGTTGTTGGTATGCTCTTTGAATTCTAACCTAAGTGCCTGTATAATCCTTTCTCCGGTTGGGGTGATGATGACAATGCCTATTCCTGCTCCTTCCTTATTTTTGGATCCGTCGACGAAGACTTCCCATTGTCTTTGACTCGCAGGTTCGAGGATATCCATTGGATCCTTGTTTTCTTCCTCGGCTTCTGGTATTCCCTTAATCTCTTCGTCGTTGTCAAGGGGGAGGTCTGCTAAGAAATCCGCCAGAACTTGGGACTTCCGAGAATGTTGAATTTCATGAATGATGTTGAATTGGTCCAGATGGGTGTTCCATTTGGCTATTCGGCCCACTTTTCCCGTGCTTTTGAGGACTGCTTCCAATGGTGCTTTGCATGGGACCCTGACGAGGTGAGTTAGGAAGTAGGTTCTCAGCTTTTGAGTAGCCCATACCAATGCGAGGATGAGCTGTTCGATCTTGGTATAGTTCCTTTCCGCAGAATTGAGGGTCTTGCTGACGTAATAGATAGGTTGTTCTATCTTTGTATTGGTTTTGACCAACACTGCGCTGACTGCGTCTTCTGTTGCTGCTATGTACAATGCCAAAACCTCATCAGGATCTGGCTTCTGCAGGATCGGGATTGAGGCTAGGTGTTCTTTGATTTTTTGGAATGCTTCCTCGCATTCACGGTCCATTCGAACCTGCTCCCTTTTTTGAGAATATTGAAGAAATGTTTGCATTTGTCCGAGGATCGGGCAATAAATCTGCCCAAAGCTGCTATGGATCCATTGAGTTTCTGTACTTCCTTTTTAAATTTTGGGGACGGCATCTCTACTATGGCTGAATCTTTGCTGGGTCTACCTCGATGCCCCTTTTTGTTACCAGATACCCGAGGAATTTCCCCGAGGTGACACCGAAAGTACATTTCTCCGGATTCACTTTCATGTGATGTTTTCTCATTGCTTCGAAGATATTCTCAGATCCTGGTGGTGATCTTTGCGCAGCTTGCTTTTGACGAGCATGTCGTCAACGTAGACTTCTAAGGTTCCTCCAATCCATGGCTTGAAGATAGCATCGACCATCTTTGGTATGTTGCCCCTCGTTTCGAAGTCCGAAGGGCATTCTAGTGTAGCAATAAAGGCCATGTGGGGTGTAGAACGCTGTGTGTGGCTGATCTTCTTCTGCCAGGGCCACTTGGTTGTAGCCAGAATGTCCATCCATGAATGACAGTTCTTCATATCCTTCTACTGCTTCTACCAGCTGATCTATGCTCGGCAGGGGATAGCTGTCCTTTGGACATGCCTTGTTGAGATTAGTAAAGTCGATGCATATTCTAACCCCTCCATTTTTCTTAGGAACAATGACCATGTTGGAGATCCAGGTAGGGTACTTGACTTCCTTGATAAATCCTGCGTCTAGTAGTTTCCGAAGTTTGTTTCTACTGCCTCATGATACTCTGGAGCTACTTTTCGTATTTTCTGCCTGAACGGGGGCGTGCCCGGTTTGATGCGTAGCTCGTGTTGGATTACTTTTGGGTCAATCCCCGGCATATCTCCTAGCTTCCAGGCGAACACATCCGCGTATTCCTTAAGTAATTTGGTTAAAGAATCTTCCCTTCCTTCGTCCATTATGGTCCCTATTTTGATCATCTTCGGGCTTTCTTCCGTTCCTATGTTGATTTCTTTTACGGGCTCCACTGGTGTGAACACAGGCTTCGGATTTCCGAGGACTGGGACGTTCTTTAATTGCTATTTAGCGTGTTTCTTCTTCGCTGGTTGTTGAAGTACTTGTCTCTGTGCTTAGGACATTATCATCTTTCGTCAAGCCCTTCCCTGTAGTTTCCTTGAGGAACAGGTCTATGGCCTTCTCTTTCGCGGTTTCTTTATTTTTTACTCTTCGGATTTTTCGCTGCTCTTCTTGCTCGTTGTTGATATGATCCTGAGTGGCCTGGCACTCTCTCGTAGTGACCCGATCTCCCTTGATTTCCATTACTCCCTCAGGTGTTGGAATCTGAGATATTGGTGGTACGTTGCCGCAACTCCTTTGAGTTTATGTATCCATTTTCGTCCAATATATGGCGTTGTAGGGGGAGGGGTGTCCACCACACTGAATCGGGTTTCTAGTTTCATGGGCCCTGCGTTAACCTGCAACACGATGTCTCCCAAGGGCTTCGTGGGTGCTCCATTGAATCCGTAGATGGTGTAATAAGAGGTCATTAACTGTTCATCATGGAGCTTCATCCGTTTGAATGCATCGTAAAATAGGACGTTTACGGAGCTTCCCCCGTCTATGAGGATCTTTTTGAGGTTACATCCAGCTACTGGTAGTGTTAGGACCAAGGGATCGTTATGGTCTTCCATATCTTCTTCGATATCTCGGCATCGAAGATGATAGGAGATTCCATCCACTCTTCGTGCTCGTCCACCACTATCCCATCGACCTTATACAATTCGCAGCGGTCTTCGAATTGCTTCCGTAACCTCTTTCCTATCTGCGCTGTAAGTGAGGGCCCTGTGGCTTCGGAACACGAGATGGTGTTGATTGTCGGTTTCCTTCCGGAAGTTGGACTGGTTTGGTTCGCTTGGATCTATCCTCGGTAATATCCTTTCGTACGTAATGTTTGAGCTCTCCCGCATCAATTAATTTTTGGATCATTATTTTAAGGTTCTTGCACTTTTCGGTCTGGTGTCCGTTGAAACAATGATATTCACAGTAATCTTTAGACTTCTCGGATCTCGGGGGCTGCTTTCCCTTAGACCATGGCCACTCCAGGTTTTCCCTCCCTTTGATCTCTCGTAGGATACGAGCATAGCTAGCGTTGAGTTTCGTGTAAACTTGATCTTCGAATTTTCGGTCACCTGTTCTTCGTTCATCCCTTCGTTCCTTCCTATCTTCGTGAGGTCTCTCCACTGAGCAACTCCTTTTGGCCCCATTGGTTTGTTCGCTGAATTGGTGCGGTGAGATCTCTGCGGATATGCCCTCGGGTTTTCCCGTTGAATTTCTTCAAGTCGAGCGTGCTTTTCGATAATTATTCGAAGATCTCCCTCTGTCTTAGGCACGCTTCCATGAATTCAACAAATAGGGGACTCATTCGGTCTAATCCCCATTTGTAGCAATTGATGCTTACCACTGGGTCCACGCTCCCTATGGCTTGGCAGATCTTGTGCCATCTGTTAGTGTACTCCCTCGTGGTTTCCTTGTAGCCAATCGCTAGTGAAAAGAGCTTATCCATTCCGGTGTTTACAGTCTTGTTGTACATGTATGTTCTTAAGAATTTCTCTGCGAGTTGGTCGTATGAGTGGATGGAGTTGGTGGCAGATTATCAAACCATGATAATGCCGATCCCTTCAGGCTTGACGGGAAGTATCTGCAGAGTACGGCGTCGTTCTGACCCCATCTAGCTAAGACACGGTTGTAATACCGAATATGTGCAGCAGGGTCGCTGGATCCATCATAGCATTCGAACGTTGGGACAGGGCATTTCAGGAATAGGGGTGTTGGCCAAGCGATGAGTTAAGGGCGTAGAGTTAGCTTCTCTCATGACCTCTTCTAACCCCCCCCGCCTTGTCTATTTTTTAATTGCCTGATCTCGGCCATCATCTCATCTCGTAGCTCTTCCATCGCGCGGTGGTGCCCTAAGTTCTTCTGCTCGTTACCGTCTGATTCTCCGTCGTCATAATCCGGGTCGGATACGCTACTTCCCCTAGTCGCGTCTCCATTAGCCGCTATGACGACTCTACGGTCTCGGTTTGGCTCTGGTGCTTTGGAATTTGCTTCATCAAGTTGTTGGCTGGTCTTCGTGCTTAGAGCAATCCGCTCCTTTAAATCTTGATTTTCTCTGGCCAACAGGGCTACAACATCTGCGTAAACCTGCTGGCTCTTCTTCATTCTCAAGCTCAGCCATCAGTCGATGTGATTGGTTGGACCCCTGATTGGGAGTCCCAGCTCGTGCCACTACGGCCATGGTGCCGCCTTCCTCTACGGTCTGCACTAAAGGTGGCAGAGGTTCAGCTTCGGTTGCTGGCATTTCCAAATCGGGGTGAGTGCCCCTCTGCGGTGCTAGAGCCGCCGTATGGTTTGATTTTGATCATTTGTTGGTGGCATTCCGAAAGTTGGAAGGTGCACGGGTTGGAATGTTCTGGATTCATCCACCCTTTCTCTTGGTTGATGAAGTTGATTCATAGCGCAAGTTTTGCTAGCCTCTGCAGCCTTCGGGACTACCGCAGCCGCACCGTACTTTGTCGCCGCTGCTCTGAGAGCCGCGCTGCAACTGAATTAGCGTTCATAGGTGAAGTGATTTCCGCAGTATCTTGCCTTTGACTGGTCATTTTAGCTTTGTCTCCTTTCTGCTTGCTTCGGGTGATGACCGGGGTTGTCCTGGGTGTTTCCTTTGACAAAGCTTTGGATTTTCCTGCTTCCTGCGTCTTTTCCATCACGGGTCCTTTTGTCGACAATGAATCTCGCAGAAACTCGCCTTCTTACTCACAATCCGTTCTTTCTGCACAAGGAATTTCAAAACGAAAAACGGGAATATCCGCGTGAATCGGGTTAGTTGGCGAAATATTCTTCCAGGAGAGGATTAATACATACGAGTTACAATACACGGGTTAAAGTTTTATTAAAAGAGATTTTTAAAAATGCAAGTAGATCCTTTAAAAAACTACGAAAACCCCCCTGAGAGACAGGTTCGCACGAGATCTAAAGAAAAACGTAAATCCATGGATCAAAACAATAAATCTTATCGAAGATAATGGGTGGTTTTTGAATATAATAAGTTAACAAATGATCTATACGGTCCGAGCTAATAAATCAGAGCAATCATATGCCAATTTAAGATGAAATCACAGGACAAGATAAATCTTTTACCGGGACGAAGTCCCTGTTTCTAGCGCCAAATTGTGAACACACAAATCACGAAGGCATCCGAATGCTCACAACCAATCATCGTAATCTAGAGTGATTTGTGATGATGATATCCTAGTGTTGATTCCTTGGCTCAAAACCTTCGGGTTTATCACAGCCTCATCTAACAACTCCATGCGGCGCGTTTGCGCACGGGATATTGGTAAAAACAAAGAAAGCAAAACGTACAAGTAAAGATCCATGGGGTTAGACAGATATAAAGTGCTGAAATGTAAACAAGACTGAGGTTTACGTGGTTCAGCACTAAGGCCTACATCCACGGGTTTTGTTGTTTCACTATGTTCTTCACAGTTACAAGAGTAGTCGAATGACTTTTGGGTTTACATGTATTATCTCTTCTAAAGGATTAACTTACACTCGTAATCTCTCTCTCCTTCCCTTCCTGATTTTTCCGATCCCCCTTCCTCTTGGTGGAGAGGGGATATTTATAGGGTTAGAATGTGGGACCCATCTCTGAAGGCCGTTGGGACCTTATCTTCTAGTGTCTTGTGTCCATCACGCAGAGGTCTGCGTTTGCCACTTGATCACGCAGAGACATCCTCGCTCGTCCCACGGGTTGATCGACACGTATACTGCTCAGAGTGTTTAATGAGGGTGGTTGAGATGCCTGCTCGTGTCAGACAAGTGTCTTCTGCCCCTGTCACGTCCGTGTCAGCTAACTTTCTCTCTACCGTTGATCTTAGCTTCTTTTGGGATGAGATAAAGTAACTCCTTGGGGTTTATTGGGTGTTCCGTAGTGCATCGTATTTTGATGTCTTGCCATGCATTCCACGTATTTTTCTATATACACGTGTCTGATGGTGAGATATATGTATACACAAGTCCTGGGAACAAACTCTTTGAGAATTCAGCTCTGATTTCGGCAGTATATGCTAGAAGTTGCTCTGTGAGGTCAAAAAGTATTAGAAACACCTGAGATTTCTTACCCTTCACAAGAATTAAGCCTTGAAATTTCTTATCCTCCACGAGTAACTCCACGAGTAAATTTCGCTACATGAGTGATGAAGTCTCTTATGGAACCTGTTGCTGTGCGTCAACTATATGTGATTTCGTGTCATCCTCAAATTTCGTTTTTCAAGCTAGCTAAAGTATTTGCAGATTTTTCCAACCATTATAAGTTATCTGATTGTCGCAATGACTTCTTCTCTCATCAGTAAGTCTTATTTCTCATTTTCCTTGATTTTTGTCTAAATGTTAGCTGTTTACTTGATTCTTGTGAATATGTTGCCAGAGTCACACCAAGTCTATGCATTAATGTAACTAGTTTAATGTTAAACACGTACCCTAGGAACAAGTGCTTGATAATCTGAAACATAGAACGCGGCGATGTTGTATGCCTTCCCATTACATATAATTGGATTAGATGAAATGGAGACTTATGATGAAATGGAGACATAGGTACAAAACACACATAAGTTTTAGAGAATTAGCAATGGGGTTGTGCATATTGTCACAAAGCCTTGAACACTACCAATGGCCCCAACTGGCTCAGGTAGAGAAGAAGCATTCCTTGAGCACAATGTTGCAAACTAGCAACATAATTCTTAATTTTACACTATGTCGACGACATATGTTGACCAAAATAGAATGATATATCTATATGGAGCATTTTGCACAACCTTCTCAAACCTAAGGACTTGAACAATGACTGTAAACTTAAAACAGTAAGTAACACAACTGTATTCTGGATGACTTATGTGGTCCAAAATACGTCTCTATGGAGCATTTTGCACAACCTTCTCAAATCTTGGAAGGTTGCAGCCTGATCATCCACAATTTTTTCCTAAAGTTGGAAGTTTAAGAGGGCCATAATGATGAAGTTTGGTTCATTTGCACCACAACAAAAACTTGTTTTCTTCTGTAAGGGCAAATAGAATCATAATCAGAATCCTTCTGACTATACAGTGAATTTGCTTCAAAGATAATCGTCATAAGTCTCGATTATTTTCTTATACACGGGGTGTGTGTTTTGTACCTAAGGATGTAGTTGTCAGCATTCAATGTATTCTAGAGGAGACTAGATTGCATTGAGGATTTCTTTTTGGTTCCATGACCTGATGACCTGTTTATGTGTTTTAGTGTATTGATAAATTACAATTGGGCTCACATCCCGAATATTCGTATCAAATTGGTTTCATGACCTTATGCCCTGTGTATGTATTTTAGGGTATTGATAAATTACAATTGTCCTGTGTATGTGTTTTATGAGTATGCATGATTTATGTCTTAATTTTCGAGTATTTAAGATGCTGTTTGCTTTTCTTCAAAGTAGCCTCCGTTTAAAACTTCAAGTTACTGCTTTTGGAACTCATTCACTCATGTAAAACTGCCGAACTGTGACTTCTACACAAGGAATTTTACATTTGCATCAGCAAGTACTTATACTAGTTATGTAACTGTCTCTCATACATTTGTTAATAGCTTCTGGTGTGAAATGAAACCCTTTATTGTCTGTTTATTAGCAATAATACTGCTCTCAAGTGACAGAAGTTTTGCTCTGAGTATCTAACTCATTTTACTGGCTTGATTAGGTACTTAGATCAGCTGGGGGTGACATTGACCTTCGACGATAAAGCCTTTTGCTGACAAACTTTAGTCGGTGGGAACTACGGTCTTCACAAAACCGCTACTGTGGTTCTGAATCCAGATTACTATAGGTAAGTCTTTATTGCTGTCTGTCAAATGTAATTCATCAGTGCTCATGTTTTCCGTTCTTTATCATATCAAAGTTTTCAATTCACATATCTATTAGTCGTTTTAATTTGTTAGTTTACTGGGAAACGCGTAATATCAACAGATCATTGTGGCTCTCCATGCTCGCAAGAATATTATTCGAAGACAAAGGTGAAGCTCTGGCTAAAGAACTTAAAAGTTTCAATTCTCTCTTTCTAGCTTTATATTTCAACTTCTAATATGAGTTTGATCCGTTGATTTACAGCCTATTGATCAATGTCTCCAGCTCTACTGCATTTAACATTTCCCGTTGAGAGCTTCTAGGATTTGTGTCCATTGACGCCATCAAAGAGAAGAGTTTTGTTTGACACCTAAAGGTGGTTGTCCTCAGAGTAAAGTAATGCTACTAAAAGGGGCCACGGTTGGTACTTCTTTTGCTGACGGTTCCTTGCGGATCGAAATAGCTCCTGATTCAATTGTCTTTGCTACAGTTAGAGATCTCAGAGCATAAGCTTGTGCTCGAGGTATTTGTTTGTGTATATAGTATTACATTTAGTTTAAAATGGGGAACTTCTTAACCAATTTCTAATTAATTTATTTTATTTTTTTTAACCAACTCAATTTATTAATAAACAGAAGAATTGCAACCAAAATAAAATAAAATCTTTAGAAAGGAAAAGGGAAACTTAGGCGCAGGCACAAAAAGAAAATTTCTCATTGTCAGGCCCATAATTAATTTTAGGTACCGTGACACCCATAATTATTTCCGTGACAACCATAATTATATGAAATTATTAAAAATGTTTGCATGACGGATTATGCATCCGCATGACGGGTTATGCATCAGGGATATAATTGACAACGTAACTTGGATATAACATATCTAAAATTCCGCGCTTTGGAATTTTACAAATTTTATATCGTTGGAAAATCTTTTTAAGAGAGCTGCGCAACGAGTACAACCAACAATATCAAAATTTTTGTCTTTCACGGAAAAATCGGAGGTGATCATCATTTTAGGCAAAATTTCGAAAATTGACTACATAACCATTATGCAGCCACCAAAAAAGATGCATAACACATTCTGCAGACGCATAACAAACTATGCAACCATTTTCTCGACTGCATAACAAAGTTATGCATCTATAACAAGTTATGTAACCATTGTTTTGGTTGATTTTAGTGTGTGCATAAAAAATTGATGCATAATGCAGTATGCATCCATATTTACGGATGCATAGCAGGTTATGCATCTATTTTCTTGATGCATAAAAGATTGTGCAACAATTTTCTCGATGCATAATGCATTATGCGGTCATATTTTCACGACTGCATAACATGTTATGTAGATATTATTGTAGGTGCATGACAAGTTATGCAACCTTATTTTTTGTTGGTTTCAATATTAAGAAAAAAATAGATGCATAACGTGTTATGCAACCATTTTCTGGACTGCATAACAAGTTATGCAAAAAAAAAACAAAAAAAAACTGCAGAACGTATTATGCAACCAATTTCAAAAATGCATAGGAAAGGATGCATACACTTCTTAACCAGTAAGTCCAACATAGCTAACTTAATTAAATTTAGTATTTCAAACATCAATCAAAGAATTTAGCGGCACCCATACATAACCTTATAACAGTTGAAAGCATATATATCTAATTATATATGAATAGAAAAACATGACTCCATAATTCATAGGTGGAATCTAACCACCTTCATATACATGATAGAACTAGAGCTCACATCCTAAAGAAATGTTTGAAAAATGAATGGGACGGTTGCAAGCTTGTAAACGCGAGTTTGTAAATTCATGGAGCAACAGTTTTGGATCAGGAGTTGGTTAGCCAGTGGTCACCCACCAACAAGGTAGAATAGAGATGCATATACAAGAGACATACACACTTGCAGTCACAATACCATGCCGTAGGTGGAGATGATAGGTTGTGGATTGTGGAAGCCAAAAAGTGGCAGAATCTCTGCATTTGTCTTGAATAATCTGATGCCAAAAAAGATTCTCTATTCGTGGAATCCCCAGCACCACTTTGCGAGGAGTGAGTTATTCCTTTGTCGCAAACTCTTGAACCTCAAACCACCAGTGGACATATCTTCACGCCCTTGTTTTCATATAAGTTAAATGAAAACCTTGAGTTCCATCCTCCGTCACCTTAACAAAGTTCCTGATTTTTTTCTCGAGAGACAGTCTATAATTGATATCGAAGCTTTAAAAAAATAGGAAGTACACTACAATTTCTAAGAAAACAATTTAGCAATCAGTCTCCCACCCTCAGATAGCATTTAAGTATCATCTGTAAAGATTTCCGTCAAACCTTTAATTCTTAAAACATGAGATCTAATGTTCCCATCGTTAGCAATTCATATAACTTCAATGAGGAATTTCCAAATCTACTGAAGAATATTTTGATTAAATGGGTTTGTGAAGAACATTCCGTAAACATTAAATTTATCAACCAAAACTTTCTTCGAATCAAAGTTTTAAGAATGAAATCAGACTCTTATCGAAGAACAATCAAAGTTTTTATGAAAAATTTGCCAAAATATTCGTTTAAAAACCACCAGATCTGAAAGCTCAAAGTAAAGAGAAGAGTTAAGAAAAGGGTTCGTCCTTTTAAAACCAATTGCTGATGTACATCATCTCCTTCATTATTTATATAGCTTCATCAATAAAATCTATTCACTTTCGGACACTCATCTCGCAGAATCACTAGAAGATGAAGAACATGGAAAGAGAAGAAGAAAGAAGAATAACTTTTCACGAAGAAAATAATTTTCCAAAAAATGGGTTTGTTGATAATTTTTCATGAAGAAATGGGTGCGCCCATGAACTTTTCCAACGGTGGGTTTGACAGTGTAAAAAATCTGAAAAATGGGCGTGGTAGTAGTTTTCACAAAGGAAAAATAGGCTAAAGTAGACCACATGTCTCGAAGCCCATAAGAAAATTCTATTACAGTATGCTCAAATTAGCTATTACCCCTTTATTCAAAACCTATAGTAGGTTGTCTCAGGGAATTCCATCCTGTGAATAGAAGCTGGCCTGTCATTAAACTTCATCGCCCGACCATTGTTAACATATCCACCCTTCTTTGCAAAGAAATCAGCAGAGAAGTTAACTTCTTTGTACACATGATTAAAGTGGATGCTTTTGATCTTCCTGCAAATGAGTTTCCACATGATTAAAATGGATGCTTTTGATCTTCCTGCAAATGAGTTTCTAGCTATTCCACACACACCATGGCAAATTATTTTTAGTAAAAGCATTAATAGAAGTTGTAGAGTCAGAGTTGATAATCACTTTGTCTTTGTCCTTGAACTGCCCATTCTAGAGCAGCAATAACTCCCACCACATCTGCAATGAAGTTTGTAGTAATATCAAGCCCTCCACTTTCTGTTGTAACATAATTACCTGCACTGTCCATAGAAATAGTTCCATAACCAGCATAACCAGGATTACCTTTAGAAGCTCCATCACAACATAAAAGTATAGTATAGTATCCGACTCAGGCAAAGCAAATGAGCATTCTATAGCTCCGAGAGATTTTACCTTTCTGCAACCTATATGGAAGTAGTTTAAGATCTGCAGATAATAAGCAAAATTGTTCATGAATCCTTTAAGTCTTGTTTCACAGTCACAAATCATTCTAGAGGTTCTTTGAATAGCTATTCTGCTGTCGGGCCTTATGTTCTCAAAGCATAAGTTGTTCCTTGTGAACCAGATATCCACCATGATATTGAAAGCAGCAATAAACCATAACTCTTGAATTACATGACTTTTCCTTTTGCAAGCCTTAATAACATCATCAAAAGATTTAGGATTTTGAAAAGCAAATACCCCTCCAATCCAATTCCAAAGGATTTGGCCATAATCACAATCCCATAATATATGATGAGTAGAGTCTCGATACCTAAAACACAAAAAACATTTTGAAACCAGATTCATACTTTTTTCCCCATTAGTGTTGCAGGCCCCTCTAGTGATTTTCCAGATGTTACTAGCAGTAGAAGAATGTACACATGATTTCCAAATCTTCTTATACAAGTTCAGTTTTGGTTGCTTTTTCCTTACTATATTAACAATACTATGAGCTGAAACCTTGCCATCCTGAGTTGTAGTCCATACTAATTTATCTGACTCAGAATAAAGTAAAGGCAGATCTTCAACAGAGAAAAATGCTAGGAAATCTTCTGGAATAACCCAAGTAGTATCAGTAATTAAAGCTTCTACCTTCATATGGATGTTCTGCTGAATAAACTCATTTTCAGGAAAGTATTTAATGATCTTGAGTCAAGAATCCAGGCATCATGCCAGATAAAAATATTTCTCCCATTTCCAACAAGCCATCTGGTGTTTTCCTCAAAATCCTGAATTACCCATTTGATCCCAAGCCAAATAGATGATTTCTTATAATAAGCAATCCATCTTCCATGTTTTCCTCCATAGTAATTTCATCAGCAGAGCTTTGTTGAGATCCTCAAATCTTCTAATTCCAAGACCTCATTCTTCAAGGGGAGAACAAACTTTATCCCATGATATAGTTACAAATTTCTTCTCATCAACATTACCACTCCACAAGAAATTTCTAATAATTCTTTCAAAAGTTTCAATTACTTTCTTTGGCCATTTATAAATAGACATATTATAAATAAGAATACTACTTAACACAAATTTGATGAGAGTAATTATGGCTTGAAAGTTTAGAAATTTACCTATCTGAGTAGCTAATCTTTTTTTGCAACATCCCAACAAAAGACCACAGGTGTTAAGATTTGATTTTTCCTTGGACAAGCATTACCCCCCCTATATTTTCAGGAAAACAAGACAGATTCATGTTCATAAATTCAGCAATCTGTAACTGTCTGCTAGTGGAAGTACCATCAACAAAACACTTGCTCCTAGAAGCACTAACAAGTTGGCCAGAAGCAACTTGATATTCAATAAGTAAATTCTTAAGATGAAATAAGGATTTTTTGCAACCATTACAGGAGATAAAGATGTCATCTGCAAAGAATAAGTGGGAGAGAAAAATACCTTTTCTGATTACTAAAGGATGAATCTTTTTTCCCTAAATGAATTGAAAAATATTCCTACTAAGCACATCAGCAGCAAGGATATAGAGTATAGGTGATAGGGGATCACCTTGATTTACACCCCTTCCAACTCCAAAGTAGCCAATAAGACCTCCATTTAGCATGATTGATATCTTTGTTGTTTTAGAAGTATCCAAATCCAGTTACAAAATCTATCAGAGAAACCATATTTCTTCAAAGCAGCTAATAAGAAATCCCAGCTGAGTGTATCATAAGCTTGTGAAATGTCAAATTTTAAGCCCACATTCCCCCTCTTCTTGTGATACTCATTTCATTAACTAGTTCAGATTCTAAAAGAACCTGTTCATGAATATTTCTCCCTTTAATAAAAGCACATTACTGTGGAGATATTAACTTGTCAATAATTTTATTCATTCTTGTAGTGAGAATCTTGGTAATAATCTTGGTAATAATCTTGAAACAGAAATTGCTCAACCCAATAGGTCCGAATTGACTTACTTTCTTAGCTCCTTTAATCTTAGGTAAAAATATCAGAAAATTAGAATTTAGACCTGCATGAATCATTTGGTTGAACCAACAATATTGAATAGCAGCTATAAAGTCTCCACAAATAATTTTCCAAGCCACTCTGTAAAAAACACTAGTGAATCCATCTGGACCAGGTGTTCCATCTTGGTTCAAATAAAAAATAACCAATTTAATTTCTTCTACTGTGAGAATCAGTTCTAAGAAATTATTATCTTCATTAGTTATTAAAGAGGGAACTGATTCAAAAAGAGTTTCAGATATTTGAACTGGATGAGCTATGAATTTTGACTCAAAGTAATTGGTAAGTAATGTAGCAATGTCTAGCTGGTTGGTAAAAATATTTCCAGAATCATCTTCAAATTCAACTATAGAGTTTTTAACGCCTAAGCTTGATGGAAGTATGAAAAAATTTAGTATTAGCATCACCAAATTTAATCCAGTTGGTTCTTGCTTTTTGACTTAACAATGTGTGATAATTTTGAGTAGATAGGTCTCTAATCCCTCTACCAGTAATATAATTGTTTAGAAGCCCAATATTATAAGGATCAGCATCAGACAAAATATTTGCTTCAGCAACCTTTTCTTCAGCTTGTCTCAGAGTCACTTGCACATCACCAAAAACCTCCCAATTCCACTTCTTCAAGGTAATTTTCAGTCTTTTCAATTTATTCATAAAAATGAATATAGCATTACCATTAATTTCCTCATTCCAAGAATCTTTTACAAGCTGAATGAAACCAGGATGAGTTGTCCACATATTCCGAAATCTGTATGGAGAATTTAGTAGTTTAAGAATATATGAATCAGTAACAAACATGTAGCTACATGGTCTTGTTAGAGCACTGCTCGGTCGAACTCGCATGCCTTGCTATATCAAGCATGTTTGTAAATATTAGTAATCAAAACTATATGTCTTGATTTCTATTTTACTTATGACTAAGTCTCGGTCTAGGATAGTTAAGTGCAATTGAGATCCAGACTCCATGACGATCATCTTACGAAGACGAAGAACTACTCGAGGAATAAGTGGAACTTCATCCGACAAAAAGGTATGTGGAGACTTGAACTTATCTATCACTCAAAAGTCTATTATATCTCCTACTCTTGAGACAAAGTCGTATAAGTATGATAGTTTCATACATACACATTTGCTATTTCGAGCTGAGTTTACTCGCGTATATTTTTCTCGAAATATGTGTTGATGAGCTTTTGCTTTAACCATTTGCATCTTAACCCGTGACGCAAGTCATGAAGATGTTTCAATCTTGAAAATAGCTTTGATGACGATAGTCGTGAATAACGACTGTTATAACATTATAGAAGAATGTTTCAATGATTGAAATGTAGAGTTGAGATTACCAACTATGGATATAAGCATATATAGTGTTTTCGCACATTAGTGTATAAATCCATGTGCCGGAAACCAAGTGCGTGCATATGTGTTCATGCGGTATTGGTGAAGGAGACATGTTGAGTACGCGTACCCGTATGCATACCTACGGAAGTTTTCATACCGAAAATTTCTGCTGAGTTTGTAAGTTTGCAAACTAGTAAACCAGTCACCTTAGGTATGCATACCCGTACGCGTACCCACAGAAGTTTTCGAACCGAAAATTACTGCTGAGTTTGTAAACTCAAATCCGGTAGCTAAGATACGCATACCCATACGCGTACCCAAGCTGGTTATTTCTCAAATCGATTGCTCATGAACTTAAAACAATAAATTATAAGGAATGAAATCTTTGCAAACCGTGGCTATATTGTTCATGAATTGATTCAAGTGAATCAAACCGATTTTGTTTCAATTGTGTCTAAAATAAAGACCTAAGCAATTGAATAACTCTTGAACTAGTTCTTATGAGTCATTTGAACTACTTATGAGAAAGATGAATACAATTAATATGAAAGTGCTCATATGGCTAACCATTGGTTAACTATTTGTGAACCAACTAAGTGTACATTTTTAGGTACGGTTACTCAAACCTAAATGAATAAATTTCATTTGTGTGTGACAAGATAAGTTTCGATCTAACGGTTGAAAGATATTAACTTGGTTGAATCAGGTTTTTCATCTAACAGTGAATATGCTTTGTTACCAAGGTAACTTGGATTGCAAACCCTGATTTTAAAACTATATAAAGGAGACATCTAGCAACTGGAAAAACTAATCCCCACACCTCCTGTGTGATACCTGTTGGTTTTTGCTAGAGTCGATTCTCCTTTAACCTTAGGTTTCTTCTCGAGACCCTGTAGGTTAACGACTGAAAGACTTCATTGGGATTGTGAAGCCAGACGAAACTACTTTCTTGTAGTTGGGCGATCTGATCTTTCCATTTTCTATTGTAGGAGTTCAATTGAATAATTGACTTGAGATTATATCTCCGATAGGGCGAGATAAAAAGAAATCACAAACATCTTCGTCTCATCGTTTGTGATTCCACAATATTTAGTTTCGCTGCCATATGATTTAGATTATTGTGAGGTGATTGATAATACTAGGCTGTTCTTCGGGAATATAAGTCTGGGTTATCAATTAGTTCCTATTCACCTTGATTTATCAAAAGACGGAACAAAACTCATAGGTTTTTCTATGGGAGACAGATTTATCTATTATCATAGAGTTTTCTGTGTGATACAGATTTGTTTATTGAAGTCTTCGACTTTGGGTCGTAGAAACTCTTAGTTGTGAGTGAGATCAGCTAAGGGAATCAAGTGCGTAGTATCCTGCTGGGATCAAAGACGTAAGGAACGCAACTGTACCTTGAATCAGTGTGAGATTGATTAAGGTTCAACTACAGTCCAAACCGAAGTTAGTTTGTAGTAGGCTGGTGTCTGTAGCGGCTTAATACAGTGTGGTGTTCAATCTGGACTAGGTCCCGAGGTTTTTCTGCATTTGCAGTTTCCTCGTTAACAAAATTTCCGGTGTCTGTGTTATTTCTATTCCGCATTATATTTTGTTATATAATTGAAATATCACAGGTTGTGCGTTGAGATCAATCAATTAAAATATCGAAGCTTTGGTTATTGATTTACTTTGATTGACACTTGGATATTGGTCTTTGGTACCATCCAAGTTTATCTCTCTAGTATTTGATAAAGACTCGCGAATTTCCATTTGCTTGAGTAAAGATGAAATCGAGAGATAGAGATATTAACTCCTTGATATACTTTTATTAAGATTGAGTATGACTGTCTAGTTGATTCTCTTAAAAGTATATTAGAGTTAGTCCATACAGATTACTAATCTAAATATTGGGTGAGGTTGTTGTACCCCCGCCTTTTCAATTAATATCAGAGAAGGAAAACACGTTAAGACCTCAGAAGTCTGTGTTTGTGGTGATCTGACTAGATGGACAGTAAAGTCTCTATAAACGCTTCACCAGGAATAAACCATAATTTTAGGGAATGTTCTAAAACCCTTGTTATTCTTCAAAGGAAGTTGGATGAATAAATTCAGATCAACCATGATCTTGCCGCAATAATTGCGAAGCATAAGAATTTGACGTCTGTCAAAAATTCTTCAGTATTGATGAATAACTCGTTTGATTCCTCTCTAAAGGATCATATTAAGTCAAGTGTTAAACAAAGTTGATGCTTTGAGAAACTTGATAGAAGGAAGAACTTCTCAATTAAGATTGTTGATGTTGGCCCTTGTATGTTTTGTGAGTCTCACAATCACAATCAACATACATGTACACGTTTTCAGAAAATTATAAAAATTGCGAGCAATCTCCACAAAAAAGCTGAACAACTGTTTACTTATCTAAAAAAGTGTACAAGACTAACAAGAAATCCTAAACAGGAAAGTAGTGTTAGTATGGGAGCCTTTGCCTTAAAATCAACATCACCCTTCCAATGGTTTATTGACAGTGGTTGTAGCCAACATATGACTGGTGACCTTTCGTGGTTTATCTCCATTAGTCAATTTGAAGGAGGACCAGTTACCTTCGGAGATGGGAGTTGTTTCTACATTAGAAAGAAGGGTACAATCAAGCTTCTCAGTGTTCCAGAAATCCATGATGTAGTATAAGTCAAAGGTATGATTGCAAATCTTCTTTCTATTAGTCAAATTTGTGACAAAGGCCATAAAGTTGTCTTCAATGCAAATGGATGTGACATTGTAGACAAAACTGGAAAAGTAATTTTTCAAGGAACTCGTGGCAAAAATAACTGTTATCTCCTTGATGCTCAGTTTAACAATTGTTGCAATTTGACTAAGGTGGAATCTACACATCTTTGGCATGAGCGTTTTGGTTACATCAATTATCGTCTTTTAACTAAGATCATTAACAAAGAACTTGTTAGAGGTGTTCCCAAAATCAATGCAAAGATTGACGGTGTATGTGGTGCCTGTCAAAAGGGTAAACAAACGAAAGTTCACCATAAATCATCTCGAGATATTCTCACTAAGGCCCCACTTGATTTAATTCATATGGATCTCTTCGGACCAATACAACAAACTACTATTGGAGGAAAGAAGTATGCTTTAGTTATGGTAGATGACTACACCAGATTCACTTAGGTAGCTTTCATAGCTCATAGGAATGAAACCCTTGGTGAATTTAAGATTATTGTTAATAGGATCCAGAATGAACAAGGTCGTAAACTAACGAATATTAGAAGCGACCGTGGCACTGAATTCAAGGACACCAAAGTATTTGAATTCTGTGACAAACTGGGGATTATTCAACAATACTCACCACCTATTCCTCCTCAACCCAATGGAGTTGCAGAAATAAAGAATAGGAATATTCAGGAAATGGCCAGAGTTATGCTCCATAACAAAAACTTACCTCTAAGATTTTGGGGAGAAGCTGTGTTCACAACATGTTACTTGATCAACCGTGTTTATCTACGGTCTAAAACCCTAAACACTCCATATGAGTTGTGATATGGTAGAAAACCCAACCTACACTATCTTAGAGTGTTTGGAAGTAAGTGCTACATCCTAAAGATCGAGAACAAGGAGGGAAATTTGATACTAAAAGCGATGAAGGTATCTTTTTGGGCTATGCTTCTGATAGTCGTAGTTTTCGAGTATTTAATCTCAGAACCCAAGTAATGATGGAGTCCGCTAACGTTATCATTAATGATATTAGCGAATTTCATCATGATTTTTCTCCTGATGAATTGCCTCCAACTGAGACAATTTAGAAAGTCAAATAAGTTTCGGATTCAGTTGAAGTTGTACCCACAGTCACTGATCCTGATCTTTCTAGTGACGAGGAGAAAAACACTGATCAGACTGTTCCTGTTGAACAAGAACGTGTCCCTCAACGACACCTATAGGTTCAAAGAAACCATGATCCCAATAATATCATTGGAGGAAGAGATTCTACTGCAAAGACTAGAGGACAACTTCAAAATCTATGCAATTTTGGTTGTTATCTTTCACATGTAGAACCAAGGAATATTGATGAAGCTCGTAGTGATCCCTTATGGGCGAGCATGAAGAGTTAAATCAATTCCAAAGGCAAGACGTATGGAAGCTTGTACCTTGTCTTCCAAATGTCAATATAGTTGGCACCAAGTGGATATTTAAGAACAAGTCTGATGAGTGTGGCACAATTGTCTGAAACAAAGCAAGACTTGTCGCTCAAGGATACTCACAAATCGAAGGAATCGACTTTGACGAAACCTTTTCTCATGTGGCACACCTTGAGTCCATTAGATTGTTATTAGTTCATGCTTGTTTTCTTAAGGTAAAGCTATTTCAAATGGACATCAAATCCGTTTTTTTAAACGGAACTTTAAAGGAAGAAGTCTATGTATCTCAACCTTAGGGATTTTAAAACCCCGACTTCCTAGATCACGTCCTTAAACTCAATAAGGCGCTATATGGTTTAAAACAAGCACCTCGAGCCTAGTTCGAAAAACTGACCTCATCTCTGCTTGGGAAAGGTTTTTCGAGAGGAGGAGCTGATAAAACACTGTTTACCAAGTGGAATGGAAAAGATGTTGTGATCGCTCAAGTTTATGTAGATGATATCATCTATGGATCAACATCGGAGAAACTTGCACAAGAGTGTCTCTTAGAAAGGAGTTTGAAATGAGCAATGTTGGTGAATTAAAATTCTTTCTGGGTTTACAAATTTAACAACACAAGGATGGAATTTACTTATCTCAAGAAAAATATTCTAAGGATCTTGTCTCAAGATTTGGCCTTGATAAGTCCACTCCTAAACTAACTCCTATGCCTACCACTGGTAAACTGCATCGGGATGATAAAGGAGTAAATGTGGATCAAAAACTCTATCGATCTATCATTGGAAGCCTTTTATATCTTACAACTACTCAACCTGATATTGCTTTTAGTGTTGGTTGTTGTGCTAGGTTCCAGGCAAACCAAAAAGAATCTCATCTTGCAGCTGCAAAAAGAATTATACGCTACATTAATCATACTGCAGGGTATGGTCTATCTTACACTTTTGATACTAACACTGATCTTACTGCCTATTCATATGCATATTGGGCAGGATGTGTGGAAGATAGAAAAAGTACGTCAGGGGGTTTCTACTATGTAGGACTGAATCTTGTAGCTTGGCATAGCAAGAAACAAAATTCACAATCCCTCTCAACATGTGAAGCAGAATACATCTCTGCAGGCTCATTTTGTACTCAACTTCTATGGATGAAACAAATGCTTGTTGTTTATGGAATCAACACTAGAATAATGAGAATTTTATGCGACAACACCAGTGCAATTCGCATAACAGAAAATCCAGTTGAGCACTCAAGGACTAAGCACATTGACATAAGGTATCATTTTATCCGAGATCTTTATGAAAATGGTATCATTAATATGGAATTTATGCCCTCAGAACAACAATTGGCTGATATTCTCACCAAACCATTAGATACTGCTACGTTTCAACACCTACGGCAGTCTATTGGTGTCGTTATGGTACATTAGTCTTCCATAACTCTTGCCCCTACTCTTATCTAGATCCTTTGGGAAATTGAGTTTGGAACTTCTTGAGGTGTAAAGTATTTTTCCATATTTGTTTCTAAGTAGATGTATCTTCTAAGTATCTTAGTGCTATCTTGAAATCCTTCTTTTCTAGTAAAAGTAAGGTCGCTCTTGTTGTTCTTTCGGGAATGACATCAAATGGGGGAGAGTTCTTTTGAACTTGCGTTTAATTGCCATATCTTTGTGGGGAGTGCGGTTGTGGAATATTTGGGGATTTATCTTGTATCTTTATAAACTCCGTGATGAATGCATTTAGCTTCGGCTTTATGTTTGCATCTAAACAAAGTTGATATGTACTTTTCTTTTGTCTTGAAGTGTCTCCATGAAAATTTTCATTAGGATCCCGTTTTCATACCTTTACCAATTTTATTGACAAAAAGGGGGAGAACTAATATGTACTTCACACTACAAATAAATATGGTTTTCGGATCATTATGTAAGGGGGAGTGATTTTCGTTGAGACGAAGTATTTGTTGTGAGAGATAGCCAAACTAACCGCACCACTTGTTGGGAAAATCTAACAACAACTAACCCACAAGAAACTAGATCTTTGGATCGACGTAGAATGAAAGATATACGATGCAAACACACATAAGAAGCAATAAGTAAAGCACACAAGACTTAACATGGTTCGGCAATATGCCTACATCCATAGAAACGGTTACGACTTCTTCATTATTATGGAACCACTAAACAGAGAATTACACACTTAACGATTGATAAATCAATCAACAAACTACGATTCAACATTATGTTGATCATAAACCCTAAAATAATTCTCATGAATAAAACGCTCCAATATTGCCGAATAATGTCTAACCAAACAAGATAATACTTATCTCACATAACCGAGATGATCTCCTTCTAAACGATGTATCTTCCAACACCAACGATGATATTCCACCATCAACAAACACGACGATCTTCTCTTCCCTAAAATTCCACCCCAAGTGGTGGGATGGAATCCCTAAAGACTTTAGAGAACTACATTGTGTATTTTCTAACTCTCTAGAAAACCTCTAAAATTCCATTAAGAATTCCATGTCTAAACACATAGCCTAGACCTCCTTATATAGGAGTCACAAACTTGATTCCCAAGTATTAGTCTCCTTGGAAAAGGAAACTCTAACCAACTAGGAAACCTATTGTTATTTAGGTAACCTATCTAAATATGAAAATCAACCTAAACTAGGAAACCTTGTGTTTCTCTACACAAAGGATTTCTAGTATGTTCCGGAATTTTCCGGAACCTTCCAAAATACCGACAATTATCTAACAATCTCCACCTTGTCGATGTTTCAACAAATCTCCACCTCGGTAAAGATTCCACTAATATGAACCGATCTTCAAACCACGACAATCGCCTGAGCATTCAAAAGGATCTCAACGACGAGCAAACTGGATCAAGTACCAACTTAACCCCCAAATGACCGAAGTCAACAAATCTTGTTCAAACTTCTGCACAAGTGTCTTCTCAGCAGAACAAAAAACTACTTCATGTCAAAACTCTAAACTCAATTGCTTCTTAAAGCAATAAAACTGAACTTGCTATTTTCCATGAGCATATCCCCGAAAACGAGTAAAGAGATGCGAAGAAACCAAACATGTCAAACTTCATAAAATCACTAACTAGGTGAACAAAAAAACCAGAGACTCCAAAAGCTGACATACCAAACTTCCAAACTAAACCAACAACATCAAACCAAACGGGCTGTGACAAATTAATGTCCTCCACCAAATCTCCAGGAAAGAATGCAGTTCGACTTCGTTGACTAAGTCTAACCGCCACACTAAAAACTAACAGGACTCTTATAGAAATGTGATTAACCAAAGAGGAAAAACTTCATAACAATCACACTCCATCTTGTGCATATCCTTTAGTCAAACTTACCCCAAAAATGTGCACCAGTACGTAACTGTTCCAAACAAGATGTGGCAATCATCCTTCAAAAAATGTAAATACCCAAACACACCCAACCGTCTTCTTAACCTTAGGAAACTCCACCAGCTCCCAAGAAAATATCCAAAACGCTTTTTGTACTCACTCATTGTCTTCTTACTCTTAAGCAACCGTAATAAGTTCTTAAGTAACTATCCAAGACAATAATGCTAACTTCTCACGCTAAGCTGAGAAGCAAAGGATGATAAAACTAAATTATTGTTGAATAGACTTCTCAAAAGAAATCTGTGATCTCATTTTCTACCGCCTTTGTACTATTGAAACCGAAATCTCAACATTTGTAGTAGATGAGCAAAGGGAACACACTGCTCTCCAAAACCAAAAACCTCTCAAATCATCATCACTGCTATAACATAAATCTCCACTGAGAGTTCAAAACTGATCAATAATTACAAACAGCTTCTGAAATACTAAAGAAAGAACACCTTCTTAAACACTAACACCAAAACTATTTCCTCTTGCGATAAATAAACTTGGCAACCAAAACTTGATCACTATCCAGAAGTACTTAACCAAATAACATTAGATGATAAAAGGTTCACGAGATAGCGCACTGAAAAATTAACCCCAAACTTGTCCAAGAAACTTGAACAACATGCACAGTGCTTTCTCAAAGTAGTGTGCGATAAAATCGCTTTCTACACCAAATCTAGAATTGTACCTAAACTTATAAAGTGCCCAAATGATACCTTGTTCCTCTAAAATGGGTCTTCACCTCCAAATTGGAACGTATCAACACTAAAAGACCAACCTTTTTTTTTTCCTTCAAAACGGTCTTGCACTTCAAACCACTTCGATGATCCCTGATACACTGCCAAAATCCTCCGCCAAAACATCATCGAAACAAAGGTCACAATCTACTTGGCATCTCTCTCAGAAACAATAAGAAAGATGCCCTAAACACCCAAATAGATGCCACTAAACGTATCATGTATACGAAACATAATGATACCCAAACCTGTAGCCATGTCACTCTCCAAAGGTACACGCCCTTCGAAGCTATGATGTTCACAGAAACACAACAAAATAACCCTTTTTTTAATCATATGCCTAAGATGCATATTCCATAACTTGTGTTAACAAAATTGTTTCATAAGAAACCATAGCTCCACCACAACTGAAATCCCCGTATACGAAGTCCAAAACATACCACGTCTCATCAAACGATCCACACTTCAAATTACTTGTAGCCAACGCGCAACAAGTACTCCAAACAAAATTAAACTCTTCGAAACCGAAACATGTTGATCCTTGATAACGATCAACAATTCCCAAAACGAAATCTTCAAAAAAAATCTCACCGAATCTTCACTTCCTTATGCAATTGAAGCCACAAAAAACTTTGAGTCTAACTTCTTCTTAACATCCTTCGACTTTTTAGGTCAAAAGATTAACAACAATATGATCTAACTGATGACGACCGATATCAAACTTGTATCCTTCGTACCAAAACAATAATAAAAATTTGACACACTAAAAATTGTCTTCTTTACTTTAACCAACATACAAACCGAAACTTGTATCTCGACCACGACGCTCTTGATTTCTCAAAACGTGATTTGCAAAGCAAACACACCCAAACGAAAACAAACTTGGTCTTCCAAAATAGTCCACAAGAGCCTCATACGAAACGAAGTAAAATACACAATCAACTAACCAAAATAGTTACACAAATACTTACGTGGAGTTATGCGGAATGCATAGGGTTATATGCTTCAAGAAGTATAACGCCAAATCCTTCGATGTAGAGCACTACCAAAAACAAATGTGGAATATCAAAGCATCCCATTCTTCCAAAACACTTTAACTTGCTTCATACCCAAAATTGATAACATCAAACCCTTCAAATCTGAAAGCTTGACAACATCAATCTATGCATCTTCAAATATTTGAAAACTTCAAATCCTTCATACTTGAATATTGAAAACATCAAATCCTTCGAAACCACAAATTCCGCTACCCGCAGAAAACCGAACATCCCCACTTCTAACTTCGATTATATCCACACTCATCGCACCACTTGTTGTGAGAGATAGCCAAACTAACCGCACCACTTGTTGGGAAAATCCAACAAGAACTAACCCACAAGAAACTAGATCTTTGGATCGATGTAGAATAAAATATATACGATGCAAACACACATAAGAAGGAATAAGTAAAGCACACAAGACTTAACGTGGTTCGGAAATATGCCTACATCCACCAAAACGGTTACGACTTCTTCATTATTATGGAACCACCAAACAGAGAATTACACACTTAACGATTGATAAATCAATCAACAAACTACGATTCGACATTGTGTTGATCAAAAACCCTAAAATAATTCTCATGAACAAAACGCTCCAATATTGCCGAATAATTTCTAACCAAACAAGATAATACTTATCTCACATAACCGAGATGATCTCCTTCTAAACGATGTATCTTCCAACACCAACGATGATATTCCACCATCAACAAAGACGGCGATCTTCTCTTCACTAAAATTCCACCCCAAGTGGTGGGATGAAATCCCTAAAGACTTTAGAGAACTACATTGTGTATTCTCTAACTCTCTAGAAAACTTCTAAAATTCCATTAAGAATTCCATGTCTAAACACATAGCCTAGACCTCCTTATATAGGAGTCACAAACTTGATTCCCAAGTATTAGTCTCCTTGGAAAAGGAAACTCTAACCAACTAGGAAACCTATTGTTATTTAGGTAACCTATCTTAATATGGAAATCAACCTAAACTAGGAAACCTTGTGTTTCTCTATACAAAGGATTTCTAGTATGTTCCAGAATTTTCCGGAACCTTCCAAAACACCGACAATTATCTAACAATATTGACTAAGGGGGAGTGATACATATCACCATAGTATTGTTGTCAAAGTTGAGATATGAGAACTTTGATGTTGTGTAATAATACTATGACACTGTATAACAATGATCGAGAGATTGTGTTTGCTTATTTTTATGGCTACGGAACTTCAACAACTATGATGCTGAACTTACAACCTTTGGAATCATGGGTACTTGGAAAAGAAGAAGTTTTCGAGTAATGTTGAAGCGCCAAGGAGATCAAGCATGTGTACGTGAAGCTACAATGTTTTATCTATTTTGTAGTCCATATGTATTGATAGTTTTGTCACTAAAATTTACAAAGGGGGAGATCGTTAGAGCACTGCTCGGTCGAACTCGCATGCGTTGCTATATCAAGCATGTTTGTCAATATTAGTGATCAACTATATGTCTTGATTTCTAGTTTACTTATGACTAAGTCTCGGTCTAGGATAGTTAAGTGCAGTTGAGCTCCAGACTCCATGGCGATCATCTTACGGAGACGAAGAACTACTCAAGGAATAAGTCGAACTTTATCCGACAAAAAGGTATGTGGAGACTTGAACTCATCTGTCACTCAAAAGTCTATTCTACCTCCTACTCTTAACACAAAGTCGTATAAGTATGATAGTTTTCATACATACACATTTGTTATTTCGAGCCGAGTTCACTTGTGTATCGTTTTTCTCGAAATATGTGTTGGTGAGCTTTTTATTTAACCATTTTCATCTTTACCTGTGACGCAAGTCATGAAGGCGTTTCAATCTTGAAAATAGCTTTGATGACGATAGTCGTGAATAACGATTGTTATAACATTATAGAAGAATGTTTCAATGATTGATATGTAGAGTTGAGATCACCAACCATGGATATAAGCATATATAGTGTGTTCGCACATTAGTGTATAAATCCATGTGCCAGAAACCAAGTGTGTGCATATGTGTGCATGCATTATTGGTGAAGGAGACAGGTTGAGTACGCGTACCCGTACGTGTACCTGTGGAAGTTTTCATACCGAAAATTTCTGCTGAGTTTGTAAGTTTGTAAACTAGTAAACCAGTCACCTTAGGTACGCATACCCGTACGTCCCACAGAAGTTTTCGAACCGAAAATTTCTGCTGAGTTTGTAAACTCAAATCCGGTAGCTAAGGTACGCATACCCGTACGCGTACCTAAGCTTGTTATTTCTCAAATCAGTTGTTCATGACTTAAAAAAATAAATTATAAGGAATGCAATCTTTGCAAACCGTGGCTATATTGTTCATGAATTGATTCAACTGAATCAAAACGATTTTGTTTCAATTGTGTCTATGAATAAAGACCTAAGCAATTGAAAAACTCTTGAACTAGTTCTTATGAGTCATTTGAACTAGTTATGAGAAAGATGAATACGGTTAATATGAAAGCATATGGCTAACCATTGGTTAACTATTTGTGAACCAACTAAGTGTACACGTTTAGGTACGGTTACTCAAACCTAAATGAATACATTTCATTTGTGTGTGACAAGATAAGTTTCGATCTAACGGTTGAAATATATTAGCTTGGTTGAATCGGGTTTTTCATCTAACGGTGAATATTGAATGCTTTGTTACCAAGGTAACTTGGATTGCAAATCCTGATTTGAAAACTATATGAATGAGACATCTAGCAACTGGAAAAACTAATCCCCACACCTCCTGTGTGATACTAGTTGGTTTTGCTAGAGTCGATTATCCTTTAACCTTAGGTTTCTTCTAGAGACCCTGTAGGTTAATGACTGAAAGACTTCATTGGGATTGTGAAGCCAGGCGAAACTACTTTCTTGTAGTTGAGCGATCTGATCTTGCCATTTTCTATTGTAGGAGTTCAATTGAATAATTTACTTGAGATTATATAGCCGATAGGGCAAGATAAAAAGAAATCACAAACATCTTCGTCTCATCATTTGTGATTCCACAATATCTCGTTTCGCTACCATACGATTTAGATTATTGTGAGGTGATTGATAATACTAGGCTGTTCTTCGGGAATATAAGTCCGGGTTATCAATTAGTTCTTGTTCACATTCATTTATCAAAAGACGGAACAAAATTCATAGGTTTATCTGTGAGAGACAGATTTATCTATTATCATAGACTTTTCTGTGTGATACAGATTTGTTTATTTAAGTCTTCGACTTTGGGTTGTAGAAACTCTTAGTTGTGGGTGATATGAGCTAAGGGAATCAAGTGTGTAGTATCCTGTTGGATCAGAGAAATAAGGAGCGCAACTGTACCTTGAATCAGTGTGAGATTGATTAGGCTTCAACTACAGTCTAGACCGAAGTTAGTTTGTAGTAGGCTAGTGTTTGTAGCGGCTTAATACAGTGTGGTGTTCAATTTGGACTAGGTCCCGGGGTTTTTCTGCATTTGCGGTTTCCTCGTTAACAAAATTTCTGGTGTCTGTGTTATTTTTATTCCGCATTATATTTTGTTATATAATTGAAATATCACAGGTTGTGCGTTGAGATCAATCAATTATAATATCCAACGTTTGGTTGTTGATTTACATTGATTGACACTTGGATATTGGTCTTTGGTACCATCCAAGTTTATCTCTCTAGTATTTGATAAAGACTCGCAGATTTCCATTTGCTTGAGTAAAGATCAAATCGAGAGATAGAGATATTAACTCCTTGATATACTTTTATTAAGATTGAGTCTGACTGTCTAGTTGATTCTCTTAAAATTATATTATAGCTAGTCCATACAGATTGCTAATCGAAATATTGGGTGAGGTTGTTGTACCCCCGCTTTTTCAGGTCTGAAATCCCTCTTGAAGAAACTTGGTATTTCCACCTATTGTACATATTTAACCATTGGAGATTGAATAAGGCCCTATCAAAATTACAAAGAATTCTTTTTCTGCCACATCTTCCATTTGACCAAGAAAATTGTAGTTCACTTTTGGGAGCTTGAAGAAGTCCACATTGATTAATCCATTCATTAAATTCAGACAGAGCCAAAGTAAGAGGGCTTCTACCACCTTTTTTCTCTTGTACAGAAGTAATAGTATTGAAGTCACCAATATGCATCCATGGTTATTCATATTACTAATATTAAGAAGATCAGCCCATAATTTCTTTCTATTAACTTTCAAAACATCTACATGAACACCAGTAATCAGTACCCCACCAATTTCCACAGTATTACTCTTCCTTGAAGAAAAAATTGCAGAAGGAGTAGAAATAGAACAATTCCAATATAACCAAATGTTAGGTTTCTTATGCAGACTAAATATGGATTTAATTAATTGACTAAAGATCTAAGTTTGTCTCTGTTAGAGCATTGCTCGGTCGAACTCGCATGCGTTGCTATCTCAAGCATGTTTTTCAATGTTAGTGATCAAAACTATAAGTCTTGATTTCTAGTCTACTATAGCTAAGTCTCGGACTAGGATAGAAAGTGTAGTTGAGATCAAGAACTCCATGGCAATCATCATACAAGACAAAGGACTACTCAAGGAACTGGTGGATCTTTATCGACTAAAAGGTATGTGGAGACTTGAACTTATCTATCACTCAAAAGTCTATCTACTCTATCTCCTATTTTGAGACAAAAGTCGTTTTTCTATATATACTTTGATTATACACATTTGTTATTTCGAGCCGAGTTTATCTCGCCTATCTATTTCTCGAAATATGTGTTGGCAAGCTTTTGCTTTGGCCAAGTTCATATTTACCTAGTGACGAAAGTCATGATATGTTTCAATCACTTTGAAAATTGCTTTGACGAAAAATGGTTTGTGAATAACAACTATATAACATCCTCTAAGAATGTTTCAGCGATTGAAATGAGAGTTTAGATTAAATAACCAATGATGGATATAAGCATTGTGTGGCAACACATATATGTATAAGTCCTTTTTCCTTGAACCAAATTTTGCGAACTTTGTTGATCAAGAGAACCTGAACAAGAGCCGTGAACTCAGTCTGCGAACCCAGTCCGCCAACTCGCGGAAGCTCTCGACCCGATAAAATCTGTTAGAGTTTGAGATCTCCTTCTGAGAACTTAAGTCCGCGAACTAAGTCTGCGAACTTAAGCTGGTTATATCTAAAGACGATTGTTTGTGAACTTATTTATATTAAATAAGGAATGCTAAATGCAAACAGTGGCTATATAGTTCATGAACCGATTCGAGTGAATGAAATCGTTTTTGCTTCGATTGTGCTTGTGTAGTTACATAATATTTCCTTGCAATTGAACAACTCTCTAACTAGTTCATTTGAGTCATTTGAACTAGTTGTGATGAAGAAGAACATGGTTGATATGAAAATGCCCATATGGCTAACCATTGGTTAACTATTGTTGAACAAACAAATGTTCATGTTTGGGTACGGTTACATAAACCCAAAATAGTACATTTCATTTGTGTGTAACAAGCTAAGTTTTCGATCTAACGGTTGAAAGATATTAGCTTGAATCTAATCAGGTTTTCATCTAACGGTAATTATTGAATGCTTTATTACCAAGCCAACATTGATTGCAAACCCTGATTTGAAAGACTATATAAGGGAGAACTCTAGCAACTGGGAAACCTAATCCCCACACCTCCTATGTGATACTAGTTGTATTAGCTGGAGTCGATTCTCCTTTAACCTTAGGTTTCTTCTTGTAAACCAGGTTAACGACTTAAAGACTTCATTGGGATTGTGAAGCCAGACCGATACTACTTTCTCGTAGTTGTGTGATCTGATCTTGCATCTTCTATCGTTTTGAGTATAATCGTAATGATTCGCTTGAGATTTATATCTCTTATAGGCAAGATAGAAAACTAATCCCAAATATCTTCGTCTCATCGTTGTGATTCCACAATATCTTCTTTCGCCACGTCGATTAAGATTATTGTGAGGTGATTGATAATACTAGGATGTTCTTCGGGAATATAAGTCTGGTTTATCAATTGGTTCATGTTCACCTTGATTTATCAAAAGACGGAACAAAACTTGTAGGTATTTCTGTGGGAGACAGATTTATCTATTCCTGTAGACTTTTCTGTGTGATACAGATTTGTTTATTAAATTCTTCGACTTTGGGTCGTAGCAACTCTTTGTTGTGGGTGAGATCAGCTAAAGGAATCAAGTGTGTAGTATCCTGCTGGCATCAGAGACGTAGGAGCATAACTGTACCTTGGATCAGTGTGAGATTGATTGGGATTCAACTATAGTGCAGACCGAAGTTAGTTTGTAGTAGGCTAGTGTCTGTAGGCTTAATACAGTGTGTGTCCAATCTGGTCTAGGTCCCGGGGTTTTTCTGCATTTGCGGTTTCCTCGTTAACAAAATTATGGTGTCTGTGTTATTTCTATTCCGCATTATATTTTGTTATATAATTGAAATATCATAGGTTGTGCGTTTGAATCAATCAATTGGAAATCCGACCTTTGGTTTTTGATTGAAATTGATTGATCCTTGAACATTGGTCTTTTGTACCGTTCAAGTGATTTCTCTTGTATTCAATTAGACTCACAGATTTCTATTTGCTTGAGTAAGGATTGAATCGAGAAAGAGAGATATAAATATTTGATATACTTTTTATAGATTGAGTCTTGTTGATTCTCTTAAAAGTATATTAGAGTTTGTCCATACAAATTGCTAAGAGAAAAGTATATACTTTTCTAGTAGTAGGTGCCTTTTTTTGTGGAGGATTTTTCTTTTCATATGACACTTTCTTATCGTCAACAAGAGTAACAACTTTTGAATCCTTTTTTAAAATGAAAATAATTTGGGGAATAATACTATTATGGATGACAGATGAGATACTGACCTCTTTTATTTCTCCATCCTCTGAAGTAGAGAATGAGTTGTTTTCTTCAATTATGGAATCAATCAAATTTGATGTAATAATAGCCACAGATGCTTGAGCATGAGAACTTAAAGCTTGGACTGCTGGAGTTACCTTAGTAGATGTCACAAGAGTAGAAGCAAGTAAACCTTTAGGGGACAAAATAGGCTTATCAACAGGTAAGTAAACCTTTAGGGGACAAAATAGGCTTATCAACAGGTAGACCTGGGAATTCTGCAGGAGTAAAAAAAACATTTCCAACTTCTCTCCTGAAAGGTCTCGAAGAACTTGGAATCTCCCTGATGAAGATTCACCATGACTAAATTTGAAGAAATAAGATTGACTTCCCCAGGAGTATGATCTAAAATTTTCTCAGATGTTTCACTAACCTGTGGAAAACAGATATCAAAACCACTGGTGACCATTGGTGTTATGGCTTTAGATCTCCACTATGTTTTTGGCTTTATTACTACAAAATCTTGATCCGAGTCTTTTAATGATTCATCTTTTTTCTTTGTTCTACACTCAGAAACCAAGTGACCCACTATCTTACAATGATTGCAAAATTTAGGAAGTTTTGGTGTTTGAATAGCATGTTCAAACTTTTCATATTTTGATTCCACCTGAATTTTGCTAGGAACTGATTTAGCCAATCAATCTCTACTAATACACTTGCATAATAGCCGCTTTCCCTTTTCAATGTGGTTTCATCAACTTTAATGGCTCTACCAATCTTATTACACATTTGAAGTATAATATTCTCCTTCTAGTATTCAATGCATAATCCAGGAAATAATACCCTAGCAAAAACGGGTTAAAATTTGGTTCCCAGGATCTAAGTTTCAGATGTTGCTCACCAATTTCCCAATGGCTTTTCCAATAAGATTCCCATCATCTTCATTTTCTAATTTTATGGTAAAAAAACCTTTACCTAACGGAATTAATTGGATATTACCTTTAGTGATCCATTGTTTTCTCAAACCAGTAACAACAGTTTCGAATCCTAATTTGACCAAATCCAATCTACCAATCAAGCTGAGCCTTCACTCATCTAGATTTTAATCCATAACCTCATCTGGAATAAACAAAGAAGGGGCATCCTTAGCTTCAGAGAAGGGAATTTCAGCATTCTCCATTAAATTTGAAACAAAAAAGGTGTATTAGGTTTACAACCCATATCCTTAACCGAATGAGATTTGATATTTTCGGACATGTTTTATGAAGATTTAATGCGTGAAACCAGACATGATGAAACACCAATCATCAAAACACCTGAACTACTGAGATCAAGAATTGCAGAAAACGAGAAATTTGAGAATTAAAACTGAGTTGGTCCCCGATTCACTCGCCGAGTTGCAGATCTTTTTTCGACGACCAATTTCTGAACCCAAGTTTCTTAATTCTTGTATGTGTAGTCCTTTAGAGTCGGCTTCGTAGATAAACTAGTAGCTATATTTTTACAGATAATAACAGTAGTTACTAGTCACTGAATTTATTGGCTTCTCTTTGTAACAATCTTCTATAAATTCTGAAGGCGAAAAAATTTACTGTTTGCAAAATGAAATTGCATTTTTCGCGGAGCTTACTGAATAAAATTAGATATTTATTTGTGAATTTTGATTACGCTAAAGGAGAGAAAATATTATCTTATCTTTTTCTGGAGCTTATTGAATATAATCTCTATTAATATGTATTTACGAATTTTTGTTATCTGAAGGAGAAGTATTTATGTTTATAACCGCATATATTAATAATCAACAACAAGACAACGAGAATTTTGAAATATATCAATCAAAAACTCAAAATGACATAATCCAAGTATGCACATGGATGTCAAAAAAGAAAGGTAAAAACGACCCTTCAGAGGAGTTTGTATCGTGCAGTAAATCTTGAACTTTCTATAAATTTGTAATCATGTAGATAGATTTTATGTTATAATAACATTTTCTATAAATTTCTAATCATACAGTTAGGGATGCACAAAACCGACCCAACCCACCGGCCCGACCCACACCCGCCAATTTTTATCCGTACCCGACCCAACCCGCCGACACACGGGTCGACTATGACTCACAACATCAGTTACCCACCATATGTTGGGTTGGGTGCGGGTGACACCTTCTGTCACCCGACCCAACCCGCCTACCCGCCGTTGATGTAATATTTTGATATTTAGGAAAATAAGCAACGTGTAAAAACCCCAGGAAAATAAGAAACGTGTAAGACATAGAAGTTGACTTTTCTAGATAACTCTCCCTTCTTCTTCCTCCCTTGCTGATTTTCTCTATTTACAGTTTAGCGTGAAAGAGAAAGAGAGTTTTTGAAATAAAAAATGAGAATCAAGATCGTCAGCTGAATGAATTAGAGAAGAGACGTGTGGAGAAGAAAAAAGGTATCAAACGATGAAAAATTTATTTGGTGATGATCAGATTAAGACTTAGATTCAGAATACCATCATCAACGTGAATATATCTCTGATAAGTTCACTTTTTTCTCTTTTAAATTTTTTTTTATCAAATTACAGTATTGTGGATCTCTGTTTTTCTAGGGTTTCAATGTTTGAACTAATTTTTTTTTTTTGCCTGAGATTATCAGAGATGTAGATGTAGTTGAGGATTGAGGTTGAATATTTATTAATCGGTGATGAATAATTGGTTTGGATGTTGATATGGATAGAATTTGAATAACCAAAGCACCAAACAGGTCAATTGTTTTTTAGAAGAATCAAAGCTTGTGAATCTTCTACTTCTGCAGCTTTCCCGTGTTGTTGATGTGAGAAATCTTGGATGCATTTTGTTCTATTTTATTGCATGAACGTAACTCAAATTCAGTTTATATATATGTTATGTTCTTGGTTATAAGAAAGTTACCAAACATTGATTGATGTAAATTTGTAGTCTTTGGATAAGTTAATTAGAGTTGTATTTCTTGGGATGACAATTTGGATGAGAGTCTCTATTGGTGGAAAGAATTGCAGCAGTGGTGGTTATCGGTACTGGATTTTTGGGGCATCTCTTGTTTTGGATTGAAATGGAAATTTTGTTGTAGCTTTGGCGAGGAAGAAAAATGAGAAGTTAGTTTGGGCGGGCATACCCGCCACCCACTCGAACCAACAAATCATAATGTGTGTCGAATTAAAACCGACCTACTATGATGTTGGGTTGGTTGCGGGTGACAACTTTTATTACCGCCATGAGTGGGTTGGGTGGTGGGTAAGGCCCAAACCGATCCATGTACAGCCCTACATAAAGTAAATCTTGCACTTACATATTGAAAGATTTTGGATCGCGTGACAGATAAAACTATTTACGAAATTTCCAACGATAATCCACAAGGCATGCTAGGAGATTGAAAGAAAAAAAATCACTAGGTTGAACTTGAAGGGCAAAGGAAACTAGCTTGTCGGATGCTTGAGTTATTACCAAGAGGGTTGTTTGCTTGAACAGACCCACACGACCACCTGTGGGCCGATTCCGTGCCTCGTCTCATGTGCCCATTTTAGTGTCCCTATATAGTCCGTTAGGGTTCAGGAAGATAGATCTCCTTTGCTGATCGTTACAGCGGCGCGTATCCATAATCCTCCCCTGCCTTCGTCCGTGAACCATCTTCTTTACCACCACCACTAAATCAAGAAGGTTATTATTGGGGCGTGACACTCCAATAGAAGGGATTTATTTGGATTCTTAATGTACAAAAAAGTGATTATGTGATATCCTAACACATATACAAAATGTCTAGATTACTCTTTAACTAGAAGTGATTTTACGTCCAGGTTTGAATTAATTCCAACCGTAGAATTTTATTTGCATGTAATTTTACGTCCAAGTTTGGATTAGTTCCAACCGTAGAAGCTCATTTTACGTCCAGTTTTCTTTTAATTCCAACCGTAGAATCCGATTTTACGTCCAGTTTTCTTTTAATTCCAATGGTAGAAGTGATTTTACGTCCAGGTTTGGATTAATTCCAACCGTAGAATTTTATTTGCATGTAGTTTTACGTCCAGGTTTGAATTAGTTCCAACCGTAGAAGCTCATTTTACGTCCAGGTTCCTTTTAATTCCAACTGTAGAATCTGATTTTATGTCAAGTTTTCTTTTAATTCCAACCGTAGAAGTGATTTTACGTCCAGGTTTGGATTATTTCCAACCGTAGAAGTGATTTTACGTCCAGGTTTGAATTATTCTCAACCGTAGAGGTTTATTTTACGGCCAGTTTTTCTTCCCACAAAAACTTTGTCCCAGAATTCACCAAGTATACAACAAAATTCATTAATTTAATTTTTATCTAATTAAATTAAATTAAATTAAAATTAATTAAATAAGAATTGTTTAGTCATTACAAAACTAATTGAGATAAGGGGTTTTTGATATTACTTATGGATGACCCGTTTTTGTCCTATTAGGTGACGTCCCTCCAATGGAATGTGGCGGCCCAATAATAGCCTTCTAAATCAATGAGTTATACCATGGAGGGTCGGTGGCAAAATGGTTGATTTTGGATGTTTGGTATGGGCTGACTCGGAAAATGATGTCATTGTTGGCGGGATTCAAAAGGATAAGGTGGTAGTACCTGTTCTGGTGAAAGTGATGCATCAGCACTTCTTCTAAAGTGTAAGTATCAAATAACTACTCAAAATTTTAAATTGAAGAAATTACATCTTGATAAAATGTTCTGTTCGTTTTTTTTTTAATTGCTGTAGTTTATGTGTTATTTTCTTGTCAATTTGTAGTGTATAAAGCAGATTTAATTAGACTTGAGAACGAGATTGCTGTTATTGAATGTTTACTTGATCAATTCTCGTATAACTCGAGTGAAATAAGAAAAGGCAAAATGTAGGTACGCGAAATAGGTTCGCCACGTGTTTGACGTAAAGAGGTAGAAAATCTCACTCCAAGATCCCAGTCAGTGACTTGCCAAATCAGATGTCAGCGTTATCTCGCCGAGGACCAATCACATGAAGAAAAGAGAAGGTATGAGCAAAGGCAGGGATACTCATACGAAGATTCGAAGGACCAGATTGGAGTACCCAGAAAGTCACCAAGGACGAAGTCAGGAAAAGCAAAGTAGGATTACTTGGTTGAAAAGACAGGTCACGAAGTAGATAAATTATGGAGCAAGAAAAGAGACAGGTGTCCCGACAAGCCCATGTGAAGGTAGCGAAAGAAAGGGAAAAACTTTATAGAAAATGATCCGGGCGAAGTAAAGGGCACCTCCGCGAGAGTATGGAGAAGTAAAATGAGTTGTATTCCATTAGGGTTAGTTGGCCTATAAATAGAGGTCCTTGGGCAAGATGTAGAGGGAGAGTTTTTTAGTTGAGTGGGAGAGCTTTGCTTAGAGGAGATTAGGGTTTCCTTGTGTTTAAGAACTTGTACTTTGATTTCTTTGTATGATTCATCAATAAAGATTTTGGGTTCATATTATTAAACATGTCTTAGATCTTGGTTACTTTTCTTTCGGGTGTGCTACTGGGTTTCCAGTAGTTACATTTTGGCGTCCAGAAACAGGGAGCTTAGATTGGGAATTTATTGTCATTTAAGGATTGGAGAGAAGCTAAAGTTGTAGGGTTTATAGGAAGATCTATATCGAAACTAGGATAAGTTGACGAATAGAACACCAGATCGAGCGGCACAGATGATAGCAACGAGGAGAAGCAAACGATTGGAGGTTAAAAGAGGAGGAAGAATGGAAAGAGGAGGAACATCGGCTGAAGGAGAAAGATAAGGCGTGAACCAACGGCAAACTGAGGAGGCCAACGGAGGGAACTTCAGAGAGGGCTCAATACACACTTCCGACACGGAAACCATCGTAGGAGAAGAGATGGCTCATGAGGAAATGAAGGAGAATATCGGTGAAGAGAACATGACGTTGGAGAGGCTGAGGGAAACGCTCTGCATCGCAAGAGAATGAGACAGGGATATATCGGAACAACACGCTCGATTGACAAGGCAGAATGCTAGATTGGTGTTGCAAAATCTCCAGCTGAACGAGGAGGTGGAAGTTGACGCCACGGATTCGGAAGTAAACTTGATATCATCAGGAGAATAAGAGTTACGACGAGGGAGACGTACCTGCGATGAGGACGGAGGAGAGCGAAGTAAGAGACGAAGAGAAAGCAGTGAAGAAAGAGAACTAAGAAGGGAATTGGAAGTGTCGAGTTGGGAAGATCAAAGGCGAGATATGAAGAGGAACAAAGGCGCGAGGAAGATGAGAGGAGAAGAGAAGATGAAAGACGACGCGAATTCAACCACAGGGAGGAGGAAGCAAGGAGACATGGTGAAGGAAGGCTCAATGAAATGAGGGGAGGCCGTCTGGGAGAAAGCGAAGGGAAACTGAACCAGGAAGTTTTGAACGAGCTGCGATATATGAGGGCACTGATCAACAATTCACGAAGAGGCGATAGGGTGCAACTGGCGGAAGCAATAGAAGAGGCCGATAAATCTCTGTTTACCTATGAGATCATGTACGCTGATATCCCAGAGAAATGTGTGTTGCCGACGCTCCCGAGCATATTTAGCGGATCTGAAAGTGTTGTGCAGCATTTGAAGCAGTACACCCTTTCGTTGATGCAATGGGGACGAAACGATGCAATACTTTGTCGATAATTCCCCGCGATCTTGGCTGGGGAAGCATTGGCTTGGTTTGACGGGCTACCAGAGAGATCGATTTCGTCCTTCAAAGACTTTCAGAGGATATTTCTGACCACTTATATAACCAACAACATGTAAAGTCCAGGGATTGAGACTTTATTTAACCAGTGAAGGAGACCTTCGGAAAGCCCGAGAGGATTAGTAACGAGGTGGAGAACGGTATGAAGCGAGCTTGCAAGGAGAGTTGACGAGAAGAATTTCATCTTAGGTTTTGTGAACGCATTGATCCCAACATACTTGTTGTACACCCAAATATTCATCATCCGTAATTCTTTGACGATGAATGAACTAAGGGAGTACCAAGAGGAGTACATAGCGTTGGAAGAAAAACAAAGGCAAGTCAGCGAAGTAGCACCAATTCCAGCAAATGAAGGGAATTCAAGATTACTTCCAAGGGCAGTGCATGTCGTGGAAAATGAACCTAAATGTGAAAAAAGAGCCTTCGACCCCGGTGCCGACAAAGTTTGTAGCTGTGTCAAGTGGATATCAAGAGTGGATCGATCAACAAAGATATGAGCAATCAAGACAAAGGAATTATGAGCCACGAAGTTACAACTCCGGGTATCAACAAAGGAATAACCAAGGGCCCAGATTTGGAGAGCGGCGACAGAATGCACCAGTGTTTGAAGATTTAAAACTCCCTAGACTTAATGCAACCGTGGAAAAGGTGTGGTAGGAAATCGTATTAACAGGAGAGATCCCGCCACCCCCCAATTTGGGAAGGGATCCACCTCCAGGTACCAGGATTCATGAGTTTTGCAGGTATCATCGCTTTCACGGACATCATACGAATGATTGCCGGAACATTCGACGAATTATACTTCGCCTGATAGAGCAGGGAAAACTCGCGCATTTCCTAGAGGATTATGTGCCACCACCATCACCTCGTGATAACCAGCCGATATATCGAATTGGGATAGATCGGGGAGCACAAATACCGAATTGCAATACGATAATACATGCAGCAAAGAGCATCCCTAATTTTCATGATAACATACTCAAAAGGGTGCATAAGAGGGATTTTGAAGGGAATGAAATATTCAGCGTCACCACGAAAGAACCATTAGAAGAATGGCAGAAAAGGGAAATAACATTCTCGGCAAAGGATGCGCTTGAAGGAGGAAATTCTCACACAAACCCGTTGGTTGTAACCCCGAACTTCGGGAAATACTCAAGATGGGAAGAAGACCAAGCCGGTGGGCGATTGACAGGATCCTGGTAGATACGGGGAGCTCGGTCGATATACTCTTTTACCATACATTTAAAACTATGGGATACAAGGACTCGGATCTCGTACCATCAAAATACAACATATATGGGTTCAATGGGGTTGCATCAAGGCCAAAGGGAGAACTGGATGTAAATATTTTCGTCGGCGAGCTGGAAACGAAGGTCACAGTCTGTGTAATAGCCATAGATTCGCCTTACAATGCTCTTATAGGAAGACCATGGATACATGGGATAAAAGGGATTGCATACACATATCACCAGGCCATACGATTTTCTATGCCGAGTGTCATAGGCGAGATAAGGGGAGATCTCAGGGATGTACAAGAGTGCATTAAAAAAGATGTCCATAACTATGAGGAGAAGTTAAGAAGGAAAATCGAACAAAAGAAGAGAGCCTGCGAGGAAAGAAGAGCGGAGCAATTGATGGAATTCGCAATTTAGGTAGGCGAATAACTGGTCGCGACACTGAAAGACGTAGAAGAGGCAGACAGAACATCGATTGATGGAGAAAAGGAACGTGAAATAACCCCATAAAAGGGAAGTCAAGTTGAAGTAAAGCACAGTGGAAAAGCAAAGAGGGGAAGGACGACTAAAGGAAGCGAGGTATCTAGAAGCGAAAAGGAAACTCCTGCTAACAAAGAAAAACGGACCCCACAAAAGGAAGTCAATACGAACACCTCTAAGCGAAAAGGAGTGGTGGTAAAAGGCCCGGAGGAAGGGATTGAACTGCGTAATTCAAAAGGTAAGGGAAAAGGGGCTTGTGAAGAAGAAGAGATGGAACAATTAAAAAAGGAACTTTATCAAGAAATACGAAAGAAATAAGACTTGGTGAAAGAGCGTATACGGTTGGAGAGGCAAAATGAGAAGCTTGTAATTAAAAACAATAATTTAAAGAGAAAACAAGCAGAGAATGACGCACGAAGAGAAAAGTATGTTCCAGAAAGAGCAGTAATAACCGAAGAACATCGCGAATTCCGGCGAGGAATCAAGGGACGAGGAGAACAGAATGAACTGGAAGACTGGAAGAGAGAATAGCAGGAGGGAATCTAGAGAAAGAGAGTATCTAATGCAGAAATCTATGACTGCCAGTAGAAGGGGAAACAATACCTAAAACCGTAGAAAAGGCAGTTGGGTTGCGACCCAGATTGCTGAACAAATGTGCAAGAGACGAACCGTGCAAGCCAGAAATAGAAACACTGTTCTCATTAAGGCAAAGAGAAAATGAAAACCAGCGAAGTCTTGTGGCGAGATGGGATGGGATCTGCAGAGATGTAAAGGGAAGAATTTCGGAGGAAGATTTGGTACGATCATTCATTTATGCGCTATCAACTGGGCATCCTTTATTCATGACGTTGTTCAAGATCAGGAACGAAATGAAAATGAAGGAATTGAGAAGATATCAATCAGATCATTTTCGTTTGGAGGAAGAACACTGATGATCAAGGAAGATTAATAGAATTAAGGAGAATGTAATGAATTTAATCTATCAAGTGATAATGTACCGAATCTTAAAAAGAAAAGCAATGAAAATTTGATGAATTTTGGTGAATAATATTACAAGTATGAATTTTAAAAGCTTACAAAGAATGATGAGACCTCGCATAAGAGGCAAATAAGATTCACGAGATAAACAGTTTCTAGGGAAACTTAAAACCTTCGCTTAGGGAGGCTGAGAATCCACGGAATGCACTCGCATGAAAACGCAAGAGGAAAGACCTAACGCATGTCGCGAATAACTCTCAGAGAGATAAGATAGGGGCAATAATAAGACCTATCCGCTGGGGGTCCCTTTTATGATGGCCTTCAGTAAGGGGTGCAGAAATATGACCAAGGCGCCGACGTATTCGGTTGAGCTGCGGGTGCCTGGGATGTCTGGAGTGCTACCGGCCATGTATGTTTGGAAAGTCTTGGCTACGATGCACTCGATCCCAAAGAAACCTCACTTAGGGTGTGACTTCTTAATCTCAAGCCACATCGGCGAAGGAAATAAGAAGTCACGAAAACAACTGACTGTTGTAATAACCGGATGGGAGGAGACCAACATGCATGTTAGGGTTAACCTCCTTGAAGGGGCAATCAGGAGGAATATAAAGGGATGTCACCCTCCAGAGTAGGGAGCTGTGTGACCAAAAAAGACGACAATGTCATGGGGCTAATGTTCATGGGAATAATTAGGCCTGTCAGATTGTCGCGGAGGAAAATAAAATAAAAGTTAAGACGAGGTTGATGGATTATTATTTGGAAGGATAATAAGCACCTGAGACTTCGTCGAATTAAAATCCTTCAGAAAGGATGAGGCAAAACGTAAGACCTTAACTAGGAGGCACAATAAGACCTTGTAAAACCGCAAACAAGTTCTCTCATAATAATTCGCAACCAAACCCGACAAGGAAGTTAACAAGTACTAATCAAACAGAGTATATATAAAATGTATCGACTTGTGTAACACTGGCTTGATCATCTAATGCTCGACGAGAAAAAGAGGCAAAGACACGAGACAAAGGAAAATACATATTGAAGAAGTGGCGAATATCGTATAAAGAAACAGATGAAACGAATGAGAGCTAGATGCAATGAAACAATTGGTGAATTTAAAAATATGAGCGACGAGATAAGGCTGTAGGAGGAGAATAAAATATTACCTTATATTCCTCTTCCGCATTATCATCATAAGGCTTAGTGCTCCAACCCAACGAAAGAAACAAAGGAAGAGGCAAAAGCTAACGAAATACGAAGATTAAAGGGACAAACATGAACAAGATGCGACAAGATGTTTTGCGAATCAAAGGGAGGTTAATGGATCCGCTAAGGTCAATTAACCTCACACCCAACCTCGAAAACACACAAAAGAACAAGAGGCAAGTATATACTTTAAGTTTCTTTATTCTTTTGAGTGTTTCCTCGGTAAGTATATACTGTACGAAATAAAAGTCATAATGTTGAGAAAATAACAAAAGATCACTGAATAAACATAGAAAACGGATAACCAAAATAATATCCGAGGAAGTTAAGATGTTTTCCTCCCCAAGCTTGGGAGCGCCCAGAAAGATAAAATATTTCTAAATTAGCCAAATAATATGATCAAGATGGGAAAGAAGAAAACTAAGGCTATTGCTGAGAAGAGGTGTTATCAGTAACGGTTGTTTCAGGGATCTGATGACATGCTCCACCAAGACCAACATCAGTACTAGCAAAATTTCCCTTGGGCTCTTCTCCCATGGTCTTCGTGTAAACGACCTTATGGTCCTCGCCATCTTCAGAAAACTCATCTTCTTCGCCTAGGGCGACTTCGTCCTCTTTTGGCTGTTCATCATCAGAGAACACCTCCAAAGGAAAGGTAGGATGAGGGATTTCGTGCTCATCACAGTAAGCATCGAAAAGAGAAAGCAGGTAGTTCTGGATATTCTTGCGAGATATCTTGGCTACCTTCGCGGAAGTTTCCATCATCTCATCGAAATCAGTGTTCAAGTTACCCACCTCATTTTGTAGGCGAGAAGCCTCCAAGCGAGATTCATCCCTTTTGTTGGAAAGGCGTAGGACTTGGATCTTGTGGCGCTCTTCGGATTCTGCAAAACAGGACAAAATCTTGTCAGAAATTTGTAAATCGACATAGCTAATGATGTATTGCATTACACCTAAGGCTACTTTCCAAATGCAAAAGGGTGGTATCCAAAGTCTCTTGAATATCGATATACAAATGATCCAACTCGGAGATTTTTAGATCTGAATCTTGGACCCGAACACATAACTCGTGATATGCATTATACCAGCATTTACCATGACCAAACTTTGAAGTATCTTTATCAGATTGCATGGTGAGGGAACCCTTGTTTTTACGAGAACCCGGGGGCTTGGCTTGAGAGGAGGGATTAACGGGCTTCTGGCGAGGGAAGTTGTCTAACTGAGCTTGAAGAAACTCCACTTTCGTCTTCAAACGGTCAACCTCCTCATTCAAATCAGTCACTTTATCGCAAGATCTGCGAAGATTAGCTACAACCTTGCTTTTACTGCTGATGACACGTTCGTAATCTTCTTCCAACCTCTTGTAAGAAGCTGTCGACGAAAGGTAGAGACTCCTTGAAGTAAAGAGGGAATTGTTGACTCGCTTAAGCTCCAACTTGAGGCGCTCATTATCATCATGGAGATGCTGATTCAGTTCCTCATTACGTGAACAGTCAATTGACAGACGATCTACTTGAGAGAAAAGAGTCTCGACCTTCTCATTCAAAATTATGTTTTCAGACACATAACAATCATTCTGGGTCATAAGGTTCAGATTCTTAGCACGCATATCTTCTTGCGAGGCAGCTGATTCGGAGGTATTCGCTTGGCTTTGCATGCATCGAGCTTGACGAAATATGTCATAAGAAAATAACAAAAGGAGAGACGAAGGCAAAGAAAGAATCTGCGAGGGAAGTAACTTACTCAAAAGCTTTTCCATTTTAAGACTTTGCTTGCTGGAGTGCTCCTTTTCCTCTTTGAGCTCCTTTGCCAAAGACTTGATCAGAGCCTCGTCCTTCTTAGCTTTCTCGCGAACAAGTCTAGTCTCCACAAGGTTGGCCATGTGCCGATTGACTTCCTGCGAAGTGGAGAGCTGAAACTTAGGAGATAAATCTTGGGATAGAGGAAAGACACAACGAAAAGAAAAATGGAGCCACCTGATTCATCAGTGTCGAGTGCTGCCGGAGAGTCAAATTCATAGAAGCATTTAGCATCATGGACGATTCCAGAGAGAGAAAGTCATCCACACTAAAGGTCACCAAAGATTCTAAGGCACGAGACTTTGTAGCAGGGTCTTCGCGAGCCTTGACATAGACGTTTTGGAGAAACTTCATGTCAGGGCTAAAGATAAAGTTGGAAATTATCAACGAAACTATCTGCCTCTTATTCTCGCCAATAGGAGGATCCTTGGCGAGCTTTTCGGGGTGTTTAACCTCGAGATGAACAAGAGGGTCAACTACTTTGGCAGAGCAGGATTCACGAGATTGAAGATGTTGAGGCTTGTTAGGAGTGGAGGAACTCGTAAGTATAGTAGTCTTGCGAACCGCATCCAAAGCGTCCAGGTCTAAGACCTTACGCTGCTTTTTGGGCCCACCAGAAGAAAGATCAACAGTCTGCGAGACAACAAAATTAGCGGGAAGGGCAACCAAAAGAACGAGGCATGCAAGCTGATAATAATAATGAAGTAAAAGTACCTGAGAAGAAGGAGGAGGAGGATTAGGATGTTCACACCTTTTCCGCCCCTTAGTTGACTCAGCAGCGGGCTGATTAACAAGGGAAGTATTACACCCGGAAGAATTGAAGATCGAATTTTGAAAATGTTAGGAGAAGACAATAATAAGCAAGGTGGATACATGTTTAGGAGCAGGAGACCCGATAGCGATACTCGTTTCCTTCTGATCTTTGAGTAGACCAACAACAAACAACTCGTACTAAGAAAGGAAGAACAAAGATATGAGATCCTATGAAATCAAAAAGCAAAACAAAGATTAAAATGAAAAAGATAATACCTCGTCAGGCTTGGACCAGTGAAGCTTCCAAGGGTCGCAGTCGGAAAGATGACGGTGTTGAGGAAGAGGACCCTTCCTAGGGTTTCCATTCTCGTCGAGACCTCAGACTAAAGGGCCTCCCACCACTAAGGAAAATGTCGCCTAATCTTCATCCACGCTGGAAGAAACAGTTTTTGGCGAAGTAATTTTATGGGATAGTTCAATACCCCATTCTTGGAACTTCTTGGCACTGGTAAACCTCGTCGAATAACTAGCAGCGAAAGAATCAGCGCTATAACCACGAGGATTGAACTCGTTAGTCGAAGATGGGATTTTCTAAGGCACGAGACTTTGTAGCAGGGTCTTCGCGAGCCTTGACATAGACGTTTTGGAGAAACTTCATGTTAGGGATAAAGATAGGGTTGGACATTATCGACGAAACTATCTGCTTCTTCTTCTCGCCAATAGGAGGATCCTTGGCGAGTTTTCGGGGTGTTTAACCTCGATATGAACAGGAGGGTCAACTACTTTGGCAGAGGAGGATGCACGAGATTGAAGAGGTTGAGGCTTGTTAGGAGTGGAGGAACTCGTAAGTATAGTAGTCTTGTGAACCGTAGCCAAAGCGTCCAGGTCTAAGACCTTACGCTGCCTTTTGGGCCCACTAGAATAAAGATCAACAGTTTGCGAGACAAAAAACTTAGCGAGAAGGGCAACCAAAAGAACTAGGCAAGCAAGCTGATAATAATAATGAAGTAAAAGTACCTGAGAAGAAGGAGGAGGAGGATGTTCACGCCTTTTCCGCCCCTTAGTTGACTCAGCAGAGGGCTGATTAACAAGGGAAGTATTACACCCGGAAGAATAGAAGATCGAATTTTGAAAATAATAAGCAAGGTGGATACCTGTTTAGGAGCGGGAGACCCGATAGTGATACTTGTTTCCTTATGATCTTTGAGTAGACCAACAACAGGCAACTCGTACTAAGAAAGGAAGAACAAAGATATTAGAGCCTATGAAATCAAAAAGCGAAACAAAGATTAAAACGAAAAAGATAATACCTCGTTAGGCTTGGACCAGTGAGGCTTCCAAGGGTCGCAGTCGGAAAGATGACGGTGTTGAGGAAGAGGACCCTTCCTAGGGTTTCCATTCTCGTCGAGACCCCAGACTAAAGGGCCTCCCACCACTAAGGGAACTGTCGCCCAATCTTCATCTTTCTCTATCTTAAGAGGACCCACGCTGGAAGAAACAGTTTTTGGCGAAGTAATTTTATGGGATAGTTCAATACCCCATTCTTGGAACTTCTTGGCACTGGTAAGCCTCGCCGAATAACTAGCAGCGAAAGAATCAGCGCTATAACCACGAGGATTGAACTCGTTAGTCGAAGATGGGATTTGCGAAGGATCCCCCCCCCCCACCCGAGCGGATAACGAGCTCGCTAGAGATGCGAATTGTGTTACCCGAAAGTTGAAAACCCCCACACTGGAGCTTATTCAGAATCTCGAAGAAAGTGGGGTTGGAAGGATTGTAGAGAGGGAAGGATAACCCGACCCTTAACTAACCAAGGGAGATTATCACCTTCTCTGAAGACCAGGAGTCAGAGAGAATCCATATTCTAGAGTTCAACTCCATGTCGGGAGTCGCGCAAACAGCAAGTGAAACAGAGAAATCAGTCGCTGGGAATAAGGATAGACCCATCTTCTGAAAATCAGATTGAAAATCCTCAAGGGATTTAAGTGAGGAAGTTGTGGAAATTTTCTTAGAAGCCATGATAATGAAGAAGAAGTCAAGGGTGAAGGAAAGGTACAACAATGGTGAAAGAAAGAAAGAAAGAAAGAAAACACAAAAACCAGAGAGACACAAAAGGCAAGAAGAGGAAAATAAGCCCCAAACTTAAGTCGAATTGGATATAAATAATGTAAAGGGATGACTGGTTTAACAGGTCGACGACACGTTCGAAGTATAGACAATCGGTAACAAACGGTTACCCAAAAGCGTGGAGACGGGAAGATGGAGAACGTGTCAGCTAGGGATTCTGGAACGGTTCTTATTCCATTCTCGTATAACTCGAGTGGAATAAGAAAAGGAAAAATGTAGGTACGCGAAATAGGTTCACCACGTGTCTGACGTAAAGAGGTAGAAAATCTCACTCCAAGATCCCAGTCAGAGACTTGTCAAATCAGATGTCAACATTATCTCGCCGAGGACCAATCACACGAAGAAAAGACAAGGTATGATCAAAGGCAGGGATACTCACACGAAGATTCAAAGGACCAGATTGGAGTACCTAGAAAGTCACCAAGGACGAAGTCAGGAAAAGCGAAGTAGGATTACTTGGTTGAAAAGACAGGTCACAAAGTAGATAAATTATGAAGTAAGAAAAGAGACAGGTGTCCCGACAAGCCCATGTGAAGGTAGCGAAAGAAAAGGAAAAACTTTATAGAAATTGATCCGGGAGAAGTAAAGGGCACCTCCGCGAGAGTATATCGAAGTAAAATGAGTTGTATTCCATTAGGGTTAGTTGGCCTATAAGTAGAGGTCCTTGGGAAAGATGTAGAGGGAGAGTTTTTTAGTTGAGTGGGAGAGCTTTGCTTAGAGGAGATTAGGGTTTCCTTGTCTTTAAGAACTTGTACTTTGATTTCTTTGTATGATTCATCAATAAAGATTTTCGTGTTCATATCATTAAACATGTCTTAGATCTTGGTTACTTTCCTTTCGGGTGTGCTACTGGGTTTCCAGGAGTTACACAAGTAACTAAGGTTTCACTCCAAGTATCTAACTCATTTTATAGGCTTGATTAGGTACTTAGACCAGCTAGGGATGAGATCGACCTTCAACCATCAAGTTTTTGCAGTCAAAACTTTAATCGGTGGGAACTACGGTCTTCTCAGTACCACAACTTTGGTTCTGACAAGCATGCGAAGGACATTGATGTAATCATTTCAGACACATTTCATTCATTGTGTCATAAAGTCGTAAAGTGAACTAGAAATTGTCATAACAGCTTGTGCTCTCAAAATCACATAGCATTTCATCCAACTAACAACCAAGTCTGCATGCATCTTATGTTGCCAAACATATGTACGTTGATAATTAACCTAATGTTATTCTAAATGCTACTCCTTTTGGGGTTCAAATTTGTATAACGTTTTTGTTCTCCTGATTGCATAACGCAGTTTCAATTTTGTGGAAGCTAATTGAACCCCTAACAGCTGCTAGATGAAATATGGTGACAGAAGCGGCAACCCCAGAATTTCATTTACCAAGGGAGTAAAAACCTTGATTATTTTCCGTCTCGCTATTTGGCTTCTAGTTAGTTTTGCAGGCACCAAATTTGTACTCTATTCTCTTCATTATGATCTGAATAAGGCTAGCTTCAAGAATATTCGTGATTTAACAAACGTGCTGGCTCTCGAAGGAACGGTTCATTTATGAACCAAATAGGTCACACGCATCAATTAATTTATGAAACTAATGGCGCATGCAGATCAGTTTCTCAATTCCCTTGTTTGCGTCTGGTTATCTATTTGACATTTCATTTTTCTTAAAGGAAAACTTAGGTGATTCAATTTGCACATGCACAGAGTTGGAAAATTCTTAATTTATTTATTGATAAGTGATGCAAATAAAAACTCCCCAGCTCCAACAAGAAAATAAAGAACTACATAAACAGATAGAGTGAATCACTAGATTCTCTAGCTATCTGAAATAAGCATTATTACCAAACCCATAAACCGATTCAAGTGATCCTGCAGCATGCATGAACATTAATTTTCATGGACATGAAATGGTTGTGCTGACATGAATCTTGACAACCAATGCAATTAAGGTGCGACCAACGTTTGCATCATCATTTGCAGCTTGCTGGAAGATGTCAAAGAGCCTTGGTATCAAGTTCTCTTGCATGTTGAAAGGAACATAGAGACGGTCTAAGAAATCACTTATCAACTCATCACCAGTTGCCTCAGAAATTAAAAGGTCTGCACTTACAAAGAACATTCTCCTAATGGTTGGAACATGCCCATGGTGGATGACAATTGGATTTGGATTACCTTCATCAAAAACCACCCACTGGTGGCTGTGACCGAGAGTAAAGTAAATGAGGAAGGTCACGAAGCGGAAATCATCTGAGAGGCTATCTAGGAAACTATTATCTGGCTGCCATGCATTGATACTAACAATACTCTCTTCATTTCCAGACATGGTTGTGTCACGGAAATGAGTGAATAAGGAGGCTGAAGAGCAGTATAAACAGCGGTATACAGAGAGAAATAGAGCAAAACACAGCTTGCGAGAGAGCTCTATGAGAAATGCTGTAATGGAAAACATAAATATAGAGTTTCAAAGGGGAATGGGTGGGTTGAAAAATTGGAAGGTTGTAAATTATGATAGTTTTGGGAGATGATACTGTGACTACTAGGCCAATATATTTTGCTGCTACTACGAAGTGTCTGAGGCCATGTTTTGATGATCTTCTTTCCTGTTATTTTACGTGGCAGAACCGTCTGTATCAGCGGTCATCAAGCCGTTCTTTTTGAGATTATTATCCATGTATGGAAAGGATGTGCATGCATACTTTCAACGAAAAAATGTCTCGGTTGTTAGCCTCATCCAGCCTCGGATGGCAAGTGTTCCATTCCATATCTAGATTGGGATGGCAAGTGTAGAACTAATGCAGTTTTAGACAAATAATCACAACAATATCTCTCGTAAACATCGGCCAGGCTGGGAGGCGTATCAATCAATGCACCACCGACTGTAATCCGCTACCAACCTCTGCGAGATTACCACGTGCCGCATCCTATCGCGGTTTCTTATCCGTTATAGCAAATCCTTTTTGACCTGGGAGCTGACAGTAATTAAGAGTGTTAAATTTTCTGGTACTGAGATAATCTCAGTAGGATGTACTCGGAAATTTCATCTGTTACCCCATTCCAGTGGGCTTCTGTTGAAAAATTCCGCAGTTCATACCAGTTAGCTAGGTGTGCAGGGGAAGCAGATGTGTAATGAGTAATCATGAACGTTTTTTTTAAGACGAATGGTATTAGCATTCACCTCTCCACATATAAGCTCATAAACTTAAAACACTACAACCGTGCAAACAACTTTTCTTATGCGATATTTTTTTTGGGTTAATGTACATATAACTATCCAAAATGCATCTGTAAATACTAAGGTTCAGAAAGTGGAGTCGTGGCATGAAATTTCCATAGGCGCCATGGAATGTGGTAAGCCAAGATAAGTAGATAACATATCATTTGTGCAGCCTTTGAAATCGGTTCAGCAGATGACAGGTTTAGCCTAACAAGTCATAGTCTGTGCCCAGCCAAATTGGCCAAGTCAGGTCACACTATGTTGTTTAAGGCCAGCTAGGCGCTCGCCTAGGCAAAAAGTGGGCGCCTCACCAGTAAGGCGCAAAAGGCGGGGAACACCATCTTGAATTTTTTTTGTGGCCGCCTGAGGCGCACCTAAGCGCTAGGCGAGGCGAGGGGAAGGGCTTGGCGCCTCGCCTCACATTAGGTCACAAAATGAAATTCTGTATAAAGCTCAAGATCTGAGAAATTGTTATGAACAACTGAAGATTGCATAGAAAAACAAAAATTACATATGAGAAAAATAATCAGTTAAACATGAGCGAGTGATTCAATGCATTGATAAGCATCAACGCTTTGGTACGTTACTGGGTAATCCTCCTCCTCCAAATGCAGGTCTTGTGATAAATCATGAACTTTCTTGAAGCTGAATTGGTTAAGATCATATGAGATTATGCTATCTGCTATTCGTATCAACAGCTTAGATGAATCTTTCTGATCTTTTTCGGCCCCAACAACCGACAAGAAATAAAAATCATAATTAGGCTGGTTTGAAAAAATATTCACTTGAACCATTTCCGGGTATGCAACTATGAGCGGTTGAATATCAACATGGTACTTTACTGTCCATTTTGTGTAATCCAGTTCCATCTCCCAAACGTCGAATAGAGTATAGCACAACTTATGATTCTTAATAAGATACATATGCCCATTTGACTCTCCAAAATATGTACTCGTATAACGATGCCAATCATTTGGGGAATGTAAAGGTAGCACTGGCATTGTTTTTACTACATCTTGATTGTTGTCGAAACAAAACGAGTACTCTATGTTGGGGGAGATCCAGTGCAACGAGCCATTCCAGTAAACGCCAGATTTATGGAATGCATAATCTCCGGGTGCAGTGAAAGTATTTTCAGAGAGTCTCCAGTTCTTTGTTTTGGATGAGTAAATTTCGATATGATAAGAATAAGTTTTGTGATTTCTTCTCCAGATACAAACAGCTGCATAATGACTCGATTTAAGTGGATCGAAAGCTAAGCTAACACTACAAACCTCGGAGAACTTAAAGTTATTTACGACTGGAGACGCTGGCGGTAGGAATTTGTAATGCCTTGTATACGGATTGAAGATGAAATAGTCATGATATCCTTGACCACGTCTGTAACTTCTACAACAGAAAAAGCCATTGCAAGATTCAAAAATGGATACTTTTGCTGGATCATTCAAGACAGACAGGGATTCGAAGCACGGGAGAGACGAGGATGATGCTACGGTGACTTTTGTTCCATCAAGATAGAAAAGTTGACATACCTGGTGTTTGGAGGTTACTGAGATTGCAAGCGAGTAAAGTTTAGGGAGCAAAATACGGCTTCGTAGGTAATGTTTGTAAGTGAAATAAGCATCAGAGATTATGGAAAGCCATTGTTTTGAAACGGATTTACATACAAGTAAAGATTTCACTGGCAAATACAATAAAATCTGTCTTATGAGATCACTATTCTTGGCTATAATACACGCTGATGACGAAAATGGTGGCGATGATAGTGAGATTTCAGCAGTTTTTGGGTGCACTTTTGAACAAAACATGTTGTGTTCAAAGCTCTTGGAGTTGGAACTGACCAAACCGGTTTGGGCAGTACTTAGAAGCCCTCATGTTTGGGCAATAAAATTTTGACAAAGTTTTAAGGACAACGAGTTAATGGGAGGGATGTCAGAATATTACTTCACCAAACAAATATCCAAGTCAAAGCTTCTTTCAATTATTCCTATCAATCATCTTTGTTTTAATTTAAAAAATCTGACGACAATCGGAAACAAAATCAAGTGACTCCATGAATTGATGAGTGCACGATGAGCATATATCATCATAGAATTTGGACTAAAGACAAGGTGACTTCATTACATTAATCAGTAGAGCTTAACCTCTTTTTTTTTTTAATCAAGACGTGAATAATAATTTATCATCATCAGCTAAAGGTGTAAAACGTGCCGGCCCAGCACAGCCCGGCAGACGAAATCGCGTGCTTCACGTGCCATGTGTCGTGCTTACTGGTTTATGCCAACGATTTAAACGTGATGTGCCGTGCTGTGCTTTACTAGTCAAAAGCTAAGCACAACACAGTCCACGGGCACAACACGTAACGTGTTGTGCATGCTGTGCCGTGCTGACACACGTGCTATAAACAATTTGAGATCACTTAATGGTATACATTAAGTCGGACATTATCACGATATCTACATATAGTTTGAAATTATTTCAGAATTTATTTCAAGTAAAATTAACAAGTTTATTAAATAAAAAGAAATATCGAACCAAATATAAATTGGATCATTGTCATGTGAATTAATGTTCTAGTCAAGTATATATAGGTAACGACATTATAACAACAATATTGAGATATATTTTCCAAATATTTAGGCATTATATGTGTTGTTATAAAAATAAGCTAGCATAAAATGTCAAAAACTAGTTAGAATAGTGACTGTTTTGTGAAATATACACAAAATGTGATGTATTATACCTTGTTAAATTATGTATTTGTGCATGCTATGACGTGCTTTCTTAACGTTCTGTGCTGGGCTGGGCCACGTGTTTATCTGTGTCGCGTGCTGTGTTGTGCTATTGTGCTGATTAGATTAACCCAACACAGCCCACGAAACTAACGTGATGTGCCGTGCTGGGCTAAATCACGTGCTGGGCTGGGCTCCGATTTTAGCGTGCTGTGCTGGGTTGTGCTCGTGCTGGCACAGCCCAATTTACACCTCTATCAGCAGCAGACACAACTTCGCAAATAGATAACATAGATTCGTACACCTATCGCAAAGGTAGGTTTCTTAATAGAAAAAGACCAGTACCGCATGTTAATTACATGCAGGTTTTTTTACATAGACGTAAAAAAAAAAAGGTTTCTCTTAAATATAGCCCACCTATTTATTAATCATACCCCAAAAAATTTAAGTTAAAATGAAAAGCCAAAAGTAAAAATGAAAAACCAAACAAATTTTAATTTTCTATTAACAACTGAACTTAAATCTCATTTTTACTCAAAATCAAAATAAACCCTAATTTTTTTTTTTCTTAATCATATTTAAAATTAATTATCATTGTTCTTTTAGTATTTTCACAAATTGAACAATTATATATAAACCTTAATTCTTAGTTTTTCTCCAAAACAAAATAAATTATAATTCTTAACTTTCTCTAAAATAACTTTTTCTTAATCATGATTACTTTAAAAATTGATCGGGATGTATATTCTAATTAGTCTCTTAAAAAAAACTCCACAACAACACCAATCGAAATGGAATAAACTAAGATTTTATTTTTTTCCTATGACCATTCACCTAGAACTCCATAAACATAATCCATAAAACAAAAAAAATCTCTATGATGATGTTTTTTTCTTCTCGATCATGATTACAGTAAGATTGATTAAGGGTTTGATTATTCTTCAAAGACATTAATTATGTCAAATATCTTACATAAATTTTACTAGATAATTAGCTTTTTGTTGTTGTTGTTGATTTAGGGATTTAATGATAGGATTTTGGGCTATATATAATAATTATATATAATTTTGTGGGCCATGTGGAATGATTATAATGGTCTGTTTGGTTAGCTTAAGCACTTATTTTAAATGAGGTATAGTTAATAAATGTTTGGGCTATATTTAAGAGAAGCCAAAAAAAATAAAAAATAAAAAAATAGATAAACATAGATTCATTCAACTCAGTAAATAGGAGTCCTAGAGACAGAGATCATAAAACAAAACCTAAGAGCACCATCATTCACTCACGCTTATTTGGCTCAAAACCAAGATAGTTTGGTGATACGCTAATAACAGTACTAACGGTCTTAGTTTTGCATCTGCAATATTCTGTTATATCTAACAGTTAGTTACAGTTATACAGTATGTCTGTTTCTGACACGGCTATAATGAGTTGTCTGTCATGTCCATGTCTATATATAAATCCATCCCTGTTTGTATCTCATACCTATCAACAATAATGAGAATCCTCTTTGTGTTTGGCACTCAAATCACAATAATTCTGTTAGTTTATGTAGATGACATACTCTTAACGGGATCTTCTGAGCTTTTCTGCAATGCTGTGATATCTAACATCAAACAACATTTTCCTATCAAGGACATGGGAGAAGTTCGTTATTTTCTTGGTTTGGAAGTGAAGAGGAATGCCACTGGTATTTTTCTTAATCAAACAAAGTACATTCTTGATTTACTTCATAAAACCAACATGTTAGGGGCCAAACCTTGTTCTACTCTTGTTATTGGTGATGTTAAAATGAGCAAGAATGATAGCATTCCTCTCACAGATCCTACTGAGTACAGATCCTTAGTAGGTGCTCTACAATATATGTTACTTGGACCATGCCAGAAATTGCTTATTCTGTGAATCAGGTCTGCCAACACATGCAAACACCAACTGACATACATCTCACTGCTGCTAAAATAATACTTAGATACTTGAAGTCTACTTTGGATTATGGCATAGTTATGCAGAAAGGGTTTGTTGCCATCAATGCATATTCTGATGTTGATTGGTCTGGAAACCCTGATGACAGACGTAGCATGGGTGGTTTTTGCATATTTTTTGGAACAAATCCAATTACTTGGAGTTCGAAAAACCAAGCCATTGTATCAAGATCTTCCACTGATGACGAATACAGGTCAGTTGCACAAACAACTGCTAAAGTTCTATGGGTATGTCAACTTCTTAAGGATCTACGTATATTTCTTCCACTAATTCCAACAACATTGGGTCTATCTCTCTAGCCTCAAACCCAGTAAATCATAGTCGCATGAAGCATGTTGTTGTTGATTTTCATTTCATCACAGAGTTGGTTCATTCGAAGTCCATCAAACTTTATTATATCTCTACTAGCTCACAGGTTGCCGATATATTCATCAAGGGCCATACTTCATCCATATTTGACTTCCTGCGTGAAAAGTTGAGTGTTCATTCGTCTACCAGTTCAACTTGCGGGGGGCTAATAACAGTACTAATGGTAGTTAGTTTTGCATCTGTAATATTCTGTTATATCTAACAGTTAGTTATAGTTTTACACTTTGTCTATCTCTGACACGGCTGTAATGAGATGTATGTCATGTCTTGTGTCTGTATATAAAGTCATCCCTGTCTGTATTTATCTATCAACAATGATGAGAATCCTCTTTTACCATTTCTTTATACGCTTCCATTGAACATATGTTACTGATTCCTTTCCATACACCATGTAACTATCCAAACTACCAAAACTCAGACTCAAAGTTCCACCAACCACCGCCGACTTAATAATATTCTTCTTAATTCCTTTAGGAACCTTCTCTGCTCCATCAACCATGGACGAGGAATTCCTTGCTGAGATGAACTTCGTACCTAAACGTCTGAATTCGGAACAAATTTTTCTCAAAGGAGCTGACATTTTTGTGAGTTAACAAGTTTGTTTCTCTTCTTCTTACCATGCAGCAGGCATACAAAGCAATATTAGGGTTTCGATCTTAACCTCTACTTACATTAATAATATAGTTAACAAATGACTTAGCATACTTATTACACAAGATACACGCACGAGTGCTAACTAATACTAACAGACAACATAAGACGTGTACATTACACGCGAGACACATGATCATTACCCATTGTAGTTTGTAACAAACCTGCCACTTGATCAAACATGAATAGGCGTACTAAACCTAACTTTTGATCTTGAAATATGAAATTCAAAAATACTACCTCCCATCTAATCAGCACCAATAACAATTGAAGTCTCCGGCTTTGAACCTCCGTCTACATAAAGAAAACAAGCTACATTATTTCTAATTAACATACTTCAAATAACCATAGGCTGACATTGTCATAACCCAATGTACATGTGCCTTATTATATGGTTCAAAAAGTCCCAACACCGAATGTCGTCAACTTTACCATAAAAGAGAAGGTCACGAGATAAGAGGACCTTACTAGAAGCAACTGGTGAATAATTTGAAAAGTGATTATCTAATGTTCAATCTATTTTTGTTGCAAAATCAACTTACTTAATCAGGTTCTTACTTGTATTTTATTTCATTCTTAAAACAGAAACGGAAATCTGGATCCGAGCATGCTGAGATTCAAACCTTTTATGACACCCATACATACATTACTAAAGAAACAGGTGAAGTTTTTTGGATTTATGATGAAGCTCGCATCAGATGGGTGAGTATAAACATGTCCAGTATCCTCACTGGATTCATTCGACCACTCCAGTATCCTCGCTGGCAGTCTAATGCCATGCATGTTCCAAAGAAGAATGGGAAAATTCGTGTCTGTGTCGATTTTACTGATTTGAATAAAGCATGCCCATGTGATCCGTACCCACTTCCGCGGATAAGAGATTTGGTGGATGTAACCCGCAGATACGAAAGACTGTCATTGATGGACGGTTTTTCAGGTTATAATAAAATAACTTTGTTCGAAGAGGATCGGGAGCATACTGCCTTTGTGACTGACAGGGGAGTCTACTATTATACCGTGATGTCGTTCTGGCTGAAGAATGCAGGAGTAACCTACCAACATTTAGTAGAAGACATGTTCAAAGACCTAATTGGGAAGACGGTGAAGGTTTATATCGACGATCTGGTAGTAAAATCTGAGCAAAATGAGTCTCATTTTCACAATCTACAAAACACATTCGATATTTTGAAGCGATATCGGATGAAGCTCAATCCAGCAAAGTGTTCTTTCGGGTTATCCGTGGGAAAGTTCTTTGGATACTTGATGACCCATAAAGGGATCAAAGCGAATCAGGAAATATCAGAGTCATCGGAGATATGCCGTCCCTGAGGACGAAGAAGGAGGTCCAGAAACTGACAGGGCGATTAGTTGAAAAGCGGGGGTCTAACAACACCACCCAATATTTCGCTTAGAAATATGTATGGACTAACTCCGAAATACTTTGCTAGAGAATCAACTAGACAGTCAGACTCAATCTATATTAAAGTATCTCAAGGAGTCAATATCTCTCACTTGTTTTTATTTACTCAAGCTAAAACAATAACGAGTCTTTAATCAAACACAAGGAATAACTTGGACGTACCTAAGACCAATATCCAAGGATCAATCAATATCAATCAACAACCAAAGGTTGGATTTCTAATTGATGATCTTAACGCACAACCTGTATTATTTCAATTATATAAAATATAATGCGGAAAAGAAATAACACAAACACCAGAAGTTTTGTTAACGAGGAAACCGCAAATGCAGAAAAACCCCGGGACCTAGTCCAGATTGAATACACACTGTATTAAGCCGCTACAGACACTAGCCTACTACAAGCTAACTTCGGACTGGACTATACTTGAACCCCAATCAGTCTCCCACTAATTCAAGGTACAGTTGTACTCCTACGCCTCTGATCCCAGTAGGATACTACACACTTGATTCCCTTAGCTGATCTCACCCATAACTAAGAGTTGCTGCAACCCAAAATCGCAGACTTGATAATAAACAAATCTGTCTCACACAGAAAAGTCTATCAAAGGATAAATCTGTCTCCACAAAAAAACCCTAGGTTTTTGTTCCGTCTTAAAATATAAAATCAAGGTGAACATGAACCAATTGATAATCCGGTCTTATATTCCCGAAGAACATCCTATATTAATCAATCACCTCTTAACAATCCTTCTTGACTACACAAGCAGTTTGTCGAGGAATCACAAACAGTGAGACGAAGATGTTTGTGACTTCTTTATCTTGGCTATCGGAGAACTCTCACGATCTCAAGCCAATCAATAGATTGTACTCGTACGATAGAAGATACAAGATCAGATCACACAACTACGATAAAAGTAGTATCGGTCTGGATTCACAATTCCAATGAAGTCTTTAAATTGTTAACCTGGTTTTAGAGAAGAAAACCAAAGGTTAAAGGAGAATCGATTCTAGCGAGCGCACTAGTATCACACAGACGTGTGGGGATTAATTTTGCACAATGCTAGATGTCTCCTTTATATAGCCTTCAAATCAGGGTTTTTCCTTAGTTACAAATCAATCCATATTCAGAATGAAAACCTGATTTAGATTCAAGCTAATATTTCTCAACCTTTAGATCGAAAACTTAGTTTGTCACACACACTTGGGTAGACGTTTACTGGGTTTGTGAAAACCATGCCCAAATGTGAACGTGTATGTTGGTTCAACATATTAACCCAAAAAGGTTAACCATATGAGCAATTCATATTAACCTAGTTCTTCTTCACCATAACTAGTTCAATCGACTCAAATGAACTAGTTAGAGAGTTGTTCAATATGCTATGAGATCTTATGTAACTACACAAGACACAATTGAAACAAAGATGGTTCGATTCGATTGAATCGGCTCATGAACTTTATAGCCACGGTTTGCATAAAGCATTCCTTACTAATTTAAGTTTCATTTTCAGAGCACATCTTTAGATCATAACCACTTAAGCTCACAAAAAAGTTCTCAGACTTGAGGCAACCGACAGAGTTTTCCAAACTCAGCAGAAAATCTCAGCAAAGAGACTTCCGCCAGTTCGCGGAATAGGTTCGCGGACTGAGTTCGCGGACTTGAACTTCACGAACGAATTTGGAATCCCAGCAGAAATTCTCGGTACAAGAACTTCCGACAAGTCGCGGACTGAGTTCGCAAACTGGGTTCGCGGACTTGGCAAAGCCAATTCCTCCGGTTTCTTTCAATCAACAAAGTTCGAAAACTTCAGATTAAGGAATACATGGTTATGTAATTTAAACTCTCATTCCAATCATTGAGACATTCTCAAAGTAATTGAAACTTTTCATGACTTTCGTCACTCGGTAAAGATAAACTTGATCAAAGCGAAACGCTTTACCAACACACGATTTCGAGAAAAAGATAAGTAGTGAATACTCAGCTCGAAATGTCAAATGTGTATGATCTAGTCTATATAGCATACGACATTTTATCTCATAAGAAGTAGGAGATATAATAGATAGACTTTTGAGTGATAGATAAGTTCAAGTCTCCACATACCTTTTTGTTGATGAAGTTCCACGGTTCCTTGAGTAGATCTTCGTCGTTGTATGATGAACCTCCATGAAGTCCTTGAGCTCAACTACGCTTTTCTATCCTAGTCCGAGACTTAGCTATAATAGACTAGAAATCAAGACTTATAGTTTTGATCACTAACATTGACAAACATGCTTGATATAGCAACGCATGCGAGGACGACCGAGCTATGCTCTAACATTAGCATATTTGAACCGTTTCATCTCACACTCGTCGGATCGATTCAAACCCTTCTTAGATGTCCTGAAAAAAGCGGTGAACTTTGGGTGGACAGATGAGTGTGAAGAAGCTTTCAACAGATTCAAGAAATATTTTTCTACTCCCCTAGTATTGGTGAGTCCAAAAACTGGACAACCCATCGGAGTTTATCTAGCTACGACAGAATGCGCTGTAAGTCCAATGTTATTCGTTACTGATCCACATAAGAAACTTGTTTACTTCGTCAGTAGATATTTGACGGGGGCGGAAACACGGTACACCAAAATTGAAAAGATAGCACTTGCATTAACTTCATGCGCCTCAAGCCTCTTTTCCAAGGGAGACATATCATAGTATACTCCGGATATCCATTAAAGAGACTCTTAGAACGCACTGATGATTCAAGATGATTGGAAATCTGGTAAAATTTTCTGGGTTCATATGAAATCAAGTACGAAAGCAGGACTGTTAAAAAAGGACATGCTCTAGCTGCACTGTTAGCAGATTTTCCTGTGTACGGCATATAAACAGTTACCGAAGAAGAAGAATTATCGCGCACAAACCTACGTGGTCCACCAAGAATCAGACTGGGGGAGAGTCCATAATGGAGGTTGACCGCCTAAGACAATTTGGATCGTATTTACTGATGGGTCTTTTTTTCGAGAAAGAAACCAGATTAGGATTTAGTGTGTCGAATAATGAACCTGAATATGAAGCAGTAATTGTTGGTGAAAAACGGGGGTCTAACAACCATACCCAATATTTCGCTTAGCAATCTGTGTGGACTAACTCAAATATACTTTCAAGAGAATCAACTAGACAGTCAGACTCAATCTTAAGAAAAGTATATCCAAGAGATATATCTATTTCTCAATTCAATCTGCAATCAAACAAATAGGAATTTGCGAGCCCGATTGAATATAAGAAATAACTTGGACGGTATCAAAAACCAATATCCAAGTGTCAATAAATATAATCAACAACCAAAGGTTGGATTCAAAATTGATTGAAGTTACGCACAACCTGTGATATTTCAATTATATAAAAAAAAATAATGCGGAAAAGAAATAACACAGACACCAGAAATTTTGTTAACGAGGAAACCGCAAATGCAGAAAAACCCCGGGACCTAGTCCAGATTTGAATACCACATTGTATTAAGCTGCTACAGACACTAGCCTACTCCAAGTTAACTTCAGACTGGAATGTAGTTAAGCCCTAACCAATCTCACACTGATCAAGGTACAGTTGCGTTCTTTACGCCTCTTGAACCACGCCGGATTCTGCGCACTTGATTTTCTTAGCTGATCTCACCCAAAACTAAGAGTTGCTACGGCCCAAAGTCGAAGACTTGATAAATCAATTTGTCTCACACAGAAAAGTCTATTGAATAGATACATCTGTCTCCCATAAAAATACCTATGAGTTTTGTTCCGTCTTTTGATAAATCAAGGTGAACATTAACCAATTGATACACCGGACTTATATTCCCGAAGAACATACTAGTAATATCAATCACCTCACAGTAATCATAATCGTATGGTAGCGAAAAAAGATATTGTGGAATAATAAACGATGAGACGAATATGTTTGTGACTACTTTTTATTTTGCCTATCGGATATTAAATCTCGAGAAAATACTAGAGAAGATAGTACTCAATACGATAGAAAACAGCAAGATCAGAACATGCAACTACAGAGAAAATAGTTGGGTTTTGCTTCACAATCCCAATGAAGTCTTCAAGTCGTTAACCTACATGGTTTTGGAAAAATCTAAGGTTAAAGGAGAATCGACTCTAGTCGCAACTAGTATCACACAGGAGGTCTGGGGATTAGGTCTCCCAGTTGCTAGAGTTTTCCCTTATATAGTCTTCAAATTAGGGTTTGCAATCAATGCTACGTTGGTAACAAAGCATTCAATATTCACCGTAAGATGAAAACCTTATTATACTCAAGCTAATATTTTTCAACTGTTATATCAAACTTAGCTTGTTACACACAAATGAAGTGACTTCACTTAGATATGATTAACCATACCTAAACTTGTGCACCTTCTTGGCTCAACAATTAATAGTTAACCGAAGTTATCCATATGATCACTTTCATATATCAACCATATTCATCTTAACCATAACTAGTTCAACTGACTCAAATGAAATTAATGACTCAAATGAAATTAATGACTCAAATGAAACTAGTTCTAAAGTTGTTCAATTGTTTATATATTCTCATAGAAGTATACAAGGCACAATTGAAGCAACGTCGATTTTAATTCACTCGAATCAATTCATGAACATTATAGCCACGGTTTGAAAAAGATTGCATTCCTTATTATATAAATGTATTATTTCATCAACAAACTGATTTTAGAACATAAACTACTCAAGTATGCAAACGGGTAGGCATACCTAAGTGGTCGGACCAAGTTTGGGTTTTCCAGTATGCGGACGGGTATGCATACCTCCAAACTCAGTTGAATTTCCGGAACTTGAAACTCACGCAAGTATGCATACCGGTATGCATACTAAGTTCCGGGACTTTCATTAACCAACCAGTACGTATACGGGTATGCATACAATGGTTCCCGGACTTGGAATAACATGCAGCAGTTAGCATACAAGTACGCATACTGTGCTATATCCAATCATGGTTATTTGTTCTAAACTCCCATTTCAATCATTGAAACATTCTTAGAAGACGAAAATAGATGTCTCACACAAACTATTAGCTTCAGAGCAATTTTCAAGTGATTGAATGATCAATACGAAACATTCTGAGTCTACATCAGATGACTGTCTCACACGAATCATGTAAGATGTTACCAGACGATTTTCACATGATCATCTTTTGACTTTCGTCAAGAATATAAGATGAACTTGGTTAAAGCGAAATCTACCAACAAATATTTCGAGAAATATGTAAGTGATTTAAACTCAGCTCGAAATATCAAATGTGTATAATCGAAGTCTATATAGCTATAATACTTTTGTCTCAAATAGGAGATAAACTAGATAGACTTTTGAGTGATAGATGAGTTCAAGTCTCCACATACCCTTTGTTGATGAAGTTCCACAAGCTCCCTTTAGTAGTTTTTCGTCTTCAATTGATGAACGTCGTGATGTCTAATGCTCAACTACACTTACTTTCCTAATCCGAGACTTAGCTATAAGTAGATTAGAAATCAGTACTTATAGTTTCGACAACTAAACTTGACAAACAAGCTTGAGATAGAAATGCTTGCGAGTTCGACCGAGCAGTGATCTAACAATCTCCCCATTTATCAATTTTAGTGACAAAACTATCAATACATATGGATTACAAAATAAATAAACTTTGTAGCTTCTCATCCTAATGCTTGATTTCCTCGGTTCTTCAACATTACTCGAAATCTTCGTCACTTCCAAGTACTCTAGTGATTCTGAACGTGTTGAACTCAGCATCATAGTTGTTGAAGATCCATAGCTATAACAATGAGACAACACTAGCTCTGAATCTTTGTTATACAGTGTCATAGCGTTATTACACAACATCAAAGTCCAATTGTATCACAACTTTGACAACAATACTATGGTGATATGTATCACTTCCCCTTAGTCAATACTTCATTTCACATGAAAACCACCCCGCTTACATAATGATCCGTAAACCAAATGTATTTTTAGTGTGAACTACACATTAATTCTCCCCCTTTTTGTCAATATAAATTGGCAAAGGTACGAAAACTAGTGGGATCATAATGAAATTCTCATAGAGATACTTCATGACTAAAAGAGAACATATCAACTTTGTTTAGATGCAATCATATAGTCGAAACTAAATGCATTCATCAAGGAGTTAATAAAGATACAAGAAAACTCCTACAATATTCCACAGCAGCACTCCCCACAAAGATTTGGCAATTAAACACAAGTTCAATTAAGAACTCTCCCCCATAAAATGTCATTCCCGAAAGAACAACAAGAGCGACCTTACATTTACAAGAATAGAAGGATTTCTTTGGACATTAACAAATTACATGAAATATGAATTTGTATCCAGAAATCTCAATTAAATTAACCACAAGAGAACCCATGATTAATTTAATAAGAAATACTCAACATAAGAGAACTTACGGGTCCACACAATACTTTCACATAGAAGTGGATCAGGGAAAGACCAATACCGCAGAATACACAAAGATCCATTCTGTTTTTCATCAATATTTGCATAAAGACATATCATAGACTTAATCTTTGCGATCAAAAGTTCATCCTATCTTCCATCAATATTTGCATAGTGACATAATAGGCTTAACTTTTGATATATATGGGACAATCATAGTTCAAGGACGTAAACAAACATATCCCATAACAAATTTTTGCAATATATAAAACCAATAAAGATTGATACTGCAAAATCATCTTCCAAATAAACTTTAGAATTTAAATAAATAAATCTAAAAACACTGCAAGATGAAAAACGTTGGCAATAGCTATGTGTTACTCATAATAATTGCTATTCCAAACCCTAGTTATCCTTCTTAAAACACAAGAATAAATTCTTATAAGAAGTTTCCTAGACATTGTAGAGCTTTCTCAGAGCATCTACTGAGAATTCCTTCTCATTATTGAAAAACCCATTGATTATAGGATCGTTCAATTCCTCTAAATCTTTAGAAATATCAGTTAACTCACTAAGTTCTGTTTTTGGTCCACACAAGGTGTTCTTTGTTAGAGACAACATACGTTCATAGTGAGCTATCTTTTCTAAAGATAAGATGATTTGAGATTTTAAATCATTTCTTTTGTTGATGAAATCCTTCACCATACCTCTAAAGTTATTATCAAAATGACAAACAGGCAAGAGGCAGTTAGAGGAAGAACATTCTACATCATTTGTATATCTTTCCTTATTCTTCCTTGAGGAAATGATTCATTCACAAAGATACACATTAACTGCTTCAACTGCATCCCTTTTTATGGTACCTCTAGTTACAGGAGCCATGAAACTGTATCTTTCAAAGATAAGAGAAATGAAGGGCATCTTGATAACAAATGAATATAAATAGACCAATGGACATCCAAACCCTAGAAGAACTTTGAAAAAGTCTTTTACGGTTCAAGATCCATTATCTATTTTAACTAGGGATGCACAAGAACCGGTTGGGAGGACCTGGACCGGAGTGGAACCGGAAATACCGAACCGGTACCGGACCGGAACCGGTCTAGCCGGTACAGACACCGGTACTGGAAGTTGAGAACCGGTCTATACCGGTACAGACACCAGTTCTAAGGGGAGTACCGGTAGGAACCGGCCCATATGTACCATTTAATTTCATCCGTTAAGATCCTAACTAGTTTTAATCCTATCCGTCCAATATAGATAACCCTAATACTAATCGCTAACTCTGAGTAACTCTCTCACTCTTAGTTTTATTTCTTCTTCGTTTTTTTCTCTCTGAAGCTATGAAGAGCAGCCTCTTCATCTCTGAGTAACTACGGCTACCCTCACCAATCAATCAGGAAATCACCAATTCACGATCATCATCAAGTGATTCAAGTCTTACTAGTTAGTAGCTATCAATCAATCAGGTAATATTTTCGATTTCCTTTCTGTTTCAACAAAAAGAAACCCTAAGTTGTAACCAATTTGAAGTAGCTATCGCTTGATTAATCAACTAACCCTAGTGTTTATACTCACGCAGGTTAAGTGGTGACTGCCAAGGATACCAATTTCTTCTTCGTCTATCAGATTCAATCTAAACCTTTTTGTTTCCAAGGTACTTTACAGTCTTTACTTATTCTTGTTCTTATGATTGAGCAATCTATCTTATGAGATTAACCTTGTTGATGTGAATGATTTAGGGTTTGACATTGATTGAGAGTTTGAGATCGATTTAGGGTTTGAGAATTCAGATTGATTGAACAATACATGTTAATATGTTATAATGAATACATAGATTGATTGTACTCTGTACTACTGTGTGATAAGTGATAATTGTGATTCTATGAATGATTTTGCAATTAGTTGTATCTTTCTTGTATGAGTATGTATGACAGTATCACTATGTGTATGTCTCACTGGAGGTATTTCCTAACTTGGATTTGTTGATAATATTGAGTTTGTATGTCAGTATGTCTGTATGTTGATAATATTCAGATGATTGTTAAGTTCAACTCTTTGAAACCATATGAATTATACTTACTTGATGCTTGTTATGTAAAATTATGTTTGATTATCATATCATCTTTTTTTTTTGTTGGATGATCATATCAAATGCAACTCCAAATACAAATGCAACTCCAACTACAAGTACAACTCAACAAACAGAAGTTGGATCATCCTCTCAAGCTGCATATCACACAAATGAATCTGAACTGCAACTCCAACAAGTACAGCTGAAGCATTTGAAGTTGGTGATAGCAAAAAGAAGCACGGCAAAGTGAGATCAACTGTTTGGTTGGAAATGACTAGGATAGATGATGAGTGGGCTGAATGTCATCATTGCCACCATAAATACAAAGCTCACGATGATAATAATGGCACTTTTGGATTACAAAAGCATTTGAATAGATGTCTAAAGAATCCTAACAGGAAGAAAGAAAAGGGACAACCATCTCTGTTGATGCCACCCCCAAAACCATGTCAGGATGGTAAACTTATTCCTCATACTTACAGTTATGATAGGTTAAGAAGGCGTCTTGTGAGTGGATAATTACAGATGAAATTCCTTTTAGAAAAGTAGAAGGGTCAGGCTTTGTGGCAATGATGCAAGAGGCACAGCCTAGGTTCAAGGTTCCAGGACGTATGACAATTTATAGGGATATGTTAAAGATGTATGTAGAAGAGAAGAATAACCTAAAAACTTACTTCTTGACATCTAAGAAGAGGGTATCTTTGACAACTGACACATGGACATCACCAAATAATTTTAATTATATTTGTGTAACCGCTCACTACATTGATCAGAACTGGAAATTGCAGAAGAGAATACTCATGTTTTGTCAAGTTGAAGGTCACACAGGTAATGCAATCGGTGAGAAGCTAGTGGATTGTTTGAAATATTGGGGTCTAAAAGATATATTTGGTGTCACTCTAGACAATGTCAGCGCCAACACAGTAGTTATGGATCATCTGAAGCAAGTTGTTACTAGCTGGACATGATCAACAATCAGAGCTAAATATTTACATGTAAGATTCTCATTTCATATCATTAATACATGTTCATTAATAATCATAGATGATTTGTTTTTGATCTTGCTTTAGTGTAATGTGTGTTGACTGTTGAGTATGTACTGTTTCTTTTGGTGATATAAGATCAATGATTACATGCCCACAGGCAATATACACTGTTCGCATTGGTATATTATCATTGTCAATCAATCCATTCTTAGTATTACTTATAGACAATTAGACATAGTTCTGATTCTTCTTAATTTATGTGTGGTTTTCTTTTATACACATAGTTCTGAATTGTGTGTGAATTTGTCACAGCCTCACAGGCATCTTATGACTAATTTTTCTTTATTATTTTTTATCAGGTAAGGTGTTCAGCCCATGTTCTTGCTCTTGTCATAAAAGATGCAGTACAACTCTTTAATGAATCAGTTAAAAGGATAAGGTCAGTTGTAAAATATGTTCTTGGTTCTCCTTCTAGGTATGAAAAGTTTAAACAATGTGCTTCCCTAGCAAAGGTATATTACAATAAAACACTGACTTTAGATGTATACACACGATGGAATAGTACTTACTTGATGTTAGAAGCTGCTCAAAGATATGAAAAAGTTTTTGCAATGTTAGCACAGATTGATAAGAACTTTCAAGAGAGGTTTATTTTTGAGCAAAACAAGGAATTTGTTTTACCAAGTGATGCTGATATTGAGAAAACTATATCTAGTGATGATATCGTGGAAGAAGTGGTTGAGGATATGGAAGAAGATGAAGAGGTTGAGGATATGGAAGAAGAGGTTGAAGAGGTAGATATAACGGGCAAGAAGAAGAAGAAAGTACAGACTCATGCTCCTTATGCAGAATATTGGAAATATGCTAGAGGCCTTGTGAAGTGTTTAAAGGTATTCTTCGATGCAACTGTGAATTTTTCTGCATCTACACAAGTCACTACTCATTCTTTTTTTATGGGAATTGGTATTCATCCATGAAAAGTTAATTGAATTTAGAGAAAATGTAGCCTCAGATCCATTTATTGCACGTATGTCTCATCTTATGTTTTCCAAGTACAATAAGTATTGGGGTGTGTATGATAAAATGAATTATGTTATGTTTTTTGCTCAACTGTTGGATCCAAGGGAGAAACTAAAGGGGCTAGAATTTACTCTTAACTGTTTGTTTGAGAACAATTCGTGGGAGGTTCAAAGAATCATGAGAAAGGTGAAATTAGAATTTCAGGAACTCTTTGATGATTATAGGTCAGTGTATTCAACTCATGAGGAAGGGTCATCTAGTGCTGCTCCGGTAGTTGCCAGTTCGGTTAGCACGCAATATCAAGGCTTGAAATCTAGAATTCAATCAATGAAGAGACAACATTGGGACAACCCAAGTTGTGTTGAAGAAGCAAGAACAAGGGAGTTAGATAGGTACTTGAAAGATGTGATGGATGGCAAAATGCGTGAAGTAGATCAGGATGATGACTTTGACATATTGTCTTGGTGGCAGGCTAATGCAAACATGTATAAGGTACTGTCATACATGGCAAGAGATATATTATCCATGCATGTGTCTTCAGTTTCCTCTGAATCAGCTTTTAGCACCGGGAAGCGCGTGCTTGCTCCATGGAGAGCTTTTATGTCTACAACGAAAGTTGAGGCATTGCTCTGTACACAAAGCTATTTACAAAAGCACATTGCTCTTGATCTTCTATGTGATTATGTACCTGATGATGATGGTGAAGATGCGGAAGGTACTTATTTAGGTTTTTCTTCTTTTTTGTTTTCTTTAATAGTACTTACTTTTCTTGTATTGGTACTTACTTCTTGTTAATTTTTTTTTTTGCCTGTTGCAGTCATAATTGAGAATCTCCTATAACCTTGAAGTTTGTTCCTTTGCTCCTTGCTAAGAAATGGAAGGTTGGTAACTTTCTTTATCTTGTTTTCCTTGTTGAAACATAATTTGGATTCATTTCTATATCAAATTCTCATTGCTACTATGTAATGTATGGAAATGAATGGACTGAAAATATTCAATCTACACAAATTCAACTGTAGTTATGAACTTCTTATGTATTTGCTTGCTATTTGTTTTGAACTGGTTGTAAACTTGTAATACACATAGGTTGAGGTTGTGCTATCCAATCAATGGCCTTATTGGAGGGGAAAGTGCAGATTTGTGGACTAGGATTGCAACTTGCAAGTGCAGGCTGTGCAACCATCCATTTTCGTTTGCAATGATCGCATTTCATTTCTTGTCGACTTGTCGTAGACAGACTTATATGGTTGTGGAAATGTTGTTTTTACTTTTTAGCAAACTGAACTTATTTTGGATTGTTGTTTTGAAGTTATGGAAATGTTGAACTTAAGTATGTATGCAACCTGAAATTATTTTGGATTGTTGAACATTGAACTTATGGAAATGTTGTATTATATTTTGTAATATTTTTCAGGTAAAAAACCCGGTACCGGTCTTTTACCGGACCGGTACCGGTACAACTCCAGGTACAAGTACAGGGACCGGTCCTCAAAATGAGGTACCGGTCAACACCAAGTACAGAGACCGGTTCCATAAGAGAACCGGACCGTACCGGAGTATGTGCAGCCCTAATTTTAACTAAGAAGATATTTTCTTAACATAAAAAATAAGAAATTAATTGTACAAAACTTGAGCAACCTTGATGCAATACTCATTTTCTCAAGCTAAAGATGAGGATGCAGACGTCACTAGTATTAGATAGTGATGGAGTGAGCCGAATGCTCACATCTTTTATCACATAGTGACTTATCAAGGTTTGTTGTATAAACAGACTTTTTACCTCGTCTGAATATGGTTCTTTTAGATTTCTTCTTGTCTTCAGGAGTACCTTGTTGATTACCCAAGGCCAGATTCATTCTTTGCATGTCATTTTGAAGTTTTTCAATCCTTTTGTTGTTCCTCTTGAATTTCCAACACTTATTTTGGACATGATTTTCATTTCTGCAAAACGAACAAATCGAGGGATATTTATTGTCTTGCTTACTTGCCTCCTGTTTATCATAACATTCATCATCAATTATTCCAAAACGGGCTGGAACAAAAGAGTTGTGTGTGCTCACAATTTTGCTTTTGAACCCTAAACCATTTGTGTTTCCAAAAGACTTCTGACCGAATAACATTGCTGATATTTTTTCAGAGCTTCCAGACAACCTTTGCAGGTCACACTTAAGAGTATTAATCTTTTTTTCCTTCAGAGACAGGGTCCTTGTGAATTCATCATTAAGATAATCTATCTCAATATTTTTCACCTACAGTGATGATTCAAGTTTTTCCAACTACGCCTTTAGTTGGAGATTTTCTTGGTGAATTTCTTCACACTTATCCAAGAATTCAAAAATACAGTGTCAGACTCAAACTCCGAATCAGAATTTGAGTAGGAAGAAGTTTCTGCTGCGAGAGCTGAAAATTCATTGCACACATTGGAAGTATGCAAGATATTGACAACCTGAGATGTTTTTAGTTGTATTGAATCATCTGAAGCATTAACCAGAGATAGACCTTTATCACATCTTTTGCTTCTTTTTACAATATTCTTTATCTTTTGTGTAATCAGTGATTTATCAAAATCAACATGATTGGAACAACATTCATCAGCCCAAGACAAGTTAGAAGATTCGCTTGTGTTGGTCACAGCATTGAACGCAGATGTTATAACTGTGTTCTAATCAAGATCAAGTATTTTTAACTTTCCAACAAGAGTATTTCTGGAAATCATATCAAGGTTATTTCCTTCAACGATGACATGTTTCTTAAAATCGTGTCTAGATGGCAATGATCTGAGAATTTTCATCACAATGTCCTTTTAGGAATAGTCTTACCCAACGCAAAAGATGCATTAACAATTTCAGACACTTTTTGATTAAACTCATCAAATGAATCTTCATATGCCATACGAATGTTTTCCCAATCAAAATTTAGGTTTTGAAGCCTAGCTTCTTTTTCACAGGTATTCCCTTCAAATACGGTTTCTAAGATATCCCACGCATCTTTAGACCGAGTGCACGTAGTCACACGATGCTGAAGATCTGGGGTAATGGCATGGATGATTGCATTCAATCCGTCAGAATTTTGCTTTGCGACAAGAATCTGGATGGCATCATAATCACCGATATCCTTTGGAGCAGTTACATCGCCTTCTGTAACAACCGGAGGATTATAGCCATTAACAACATAAACCCATGATTGGAAATCACGCGCTTGAAGAAAGGCACGCATAGCAATTTTCCACCATAAGTAATTCGAGCCATCGAAGACTGGTGGTACGTTTATAGAGATAGCACTTCTGTCCATAGAGTCATATCGCTACAAACACAGACTTATGAGGTCTTAAACGTGTTTGCCTGCTCTGCTACCAATTGAAAAAACGGGGGTCTAATACCATACCCAATATTTCTCTTAGCAATATGTATGGACTAACTCCAATATACTTTCAAGAGAATCAACTAGACAGTCAGACTCAATCTTAAGAAAAGTATATCCAAGAGTTATATCTCTATTTCTCAATTCAATCTGCAATCAAAAAAATAGGAATTTGCCATCCCGATTGAATATAATAAATCACTTGGACGGTATCAAAAACCAATATCCAAGTGTCAATCAATATAATCAACAACCAAAGGTTGGATTCACAATTGATTGAAGTTACGCACAGACACCCAATTTTTTGTTAACGAGGAAACTGCAAATGCAGAAAAACCTCTGGACCTAGTCCATATTTGAACACCACACTGTATTAAGCCGCTACAGACACTAGCCTAGTCCAAGTTAACTTCGGAATAGAATGTAGTTGAGCCCTAACCAATCTCACACTGATCTAGGTACAATCGCGTTGAACCACGCCGCATTCTACGCACTTGATTCCCTTAGCTGATCACACCCACAACTAAGAGTTTCTACGACCCAAAGTCGAAGAATTAATAAACCAATTTGTCTCACACAGAAAAATCTATTGAATAGATAAATCTGTCTCCTACAGAAATACCTAGGGGTTTTGTTCCGTATTTTGATAAATCAAGGTGAACATGAACCAATTGATACACTGGACTTATATTCCCGAAGAACAGCCTAGTAATGTCAATCACCTCATAATAATCTTAATCGTATGGTAGCGAAACAAGATATTGTGGAATCACAAACGATGAAACGAAGATATTTGTGACTACTTTTTATCTTGCCTATCGGAGATTAAATCTTGAGCAAATCTTAGAAAAGATAGTACTCAATACAATAGAAAACAACAAGATCAGAACACGCAACTACTAAGAAAATAGTTGGGTCTGGCTTCACAATCCCAATGAAGTATTCAAGTCGTTAACCTATAGGGTTTTGAAAAAACCTAAGGTTAAAGGAGAATCGACTCTAGTCGCAACTAGTATCACACAGGAGGTGTGTGGATTAGGTTTCCCAGTTACTAGAGTTCTCCCTTATATAGTCTTCAAATCAGGGTATGCAATCAAGGCTACCTTGGTAACAAAGCATTCAATATTCACCGTTAGATGAAAACCTGATTAGACTCAAGATAATATCTTTCAACCGTTAGATCAAACTTAGCTTGTTACACACAAATGAAAAGTGACTTCATTTAGATATGAGTAACCGTACCTAAACGTGTGCACCTTGTTGGCTCAACAATAGTTAACCAAAGTTAGCCATATGAACACTTTCATATCAACCATATTCATCTTAATTATAACTAGCTAGTTCAAATGACTCAAATGAAACTAGTTCTAGAGTTGTTCAATTTTTTATATTATCATATAAGTATACAAGACGCAATCCAAGAAAAATCGATTTTGATTCACTCGAATCAATTCATGAACATTATATCCACGGTTTGCAAAAGATTGCATTCCTTATTATATAAATGTATTAGTTCATGAACAAACAGATTTTAGAACATAACCTACTCAAGTATGCAAACGAGTATGCATACTTAAGTGGACGGAATAAGTTTGGGTTCGCCACTATGCGAACGGGTACGCATACCTCCAAACTCAACTGAATTTCCGGAACTTGAAACTCACGCCAATAGACATACAGGTATGCATACTAAGTTCCCAGATTTTCATTAATCAACCAGTACGCATACGGGTATGCATACTATGGTTCCCGGACTTGGAATAACATGCAACAGTTAGCATACAAGTACGCATACTATGCCATATCTAATCATGGTTATTTGTTAGAAACTTCCATTTCAATCATTGAAACACTTTTAGAAGACGACAATAGCTATTTCACACAAACTATTAGCTTCAAAATAATTTTCAAGTGATCGAATGATCAATATGAAACATTCTGATTCCACATCAAATGAATGTCTCACACAAATCATGTAAGATATTACCAGGCAATTTTCACATGATCATCTTTTGACTTTCGTCAAGAATATAAGAATAACTTGGTTAAAGCGAAAGCTTACCAGCACATATTTCGAGAAATATGTAAGCGAGTTAAAATCAACTCGAAATATCAAATATGTATAATCGAAGTCTATATAGCTATACGACTTTTGTCTCAAATAGAAGACAAAGTCGATAGACTTTTGAGCGATAGATGAGTTCAAGTCTCCACATACCCTTTGTTGATGAAGTTCCACAATCTCCCCTAGTAGTTCTTCGTCTTCAATTGATGAACTTTGTGAAGTCTAATGCTAAACTACACTTACTATATTAATCCGAGACTTAGCTATAAGTATGTAGACTAGAAATTAAGACTTATAGTTTTGACAACTAAACTTGGCAAACAAGCTTGAGATAGCAACACTTGCGAGTTCCACCGAGCAGTGTTGTAACAGTTGGGTTAAAAGCTATCAAACAGTTAGGGAAAAGAATGTGAAGCTGATAACCGATTCCATGCTAGTAGTAAATCATTTTTTGGGCACTTATAAAGCCAAGGACAAGAGAATCTTATATTAGATTGCATGGGATAGATGGTAAACGAGTTCACCCAATTATCTATCTTCTGCAGTCGATAGTAGCGTCACTCGTTTCGTTGTATTTGATTTCAAAGAGTTACCTAGCATCTCCGACAACCACTCTTTTCTGGCTCTCGAACACGCTAGTAGGGGCGAGACGGTAACTACACCAGCACATGAAGATGTTGTCAACACGGGCAGCAATATGGATGTTGAAAGTCCAGTGATAGATGATTCAGGCGATTCTTCTGAAACACTGCAGACTAGCGTCAACCTTATATTTGGTATTTGACAACCAGTGAGCTCATAGATGATGAGCATCTCGCTTCAAAAGTGAAAAAGAACGCATGGAGATATTCAATGATCGAGCGAGAGTTGGATCGCAAACCTGTAGCTTTAGATCCATTTTTACAATGCATATCAGACGAGGAAGGATAACTAATATTGGCAGAGGCTCATGAAGGAATCTGTGATAACTATTTTGGGGGGCACAGTCTCGCTGATAGACGCATCGTCTATTTTGTTCTCAATGTGCTGTATTGTTAGACTCGATTAAATACTTACTGTGTTATTTTATGTTTTTGTAGATGTTTTTGGGAAAATAAGCTCTTGCGGCGAAATTGGCTCGAAAATTGGTGTTTTACACCCCAGGATAGAGACTAAAAACACCCCAGAAATGCGCCGGAGGAAGCCAGAAAAAATGCTGGAAACACCCCTAAAAAATTACTTAAGGCACCCCAAAGGATATGTGTTATTCGGACTCCGGCAATGGATAAGGGGCGACCACTGGATAAGGGGTGACCTTCTTCACAAATTCAAAAAAATATTTTGGCGGGAAAATATTTCTTTTCACAGGCAGATTTTTCAATCGGATTTTGGAGGAGTTTTTGTGCGATTCAATCGCTAAAACTTCATGGGTAGTTGTGATATGTCTTAAAAAAGCTATTATGGGTGTTTGTCTGGATAACTTGGTTTAATTCAAACAGGGAGTTGGAGGAAAAACATGAGCTTACACGAGTTGTGGTGAATCTAAACGTGTAATGCACGTGTTTGGAAGCCTTAATCAACACTTTGGAACGTGAAAAAGATTTATAAGGAATTTAATCCAGCTGCAGATCCGTAAAAATCAAAATCATTGATAAAAAAGAAAGAAAATATACCGAGTAAATGAAGATTATTTGGAGTTAATGGAGGAGATTCAATGTCGCAATCACGTATAAATATGTTCACAAGGTATCATAGAAGGGGTGTCGAGAGTTTGGGGGGCTGAGGAGAGCCAGAGAAGAAGAAAAAAATCAAGTTACAGAGCTGCCATTTTTCTGCTGCTGCTGAAGAACACGAAGAACATAAGACCCACAAAGGGCAGTCTTATTTTGCTACAGTTTCAGCGACTGTCGTTCGACAGTCTTATTTGTTACAGTGACAGTCTTATTTGTTACTGCCGCAGGGCAGTCTTATTTTCCGAGGGTCGTAGTTCTCTGGTTTGTAACAAACATAATTGTTACAAACCCGGTTTTGAATTGTTTCTCACTTTTCATCATTTGTAAACACCCTTTGAGCAATAATAATGATTTTTGAGCGTGTTTCCAACATGATGAGCGGCTAATTCTCCCACAACCAAGGCAATGAGGAATCTATTTACGCATGAATAATTGGTAACTATTTTATTTTCTCTAATATTTAATTATAATTCACTCAATCACTGCTTTTGCAGAGTTTTAAATTGTTTGCGTAATTTCCTAATCGGTTGTCATTCAATTAGATAGGTTATGCTTTGTTTATATAATCTATGCTTAAGGGATACAATTGATGTTTGAGAATTTGCTTGATTATTAGTGAGTTAAGATATAAAGGACTTAAAAGATAATTAGAGTTTTGGATTATTTACCATCATTAATTCATGTGTAATAGTGGAATCAGTGTCTTGGTTGTTTTCTCATACCTCTCGCCCACTTTGTTAATATTTTTGTATATAATTTTATTAAATCGTTAAATTTAATCTTCACAAGTCCGAGAGTTTGAACCTCATTACCACAACGTCATTCAAAAAATTAACATCACTCGCGCACAGGTTACTTACCCAGGGATACTTACATGCAGAAAGATGTTAAAGAGTATGCGCAGAAGTGTGTGGCATGCTAAGAGCATGCTCCAATTCAAAAAAAAAACGCCAACGATTTATATCCAGTTTTAAGTCCCTGGCCATTCACTAAATGGGGACTAGATGTTTTCGGGACACTCCCCCGAGCTCCTGGAGGGATGAGATACGTATTGCCCGTTACTGACTATTTTACCAAGTGGGTCGAGGCAGTGACATTAGTACATATTGACAGGTACAACATAAAAAGTTTCACATGAGAGAATATTTTCTGCATATTTGGAATTCCACACGAGTTGGTGTCAGGAAATGACAAGAAACTCGATTTTGGAGTGATCAAAGAGTTCTGCGAGAATATGAGGATTCACCACAACTTATCAGATGCTTATTATGCTCAAAACGGGAAAGCAGAAGCAACAAATCATGTTATTATGGATAACCTCAACAAAAGTATAGAGAAAGCGAATGGAAAATGGAAAGAGGAGTTCTCAGGAGTCTTATGGTCTTACCCAACGACTCCGAAAACATCCACTGGAGTCTCCCCATTCACATTGACTTATGGAACATAGGCACTCATACACATTGAGGTACACCTGAGCACTACCAAGACTCGTGTTGTCGAATCCGGGAACAATGAAAGCACTCTGGATTAGATAAAGAATTATTGGAAGAGAAAATAGAATAAGCCTGGCAACAATTGATTATGTAGTTGCATCTTTTCTGATGACTACACCCAAGTAAGATTAAAGACTAAAAACTACTAAAACATACAAGATTCAAGATGAACAAGATGTAAACAGCATGAAAAGTAAAGATTGACACAAGCATATAACGTGGTTCGGCCATGAAGACCTACATCCACGGGGAAGAAGATGTTTTTTTTATTGATTATAAGGTCTTACCTTTGAAAGAACTACAAATATCACTTATATTTCTTACTCTCTCTCTCTCTCTCTAGATCTCTCTCAGGAATTCTCTGTATAAAGACCATCTAATAATACATAAGTTGTCCATCTCCTTCTACATGGACTGGTATTTATAGGGAAATTAGACTCGTGGAAGCTTGGTCGTCCGAGCTGGTGGAGCTATCGTACATCGCCTTCACTGCTTCGGACTGGTTATATACTATCCCTCGTGATGGCTTGCTTGGTTCTCCCTCCGATTTATCTCGCTCTCCTCCAGATCGTGTAGCCCTTCTTTGGAGAACCTCGTGCTCTATCACTTCTGGGTTGAAGTATAGATCATCCGAGTCTCCTGTCACGATGTACATCTTGCCCTTATCCTTCATTAAATGTGATCCTCCTTTTTAGACTTGACTGCCTGAGAAGATTATACTACTCCTTACACGCGTCATTCATGTGACGTTGTAGCAGGCGTCTCGATTCATACGAACTCACCTTTTTAGAGTATGATTCGATGCTTTTATCTCATCATCTTATTGTGGATCCACCCCTTAGGATGTTGACACGTGTCCATCGGGTATTTTACCCTCACATTTTGCTCCTTTTCTTTGCAACATGTCGAGGGAATGATGGGAAGAAAACTTCGTAACTGTCCCGTCCTTTTCGCCACGTCCGTGATATCCGCCACGTCTGCAATTTTAGTGCGCTTTTACCCGTTGGACTTTAGGCGCCGGTTGGTTATCCATTGGTTTCTTATAAAATCTTTTTGAAGGAGAGAATGTCGCCTTTATTATCTCTTTTTAGAGTTCAGAACTTTTTTATTCTTTCTCTCCTTTGTCTCTTATTGTTCCTTCTTAACTCTTTGTCTCCTATAAAGAAGTTCATAATGTCTAGGAGAAACTCTTCATCTCGCACTTCAAGACCGTATGGTCCCTGACTTTATTTTTCCTTTTATTTTCTCCGGTAGTTTTACACCGTTACTTTGAACTGTATGTTTGCTATATTTGTCTGGATCAATGATTCTTGTCATTGATTTTTTTTGTTGGGTTCTGTGATCATCATGATTGCTTTGATGATTTCCTCCATTGTTCTTCGTCTTGGGGAGTTTTTAAGAACCGCCATTACTCGCTTTCGTCCGTCTTTCTTGATTTCTCTCTTCTTTATTTGCATCTGTTCTGACTCCTCCCTTATGTTTGCTTTTCAGTAATACTGGGAAGGCTCCGATGAGAACTCCAAGTTCCGACCGTTCCTCCGACATTTCTGATGATGCTTTCCTGGAGTCGGTGAGGGTTAGACATCACCTTCAAAGGTTTCAGATTTCCTTTGCTACTCCTGAGGGTCAGTTTAGTGTTCTTTCGGAGGATATTTTCTTGAAGAATCCTTGTGGTCCCAACGAGATCATCGTTGCAGTTGGCCAACTCGATGATGGCCTTCTTATTCCTCTGTACTGTCCGCTAGATCCTTTCCAGTACGAGGTATTGTGCAAGATTGAGCCTCAGCGAGCCATATATCAGCGCAATGGTAATTTTTACCGGATCGCCCGAGAGTGTGCTCGCCGAAGACAAGGTAAGGTTACCGAGCACGAGTTGAATCAGTTCGTTCCTTCTCAGAAGGAGTTGTACAACTATGATACTTTTGTAGAGAACTATTGGTGTCAACAGTCTGATACCTTTGACGACTTTGGAGTTGGGAATTCTAGGTCTCAGAGAGCTATCCGAGGTCCTCCCCTTATGACCGATTTAGATCCTGCTGTTTCTACTCAGCGTTCGCTTCGTAAGACTCACCATCCCAAGTGGCTTGTTGCTCCTATTCGGATTGTGGGACCTTATATTTTTGGTTGGGATGAACTTGGCAATGTTCTCCCCAGCCTTCCTGAGATACACGCCCATCTTCACCCCTACACGCCTTGAGAGCTTAAATGAGTCATTTCCCTTAGGCGTTCTTCTCAGTATGCTCGAGCTATTGAGGGTGCTAAGGTAGAAAATATTGTTTTATTATTTTTAATGTATATGTATACCTTTCCTTGTTTTATGCCTTAGAAGCTGATGATTTTATGTTTTTGGCAGAGGAGAAGGATTGTCGATGGTTCTGGACCATCTAATGTTCCAACCAATGTGGTAGAGCCTGTCATGGAAGTGGATGTTGATGCTCTATTTGGCGAGAATGAAGTGTTGGACCTTACTGATGGATTCTTTGATGATCTTGACCAAGCTTTGTTGGATGATCCTGGTAATCTCGATGGTGGTGCATTAGGATCGGAGGTGAGTTTTCCCCAGGCGAGTGATTTCGCTGACAAGGGTGCTCTTGTCGATAAGAATGCTTTGATTGGTAGTGATGTTATTTTTAGTGGGGTCCTCCCAGTGTCTCCAAGTGTGAGTACTCCTGGTGTGCCAAGTAATTTTGCTAGTGGCTTTCCTTACGCTTCAGTGGGTCCGTCTAATTTGTCTTCTACAGTGTTTGGAGTGTCCGAGGCGATGAAGATGTTGTGCTCGGATCAGTATGATCGGCTGAGTGAGGACGAGCAGGCTCGTATCTTAACTTCTTTACCTAAGTCTGCTCAGCAGCAGCTCGTGCACGCGGTATGTATTGAACGCCTTTTATGTATTTGTCTTAAGTTTCTTAGTGCGCCAGTTCTGACTGGTGTTGTTGTCCGATGTACTAGAGCAACAATTTGAGGACTGGTATGTTGTCCGAGACTCGTGTTGATAGGCGTCGAGCCAATGCGTTGGAGCAAGAGGTACAGAATCTTCATTATGCCGTGACGATGGCTAAGCAGGAGGCCTTATCTGCTCGCCAGAATAAGAAAGAATTAGAAGGTATTTATTTATTCCTTCATCTAAGTTTTTGTGTCATCATAGTAGGTTTTAGACTTCTGAACTAGCCCCTCTATTGGTAGCCATGGTCAAACGGTTGGAGGATTAGACAGATAATGCTAGTTATAGGCATGCTAGAGAACGTAGCAGTCTTAAACTCGATGTGAGTGCGCGTCAGTGCAAGATTGACTCCTTGGAGCAATATAATGCAAAACTTCAGGAGGATGTAAATGTACATCGAGATCGCTTTGTGGACCTTCGTGGGCTGTTAGATAAGGCTAAGAAGGTGGTTGTGGAGTGCTCAGATGACATCAAGCTCCTCAGAATTCAGAAAGATGAACTTATTGAATGGCAGTCTAATCATTTGCCTCTGTTGGCACAGGCCGAGGATGATATGGAAGCATTGAGGAAACTCAAGCGGAAGTTTATCACACTTGAGAAGGAGTGTGATATTCATATGTTATCATAACCTTCGGGTGACGTGGCCATAACTCCTGCTGAAGCAAGGATTAGTGCTCTAGACACCGAAAAATCCAATTAGAACGGAATTTAGCTGACGTTTTAATTGAGAATGAAGGTTGCTCAAATGGAAATATTGATTTATTTTTCATATCTATTTTGTATGATATTCTTGTCAGACTAATCGTCTCTGTTTGTTTTTCTTACAGTGGCTCGTAAGCAAAGTGCAGAATTGGAGAAGCAATTGGAGGAAGAGAGAGATGCTAGGCACAACCTTGATGAGGAACTGAATGAGTTGGTGAATCAACATGAAGAGGAGTTAGCAGCTGAGCGTGCTGATAAGAATGAGAAGTTGAATAAGATTCGCGCGGAGTACAAGGCTTTGGTGAAAAAGGCCTGTAATGTCGTCGTGCTTCGTGAGCGTCAACAGGTTGTTGCAGCTGCTGCTGCCAATATTGCGATCCCTCCCCCAGTCGTCGAGCCCGAGCCTGAGCAAGAGTGAGAAGCTCTTGATACCGAGGACCAGATGGACACTGATCAAGGCGATCCTTGTGATGGACAGGCTTGAGCTTGCCTGCCTTCTTGTACATGTAGGTGTTGCCTTTTAAAGGCTTTAGATTCTCTTCTTTTGACCTCTGGGCTTTGCCCGAGGGTATAGTAGTAAACACTATTTGATGGGTTCTCGTGCTCCTTGCGAGACAAAAATACTGTTTTATCTTTGGAAAGTCCTCAAGTGTGGGAGACACTATTTTGATATTTCCCATTAACTTGTTTAGCATTATGGATAGTGACTTCTCTCTTTTTTTTTGTTACATTATGATCCCGAACTGCTTGTTTTAAAGAATTTTGGTGTATATTCTTGGTCCAACCATGGGTGTCATAGCCAGGGAGTGATCAATTCCTTAACTGGATAAGTCATCTCTTACAGTGTTGGGCTTCAGATATAGCATACCTTCCTTTATTCTTCGTTCCTTTCCTTGGGAGCATTTTAATAGTGTCCAGTTTAGGTTACACTTGCCCTGTAGTTGAGTGATCAGAAGTTTGAGTCACCGACTGTTATTTGACATAGGTTTTTGGAGGGAGATATCTCGGTCAAGTGATTCTTGCCTTGGCCAAAGGTAAGTACCTTGATTCTGGATATCTTATGTTATGTCAGGACATCATCCAATGTTATGATCGTGATGGCATTACCTTAGGGCTTATAGTCATGCAAGGTAGCTTAGGTTTTTTACCCGCATCATTCATTGTAGAATGGGAAGTGTCGCTAGCACCATGCCATAGTATTGATGGGCTTTTGTTATAATGCAAGGATGATGGGATTAATCTATATGCACATATAAAGTAAGAAAGTAAGAAAAGAAAGCGAAAAAATAAAAAATAAAATCAGCTAAAAATACGTAAAAGGAGTAATTTTATTATCTTCAAAAGAGGGATTGGTAAAACCCTTAGTACATTTGAGTAAGGTATCGTGACTATTTTTAAGTAGGGATTAGGCCCTATTCTCATATGTTGACCTTCTGAGCGTCAGCCTTCATGGGCTCTGTATTGCTCTGGGTACTTCGTGTGTTATGGGTGCGTTATTGCTTCCCTATTAAGTTTAGGCAGCTTGTGTGCTTCATCGTTGGCCTCGACAATGGTCACTCGGGCTTCTCCTTGGGTGGGGGTTGGTTCCTCCGACTCGTGGTGGCATGGTGGGATCTCATGCATAGTTTTGTTGTTAGGGTCAGATCGCGTCTGATGGACATGCTTGTTGTGTCCTCGAGTATACTCCATTGGAGGTTGTTAGTCTTTTGAGGGACCAGATCTTGGTTCTCCTTAGGATTAGTTGGCTTAGGGAATGCCATCTCCGAAGCGAGCTTCCTTCCTCGTATCGAGGCTTCATCTCTTTGGACTGTTGTCTCAAATGCTGTGATTGCTTCTGTAGCTGTGGTGAGAACTATTGGGGTTATTTCAGCCATCGATCTATGGATGATCGGATTGGCCCATCATGTGTGGTGTATCCGATCGCGCCTACCGTCTCTTTGTGCATTTGTGTTCATCTGAGTCATATGAGTGATTTCTTCATTAGTGACTCTTTGAATGTGATTTCTTCGGTTGTATTTTCAACCTATTTTGCAAAGTGGTCTTGTACAATGATCTGATGTCTTGTGCCGGTCTGAAGGGGCTCAACGATGTTGAATCCCCTCTTGGTTAACGGCCAGGGGTCAGCATGAATCTTGGGAATTCCGAGGGGGTACGCCTTCATCACTGTTGCTTGTCCTATGTTTTTTTCTTGGTAAAGCCAATGATGTCCTTGCATTCTAGCCTTGATAGTTGGAGAGTTGTATCCCGAGTATCTATCCATTAGGGATAGCAATTCATTCGTGGGCGCAATATTTGTGAGTTGGTTGAGTATTTGTGGGATGTTTCGTGAAACAAGTCCTCACAAGTTCGTTGGTGTCAATACTGATTCGTCTGTCTTTATTTGTCTCTGACATCCTGGTTATGCCAAATGTCGTTGGTTGTGGCATGGTTCTCCATAGGTGTGCTTGGCACGGTTCCTAAGGGGCCGCCTGTTGGTGCATTAGTGTCACCTTGTGCTCTGGATCAGTTCTCAGTTGGTTTTGGCATTCTCCAGTATTTTCTTCAATGGTGCCTTCTTTTGTGTTTTTTAGAATAAGGGCGGTTCCGACCTCTGATTGGAGGTTAGATTCGCATTCTTCCTCATCGGGGAGGTTCTGTGATTGCTATAACGTAACGTCCATGTAAGCGACCCCGAGCTTACTGTGTTTTCACGAGGCTGGGGCGTCATCCGAGCGTTTTGGCTCAGTAGTTATTGCTATGTAGTCATGGACTTCAGCTAGATTATTGGCATTTCTGGCCCTCCTTGCCTGCGCCTTTGGGGAGTTTACCTTGTTTTCACCGTTTTGGACGTCCATCTTGTAGCAGTATTTTGCTTCTCCAGAGTCTCCAATAATTTCTGCGACTCCAGCTGGCGTGGGGAATCTTAGTCTTTGATGGTAGGTAGAGGCTACTCCTTTGATCGCATGGACCCAGGATCACCCGACAATAGCTATGTAGGGTGATAGTACATCCACTACATAGAAAGTAGTTACAGTGAAGATTTTTCCCACCCGGATTTCTAATGTTACCTCACCCCTTGGGCGAGTCCAGGAGCCGTTGAAGCCAAATATGTTGTAGGTAGAGGGTATTAGACAATCATCCCTAAGACCCATCTGTTTGAACGTTTCATAAAACAGGATCTCAACAGAACAACCTCCGTCAATTAGGATTTTTGGAATTGCCTTGGGTCTCTCTTCTTCGCCTTCATGTTCGGGAAGTGTAATGGCCATCGTGACCACTAGTGGGTCGTTGTGGCTTCGTCCTCCATCAGGTGCCTCCGAGGCTGAAAAGATGATAGGTAATTTCATCCACTCCTCAATCGGGGGTTCTCTAGCTACGCTGAAAACTTCATCACCTTTGAAGTTTCGCTTGTGAATTCTTCATGTAATATTTCCTTCAGGTGTGGGGGCTACGATTGCCGAGTGTGATATTGTATTTCACCCTAGATATTGCGCCTCACGAGGGATTTTCACCCGATGTACGGGTTCCCCGGCTGCGAGTGGCACCACTGGTTCCACGATGTACTCTTGAAGCATGCCTTCGTCGATCATATCTTGTACCATCTTCTTCAAGTCCCTACATGAGTCTGTTGTGTGGCTATGGAATTGATGGAACTCGCAGAAGTCAGTTCTGTTTTTAGCCCGTTCTGGTTGTTGACCTCTGTTCCATGGATAAGTGATTTTATGCTTTCCGTCAATCTGTTTGAGGATCTCGGATATGCGAGTGTTCAGCTCCGTGTAGACTGGGTCTACGAACTTTCCCTTATTTTGCTGGGCCTGGTCTCTCCCTTTCCATCCCACAGTCTGATGTTTATCGAGCTCAGTTGACCCGTTGTTGGATCGCCCCGCTCCTTGGGTGGGCACCTGAGGGTTCTGCGGTTCTACCACATTTGTCCCTCCACTAGTTCCTTTCACCAACTTATCGTAAGCACCGTCTTGAAGTTCTTCCAGGGCTACGTAATCCTCTTGGATTTCTCTTAACTTCCCCAAATTTTTTGGCATGGTTTCATACGTGCGTACGAATATAGGGTCTGTCTTCCTAAGACTATTTTTGAAGCCCAAGATTGCGTAAGCTTCGGGGAATTTTCAAATCTCGGCACATAGTTTTCTCCAGGGAGCGGAGTGACTCGTTTGTCCCTCAGGATATCTGGAACAACGCGTCAACTTCGGGTCGGACTCTGCTATTATGAATATATGTTTCTAGAAATAACTCAGATAGGTGAGCAAATGACTTAATTGAGCCTTTAGGCAAGTTGTTGAACCACATCAGGGATTCGTCTCTCAAGCTAGCCGGAAAAAACTTACACAACACTACATCATAATGATCCCATTGGGTTAGCGTCATGTGGTAAGTCCTTAGGTGCTCGATCGCGTCTCCAGTTCCGGTAAACAGAGTTGTGAATGTCGGTAGAGAGCATTTCCTTGGAAATGGAAATTTCAATAGGTTTTCAGACAAGGGGGATTGTCCCGCTTCTTGCATGACCTCCGCCAGCTTCTTGCTTTCTAGATTTCCTGTGGCTTTTTTGTACATGGCCTCGAGCCTACTGAGTCGGGCATGCAACTGATCATCGTTTCGCCTCGTTTCGTCCTTTTTCTTTCTTCCCTGAGCCCTTTCGGGTGAGACAGAGAGTTCATGGTTGCGATACCTTGATCGCCCTGAGTCCTCGTCCGATTGTTCAGTATATGATACAATCTTAGGACGAGTTGACTTCGAGGTATCCCCTCGCTTGGGATTAGCGGCTGCGAGATTCTCAACCTCACAGTTGTTTTTGACTTCGGAAATTCTATTATTGTCTCTCCTGTGCTTGAGACCAACGTCTGATGACCCCTCGGATGGGCTATCCTCCTGGTTGAGAACGCCCCTGCTTCCCTTGGGAAAGCGATCCGCTATTTCCTAGTTCGAGGTGTCAGGTATATTGATTCGTTCATCATCCTGCAAGTTTTCAAAATGGTTCTCCTCCTCGGGGATCTCCTCAACGGTAGCGAGTGGCACCTTCTTCTTTGCTTTACATTTCATCCTGCGGTTTCTCCGTTCTAGCCTCCTGTTCCGTTTTTCTAATCTTTTCATTCTCTCATCCTGAGCATCTTGTACTTTCAGGATGGATGCGACAGTAGCATTGGCATCGCCAAGGTTGGAAGGTTCGTCCTTCCTGGCCTCACTTTTGTTTGATGTTTGCCTTGGCAACGGTCCAACCCTCCTGGTTGGGTTAGATGGACATTATCATGCCTCTCGAAGGGGTTTCCCTCTCCTTCGGAGCTAGAATTGTCAGTTAGTCCTTTCTTATACTGGTCATCAGGATGTCCATCTCCTGGATCACATTGTTTAGCATGGCATCGCCTAGCTCCATGTCATCTAGTCCCTCTGGATGGGCTCCACCATTCCCTCCTTGGCTCGTGCGAGAAGATCTTCGCGTCACCATTACCTTCCCTGCAGTATATGCAATAATACTTAATTTGTCTCTTCTTTCAGAAAAGTGGGACCCTAGATTTGCAGGTCATGTGCAATTACTAAGTCATAGTTCAGACTGGAAAATTTAGTACAGGAAGACTTTGCAGTAAATTTTAGAGACATGTGAAGATGTCAAAACATTCCCTACTTGCACAAGGCGTTAATGATGAAGGAAAGGTGTTTTATCAGTTCCCCTTTTTTTCGAGAAACATACCTCCTTCATTCCGTCATACCTTTTATATCGAAGATACCAAATTATGACGATTTGAGCATATCTTCCCATTTTAGGAAATATTTCTCATCATCTTTTAACTTGGATCTTGGACAAACTTTTGAGTTTGATGAATGATTATGTACTCGTTAACCCTTTTTCTTGACTTAGAGTTAGGTTTCTAAGAAGAAATTTGTAGGTTATTTTGAGTTCCTTTAAGGATGAAGAACAAATAGCTCTTTTCAACTTTCACATGAAGATATTTTCTTCCATGAAGTCTATTGATTAGCTTTCCTCTTTCCGACTCTTTCATGGAGGAGATCGCCTGAATGCCGAAGTATCAAAAACTCCAATTTCACTCCGATCTTCAAAGCTGTTGCTAGACGAAAAATCTAAAGAAAACTAGCGAAAAAACTGTAGATCTGTTGATTTTGAGGTTCTTTCAGACTCCACAGATCGTGTAGACCATATTTGAGTCCGAGCTCTACTCATGCATCTTAACAAAAATCTACTCAGCAGTATGAAAACTGCTTCTCTCATCGAGTTTATGGAATCAATATAGAGTTGTTACTAGGGAGGTAGAATAAATCTTCATACCTCCCTGTTTCTAGCGCCAAAATGTAGTTGCATCTTTTCTGATGACTACACCCAAGTAAGATTAAAGACTAAAAACTACTAAAACTTACAAGATTCAAGATGAATAAGATGTAAAGAGCATGAAAAGTAAAGATTGACACAAGCATATAACGTGGTTCGGCCATGAAGACCTACATCCACAGGGAAGAAGATGTTTTCTTTATTGATTATAAGGTCTTACCCTTGAAAGAGCTACAAATATCACTTAGATTTCTTACTCTCACTCTGTCTAGATTTCTCCCAGGAATTCTCTGTAGAAAGACCATCTAATAATACATAAGTGGTCCATCTCATTCTACATGGACTGGTATTTATAGGAAAATTATACTCGTGGAGGCTTGGTCGTCCGAGCTGGTGGAGCTATCGTACATCGTCTTCGCTGGTTCGGACTGGTTCTATACTATCCCTCGTGATGGATTGCTTGGTTCTCCCTCCGAGTAATCTCGCTCTCCTCCAAATCGTGTAGCCCTTATTTGGAGAACCTCGTGCTCTATCACTTCTGGGTTGCAGTACAGATCGTCCGAGTCTCCCGTCACGATGTAGATCTTGTCATTATCCTTCAATAAATGCGGTCCTCCTTTTTAGACTTGACCGTCTGATCAGATTATGTTATAGCATAGCTCGGTCAACCTCGCATGCGTTTCTATATCAAGCATGTTTGTCAATGTTAGTGATCAAAACTATGAGTCTTGATTTCTAGTCTATTATAGCTAAGTCTCGGACTAGGATAGAAAAGTGTAGTTGAGCTCAAGGACTTCATGACGATTCATCATACAACGACGAAGATCTACTCAAGGAACCGTGGAACTTCATCAATAAAAAGGTATGTGGAGACTTGAACTTATCTATCACTCAAAAGTCTATCTATTCTATCTCCTACTTCTTATGAGACAAAAAGTCGTATGCTATATAGACTGGATCATACACATTTGACATTTCGAGCTGAGTATTAACTACTTATCTTTTTCTCGAAATCGTGTGTTGGTAAAGCGTTTCGCTTTGATCAAGTTTATCTTCACCTAGTGACGAAAGTCATGAAAAGTTTCAATTACTTTGAGAATTGCTCTGACATGAAACGGTTTGTGAATAACGGTTATATAACGTCCTCTGAGAATGTCTCAATGATTGGAATGAGAGTTTAGATTACATAACCATGTATTCCTTAATCCGAAGTTTTCGAACTTTGATTGGGAGAAACCGGAGGAATTGGCTTTGCCAAGTCCGCGAACTCAGTTTGCGAACTCAGCCCGCAAACTAGGGCTGCACAAGACCCACCTATCATACCCAAACTCCCTCGTACCCGCTAAACCCGTGGGTTTTTAATCCAAACCTGCCCGTTGTGGGTGCGGGGTTGGTTATGAAAATAAAAACCCGATTTCTATGGGTGCGAGGTTGGTTTTAGCTAATACCCGCCCAAAGCCGCCCAAAAAACCCGCTAAATATACACCATTGATAAAACTAATCCTTGATCCTTGAGGATGCTAGGAGGAGAGACTTGAAGATGATAGAAGATACATGAGTCACTTACTGTTGGTCTGGAAACTTTTATTTTTTAAGTTTTGATCTGAACTTTAAAGTAGTCGTACTGTTTAAACTTGTTTTTATTGGAAGTACTAGTGTACTATTTACACTAGTACTTGTTTAAGCTTAACAATGAAGATTTATGTAGTTATGTTCATGGTTTGTGTTTTTAAGTTATCAAGAACTTAAGTAAGTAGTTTATTTAAACTTTAAAACATGTGTGTGAATGATTATTGAATATAAAGCGGGTTTAAGCGGGTTTACCCAAACCCTCCCGCTGTTTGTGGGTGCGGGGTTGGTTATGAAAATAAAAACCCTTGGTTTTAGCTAATACCCGCCCAAATCCGCCCATGTGCAGCCCTACCGCGAACTGACGGAAGTTCTCTTGCCGAGAATTTCTGTTGGGATTTTCCAAAAACTCGTTTGTGTGTTTAGTCCGAGAACTCAGTCCGCGAACCTAGTCCGCGAACTGGCGGAATTCTCTTTGCCGAGATTATCTGCTGAGTTTGAAAAACTCTGTCGGTTTCCTTAAGTCTGCGAACTTGTTTGTGAGCTTAAGTGGTTATGATCTAAAGATGTGCTCTGAACATGAAACTTAAATTACTAAGGAATGCTTTATGCAAACCGTGGCTATAAAGTATGAGCCGATTCATTGAATCGAATCATCTTTGTTTCAATTGTGTCTTGTGTAGTTACATAAGATCTCATAGCAATTGAACAACCCTCTAACTAGTTCATTTGAGTCAATTGAACTAGTTATGGTGAAGAAGAACTAGGTTAATATGAATTGCTCATATGGTTAACCTTTTGGGTTATTATGTTGAACCAACATATACGTACACGTTTGGGCATGGTTTTCACAAACCCAGTAAACGTCTATCCAAGTGTGTGTGACAATCTAAGTTTTTGATCTAACGGTTGAGAAATATTAGCTTGAATATAAATAAGGTTTTCATCTAACGGTGAATATGGATTGCTTTGTAACTAAGGCAAAACCCTGATTTGAAGACTATATAAAGGAGACATCTAGCATTGTGCAAAACTAATCCCCACATGTCTGTGTGATACTAGTGCGCTCGCTAGAGTCGATTCTCCTTTAACCTTTGGTTTTCTTCTCTAAAACCAAGTTAACGACTTAAAGACTTCATTGGGATTGTGAAGCCAGACCGATACTACTTTTATCGTAGTTGTGTGATCTGATCTTGCATCTTCTATCGTATGAGTACAATCTATTGATTGGCTTGATATCGTGAGGCAAGATAAAGAAGTCACAAACATCTTCGTCTCACTGTTTGTGATTCCTCGACAAAACGCTTGTGTAGTCAAGAAGGATTGTTGAGAGGTGATTGATTAATCTAGGCTGTTCTTCGGGAATATAAGACCGGATTATCAACTGGTTCCCGTTCACCTTGATTTTATATATTAAGATGGAACAAAACCTAGGGTTTTTCTGTGGGAGACATATTTATCCTTTGATAGACTTTTCTGTGTGAGACAGATTTGTTTATTATCAAGTCTGCGATTTTGGGTTGCAGCAACTCTTAATAAGGGTTGCAGCAACTCTTATTATCAAGTGCGCAGTATCCTGCTGGGATCAGAAGCGTAGGAATACAACTGTACCTTGAATTAGTGGGAGACTGATTGGGGTTCAACTATAGTCCAGTCCGAAGTTAGCTTGGAGTAGTCTAGTGTCTGTAGTGGCTTAATACAGTGTGTATTCAATCTGGACTAGGTTCCGAGGTTTTTCTGCATTTGCGGTTTCCTCGTTAAAAAAACTTCTGGTGTCTGTGTTATTTCTTTTCCGCATTATATTTTATATGATTGAAATAATACAGGTTGTGCGTTAAGATTATCAATTGGAAATCCAACCTTTTTTTGTTGATTGATATTGATTGATCCTTGGATATTGGTCTTTGGTAACGTCCAAGTTATTCCTTGTGTTTGATTAAAGACTCGTTATTGTTTTAGATTGAGTAAATCAAAACAAGTGAGAGATATTGACTCCTTGAGATACTTTAATCTAGATTGAGTCTGACTTATTTTGGAGTTTGTCCATACAGATTGCTAAGCGAAATATTGGGTGGTGTTGTTAGACCCCCGCTTTTTCAGATTAGACTACTCCTTATACGCGTCATTCATATGACGTTGTAGCAGTCATCTCGATTCAGACGAACTCACCTTTTCAGAGTATGATTCGATGTTTTTATCTCATCATCTTATTGTGGATCCACCCCTTAGGATGTTGACACGTGGACATCGGGTATTTTACCCTCACAGATTCTATATCATCACGTGATCAAGATGAGCTATGAACGAAAGGCCAAAGAATGATCATTCAAGCCAGGGGAGTACGTCTTGAAGAAAACTCGAGCAACAAAAATTGAATCAAACTGCGGAAAGCTCAGAGAAAATTGGAAAGGTCTGTATGTAGTGGTCATGCCCGCAGCTTGAGGTTTCTACTACCTAAAGAACCTCGACGGTACTCAAGACTCAAAACCATGGAAGCCATGGAATTCATTCCACCGAAGAAGTTTTATCATTAGCTAGATTCTCGTAGAATAATCTTTGACCAAATCCTACTTTGCTGCACTCTTTTTCCTTTATGATGGTTTTATCCCACTAGGTTTTCCACGCAAAGGTTTTAACGAGGCAGCTGTTGTCGGACGATAGGTATTTATCTTGTTATTTCTGTTCAGATATTTAATCCACCATTATTTTGGTAATCCATACCATTTCAAAATTGTTTATATTTAAGCTAACTGTGGAGGGTTCGAATCCGCAGCCAGTCAAATATGGAAAAGCAGTATAGTTTGATTTTGTTGTCATCAAAATCTCCAATACCTAGTAGATATGGTAAATACACAATTTGAGCATTTTTACCATATGCTGAGCAAACCCCCATCATTTGGGATGTCAACAATTGTGGCGAACATTTTCACTTGTCCAGGCATGGGAAAGTGTACACATTTCAACTGTACGTGCATATTGAATGGTAGGATTGATTGGCCCCCTGCGCGAATTCAAGATAGTAGAACAAATCAAATTCTCATTCCATGCGCTAGCAAAATGCAGTAAGGAAGTGCACCCTTGCGTGAGCATTGAGCAGAATGACACTAACTACTTGCTGGGAGCGAGTTACGTATCACTTCAATTATGACGAAAGTCATTTGGAGGCGAGATACTTAACACCTCACCAGAAATACACAACTACCTGGGGAGAGCTGCACAACACTCTAACAACATGCTTAGGGGCGAGTTATGTAGCGCTCCAGAATTCTGCCACGAATGGATTTAGGGAACTTGTACTTTTTAACCCATAACATGTTATGGATTAAGAGAGGGAGATGTTTGTACCCTAATATTTTTCACAAAGAATGGGCTTACTAGAGCCTTATAAGCATTGCATATGCTGGCCCAAGTACGGAGACCTATGGAAAATAGCAAAGCATGATGGGGGTACTAAAATACACCACCAAGAGGTCAACTTAATACAATTTTGAGAGTTCAACTTAATGAATCTCAATCAAGGAATTATATGAAGAGCTTATATCTCTCTCATAATTAATTTTTTTAAAGAACCAAGTCTGTGAACCTAATCATGTGTGAGAGTACTTGGGCGATTCCAAGAATCAATCAAGTCGTATCCAACAAACATGGATATACTTTGATTGATTAACATACAACCTGTGATATTTTGATTATAAAGATAAACAATATAATGCGTGAAAAGAAATAACACATACACCAGAAATTTTATTAACGAGGAAAACACAATTGCAGAAAATCCCCGGGACCTAACCTAGATTGAACACCAAACTGTATTAAGCCGCTACAAACACTAGCCTACTATCAGAACTTCAGACTGAAATGTAGTTAGGACCGAATTAAGCAGTCACATAAATGTAGTTACATTCGCGCTCGTTACGCCTCTTGAATCCCAGAAGGACTCCATGAAATTGATTCCCATAGCTGACATCCTTTACATCCTAAAAGTTGCTTCAACTCAATTGAGGACTTTAAACCAATCTACCCCCCCCCCCCCCCCCCCCCCCCCCCCCCCCCCCCCCCACAGATAAGCATATATGTGATTTCCGTAATGATCAAAGATCAAGGTGAGGTAAGAAATCGATAGCAATAGACAAAGTATAGATAACTTCAAAATCCGGTCTCATGACTAGCGAAGAGAGACTTAGATTATTATCCACCTCAAAAGTTGAAAGTTGTGGAATCAGAAAGTCTGAGACGAAGTTACTTTGTGATTTATATCTATCTTATTTGGATGAGCAACTCAACAATCAAAACAAGATCAGGATACTCGAACTATCAAGATAAAGATAGTTGGACCTGGCTTCACGAATCCCTAGGTGAAGTCTTTTTAGTCGCTAAACCCTAGAAGGGTTTGAAGGAAAGGAAAACTCTAGTTTACAACTAGGACACACAAAGATAGTGTCAGGGATTCAAAGATCCCAGTTGTCCGGGGTTTTCAAGACCAAGGTTGCTTTAGGTTTAAGCTAAGATAGATTTGGAACAAAGCAATCAGTAATCACCGCTAGATGAAAAAATTGACTTGAAATTAAATAACAGAATATACACTTGTACAAAGACCTGCTCATGTAGGTTAGTCAGATCTAGCCAATTACACAGTAAGCTTAACCATTTTCATATAACAGACTAATATTGAATCACACATATGATCAAAGATGTCTAGATAGTGTTTTTAGAACGTTATTGAAATGCCGATTATCTCATAGAAATAATTCTGATGCATCTTAAAATATTCGACATGTTAAGTACGTGTACCGGGTACGTGTACTCTACCTTGTTCGTGACAATTTTTTTCATGGTACATGTAGCGGGTATGTGTACCCTTAAGACAAAAACGAGTTCAAGAATCCACAGAACTTTTCCGGTTTCCGTATCGGGAATGGATACCCCTCCGGTTTCAAAACCAACAGTTCATATACGGTATGCATAGTTGGTATGCGTATCATTCTTGGTTCACGAGCAACAAACTTTTTTTGGTATGGATACCGGGTATGCATACCAAAAAATCGTTGCCGAACTACAACTACGTCGGTACGTGTACATGGTACATGTACTGCGGCTCCGGACTTATAACACTTCTCCCAGTATGTGAACTGGTATGCATATTGTTCTGTATCCAGATTAACAGTAGTTTTATATATGTCTAATAATCAATATGAAACATTCCCGAATAACATCAATGACACTTATCACTGTTCCAGGCTATTTTCAAATGATTAAATCTTGAATCATGATTATGTCATAAGCAATGAATTGTTTTTCACCAAATTCATCAAGTATGAACCAATGTTCTTAAGCTTATATAGTCATATTCCGAGAATATATTTAATAGAAACTTAACTCGAAATTTCTACTATGCATTGTTAGTGCACTGCTCTGTCAAACTCGCAAGTGTTTCTATCTCAAGATTGTTTGTCCAGTTTAGTTGATCAAAACTATAATCATGATTTCTAGTCTACTTATAGGAGTTTCGGACTAGGATAGATTGTGTAGTTGAGCTTTAGACTTCACGACGCTTACAACTGAAGACGAAGATCTACTGAAGAACTCGGAGGAACTTCATCAACAAAAAGTATGTGGAGACTAAAACTTATCTACCACTCATAAGTCTATTTTATTCTATTCTATCTCTTATTGAGACAAAAGTCGTAAAGTGATATAGACTTTCATATCATACACATTTGTTATTTCGAGATGAGTATAACTCGCTTATCCATTTCTTGAAATATGTTTTGGTAGCTTTTTGCTTTAGCTACATTCATCATTATTCTTGACGAGTTTAGTTGGAAACAATTTATTTGTTGGAAACTAAATAATAAGTCAAAAGATGATCATGTGGAAATTTCCTTGAAACATCTTACATGATTTGTATGAGACAATCATTTGATGTCGACTTGGAAAGTTTCGTATTGATCATTCGATCACTTGAAAATTTCTTATAAGCTAATGGTTTTTAGAGACAACTATTGTCATCTTCTAAGAATGTTTCAATGATTGCAATGGGAGTTTAGAACTAAAACCCATGTCTGGAAAACATCACAATATGCGTACTTAGTGTACAAACTGTGTTGGTATGATTCAGGTCAGGAAACCAAGTTTGCATACCAGTATGCAAACGTTTTTTACTGTCAAAGTACGGTAACCTAGTTTCCATACCACTATGCGAACGGTTCTACCTGAGTTAGGTCCGGGATGACAGTTTTCATACCCGTTTGCAAACTGTTGGACAAGACCAAAATCCGGAACTAAAGTTTGCGTACCCGTTTGCAAACTTAGTGGTCAAAGTTCTAAAATCGGTTTAGTATGTTTACATACTCATGAAAAAATACATTTATGAAATAAGGAATGCAATCTTTACAAACCATGGCTTAATGTTCATGAACTGATTCTTGTAGTTTGTATATTACGAATCAATTCGATTTTGCTTCAATTGGATCTTTGTTAGAGCATTGCTAGGTCGAACTCGCAAGCGTTGCTATCTCAAGATTGTTTGTCAAATTTAGTTGTCAAAACTATATGTCTTGATTTCTAGTCTACTTATACCTAAGTCTCGTACTAGGATAGTTAAGTGTAGTTGAGCTCCAGACTCCACGGCGATCATCTTACGAAAACGAAGAACTTCTCAAGGAACCAGTGGAACTTCATCCGACTAAAAGGTATGTGGAGACTTGAACTTATCTATCACTCAAAAGTCTATTTATTTTATCTTCTACTCTTGAGACAAAAGTCGTATAAGTATGATAGTTTTCATACATACACATTTGCTATTTTGAGCCGAGTTTACTCGCCTGTCTATTTCTCGAAATATGTGTTGGTAAGCTTTCGCTTTAAACATTTTTCATCTTTATCCGTGACGAAAGTCATGATGACGTTTCAATCTTGAAAATAGCTTTGATGACAATAGTTGTGATTAACGACTATTGTAACATTATAGAAGAATGTTTCAATGATTGAAATATGGAGTTGAGATTACCATCTATGGATATAAGCATATATAGTGTGTTCGCACATTAGTGTATAAATTTATGTGCCAGAAACCAAGTGTGTGCATATGTGTGCATACGGTATTGGTAAAGGTGACAGGTTGGGTACGCGTAGCCGTACGCGTACTGGCGGAACTTTTCCTGCCGGAAAATTTTGCTGAGTTTGGAGTTTACTAACTCATAAACCAGTCACCTTAGGTACGCGTACCCGTACACGTACTGGCGGAACTTTTCTACCCGAAAAATTCTGCTGAGTTTGGAAACTAAAATCCGGTAGCTAAGGTACGCATACCCGTACGCGTACCCAAGCTGGTTATTTCTCAAATCAATAGTTCATGAACTTAAAAAATAAATTATAAGGAATGCAATCTTTGCAAACCGTGGCTATATTGTTCATGAATTGATTCATCAAATAAATCAAACCGATTTTGTTTCAATTGTGTCTATGCATAAAGACCTAAGCAATTGAACAACTCTTCAACTAGTTATTTTGAAGTCATTTGAACTAGTTATGAGAAAGATGAATACGGTTAATATGAAAGTGCTCATAAGGCTAACCATTGGTTAACTATTTGTGAACCAACTATGTGTACAGGTTTAGGTACGGTTACTCAAACCTAAATGAAATACATTTCATTTGTGTGTGACAAGCTAAGTTTCGATCTAACGGTTGAAAGATATTAGCTTGGTTAAATCAGGTTTTTCATCTAACGGTGAATATTGAATGCTTTTTGTTACTAAGCTAACATTGATTGCAAACCCTGATTTGAAAACTATATAAAGGAGAACTCTAGCAACTGGAAAAACTAATCCCCACACCTCATGTGTGATACTAGTTGGTTTAGCTAGAGTCGATTCTCCTGTAAACTTAGGTTTCTCCCGAGACCCTATAGGTTAACGACTTAAAGACTTCATTGGGATTGTGAAGCCAGACGAAACTACTTCTCTTGTAGTTGAGCGATCTGATCTTGCCATTTTCTATTGGACGAGTTCAATTGAAAGATTGGCTTGAGATTATATCTCCGATAGGGCAAGATAAAAAGAAATCACAAACATCTTCGTCTCATCGTTTGTAATTCCGCAATATCTTGTTTCGCTACCATACGATTAAGATTATTGTGAGGTGATTGATAATTCTAGGCTGTTATTCGGGAATATAAGTATGGGTTATCAATCAGTTCCTGTTCACCTTGATTTTATCAAAAGACGGAACAAAATCGTAGGTTTATCTGTGGGAGACAGATTTATCTATTATCGTGGACTTTTCTCTGTGATACAGATTTGTTTATTCAAGTCTTCGACTTTGGGTCGTAGAAACTCTTGGTTGTGGGTGAGATCAACTAAGGGAATCAAGTGCGTAATATCCTGCTGGGATCAGAGATGTAAGGAGCGTAATTGTACCTTGAACCAGTGTGAGATTGATTAGGGTTCAACTGCAGTCCAAACCGAAGTTAGTTTGTAGTAGGCTAGTGTCTGCAGCGTCTTAATATAGTGTGGTGTTCAATCTGGACTAGGTCCCGGGTTTTTTCTGCATTTGCGGTTTTCTCGTTAACAAAACTTCTGGTGTCTGTGTTATTTCTATTCCGCATTATATTTTGTTATATAATTGAAATATCACAGGTTGTGTGTTGTATCGATCAATTGTGAAATCCAACCTTTGGTTGTTGATTGGAAATTGATTGATCCTTGGATACTGGTCTTTGGTACCATCCAAGTTTATATCTCTTGTATTTGATAAAGACTCGCATATTACTATTTGTTTGAGTATATATCAAACCGATAGATAGAGATATTAACTCCTTGATATACTTTTTATTAAGATTGAGCCTGACTATCTGGTTGATTCTCTTAAAAGTATATTAGAGTTAGTCCATACAGATTGCTAATCGAAATATTGGGTGAGGTTTTTAGACCCCCGCATTTTCAATTGGTATCAGAGCAGGCAAACACGTTCAAGACCTCAAAAGTCTGTGTTTGTGGCGATCTGACTCTATGGACAAAGGTGTTATCTCTAATAAACACGTCACCAGAAATAAAGACTATGTTTCTAATAAGTATGTTAAGGAGAAAGATCCCTCAATCTCTGTTATAGACGAACCTAGTGTTCAAATGAAACAGACTAACACTGACATGTGCTGTCTTCATGAATCTGACTCTGTTTTTCAAGAGAAAACGGCTAGAGAGAGTAAACTAATTCTAAATCTTGTTATAATTCAAGCTGATAGATTCAAACAGTTAAAATAACATGTCAATGTCCTTCTTGGTATAGTAAAAGACAGTGTCTCCAGTGAAAAGGCTTCTTATAAGGAAAATCCTGAAGTTCGATCAACTCGTATCTTACTTGAGGCAAAACTTATAAAGGATGCTTTAGAAATTGAACATCTTTTGAGTAAACTCTCCATTCAAGGATGTTCAGAAAAGTCTTCTATACCGTGTACTTCTATTCAAACTGAAAGAGTTCCAGTTTCATAAGTATTTTCAGATTTTCTTCCCACTCAAACTAATGTGCAGGGGATTCACACATCTGTTGGAAGAAAGAAATCTCCAAACGATAATGTTAGGTCTACAATCTCTAATCACTCCGGTGATCAGAAAGTGTGTCTCTTATTTGATTCAAAAGGACATATATTGCAAAAATGGAAACCCAAGTTGAAAAAAAATCGTTGGTTCAACTTCAACAAATACCTTAGATTTAATTCTTAAAGGTGTAACTGACATTCATATGTCTAAACCAATTGGTTTTAGTACACATCCTGTGTTTCCTACCAGGAAAGTCAGTTCAATGAGTTCCTCAAATGCACAAAAGCATAATAGACCTTGAAAAAGCGGGGGTACAACAACCACACCCAATATTTCGCTTAGCAATCTGTATGGACAAACTCCAATATAATTTCTAGAGAATCAACTAGACAGTCAGACTCAATCAAGATAAAAAAGTATATCAAAGAGTTTATATCTCAATCTCTCGATTTGATATATACTCAAGCAAATAGAAATCTGCGAGTCTTTATCAAATACTAGAGAGATAACTTGGATGGTACCAAAGACCAATACCCAAGTGTCAATCAATTTAAATCAACAACCTAAAGGTCGGATATTCTAATTGATTGAACAACGCACAACCTGTGATATTTCAATTATATAACAAAATATAATACGGAAAAGAAATAACACAGACACCAGAATTTTGTTAACGAGGATACCGCAAATGCAGAAAAACCCCGGGACCTAGTCCAGATTGAACACACACTATATTAAGCCGCTACAGACACTAGCCTACTCCAAATTAACTTCGGTCTGTAATGTAGTTGAACCCCAATCAATCTCACACTGATCCAAGGTACAGTTATTCTCCTACGTCTCTGATCCCACTAGGATACTACGTACTTGATTCCCTTAGCTGATCTCACCCACAACTAAGAGTTGTTACGACCCAAAGTCGAAGACTTTAATAAACAAATCTGTATCACACAGAAAAGTCTACGGTAATAGATATATCTGTCTCCCATGAATATACCTACGAGTTTTGTTCCGTCTTTTGATAAATCAAGGTTAACAGGAACCAATTGATAAACCAGACTTATATTCCCGAAGATTAGCCTAGTATTATCAATCACCTCACAATAGTCTTAATCGACACAGCGAAAAAGATATTGTGGAATCACAAACGATGAGACAAAGTGTTTGTGATTACTTTTATATCTTGCCTATCGAAGATATCAATCTCAAGCCAATTATTACAATTGTAATCGTACGAAAGAAACAACAAGATCAGACCACACAACTACGAGAAAGTAGTATCGGTCTGGCTTCACAATCCCAATGAAGTCTTTAAGTCGTTAACATGGTTTACAAGAAGAAACCAAAGGTTAAAGGAGAATCAACTCTAGCTTATCACAACTAGTATCACACAGAAGGTGTGGGGATTAGGTTTCCCAGTTGCTAGAGTTCTCCCTTATATAGTCTTTCAAATCAGGGTTTGGAATCAATGTTAGCTTGGTAACAAAGCATTCAATATTCACCGTTAGATGAAAACCTGATTTAGATTCAAGCTAATATCTTTCAACCGTTGAATCGAAAACTAGCTTGTTACACACAAATGAAATGCACGTTTCTAGGCTTGTGTAACTGTACCCAAACTTGTACATTTGTTGGTTCAACAATAGTAAACCAAATGGTTAGCCATATGATCACTTTCATATCAACCATATTCTTCTTCACCATAACTAGTTCAAGTGACTCAAATGAACTAGTTAGATAGTTGTTCAATTGCAAGGAAATCTTATGGAACTACACAAGACAAAATTGAAGCAAAAAAGATTTGATTCACTCGAATCGGTTCATGAACTATATAGCCACGGTTTGCAATTTGCATTCCTTAGTGTATATAAGAATAATTTCACAAACATCGTTTTTAGATATAACCTACCCAAGTTCTCGAACTGGGTTCGCGGACTTAAGTTCTGGACGGAGTTCACAAACTCCAGCAGAAATTCTCGGGACGAGAACTTCCTCCAGTTCGCGGACTTGGCTCATGCCACCATGCCGGTTCTCTTGATCAACAAAGTTTGCAAACTTCGGTTCAAGGAATAAGGACTTATACATATATGTGTTTTCACAACAATGCTTATATCCTCCAATGGTTATATAATCTAAACTCCCATTTCAATCATTGAAACATTCTTAGAGGACGTTGATATTCTATAGTTGTTATTCACAAACTATTTTTCGTCAAAGTAAGCAATTTTCAAAGTGATTGAAACTTGTCATGACTTTCGTCACTAGGTAAATATGAACTTGGTTAAAGCGAAAGGTTACCAACACATATTTCGAGAAATAGATAGGCGAGATAAACTCGACTCGAAATAGCAAATGTGTATAATCTAAGTCTATATAGCAAAACGAATTTTGTCTCAAGATAGGAGATAAATAGACTTTTGAGTGATAGATAAGTTCAAGTCTCCACATACCTTTTAGTCGATGAAGATCCACCGGTTCCTTGAGTAGTCCTTCGTCTTGTATGATGATTGTCATGGAGTTCTTGAGCTCAACTACACTTTCTATCCTAGTCCGAGACCTTAGCTATAGTAGACTAGAAATCAAGACTTACAGTTTTGATCACTAACATTGACAAACATGCTTGAGATAGCAACGCATGCGAATTCGGCTGAGATATGATCTAACAATCTCCCCCTTTGTCAATTTTAGTGACAAAACTATCAATACATATGGAATACAAAAAATAAATAAATTAACTTTTGTAGCTCCTATTCCATACGCCTAATCTTCAACATTACTCGAAATCTTCGTCACTTCCAAGTTTTCCAATGATCCCAAAGGTTGTAAGTTTTAGCATCATCGTTGTTGAAAATCCGTAGCTATAAAAACGAGAAAACAAGAGTTCTTAAACATTGTTATACAGTGTCGTAGTATCATTACACAACGTCAAAGTTCAATTGTATCACAACTTCAACAACAATACTATGGTGATATGTATCACTCCCCCTTAGTCAATACTCCATCTCACATGGAAACCACTCCCCCTTACATAATGATATGAAAACCATATGTATTTGTAGTGTGAACTATATATTAATTCTCCCCCTTTTTGTCAATAAAATTGGCAAAGGTACAAGAACGGGATCCTAATGAAATTTCTGAAAGAGACATTTCTTGACCAAAAGAAAGCAAAAATATATCATCTTATTTAGATGCAATCATAAAGCCGAAGTAAATGCATTCATCAAGGAGTTTATAAAGATACAAGATAACCCCTATAATACTCCACAGCCGCACTCCCCACAAAGATTTGGCAACTAAGCACAAGTTCAATTAAGAACTCTCCCCCATATATTGTCATTACCGAAAGAACAACAAGAGCGACCTTAATTTCAAAAGAAAAGAAGGATTTCTTTGGACATAACAAATCACATACAACTATGAATTTGAATCCAAAAAATTCAATTAAACTAACCACAAGAGAACCCATGATTAATTTAATCGGAAAATGCTCAAACATAAGTGAACTTATGGAGACTCAAAAATATACAATTAGATTAATCACAAGAGAACCCATAATTAATCTAATTGAAATACACAACCAAACTGATCACAAACAGTAATCAATTTAATTGGTCATTCTCGACATAAGAAAACTTACGGAGCAACAACTAAATAACCAAACAAGATGATTAATTTAGTTGAAAATGCTCGACATAAAGTACCTCACGGAACAACAACATAGCTAATCATAAAAATAATCAACCTGGTCGTTCAATGTTCAACATAAGACACTTTATGGAGCCTCACAGTAATACATAAAAATGGATCAGGGAAGATCAATACTGCGGAATACACACAGATTCATTCTATTTTTCATCATTATTCGCATAACGACATTCAATAGACATAGTCCTTGGAAACAAAAGACTTTAACCTATCTTTCATCAATAATCGACATAATAGGCTTAACTTTTATATTTGTCAAAAGTCTATTCATTCTTTTATCAATGCATGCATATCGACATATGAAAGACTTTACTTTTGACAAGGTATGGGACAGTCAAAGTTCACGGACGTAAAAACACATATCCCATAACAATATTGCAATATATAAAACCATAAAGATTAATACTGCAAAAATCATCTTCCAAACAAATTTAGAGTTTAAAACAATAAATCTAAAAACATGAAGATGAAAATGTTGGACATAGCTATGTGTAATCACAATAATGGCTATTCCAAACACTAGTTATTCTTCTAAACAAAACAAGAAAATAGAAGATTTACTAGGCAATAATACCTTTGAAGAATTCTTTATCGTCTCTGAACTCCTTGTCGTCAACATCCATTGGGACATAAGGTTCATTAAGGTAGGAGTTTATATCAATAAACCTTATCGACTGATGTTGTCGAACCAGGGCCTTCTGAATCTCATGAGTCTTATACACAAAAGCCTTTATTTGTTGAATCTCCTTTCACATCTCCTTCAACTCTTCAAGAACACCAGAAAACTTCTGAGAGTTTAAAGGAACGGCTCTTGGCTTCCTCACATTCCTTCTTTTTCTTTTCAAGGTAGGAGATAACGGAGATTTCTCTTTTTCCTTCATGATTGATGGCTTAAGAATCATATTAACATGTTTTCCATCAGAAGACATCATGCTTGGAGTATCCATACGTATGGGTTTGTGAGAGGAAATCACAAATTGAACTCAACAAGTAGTCTTGAGATAAAAAGAGGTTTTGAGGAAGGAAAAATGAATGTAGGGTTTCGAAACCTTTAAACAGGTTCGTACACGTCCAACTCACAACCCTATAAAGAGTAGAATTCTCGATAATAACCCTCCTTTATTGATGAACAAAAACTAAGAAAAGAAGAAAGAAAACTTTTCCTAAAGCCTGAGAGGTACAAAATAATTGTGTCTTTTGATCAGGCACATGAGACAAGATTTCCAAAACAACACAATCAAGTTGTGTTCCGGTGAAAAATAATTTGTCCACTACTTTCCTCTTGAGAAGAATCCACAGACCTCTGTCTATCAACATGATTCAGACATACTTTCTTCTCTAATGGTCTTGGTTTATCCTTGGAAACTAACTTCTTAGACTAAGATAAAATCCTACATACCTCAACGGTCTTCTGAGCAAGTTTAAGCTTATTTGCAAATTGATTTGCTCTTCGTTGAAGTTTGTTGACGTGCCTCAATTGGTGTTTGTACTTGTAACACCTTGAAAGTTCATGACCCTTTAGAGAACAATACGAGAACGTCAAACTAGGATAAAAGTCAGGCTTCTGAGATGTGCATGCAGTTAGACACATAGTCGAACCTAAAACATTACAAACATAGTTTCCAAGAAATGGGTCAAATTTTTTTCCAGATTAGTTGGGTTCTCTTCTGAAAGAATATTGAGGTTGATGTATGTATTGCTACAGTTACCAAAATCAATATTTTCACCAAGAAGTGCAACACTTGATTTCTCGTCTTCATTGGAATCATAGTTGTCAGACATTTCATTAATAGTTGCAGCAAGACCTTTTTTCCCGGTGTATTTTCTACGATTTTGGAACTCATTTGCAAAATGACCAAATCCCTAGGCATATCCTCATCATCAGTTTCATTTGTTTCTCTGTTTTTAGGAGGAATACGATTATGAGGTTTAACTGATGCTTTAGGCTTATCTCTAGAGAACCGTTTACTTCTCTTCAACAGAAGATCCCTAAACTGTCTTGTGATCATCGAGACTGACTTGTCAAGATCTTCATCTGATGAATCTATCTCAGAGTGATCATCTTCAGAGATGTACACTTTTTTACTCTTATCATGTAATTTAGTGTCCTTTTGTGCTTTGAACGCAATATCCTTAGTTTTGGATGAATGTTCGTGATCAAAGATCTTAAGCTTCCCAACCAACGTATTTTTGGAGAGATTATCAAGGTTATTTCCCTCAACGATGGCATGCTTCTTAGAGTCGTATCTAGATGGCAGCGATCTGAGAATTTTCATCACAATGTCCTTTTCAGGAATAGTCTTACCCAATGCAAAAGATGCATTAACAATTTCAGACACTTTGTGATTAAACTCATCAAATGAATCTTCATCTGCCATACGAAGGTTTTCCCAATCGGAATTAAGGTTTTGAATTCTAGCTTCCTTTTCACTTGAGTTACCTTCGATTACGGTTTCTAATATATCCCAAGCATCTTTATACCTCGTGCAATTTGACACATGGTGCTGAATATTTGGGGTAATGGCATGTATAATGGCATTCAAACCGTCGGAATTTTTCTTTGCAGCATTTATCTCGGCAGGGGTGTATTCACCAATAGGCTTGGGAACATTTACATCTCCAACTGCCACGACGGGAGCATTATAGCCATTACAACATATACCCATGATTGAAAATCACGTGCTTGAAGAAAAGCTCGCATAGCAATTTTCCACCATAAGTAATTAGAGCCATCGAAGACTGGTGGTACGTTAATTGAGATAGCACCTCTGTCCATAGAGTCAGATCGCTACAAACACAAACTTATGAGGTCTTTAACGTGTTTGCCTGCTCAGATACCAATTGAAAAAGAGGGGGTACAACAACCACACCCAATATTTCGCTTAGCAATCTTTATGGACAAACTCCAATATACTTTCTAGAGAATCAACTAGACAGTCAGGCTCAATCTAGATAAAAATTATATCAAAGAGTTTATATCTCAATCTCTCGATTTGATATATACTCAAGAAAATAGAAATATGCGAGTCTTTATCAAATACTAGAGAGATAACTTGGATGGTACCAAAGACCAATATCCAAGTGTCAATCAATTTAAATCAACAACCAAAAGGTCGGATATTCTAATTGGTTGAACAACGCACAACCTATGATATTTCAATTATATAACAAAATATAACGTGGAAAAGAAATAACACAGACACACCAGAATTTTGTTAACGAGGAAACCGCAAATGTAGAAAAACCCCGGGACTTAATCCAGATTGAACACACACTGTATTAAGCCGCTACAGACACTAACCTACTCCAAATTAACTTCGGTCTGGACTGTAGTTGAACCCAAATCAGTATCACATTGATCCAAGGTACAGTTATGCTCCTACGTCTCTGATCCCAGCAGGATACTACGTACTTGATTCCCTTAGTTGATCTCACCCACAACTAAGAGTTGCTACGACCCAAAGTCGAAGACTTTAATAAACAAATCTGTATCACACAGAAAAGTTTACGGTAATAGATAAATCCGTCTCCCACGAATATACCTACGAGTTTTGTACCGTCTTTTGATAAATCAAGGTGAACAGGAACCAATTGATAAACCGGACTTATATTCCCGAAGAACAGCCTAGTATTATCAATCACCTCACGGTAATCTTAATCGACACAGCAAAAAAAGATATTGTGGAATCACAAACGATGAGACGAAATGTTTGTGATTACTTTTATATCTTTCCTATCGGAGATATCAATCTCAAGCCAATTATTAAATTATACTCGTACGATAGAAACAACAAGATCAGATCACACAACTACGAGAAAGTAGTATCGGTATGGCTTCAGAATCCCAATGAAGTTTTTAAGTCGTTAACCTGGTTTAAAAGAAGAAACCAAAGGTTAAAGGAGAATCGACTCTAGCTTAGCACAACTAGTATCACGCATAAGGTTTGGGGATTAGGTTTCCCAGTTGCTAGAGTTCTCCCTTATATAGTCTTTCAAATCAGGGTTTGCAATCAATGTTAGCTTGGTAACAAAGCATTCAATATTCACCGTTAGATGAAAACCTGATTTAGATTCAAGCTAATATCTTTCAACCATTATATCGAAAATTAGCTTGTTACACACAAATGAAATGCACGTTTCTAGGCTTGTATAACGCATGTGAGTTCGACCGAGCAACGCTCTAGCAGACCTTTTGGCAAATATCGTCCAAGAAGAACTCTTGTTCTCTCTCCTATCAGAAATGGAGATAATAATAACCCTCATGTAAATCATGTATCAAGTGAAGAATGCAGATATGGGAAGATGGATGACAACCTAAAATTGATTATTGAGGGATATAAGGAAATCATCAACAAACTATGTACTTCATCTAGACAACACTCTTCAGGTAAGATTCTTTACTATGTGTCGTATTATGATGATAGTAAATTTTATGATAATTTTTCACATCATAACAGTCTTTTTCCAAAGTATAGAAGAAAGGGGTTTAACCAAAAACAATATTCATTTGATGATCTAAAGGCTCATACTTGTGCTGTTTGATCACAAGGTTGAATTCTCTCACACAAAAATCCTGGTTGAGAGATATGCTCAGGTATACTTGTTGACATTGGTGTTTTCGGATTCTCAAGCTATTTTCTTATCTTCTTTAGCATGAGTATTTTTGCAAAAATGCTTGCACAAGTATTTGTTTTTGCTGTGGTCAAAATTTCTATATTTTTATTGTTTGGTTAAACAAATTGCTACTATTGTACTCTAAAATTGCTTCTCTTATGAGACATATATTTTTGGAGTCATTATGATTTCCTCTTTTTGCAAGAGTTTTCAGCAAGATCGTGTGCGTACGACTCTTGACCTTCTTTTGGGTCGAGATTAAACTCGTACAGGTTACCCGTGTGACTCGCGTGATTCAATTAAGGAAACCCTAAGAAACATTTAAGTACTCGACCTATTGAGTTACAAAAGTCACGTACGCATACTCTAGGTTATTGTTTTTGGGTTATCAAGAATATCTTCTTCTTCATCTCGCTATGGTGATTTTCCAAAGGGATTTCTTGAGAAAGGTTTTGGTTTCGAATCAAAAGGAAGGAAGAAAAGAACTCTTGTAGGAGATGGTGAACCTAATGCCTCATGCTACTATGCCTACTCACACTAAGATGTTTAGAATGAGGACATGGTTTCTGCTGAAGTGGTTCATGACTTTCTTAAATACTTTGAGGAAGCAAAACTGCAACTTGTTGATACAATGAAGGATCTTGATGTGGTTAGAACTGAGTTGAAAAAGGTTACCATTGACTTTGGTCTCATAAAGTCACATGTCAAAGAACTTCTCAATGTGGATATCTTCTCCGAAGACGCAGTTGGTACTATGAATCACAAGCTCAAAGGTCTCGAAACCCGTGAAGATACCGAACGTGAACGTTGATTTAGCTTGTGATCGGTTTCTAGTAGATGTTTTATTTTATGTCTAGGAAACTTCTTAAGAGAATTTTTATTCTTTTTTTGGTTTAAGAAGGATAACTAGGGTTTGGAATAGCCATTATTGTGAGTGCACATAGCTATGTCCAACGTTTTCATCTTGCAATGCTTTTAGATTTATTTATTTAAATTCTAAACTTGATTTGGAAGATGATTTTTGCAGTATTAATCTTTATGGTTTTATATATTGCAATATGTTATGGGATATGGGTGTTTGCTTCCGTGAACTATTCTTGTCCCATACGATGTCAAAAGTTATCTCTTTCATATGTCGATATGCATGTATCGATACAAGATCGATGAAATTTTGACAAACAAAATTTAAGCCTATTATATCATTTATTGATGGAAGAGAGGTTAAAATCTTTTGTCTACAAAGATTATGTCTATTATATGTCGTTATGCAAATAGTGAAGAGAATAGAATGAATCTTTGTATATTCCGAAGTATTGATCTTCCCTGATCCATATTTTATGCATATACTGTGTGTCTCCATAAGTCTTCTTATGTGAGCATTTCCATCTAAACTAATCATGAATTCATTTGTGGTTAACTTGGTTTAGTATTCCGATTAAATTAATCATGGGTTCTCTTGTGATTAGTTTAATTGAGAAGTTTTGGATACAAAATCATTCTCTTTGTGGTTTTTGGTGTACAAAGAAATCCTTCTTTTTTTGTAAAAGTAAGGTCGCTCTTGTTGTTCTTTCAGAATGAAATCAAATGGGGGAGAGTTCTTTTGAACTTGCGCTTAATTTCCATATCTTTGTGGGGAGTGCGGCTCTGGAATATTTTAGGAGTTATCTTGTATCTTTATAAACTTCTTGATGAATGCATTTAGCTTCGGATCTATGATTGCATCTAAACAAAGTTGATATGTACTTTTCTTTGGTCTTGAAGCGTCTCCGTGGAAATTTCATTAGGATCTCGTTTTCGTACCTTTGCCAATTTTATTGACAAAAAGGGGGAAAATTAATATGTAGTTCACACTACAAATACATGTGGTTTTTGGATCATCATGTAAGGGGGAGTTGTTTTCATGTTGAGATGAAAGTATTGACTAAGGGGGAGTGATACATATCACCATAGTATTGTTGTCAAAGTTGTGATACAATTGGACTTTGATACTGTGTAATAATATTATGACACCGTATAACAATGTTCGAGAGCTTTTGTTTTCTCATTGGTATGGCTACGGATCTTCAACAACTATGATGCTGAACCGAACATCTATGGAATTATGGGAGTACTTGGAAAAGACGAAGTTTTCGAGTAATGTTGAAGCACCAAGGAGATCAAGCATGTGGACGAGAATCTACAAAGTTTTATTTATTTTGTAATCCATATGTATTGATAGTTTTTTCACTAAAATTGACAAAGGGGGAGATTGTTAGAGCATTGCTCGGTCAAACTCGCAAGCGTTGCTATCTCAAGCTTGTTTGTAAAATTTAGTTGTCAAAACTATATGTCTTGATTTCTAGTCTACTTATAGATAAGTCTCAGACTAGGATAGTTAAGTGTAATTGAGCTCCAGACTCCACGACGATCATCTTACGAAGACGAATAACTACTCAAGGAACCGGTGGAACTTCATCCAACTAAAAGGTATGTGGAGACTTGAACTTCTCTATCACTCAAAAGTCTATCTATTCTATCTCCTACTCTTGAGACAAAAGTCGTATAAGTATGATAGTTTTCATACATACACATTTGCTATTTCAAGCCGAGTTTACTCGCCTATCTATTTCTCGAAATATGTGTTGGTAAGCTCTCGCTTTAACCATTTTTCATCTTTATCCGTGACGAAATTCATGATGACGTTTCAATCTTAAAAATAGCTTTGATGACGATAGTTGTGAATAACGACTATTATAACATTATAGAAGAATGTTTCAATGATTGAAATGTGGAGTTGAAATTACCATCTATGGATATAATCATATATAATGTGTTCGCACATTAGTGTATAAATCCATGTGACGGAAACCAAGTGTATGCATTTGTGCGTACGGTATTGGTAAAGGAGACAGGTTGTGTACGCGTACCCGTACGCGTACTGGCGTAACTTTTCCTCCCGGAAAATTCTGTTGAGTTTGGAGTTTACGAACTCATAAACCAGTCACCTTAGGTACGCGTACCCGTACGCATACTGGCGGAACTTTTCTACCCGAAAAATTCTGCTGAATTTGGAAACTCAAATCCGGTAGCTAAGGTACGTATACCCGTACGCGTGCCCAAGCTGGTTATTTCTCAAATCGGTAGTTCATGAACTTAAAAAATAAATTATAAGGAATGCAATCTTTGCAAACCATGGCTATATTGTTCATGAATTGATTCAAATGAATCAAACCGATTTTGTTTCAATTGTGTCTATGCATAAATACCTAAGCAATTGAACAACTCTTCAGCTAGTTCTTTTGAAGTCATTTGAACTAGTTATGAGAAACATGAATATGGTTAATATGAAAGTACTCATATGGCTAACCATTGGTTAACTATTTGTGAACCAACTAAGTGTACACGTTTAGGTATGGTTACTCGAACCTAAATGAAATACATTTCATTTGTGTGTGACAAGCTAAGTTTCGATCTAACGGTTGAAAGATATTAGCTTGGTTAAATCAGGTTTTTCATCTAACGGTGAATATTGAATGCTTTTTTACTAAGATAACATTGATTGCAAACCCTGATTTGAAAACTATATAAAGAAGAACTCTAGCAACTGTAAAAACTAATCCCCACACCTCCTGTGTGATACTAGTTGGTTTAGCTAGAGTGATTCTCCTTTAACCTTAGGTTTCTTCTCGAGACCCTGTAGGTTAACGACTTAAAGACTCCATTGGGATTGTGAAGCCAGACGAAGCTACTTCTCTTGTAGTAGATCTAATCTTGCAATTTTCTATCGTACGATTTCAATTGAAAGATTGGATTGAGGTTATATCTCCGATAGGTAAAGATAAGAAGGAACCAAAAACATCTTCGTCTCATCGTTTGTGATTCCTCAATATCTTGTTTCGCTACCATACGATTAAGATTATTGTGAGGTGATTGATAATTCTAGGCTGTAATTCGGGAATATAAGTCCGGGTTATCAATTAGTTCCTGTTCACATTGATTTTATCAAAAGACGGAACAAACTCGTAGGTTTATCAGTGGGAGACAGATTTATCTATTATTGTAGACTTTTCTGTGTGATGCAGATTTGTTTATTCAAGTCTTTGACTTTGGGTCGTAGCAACTCTTGGTTGTGGGTGAGATCAGCTAAGGCAATCAATTGTGTAGTATCCTGATGGGATCAGAGACGTAAGGAGCGCAACTGTACCTTGAATCGGTGTGAGATTGATTAGGGTTCAACTACAGTCCAGACCGAAGTTAGTTTGTAGTAGGCTAGTGTCTGCAGCGTCTTAATACAGTGTGTTGTTCAATCTGGACTAGGTCTCGGGGTTTTTCTGCATTTGCGGTTTCCTCGTTAACAAAAATTCTGGTGTCTGTGTTATTTCTATTCCGAATTATATTTTGTTATATAATTGAAATATCACAGGTTGTGCGTTGTATCAATCAATTGTGAAATCCAATCTTTGGTTGTTCATTGGAAATTGATTGATCCTTGGATATTGGTCTTTGGTACCATCCAAGTTTATATCTCTTGTATTTGATAAAGACTCGTTGATTTCTATTTGCTTGAGTATAGATCAAATCGAGAGATAGAGATATTAACTCCTTGATATACTTTTTATTAAGATTGAGTCTGACTGTCTAGTTGATTCTCTTAAAAGTATATTAGAGTTAGGCCATACAGATTGCTAATCGAAATATTGGGTGAGGTTTTTAGACCCCCGCATTTTCAATTGGTATCAGAGCAGGCAAACACGTTCAAGACCTCAAAAGTCTGTGTTTGTGGCGATCTGACTCTATGGACAAAGGTGTTATCTCTAATAAACACGTCACCAAAAATAAAGACTTTTTTTCTAATAAGTCTGTTAAAGAGAAAGATCCCTCAATCTCTGTTATAGACGAACCTAGTGTTCAAATGAAATAGACTAACACTGACATGTGTTGTCTTCATGAATCTGACTCTGTTTTTCAAGAGAAAACGGCTAGAGAGAGTAAACTAATTCTAAATCTTGTTAGAATTCAAGCTGAGATATTCAAACAGTTAAAATAACATGTCAATGTTCTTCTTGGTATAGTAAAAGACAGTGGCTCCAGTGAAAAGGCTTCTTATATGGAAAATCCTGAAGTTCGATCAACTCGTATCTTACTTGAGGAAAAACTTATAAAGGATGCTTTAGAAATTGAACATCTCTTGAGTAAACTCTCCATTCAAGGATGTTCAGAAAAGTCTTCTATACCGTGTACTTCTATTCAAACTGAAAGAGCTCCAGTTTCAGAAGTATTTTCAGATTATCTTCTCACTCAAACTAATGTGCAGGGGATTCACATATCTGTTGGAAGAAAGAAATCTCCAAACGATAATGTTAGGTCTACAATCTCTAATCACTCCCGTGATCAGAAAGTGTGTCTCTTTTGTGATTCAAAAAGACATATAATGCAAAAATGGAAACCCAAGTTGAAAAAAAAATCGTTGGTTCAACTTCAACACACCTTAGATTTAATTCTTAAAGGTGTAACTGACATTCGTATGTCTAAACCAATTGGTTTTAGTACACATTCTGTGTTTCCTACCTGGAAAGTCAGTTCAATGAGTTCCTCAAATGCACAAAATCATAATAGACCTTTTGACAAATATCGTCCAAGAAGAACTCTTGTTCTCTCTCCTATCAAAAATGGAGATAATAATAACCCTGATGTGAATCATGTATCAAGTGAAGAATGCAGATATGGGCAGATGGATGACAACCTAAAATTGATTATTGAGGGATATAAGGAAATCATCAACAAACTATGTACTCCATCTAGACAACACTCTTCAGGTAAGATTCCTTACTATGTGTCGTATTATGATGATAATAAATTTTATGATAATTTTTCACATCATAACAGTCTTCTTCCAAAGTATAGAAGAAAGGGGTTTAACCAAAAACAATATTCATTTGATGAGATAAAGGCTCAAACTTGTGCTATTTGATCACAAGGTTGAATTCTCTCACACAAAAAATCCTGGTTGAGAGATATGCTCAGGTATACTTGTTGAAAATGGTGTTTTCAGATTCTCAAGCTATTTTCTTATCGTCTTTAGCATGAGTATTTTGCAAAAATGCTTGCACAAGTATTTGTTTTTGCTGTGGTCAAAATTTCTATCTTTTTATTGTTTGGTTAAACAAAGTGATACTCATGTACTCTAAGATTGCTTCTCTTATGAGACATAGATTTTTGGAGTCATTATGATTTCCTCTTTTTACAAGAGTTTTCAGCAAGATCGTGTGCGTACGACTCTTGTCCTTCTTTTGGGTCGAGATTGAACTTGTACAGGTTACCCGTGTTACTGGTGCGAATCAATTAAGGAAACCCTAAAAAAATTCCTTCCCTAAAAAACCTTTAAGTACCCGACCTATTGAGTTACGAAAGTCACGTACGCATACTCTAGTTTATTTTTTTTCTAGGTTATCAAGAATGTCTTCTTCTTCATCTCGCTATGGTGATTTTGCAAAGGGATTTCTTGAGAAAGGTTTTGGTTTCGAATCAAAAGGAAGGAAGAAAAGAACTCTTGTAGAAGATGGTGCACCTAATGCCTCATGCTACTATGCCTACTCACACCAAGATGTTGAGAATGAGGATATGGTTTCTGTTGAAGTGGTTCATGACTTTCTTAAATACTTTGAGGAAGCAAAACTGCAACTTGTTGATACAATGGGGGATCTTGATATGGTTAGAACTGAGTTGAAAAAGGTTACCATTGACCTTGGTCTCATAAAGTCACATGTCAAAGAACTTCTCAATGAGGATATCTTCTCCGAAGACGCAGTTGATACTATGAATCACAAGCTCAAAGGTCTTGAAACCCATGAAGCTACCGAACGTGAACTTTGATTTAGCTTGTGATCGGTTTCTAGTAGATGTTCTATTTTATGTCTAGGAAACTTCTTAAGAGAATTTTTATTCTTGTTTTTGTTTAAGAAGGATAACTAGGGTTTGAATAGCCATTATTGTGAGTACACATAGCTATGTCCAACGTTTTCATCTTGCAATGATTTTAGATTTATTTATTTAAATTCTAAACTTGATTTGGAAGATGATTTTTGCAGTATTAATATTTATGGTTTTATATATTGCAATATGTTATGGGATATGTGTGTTTGCGTCCGTGAACTATTATTGTCCCATACGATATGCATGTATTGATAAAAGATCGAAGAACTTTTGACAAACAAAAGTTAAGCCTATTATGTCATTTATTGATGGAAGATAGGTTAAAATCTTTTGTTTACAAAGATTATGTCTATTATATGTCGTTATGCAAATACTGATGAGAATAGAATGAATCTTTGTATATTCCGCAGTATTGATCTTCCCATATTTTATGTATATACTGTGCGGCTCCATAAGTCTTCTTATGTAAGCATTTCCAGCTAAACTAATCATGAATTCATTTGTGGTTAACTTGATTGAGTATTCCGATTAAATTAATCATGGGTTCTCTTGTGATTAGTTTATTTGAGAAGTTTTGGATACAAAATCATTCTCTTTGTGGTTTTTGGTGTCCAAAGAAATCCTTCTTTTCTTGTAAAAGTAAGGTCGCTCTTGTTGTTCTTTCGGGAATGACATCAAATGAGGGAGAGTTCTTTCGAACTTGCACTTAATTTCCATATCTTTGTGGGGAGTGCGGTTGTGGAATATTTTAGGAGTTATCTTGTATCTTTATAAACTCCTTGATGAATGCATTTAGCTTCGGCTTTATGATTACATCTAAACAAAGTTGATATGTACTTTTCTTTGGTATTAAAAATAGCTTTGATGACCATAGTTGTGAATAACGACTATCATAACATTATAGAAGAATGTTTCAATGATTGAAATGTGGAGTTGAGATTACCATCTATGGATATAAGCATATGTAGTGTGTTCGCACATTAGTGTATAAATCCATGTGCCGGAAACCAAGTGTGTGCATATGTGTGCATAAGTATTGGTAAAGGAGACAAGTTGGGTACGCGTACTGGCGGAACTTTTCCTCCCGGAAAATTATGCTGAGTTTGGAGTTTACGAACTCATAAACCAGTCACCTTAGGTACGCATACCCGTACGCGTACTGGCAGAACTTTTCTACCCGAAAAATTCTGCTGAGTTTGGAAACTTAAATCTGGTATCTAAGGTACGCATGCCCGTACGCGTACCCAAGATGGTTATTTCTCAAATCGGTAGTTCATGAACTTAAAAAATAAATTATAAGGAATCCAATCTTTGCAAACCGTGGCTATATTGTTCATGAATTGATTCAAATGAATCAAACTGATTTTGTTTCAATTGTGTCTATGCATAAAGACCTAAGCAATTGAACAAATCTTCAACTAGTTCTTTTGAAGTCATTTGAACTAGTTATGAGAAATATGAATACGGTTAATATGAAAGTTCTCATATGGCTAATCATTGGTTAACTATTTGTGAACCAACTAAGTGTACACGTTTAGGTACGGTTACTCAAACCTAAATAAAATATGTTTTATTTGTGTGTGACAAGCTAAGTTTCGATCTAACGGTTGAGAGATATTAGATTAGTTAAATCAGGTTTTTCATCTAACGGTGAATATTGAATGCTTTATTACCAAGCTAACATTGATTGCAAACCCTGATTTGAAAACTATATAAAGGAGAACTCTAGCAACTGGAAAAACTAATCCCCACACCTTCTATGTGATACTAGTTGGTTTAGCTAGAGTAGATTCTCCTTTAACCTTAGGTTTCTTCTCGAGACCTTGTAGGTTAACGACTTAAAGACTTCATTGGGATTGTGAAGCCAGACGAAACTACTTCTATTGTAGTTGAGCGATCTGATCTTGCCATTTTCTATTGTACGAGTTCAATAGAAAGATTGGCTTGATATTATATCTCCGATAGGGAAAGATAAAAAGAAATCACAAACATCTTCGTCTCATCGTTTGTGATTCCGCAATATCTTGTTTCGCTACCATACGATTAAGATTATTGTGAGGTGATTGATAATTCTAGGTTTTTCTTCGGGATTATAAGTCCAGGTTATCAATTAGTTCATGTTCATCTTTATTTTATCTAAAGACGGAACAAACTCGCAGGTTTATCTGTGGGAGACAGATTTATCTATTATCGTAGACTTTTCTGTGTGATACAAATTTGTTTATTCAAGTCTTTGACTTTGGGTCGTAGCAACTCTTGGTTGTGGGTGAGATCATCTAAGGGAATCAATTATGTTGTATCCTGCTAGGATCAGATACGTAAGGAGCGCAATTGTACCTTGAATCGGTGTGAGATTGATTAGGGTTCAACTACAGTTCAGACCGAAGTTAGTTTGTAGTAGGCTAGTGTCTGCAGCGCCTTAATACAGTGTAGTGTTCAATCTGGACTAGGTCCCAGGGTTTTTCTGCATTTGCGGTTTCCTCGTTAAACTTCTGGTGTCTGTGTTATTTCTATTCCGCATTATATTTTGTTATATAATTGAAATATCACAGGTTGTGCGTTGTATCGAGCAATTGTAAAATCCAACCTTTGGTTGTTGATTGGAAATTGATTGATCATTGGATATTGGTCTTTGGTACCATCCAAGTTTATATCGCTTGTATTTGATAAAGACTCACGGATTTTTATTTGCTTGAGTATTGATCAAATCGAGAGATAGAGATATTAACTCCTTGATATACTTTTTATTAATATTGAGTCTGACTGTCTAGTTGTTTCTCTTAAAAGTATATTAGAGTTAGTCCATACAGATTGCTAATCGAAATATTGGGTGAGGTTGTTAGACCCCCGCATTTTCAATTGTATGTACTTCTATGTGATTGTCAACAATTGGACAACTCTATGAAACACTATTAGATTCATTTGATTATCTTTCATGATTGATTGATCATCATATTTGACCTAGATGTATTGGATGAATGTGGTTAAGACAAAAGTATTCATATGGCTAACTTTTGTAAACTATTATCGAGCCAACTCAATATACACGTTTAGGTATGGTTTCCCACATTTAAATGAAAGTATATTTCATTTCTATGTGACAAGCTAAGACCATCTAATGGTGTAGACATTTGCTTTGGTTTCAAGCAGACTTAGCTTGTGTCTTAAATCAGATTTTCATCTAACATTGAATATGGAATGCTTTGTTTCAAATCTAACTTAGCAAACCCTTATTTGAAAGTCTCTATAAAGGAGAACTCTAGCAACTTGGAAACCTAATCCCCACACCTCATGTGTGATAATAGTTGCGACTAGAGTCGATTCCCCTTTAACCTAGGTTTTTCCTAAAACCATTATAGGTTAACGACTAAAAAACTTCACTGGGATTCTGAAGCCAGATCCAACTATTTTATCTGTAGTTGTGTATTATGATCTTACTTGTTCTATCGTGTTGAGTACTATCTTCTCTAAGATTTGCTCGAGATTTATCTCCGATAGATAAGATATAAAAAGTAATCACAAAGCTCTTCGTCTCATTCTTTGTGATTCCACAATAACTTGTTCTACTACCATATAGTTAAGTTATTGTGAGGTGATTGATATTTATAAACTGTTCTTCGGGAATATAAGACCGAATTATCAATTGGTTCTTGTGCACCTTGATTTATTATAATACGGAACAAAACTTCATAGGTATTTCTGTGGGAAACAGATTTACCTATCAGAATAAACATTTCTGTGGGAGACAGATTTGTTTATAAGTCTTCGACTTTGGGTGATTGCAACTCTTAGTTGTGGGTGAGATCATCTAAGGGATACAAGTGCGTAGAGTCCTGCTGGGATTCAGAGGCATAAGGAACGTGAATGTACCTTGATCAGTGTTAGATTGGTTAGGGCTCAACTACATTACAGTCCAAAGTTAATTTGTAGTAGGCTAGTGTCTGTAGCGGCTTAATACAGTGTGGTGTTCAAAACTGGACTAGGTCCCGGGGTTTTTCTGCATTTGCGGTTTCCTCGTTAACAAAACTTCTGTGTTATTTCTTTTCCGCATTATATTTTATATAATTGAAATATCACAGGTTGTGCGCAATTCAATCAATTAGGAAATCCGACCTTGTTTGTTGGGTAGTAATTGATTGACACTTGAACATTTCTTTTTGATACCGTTCAAGTTGTTTCTCATATCAATCGGGCTCACATATTTCTATCTGTTCGGTTGCAGATTGTATTGGGAAACAGAGATACAACTTTTGGATATATTTCCTTGATTGATTCTGACTGTCTAGTTGATTCTCACAGAATTATATTAGAATTAGTCCATATAGATTCGCTAACGAAATATTGGGTGTGTTTGTTAGACCCCCACTTTTTAAATTGGTATTATAGAAGGCAAACACGTTAAAGACCTCCTAAGTCTGTGTTTGTAGAAATATGACTCTATGGACGGAAGTGGAGTCCCAAATGACGCATCACCAGTTCAGAAACATTCTGACTTGGTTCAAAGCTTTGGTTCTTCTGAGGAATCTCTCACATCTTCTTCATTACCTGAAACCGTGTACAACTAGGAGTCTCGCCTGGACAAACAGTTGGATGAACTTTCAGATGAAAGTGATTCAGATGTTGAAAATGATGTTGATGAAAAATGTCGCAATATATCAAGCTTTTTGACCATCTCATAAAGAAAAAGAAGTCAACATCTTGTTTGACTGAGTTTCTGACTCCTTTCTGTCAAGAAAATAAAATTTTGAGAAAATTCTTTAAAAGATATGATTGTGGATATAGTCTATTAGAATCCCTTGTTAAATATCGTGAACAAGATGTGCGTTTAAAGAATTCTGAATGTGAAAATCTTCGTCGAAATCTCTTTGTGTTGAAAGAAAAACTTGCAGAATCTGAAGCAAGATGTAGCTCTTTACAAAGTTGTTTCAATGATAGAGAAAACGTTTTTCTCTCACGAGAAAAAAAATTGGAGGCTGACCTAAATTCTGCTCAAAACAAGGTCAAGTTGCTGGAAGAAATCTTGAAAAATTTAACCTTAGTTCAACAAAATTATCCACTATGCTGGGAGCGTGTAAAAAACATCGTGATACACGAGGTTTGGGCTATGAAGAAATAAACGCTCCAAGTAGTAGTAAAACTGTTTTTGTTGGTACTAATAGGAATTTCCAGCAGGAAATTTTCGTTGAAGGCAAAAGTGAAAAACTTCTTCTGCAACAGAAGTTTCAAAGAACAAGGGTAGTCAACCTCCAAAAACACCTCATATGAGAACGATTAATACCATTCAATTCAGGTGTTATTATTTCGGAAACAAGGGTCACCTTGAAAGGAGATGTCGTTTTCATTTGTGTAATGAAAAACTTCATAACATCCTTGTCTGGATGTCTAAGGAAGTAATCAAACCCGTTTCTCATATTACTGGTTTTAAATGTCCAACTTTCAGGAAAGAAAAGTTTTGTGATGAGCCAATTTTTTCTTGTAAATATAACATAAAACCTTTCTATAAATGGAATATTGTTATAAGGACAGATGACTACTTTGATGATCCAATAAGTAAAAAGGTATCTCTTCGAAAGTAAAATAATTCAAACTCTCCTCCCAGGGAAGAAAGAAGTATTGGATCAAAAGTTTCAACTGTTTCTGAACACATTCATATCAATAATCGTGTTTCAGAACTCAAGACTAGTATCAATAGACTCAAGCGCAGTATTAAGAAGGCAAGGAAGGCAGCAGCTTCAGGTATCTCGTGTCCTTCTTTTATTAATTCTCTTGAGACTTACTCTATTGGCTTCTCTGACGTTGAAAGAAAATGAGAGAATGTCAATATCCTTGATGAGAAAAATGCTCATCATATTACAACTTGACTACTTACAGTTGTGCATCCTCTTTGAGACCGTGTGAGGATGCACATGATTCTCAAGAAGATATCTTCTTGTTGACCAAGTGGTCTTTGTTGTATCTGTTCCTTTTCGTTTATAAAAATAAAATAATGATCGTATTACTGTTGAGCCTTGCTCCGGTTATTTATTACTCTTGGTAATATAAATGATCAACAACTCTTAAGATAATACTCCTTGTTGCTGACTCTAAAGATCTTCTTTTTGTCTGTCTTTTAAGACAGTTAAATTATTGTCTTTCAACAAATATCATATGCTCCCTATTGAATTTGAGCCAAGATACTCTCATAAGTCTAGAACTTTCTTTTGATCTTCTGTCAAAACAAGCTTCTGAAATTGGCTCCATTGGTACCTTGGTTCTGAATTTTGGGTTCATAACCACGGACGGTTCGTGCACCTGTTTCATGACCGAATGTATGGTTCCAAACACGCTAGCGTGTTTGGAAAGATAAATATGTGAAACTAGGGTTTCCCTATGAAATATAAATATATATATATATATATATCGAAGATTCTTTTCTTATGATTTATGTTCGTTCCATAACCTCAAGAAATATTCTTGTGATATCATGAACTACACGATGGATGCAAAAAGGAAGACAAAGTTCAAAATAGCAATGCTGAATTTCATGAGAACCCTGTTTTCATAACCTGCTATCATGCAGTTGATCATGAAATCGATCAACCAGTTCAGATGTCATCGCAATTTGTTGGATATCTTCTTCAAGATTTTGGGGTTATACGTGATCAACTTGCAATTGCAACAAAGAATCTTGAGTTTCTGAAGACTGAACTGAAGAAAGCAACTGATGACCTTGCTTGTGTTCGATCTCTGGTTGCTGATTATGTCTGAAGTCTTTCAGTTTGTTCTTAGGAGTTGATTTTATTTTGTCTAAGAAACTTCTTATGAGAATCTATTCTCGAGTTTTAAGAACGATAACTAGGGTTTGGAATAGCATATATTGTGATTACACATAGCTATTACCAATGGATTTTCATCTTGCAATGTTTTTAGATTTATTTATCTAAACTCTAAGTTATTTGGAAGATGATTTTGCAATATTAATCTCTATTAGTTTTATATATTGCAACAATATGTTATTGGATATGTGTGTTTACGTCCGTGAACTATGATTATCTCATATACGTCAAAAGTTAAGTCTACTGTGTCGTTATGCGAATATTGATGGAAAATAGAATGAACTTTTGAATAGTCCACAGTATTGTTCTTTCCGTGATCCACATTTATGTGAAAGTACTGTATGGCTCTGTAAGTTTTCTTATGTTGAGCATTTTCGATTAGATTAATCAATAAGGTCTCTTGTGGATTAATATATCCGAGTTTTCTGGATACAAATTCATGTTTCATGTAATTTGTTAATGTCCAAAGAAATCCTTCTTTTCTTGTAAAAGTAAGCTTGTTGTTCTTTTGGGAATGACATTTTATGGGGGAGAGTTCTTAATTGAACATGCGCTTAATTGCCAAATATTTGTGGGGAGTGCGGCTGTGGAATATTGTAGGAGTTATCTTGTATATTTATTAACTCCTTGATGAATACACTAAGTTCCGACTATGTGAAATCATCGAAAAAAATTGATATGTTCTCTTTTAGTCATGAAGTATCTCTATGAGAATTTCATTATGATCCCGTAGTTTTCGTACCTTTGCCAATTTATATTGACAAAAAGGGGGAGAATTATTTTGTACTTCACACTACATACATATGGTTTACGGATCATTATTAAAAAAGACGGGTCTAACAACCACACCCAATATTTCGATTAGCAATCTGTATGGACTAACTCCAATATACTTTTAAGAGAATCAACTAGACAGTCAGACTCAATCTTAATAAAAGTATATCAAAGAGTTATATCTCTCTTTCTCGATTCAATACTTACTCAAGCAAATAGAAATCTGCGAGTCTAACTGAATACAAGAGAAATCACTTGAACGGTACCAAAGACCAATGTTCAAGGATCAATCAATTTCAATCAACAACCAAAGGTTGGATTTCCTAATTGATCGAATCAACGCAAAACCTGTGATATTTCAATTATATAACAAAATATAATGCGGAAAAGAAATAACACAGACACCAGAAGTTTTGTTAACGAGGAAACCGCAAATGTAGAAAAACCCCAGGACCTAGTCCAGACTGAACACACACTGTATTAAGACGCTACAGACACTAGCATACTATAAACTAATTTCGGTCTGGATTGTAGTTGAGCCCCAATCAATATCACACTGATCCAAGGTACAGTTGTGCTCCTTACGTCTCTGATCCCAGCAGGATACTACGCACTTGATTCCCTTAGCTGATCTCACCCACAACTAAGAGTTGCTACGACCCAAAGTCGAAGACTTTAGTAAACAAATCTGTATCACACAGAAAAGTCTACGGTAATAGATAAATCTGTCTCCCACAGAAATACCTACGAGTTTTAGATTAGTAACAAAGCATTCAATATTCACCGTTAGATGAAAACATGATTAGATTCAAGCTAATATCTTTCAACCGTTAGATCGAAACTTAGCTTGTTATACACAAATGAAATGCGCGTTTATTTAGTTTTGTGTAACCGTACCCAAACATGTACATCCAGTTGGTTCAACCATATGAGAACTTTCATATCAACCATATTCTTCTTTACCATAACTAGTTCAAATGACTCAAATAAACTAGTTAGAGAGTTGTTCAATTGCTTAGATCTTATAGAAATGTAAAAGACATAATCGAAGCAAAAAAGATTTGATTCACTCTAATAGATTTATGAACTTTATAGCCACGGTTTGCAAACAAGCATTCCTTAGTTAATATAAGTTTAAGTTCACGAATAATCGTTTTTAGAAAATAACCAACTTAAGTACGCGGACTCGTACGCGGACTTAAGTACCCGGAATAAATTTGTTTTCAATTCACAAAAGGCAGCCGAAATTCTCGGGATGAGAACCTCCGACAGTACGCGGACTCTAGTTCCGGTTTTCCTAAGCATCAAAGTACACATACTTTGGTTCAAGGAATAAGGACTTATACATGTATGAGTTACCTCACAATGTTTATATCCAACCATGGTTATATAATCTAAACTCTCATATCAATCATTGAAACATTCTTAGAGGACGTTATATGATTGTTATTCACAAACCATTTTTCATCAAAGCCATTTTCAAGTAATTGAAACATAACATGACTTTCGTCACTAGTAAAGATGAACTTGTCCAAAGCGAAAGCTTACCAACACATATTTCGAGAAATAGATAAGCGAGATAAACTCGGCTCGAAATAGCAAACGTGTATAATCATAGTCTATATAGCAAAACGACTTTTATCTCAAGATAGGAGATAGAGTAGATAAAATTTTGAGTGATAGATAAGTTCAAGTCCCCACATACCTTTTAGTCGACGAAGTTCCACCAGTTCCTTGAGTAGTTATTCATCTTGTATGATGATCGCCATGGAGTTCTTGAGATCAACTACACTTTCTATCCTAGTCCGAGACTTAGCTATAAGTAGACTAAAAATCAAGACTTATAGTTTTGATCACTAACATTGACAAACATGCTTGAGATAGCAACACATGCGAGTTCGAACGAGCAGTGCTCTAACAATTATGTAAGAGGGAGTGGTTTTCATGTGAGATGAAGTATTGACTAAGGGGGAGTGATACATATCACCATAGTATTATTGTCAAAGTTGTGATGTAATTGGACTTTGATGTTGTGTAATAATACTATGACATTGTATGACAATATTTGAGAACAACTGTTTTCATATTGTTATGGCTACGGATCTTCAACAACAATGATGCTGAGTCGAACACATTCAGAATCACTGGAGTACTTGGAGCGGCGAAGAATTCGAGTAATGTTAAAGAACTAAGGAAATCAAGAATGATGGATGAGAAGCTACAAAGTTTATTCATTTTGTAATCCATATGTATTGATAGTTTTGTCACTAAAATTGACAAAGGGGGAGATTTTTAGAGCACTTCTCGGTCGAACTCGCAAGCGTTTCTATCTCAATCTTGTTTGTCAAGTTTAGTTGATCAAAACTATAGTCTTGATTTCTAGTCTACTTATAGGAGTTTCGGACTAGGATAGATTGTGTAGTTGAGCTTTAGATTTCACGACGCTTACAACTGAAGACGAAGATCTACTGAAGAACTCGGAGGAACTTCATCAGCAAAAGGTATGCGGGGACTAAAATTTTTCTATCACTCAAAAGTCTATTATATTCTATCTCGCTTATCTATTTCTCGAAAGATGTGTTGGTAACTTTTTGCTTTATCTACATTCATTATTATTCTTGACGATCATGTGGAAATCTCCTTGAAACATCGTACATGATTTGTGTGAGACAATCATTTGATGTCGAATGGAAAGTTTCGTATTGATCATTCGATCACTTGAAAATTGATTATCAGCTACTGGTTTGTATGAGACAGCTATTGCCGTCTTCTAAGAATGTTTCAATGATTGAAATGGGAGTTTAGAAAAAAAATCCATATCTGGAAAACATAACAGTATGCGTACTTAGTGTACAAACTGTGTTGATATGATTCAGGTCCGGAAACCAAGTTTGCATACCAGTATGTGAACGATTCTAACTGTTAAAGTCCGGGAACCAAGTTTGCATACCAGTATGCAAACGGTTCTACCTGAGTTAGGTCCGGGATGAAAGTTTTCGTACCCGTTTGCAAACTGTTGGACAAGACCAAAGTCCGGAACTAAAGTTTGCATACCCGTTTACAAACTTAGTGGTCAAAGTTCTAAAATCGGTTTAGTATGTTTACATACTCATGAACAAATACATTTTGAAAATGCGAGGGTACCCAAATATACCTCAAGCTAAAACTTTCCCACCTATAAGTCCTTTATCCGAAAGTGATTGTCTATGGACTGAGTCGAGACAATACAACTAATCGGTTCACACTTTGTGTGATCGTCTACGGATAAGAGATCGAGACAATACAACAACGAAGTATGTTTACTTGATAAGAGGTTCAGACTTAACCAAACACAATAGGATTGCTATCAAGTAAATAGGAATTAATGTTTGTGTAATTTACTTTAAATTATAATAACAACAATTATAATTTCGGAAAATAAAAGTAAATGACACAGCAAGATTTTGTTAACGAGAAAACCATAAATGCAAAAAAACCCCGGGACCTTGTCCAGAATTGAATACTCTCAGGATTAATCCGCTAAACAAAATCAAACCAACTTCGTATAGTTGAGACCAAGGAACTAAACCTATAGTTCACCTAGTTCCGTCTGTGTTCCCACGCCTCCGACCTGTAATAAGTCACGTACTTAGAACAATTCCTTTGGTTCGTATTCCAAACAGTAAAGGAACAACAAATCTGTTCAGTATCAACTCTCGTCAACCAAGTGATGTGAGTTCGACTAAGGATCTTCTGTTTATCTCAATAAACTCCTTCGTCAGGTTCTTAGATCTATCTTATTCTCAACTACCAAAGGTAATTGTTAAGTTTTTGCAATCAATACTTTTAATCACAAAGAATTGTATTGATGCCGATCTGCACAACTAATCAATCTAATCTACCACAAGGATAAACCGATTATAGTTGGATCCTCTATTACAGAAATAAGTCTTTTTTTGTCTTCAAATCTTCTTAGATCTTCAATAAACACCTGCACACAACAACTTGAATCTCTTGTGATCAATCACGCACAGAACGGAGTCTGTTAACAATGGATTATCACAAAACCGTCTTTATATCTACAAACAGTCTAAAGATCCCCGTCGATACTTCGATCTTGTTTGAGTGAATCTTATATCATAAGAGAAGATTCTCAAGCATAAACAAATTAGATGCAATCAAAGTTCAACCACCGTTAGTCAATCAAATCAATCGAAAACACAAGATAAACCGCAATTATCTAGTTTCCCACCAACGGTACTAATAGAGCTTATCAATCCCAAAGAAGACTTTAAAATGAGCGGCCATAAGAGATTTCGACTAATTAGGATACTCTTCTCTCCGAATAGACGGCTTCACCAGTAACAACACAACCGAGGAAGTTTGTTGTCACGAAGGATTAGTTTGCTAGAAATGCAAACTTCAAGTATTTATAGACAAGGAAGTCTGGAAACCAAGGAATTTCCAACACCGAAAATATTCTCAAGATATGCAATATATTCCAAATTCGGCTTTCATAATTCCTGGAAATGCTCTGTCCAAAATATTGACCGAAAATCTCTTTGGAAAATCTCTAACTAGTAAATGCACATAACTAATTCTCATTTTCTTAAAATAAAATTAAAAACCTTAAATAAAAGATTCTTAATTTATTTATTTTTCGATCCGGGATTTTCTTCCTTTAGCTATTAAGGAATAACTTTGAACAATAAAAGATAAGCATTACTGCGCGTGTTCAAAGTATGCCGACATCCTTACTTTGTAAGTCCTCTTTCATACTTACAACCTTGAAACCGATTTTCCAAACTTCCAAACAAGTTTAGAATTGGTTCATCTGACTTTCAAGAACTATGTGATTGATCAAGAACACTCAATCAAAAATCATGGGTTTAACGATTCTACCAAAACAAGTTTCGGTTCTACCTCCACGTGAGTACTGTGCATAGTCAAACTAGCTTTCCAAAATTCGGTTGACTAGGTACTAGGATCGGTTATCCACATATATATGGTATCTAACTTGTATGTGTTGCACATGTCCATAAGATTGGTCCCCTTTGCCTAAAAACGTGTTGCACATGTCCATAGGATCGGTTCCTGATGTATTTTCAAATGGTTGTAGAGATAGTGGTAAAAAGGGGTCTTTTCAGACTTGTGAAGAAAACAATTTTCAAATTTAAATTAAACAAGCAAATAAATAATCCAAAGCTTTAGAGAAAAATACCAAGACTAGGATTCCACCATTGACCAAATAAATAGTAAACTCTAAATAATATTCATGCAATTCCATCTTTAAAAATAATTCTAATATTTGCCTCATATTTTTGAAGTAATAATTGTAATCAAAGAGTATAAAACATCAAAAGTTTTTAAAACCCAGCATGCTTCATCAAATTAATTCACAACTATTCAATAAAAACTATTATTTCAGTTCCAATTCCATGCAAATAATCCAATAATAATATTGCAAATAAATAGTAAAATTAGAATTATACCAATTAATGTGGAACAATGGCTTCCTCCGTCGCCTTGGCTAATGGGTTTAGCTCCTCATCCCGAAAACACACTCACAAGATGTATTCATGGCTAAATAAGTGTTTTTATTGATGAAAATAATTGATAATTGAAGTTTGTAACGCTGTAATAGTGTTACAGCGTCACTGTTACAAAAGGGTAAGTGCTGAAAATAATCGATACAACACAAGTGCTGTATAAGAACGACACAGCGAGTTCGCTGTTTGCACTGTTGAAGAATGACACTTCGGTACTTCTGTAATGCAGAACACGGATACTGCTGTTTAAGACTGTTGAAGAACGACTGACTCTGCGAGTCTGTTCTTCGTGTTCTTGAAGCTCTTCAATGGAAGCAGCAGCACTGTCTTCTCTGTAATCGCTTCTCCTCGGCTCTCCTGGACTCTAAACTCTCTCCTAAAGGTTTCTAAAAATTTCTAAAATTTTCTTTGATGTAAAACAACACTTATATATCCCAACAAATCCATAAATCTCGACTACATATGCGATTATTCTTTTTCTTCTTCTCATGCAGTTGAAACGATAATCGCTTCTGTTGAGCTTTTTCACGTGTTGTTGGCTATAAAATAGCTACCAAACTCTTCCATAATCTTGAATAGGACCATGTACATGTTAATCCAGCGTCAAAGTCCTCCAGAAATCTCTCAAAAATATTCTAAAAACCCAACAGAGAACACGTACTCTGTTTTCCCTTTCTTTGCTTCTCATGGGTATTCCAGCCCAATTTTCCGGGTCCAATTGATTGTACTGGGCTTGTAATGTCTTCTAGAGTCCGTAGGTACCAAATAGAGCTGGCAAACGGGCGGGCCGGGGCTGGCTTGTTACGGGTTACACGGGTTCGGGTTAACACGGGTCAAAACCCGCGGGTTGATATTCTTCACGGGTGGTCATTTCATCAACCCGCACCCGTAACGGGTTAAACCTGCGGGTTCACGGGTTAACCCGTTTATGGTGAGTCAACTCGCCAGAAACCGATTTATGGTGAGTCAACCTGCGGGTTCACGGGTTACAACCACCAGCCACCTGTAGGAGCATCTCATGACTCAACAACATATCATCTTGCACATCAACAAACCACCAGTTCAGTTCATCCAACATTACCCATTCCTACTAGCAATTCAAAGTAACTCATCTTCCAGACAACTACCTCCTCCCTTAACACCACAAAGCTACCATCTTAAAGCAAAACCCCTATCAGTTCATACACCAACACCACCAGCCATATCATCACCTCAGTTATATTTACATTCATTTAAACTTCCAACTCAGGAACCTTAATTTATAATATGGGGAAGAACATGAGAGAAACCCTAATTCAGTGAATTCATAATTTTACAAATAACTCAAATTAAACCTCCATATAACCGATTCAACTTTAATTGAACAAATCCATATAAGATTCATCAATTCGTATTCAATTTTACTCAAGATAAATTCAAATTACAAGAACCCTAAATTACCTTTCTCACGAGAACAGCTTCACCTCATCGATTAAACAGCAACCCCCTATGAAATACTTGATTCCACCCTCAATTCATCATAAACTTCAACGAATTCGGAATCTCAAAAACCCTAAAGTAATCCTCAGATCAATACATCCCTAATTCGAACCCAAATCAAAAATAAAAATATTCAATTAAACAAACCCATCTCTAATTTATTCTTAATCATCATCTAATTCGATTTCCAATTAAATTTACAGAAAATCCCTAATTCTCGATTACCCTTCTTCTTCACTCTGAGTTGTATCGACAACTACCTCAGCTCCTTCATCATATGTAAAAACCCATTGTTGATTTTACTCAATCACTTCTCACTCTCATCTCGTAAGCCTCTCACAGACGAAGAACAGGAAGAAAAGAAGAAGAAAGAGATGAGAAGGAGAAATAAAAACGAAGAAGAAGAAGAAAGGATAAAGAATAAGAGAAATGACTCCTGCTCGACACGTTTTGGTGATAAGACCAAATTAAATTGGAAGTACGGGTTTACGGGTTAACCCGCGGTTTTGCGGTCCGGGACGGGTTAACCCGTTTCTCGACGGGTCACCATTTCTACAACCCGAACCCGGCTTGTTTAGAAACCAGCCGGTCCGGGTTCGGGCTTTCACGGTCCGGGCACGGGTTAACCCGCGGGTTTCGGCTTGTTTGCCAGCTCTAGTACCAAATATGCCCATTGAATCTCCTCCTAAGTCGCTCAAATCTCTGCTCAAAAACTACTGTCTTTTTTTCCCGCCAATTTCTGTTTTGAATTTTGAAGATGACCTCCCCCTATCCAGTTCTGGTCTCCCTTTAGCAGATGACTGGAAATGGGTCACCCCTTAGTAATTAGGTTACCCCTTATCCAAAGTGAGAGTCCGTATAGTAATTTTCTCCCACGAGCGCAAAAACCACTTTTTAGCCAATTTCGCCGCAAAAGCTTATTTCTACAAAAATACCTACAGGGACATAAAAAACCATAATAAATATAAAATCGAGCACTAATAATATATACAATTGAGATTATATAAGACACAAAAATGTGCCTATCAGTTCCCCTTTCTGCTACAAAATTGCTGCACCTCATACAAGGATCGATTCCCCTTTGTGATGTGTTGCACCTCTTACTAGGATCGGTTCCCCTTTACTCAGAGTTGGTCATACACAAAATCACAAAATCGATCATACCATCTCAGGTAATTACTTAAGATCGGTTTCACTATTAAAAGTCATACCAATACAAAAGTCAGGCCTTTGTGAATAGTTTTACCAAGAACATAAACAAGTCATGAATGGCTATACTAATCACACATATTGGTAGTTCATAAGATATGCAATCAATAACAATACCAATAATGCCTGGCGATTTCCTTTTCGATTCACAAAACAAGTTCATGAATTTATGTCCTTAAAACACATGTAAAACATTGTTTCCTAGGATGAAATCCTCACCTCATACCCATATATAATCACAATAAAATTCAAACGATTATGTCGATGAATTATCTACAAAGTTTAATGGTTAAGCAATAAACCTCGAATTGTATTCCTTAATACTATGCATATCTAGAGTGTTCATGCTTCGCAGTTTTGTTTTCAATATGCACGACTTGAAAGATACGTTAGGGAATGAAACAGTTCAAGTCAAATATCACTAACCTCAAGTGGAAGGATGATGTTGTCGTTGTAGCTCCTTGCTTCTTCAGTTCTTCAAGTCTTCGCAATACTTGTAGTGTCTCATATCCTAATACTTTCAAGCTAACCTATACGAAGTTGACTCTAGTACATAATCAAGCGACTCTTAAAATGAGTTTTGATTCACTAAAATATGACAACCAACTTGACATACCAACGCTTGGTGGGTTCAACCGAGCTATGCTCTAACAATCCCCCCTTGTCAATTTTAGCGACAAAACTCTTACATCATATGGATAAACAAATTACAAGAATTCATTACACATACACTTGATTCCCGAATTCAACAACACAATAACTTGTATACATTCAATCCATAAATATCGTTGTTGACATTATAATAACAAAGCTAATACTCCCCCTAAAGGTGAGATAGGTATATTTTCAATCCGCACATCTTTGTTATTCCCTTTGTAATGATATGTTACTCCCCCTTAGTCTATGCTTTTACTCTTTCGTTAGATAAACATTTAAGCACCAATGTCCTTTACCTTAGTGGTACCAATCAATATAAAATCAATACCAATATCACTTGTTTACTCCATATATTTCTCCCCCTTTTTGTCACAAAATGACAAAGAAACGAAAAAAATAAAGGACAAAAGGATCTTACAAATCTCAAAAGACTTGCAACCTATAGAGTTAAGAACGATGGTTCCACACACCATTTTTGATAACCAATATCAAAACCGAAACTACAAAGTAATTTGTTTTGATATGTTACCAAGGAAACAATTGCCCGAAGCAATTTTCCCTAATAGTTTAGCAAACCAAAAAACAACTAAGCACCTTAGTCCCTTTGCTAAATCGATTGTACAAATACAACCGCTTTGTTCGATACGACCAAAATAAAGATAACTCTATTTTTCTCATCAGGTTCTAATTATCCATATAGCTTAGACCTTTAACTTTTAAACAAGACAAGTACTAGGTTAGTTAACTAGTATTTCTTGTTAAGGAATTCGATTAGACTTGAATAACCGAAACCTCCACTTTGATAAGTCTAACTAAGATAAACTTAGTTTCTCTTATCCGGAATCGAATTGGACTAAACAATTCATCCCGTAAACCTTTTCTTTCGTTAAGCCATAAACAATTCATATAAACCAAATAGCATAATTATTCACCTCAACCGGAAGCAATTGAAACAACATAGACATTAAAGTACCACAATTGCACCAAAATTTTGTAAGCCTAAACGATTGATACCACACAATAAAGTAAGATACAATAGTTTTTCTTAACTGGAACCAATTGAATCACACACATATACATACACACATAATGGAATAAAACATCAATTGTACCGAAATTTTGTTAAGCAAAAGCAATAAAGGTATACTCAATAAAATCAAGCTTTTCTTTAACAAGAAAACAATAAACTAACAAGATTGTTACCTCAAATTTCGCATCCTCTTCTCCAATATGTTTGCATTTTCTTCCAGGGAGAATTGATATCGAAATATCATCATGTTGTCATCCTTATGCAAAACAAAAGAATAACAACAACTAACCTTTACCAGAGAAAGGTTGAAAACCGGTTTTTAACTATTGCAAGCAAAAGTTGAAAACCCCGAAACACATATGTTTTTATGCTAAACCAAACCGATTCAATATATTGTGACTTTTCACATATTGTTTCTATCAGAACCCCTCATGATCCTTTGATAAAGCCTCCCAACATGGGCTAGAACTTAATCCTGCTAAATCAAAAAGTCACCCAAACCATAAGGGTTCACAACATTATGAGATCGAATATCAAGGTAGTAAAACCGAAATCAAACATCCCATAAACATACATATCAATAACATAAAGCATTCAAGTACAGGCTATGTAAATCAAAAACTATCACAAGAAAAATTATAAATCAAATAATTTTATTCATAATAGACCTAATACAATCGTTGAAAGAAATCAAAAATTGATGTCTATTTTTTTGGATTAAGTATTACAGCATATAACTTAATCTATAGTGGTGCTCTTGTTGTTTACTGAGGTTTCATTAGTGTTCATACTATTAAAGTATGTCTCAAGGATTTTGTTGGCAACCACTTTTTGTTTTCCAAGATTTTCAATTTGAAGATTCAAATCAGCTAGCTCATTTTTTGCTTCTTCTATTTGATCTTTCAGACTGTCTCGATCTTGTATCAAAGAAAAGAGATTTCCTATGAGTTCTTCAAACCCATGCATAGATTCATGCATACCACCTGTGGGAAACCACTTAGTAGAATCTGAATCATCGACCGCAAAAAGGCGTATTTCATCTTGAGATCTTTCAGAGTTGTGATCAGAAATGATTCTTGAGGCAATCTTCCTAATTCTTCGTTTTGAGAGAAAACTTGACAGTTTCTAACTTTTTGAGCTTCTCTTTTATTACTCCTTGTAACACTTCGAGTTATAGGAGACATGATTTAGTTCAAGACTTTTCAGGGAAGAACTAATTCTTAAGAGAAGTTTTTTCTTATAAAGATAAGAATATATTCGGTTTACGAAAACAGGGTTTCCGATAATAGGCTATTTTACCGAACTTCTCTTTTTATTAAAGGATAATATCCCTTATTACCGATCAAACGAATCAGTACCCACTTGTGCTCTTGATTTTTATATGCTTTTCTCATCCAGGGTTACGAGCACAAAACGGATGAGTTAGCACAGTCTCCTTACAACTAGGTTGTAATGGAGTAAGACTTTTCTGGCTTACATCGAATATTAGAAACATAGTTCATGTTTCTCTTTGGGAATTTCTGCCCAAAATATTTTCTCCCAAGAAGATGATCTTTTCTAACTCTAGAGATATGATCATGTGGAGAAACTGTACTGACGTGAGAATTTTCAGAGATAGATAATCTCTCTTAATTCTTTCAACGAGATTTTCATATGATTTTCTCATTCTAAGAACTTCCTTATGATCCCCACCAGTGTGATTATCTGAAACAATTATCGGAGATTCCTGATTGTTTCTTTTGGCAGAGATTCTCTCTTTCCCTTCCTTCTGGTGTCGTTTTTCATCAAAACGAGAATTGTTTCGATATGGGTGAGGATGAACCTTTCTCCAGAAGCGATTATCAACTCTTTCCTCTTATTCTTTTGAGTTGATCTTATCGGGTAGTGGTATGATCTGTCTTTCTACTGAGGAATGGTCTTTCAGTTTTTTAAGACAAGAAACTTCTTTCAATATTTTTACCACCGTATGTTGAAGAAGTATAAGTTTCCTGTCAAGTGACTGAAAATTGTATTCCTTAAGATCACTTTCACAGAATCGGTTCAAAGTTTCCTTCAGGCAAGATTTCGTTTGATCATCAGTATATATAGAAGATGGTCTCTTATCCTCTTCTGACTTGATGTAGTTAGGCAGACTACCATCATCTTGATCTGTTTCAGATGTGACTAAACCGGTTTTATCACAATCTGTAAAAGTCGAGCAAGGACTTTTAGTTTCCTCAACATCATAAGAAATCACAACAACATCATTAGTCAGAGTTATGGGACGTGTCTCTTTATCAAAAGTAAGAGATTTACCAAGAGCTTCTAGTTTGACAGTGAGATCCATATTCTCTTTGGCCAGACAATTCAGTTGAATGTCTTTATATATGATCTCTTGTTTAAGAAGATTTGTCTCTGTCTTTAATAACACCACTTTAGAAGACAAAGATTTTATAGGCTTTAGGAGTTTTACCAACTCTTTATCAGAATCTTCTTTTCCATTAGAGATGGACACAGATGTTTTCGCAACTCCTGGATCATGAGTCAACGAAGTAGTAACATCTTCAACCTTTGAGTAGTCATACTCTTTCATAACGTTAACTGAATCAGACATAGATTCAATTTCTTATAGGTTGGATCGCAGCAAACACAGATTGTTAGATCTTTTCGTTTTTTCCTGCTCTGTTACCAATTGAAAAGGCGAGGGTACCCAAATATACTTCAAGCTAAAACTTTTCCACCTATAAGTCCTTTCCCCGAAAGTGATTGTCTATGGACTGAGTCGAGACAATACAACTAATTGTTTCACACTTCGTGTGATCGTCTATGGATATGAGATCGAGACAATGCAACAACGAAGTATGTTTACTTGATAAGAGGTTCAGACTTAACCAAACACAATAAGATTGGTATCAAGTAAATAGGAATTAACGTTTGTGTAATTTACTTTAAATTATAATAACAATTATAATTGCGGAAAATAAAAGTAAATGACACGGCAAGATTTTGTTAACAAGGAAACGACAAATGCAGAAAAACCCTGGGACCTTGTCCAAAATTGAATACTCTCAGGATTAAGCCGCTATACAAAATCAAACCAACTTCGTATAGTTGAGACCAAGCAACTAAACCTATAGTTCACCTAGTTCCGTCTGTATTCCTACGCCTCCGACCTGTAATAAGTCACGTACTTGGAACAATTCCTTTGGTTCGTATTCCAAACAGTAAAGGAACAACAAATCTGTTCGGTATCAACTCTCTTCAACCAAGTGATGTGAGTTCGACAAAGGCTCTTCTGTTTATCTCAATAAACTCCTTCGTCAGGTTCTTAAATCTATATGATTCTCAACTACCAAAGGTAATTGTTAAGATTTTGCAATCAATACTTTTAATCACAAAGAATTGTATTGATGCCGATATACACAACTAATCAATCTAATCTACCACAAGGATAAACCGATTATGGTTGGATCCTCTTTTACCGAAACAAGTATTGTGCACACCAAAGATTATAAACCCAAATCAGAAATCTTCAAAGTCTTCTTTGTCTTAAAACCTTATTAGATCTTCAATAAACACCTGCGCACAAAAACTTGAATCTCTTGTGATCAATCACGCACAGAACGGGGTCTGTTAACAATAGATTATCACAAGACCGTCTTTAGATCTACAAACAGTCTAAAGATCCCTGTCGAAACTTCAATCTAGTTTGATTGAATCTTATATCAGAAGAGAATATTCTCAAGCATAAACAAACTAGGTGCAATCAAAGTTCAACCACCGTTAGTCAATCAAATCAATCGAAAACACAAGATAAACCGCAATTATCCAGTTTCCCACCAACGGTACTAATAGAGATTCTCAATCCCAAATAAGACTTTAAATTGAGCGGCCATACGAGATTTCTCCTAATTGAGTATCCCATCATACATACATGTTTTAATTACTTAAAGCATATCATCTGAAAAATATTATTAGTTAATGTGCTAGACTAATAATTGAAGTTTTTCTATGAGAGTTTTTGGAAATGTTGGTTAACATTAATTGGAAATAGAAAAACCGAATTTAGGTACTGTAATGCATACCTTGAGAATATTTTCGGTTTTGGAATTTTCTTGCTATCCAAACAACCTTGGTCTATAAACACTTGAGTTTGCATTTCTTGCAAACTATTATAAGAGCCTGGCAAACTTCATTTCTTGTTGGTGGAGCCGTCTATTCGGAGAGGAAATTACCATGATTAGGCCAAATCTCTTACGACCGCTCGTTTAAAGACTTCTGTGGGATTAAGAAGCTCTACGAGTACCGTTGGTGGGAAACTAGATAAATGCAGCGTTATTAGTTTTCGATTATTGATTTGATTGACTAACGGTTGTTGTAACTTTGATTGCACCCAGTGATACTGAGGGAACTAAGTAGCTAGGGATAGTCTGCTTGATCTCAACTATACACAGTTGGTATTTGATTTTGTACACTGGCGTCTTAATTCTGAGAGTATTCAAAACTAGACTAGGTCCCAAGGTTTTTCTGCATTTGTTGTTTCCTCGTTAACAAAATCTTATTGTACCATTTACTTTACTTTTCAGCATTATAATTGTTTTATTATAATTAAAGTAAATTGCACTTGTACGTTAATTCCGTAACACTTGAAATTGATCCTATAGAGTTTCAGTTATTACCGAACCTATTATCAAGTGCACACTTTGTTGTCGTATCGCCTCGATCTTATCCATAGTCCATCACACAAGTAACCTTGTTGTTGTATTGTCTCTATCTCGTATCCATAGACGATCACACGAAGTGTGAACCGAATTTGTTGTATTGTCTCGACTCGGTCTACAGACGATCAGATTCGGTAGAGGACTTATAGGTTAATAAATAAAATATTATGGTGTATTTATGTATACCCTCGTCTTTTCACCTACATACCCTTCCATACTCTAAAGGGATCAAGCATTGACCGTAGATTATCCCCGAAAGGACAACAACTTAAGCCAATTTGTTTACAAGGTCGTTGCCAAGCAAAAATGGTAATGGCTTAGTCCGTGTAGGTCGTTTCGTCAAGTGATGCATATTTGGTCCGCAACAGGGCATAATGAAGCCCATACTTAATATGCTCCATTGGAAAGGCTATGCAGCTATAAATGAGGATAAACATCATTTATACTCTTTTGGCTAAGCTATGAAGCTTACTTGGTGCATGGTACGCATATGCACCTTCGACCAACTACCCCTTCCTATATATGTTTAAGATACATTTTTACAAATTAGATTAGGGGAGGAAAAAGACATTCACCAATTGCCATTTTTGAGGTGCTTGCTTCACTATTCATGGCCTTTACCATGTTTCTCTGAATAACCGGCTATGCTGGATGTGCATTCAGTTCTGGTCCACATGTCAATTCCAATGTCCGACCATGATGGGTGAACATTTCCCAAGCAAGGTCTAGTGAAGGGCCATGATGGTTGTACTTCCGTCATTGCCCATAGGCCACTCCAGCGTCCAGCTATGATGGTTGTACATTGCCAAGGCCATCCTGTTCTATCATGTTGCAACACAGTGATGTGATATTATCTCTAGGCCAATGACATGGTAATAATGTGCTATGTTAGCACTAGGTTTTCTCAAGGTCATCTACCCAACTAGAATTATGCACCATTTAATGCGAGATTGGCCTTTGACCAATATACCCATTCATGCCATTTTCGCCACCGCATTAACCTAAGTCAAGGATCCCTTTACTACACAACGGAAGCTTTGGATGAAGCTTCATCCTAGACCTCGGCGCATATTTGAGCATGCGCCATGCTAGAAATACTGGTGTTACATAGGGGGTCAGAAGAACACAAACAATCAAGAAATTTTTTGACAGAAATCGAAACTGGAAACAAAGATTTGGTTGTGAAATGAAGTCTTCAAATGGAAGTACTCTCACATGTAGCAATTAGATGTTTTGTGATAAATTGTGGATGAAAGTCTATGTTGGAGGCGTTATCCTCAGGAGTACTGATGCTGAGGATGTCTCAATGGTCAGATCAGACAACTAATGCGAAGGTTATAAGATGACTGGAGAGTAGGCATACGAGTTAAAGGAACAAACTTAAAATTGAATTAACAGCAACCCCAGTGGTCAATCGCTTGACATTATATCAGCAGCACCCGGGTGAATTGCTTGACAGTAGGGAATAAGCTTAAAATTATTTCAGATTTTAATAAAACTATAATTAAACAAGACAGGGGCATGTTGATCCATTGTAATTATACTAGTACATAAATTTTGGGTAGAATATCCAAATAGGATATTTGAAAAGTATCTTTTTAATTTGTGGGTATTTTAAACAGTCTCAACTGTCATTTGTCTTTTACATCTAGATTTTTTTGTTAAGGGTTATTGACCCAAGTTAGTGGTATTTTATCCACCCTCTGCTACTTCTTTTTACTTAATTCATGCATAGCTATTTTTCTAATCGATCTCTACTTTTCACCTTGGTTAGAGGACGTATACTAGGTGATGCCAATATATTTTGAACGAAAGTGTTTTTCATGCAAATCATGGATCATTATGCAAAGAAAATTTTAAGTTTAAGTATAATATACGAGTTTCTTTACGAACGAAAGATACATCAGGCAGTAGCTTGTTTGGGTACCGAAAACATAAGTCACACGTAAAATGTTTTTGCTTCACAAAAAATTAATTTTTTGTCTCTAGAAATCATTCTAAAATTGTGTACCCAAATTAGCTTCCGACTTTTCTATTTTTAAAAGTTAAAAAACAATTTCTAAAATGACATCTAAACATAATATATGTGTTTCCGGAAATAAAATAAGTTGTAAATTGGTCTGAAGTAACTTAGATTACGGATGCTAAAGGAAGGTACCGATTCGGGAGTAGTCAAGATTACATTGTTTTATGTGGATTGGTACCGACCAGCGTACCCGCGTTAGCAATCGTGCTTAGGTTTTGTGGAGTGGAAGAATAATTTTAGAAAATACAAAGGGGAACTAAGTAATTTTAGAAGGCTATTATTGGGGCGTCACCCTCCAATAGAGAGGCTTCATTTGGATGCTTAATGTCCAAAAAAATGGTTATGGGATATCCTAACACATATACAAAATGTCTAGATTACCCTTTAACTAGAAGTGATTTTACGTCCAGGTTTCTTTTAATTCTAACCGTTTAATTTTATTTGCATGTAATTTTACGTCCAGGTTTGGATTAGTTCCAACCGTAGAAGCTCATTATGCGTCCAGGTTTCTTTTAATTCCAACCGTAGAATCCGATTTTACGTCCAGTTTTCTTTAAGTTCCAACGATAGAAGTGATTTTACGTCCAGGTTTGGAGATTTTACGTCCAGGTTTGGATTAATTCCAACTGTAGAATTTTATTTGCATGTAGTCCAGGTTTGAATTAGTTCCAACCGTAGAAGCTCATTTTACGTCCAGGTTCCTTTTAATTCCAACCGTAGAATCTGATTTTACGTCTAGATTTGGATTATTTCCAACCGTAAAAGTGATTTGACGTCCAGGTTTGGATTATTTCCAACCGTAGAAGTTTATTTTACGGTCAGTTTTTCTTCACACAAAAACTTTGTCCTAGAATTCACCAAGTATACAACAAAATTCGTTAATTTAATTTTTATCTAATTAAATTAGATTAAAATTAATTAAATAAGGGTTATTTAGTCATTACAAAAATTAGTTGAGATAAGGAGTTTTTGATATTATTTATGGATGACCCGTTTTTATCCTATTAGGTGACTCCCTTATAATGGAATGTGACGCCCCAATAATAATCTTCTAATTTTAATGCGCTTATCAACTCTCTTATCTTTTTATCAAAATAATTTGCACCCCGGAAACAAAATAATCTTCATCTTTGCACCTTTGCGACTAGAACTTGAATGCATTTTCAGAAGTCTTGTGAAGTCTACACCATCTGGCTTGAGCTTTCATACTGCTTAATCGACAGGTGGTGATACATCTCTAATTTGATTTGAATTTCCTCTATCTAGGTCAATCTTTTGTTTTTACAAATTCCCGACAATGAGTGTTATAGAAGCTTGAAATAAATAATTAGGTTCAAATAGGGGTGACCTAGAAATTACTAATCGTCTTGATTTGGTGATTAAATATGGTTTTAATTGATTAATTTGGATGGTTTTTGTATTGCAGTTGTTACCAAAGCTAATTATTATAATTTTTGTATCATTTTTGCTGCAAACCTTGAACAAAAAATTACTTCAATGTTAGATTAGATGACAAGGTTTTTATCTCTTCCCTGCTAACTGTTTTGGGTTCTTGAATTGCTTATTAAACAGAGGATGAAACGATTCTTCCAACCAGTTGAAAAGGATGGATCTCTTAAGAAGAAACCCGCTCTCACTACTTCTTCCTCACCATCAAAACCAGAAGAAAAAGAAGAACAAAATGGGGAAAGTGTAGTAGTAACAGAAGAAAAAAGAGACCCTTTGAAGTTCATATCATGGAATGCAAATAGTTTCTTGCTTCGTGTTAAAAATAACTGGCCAGAGTTTACTAAGTTTATTGCAACCTTTGATCCTGATGTCATTGCTATACAGGAAGTGAGAATGCCTGCAGCTGGCTCTAAAGGTGGACATAAAATTCAAGGAGAAGTGAAAGATGATACAAACTCTTCTCGAGAGGAAAAACAAACATTGATGCGTGCGCTTTCAAGTCCACCATTTCGAAATTACCAAGTTTGGTGGTCGCTAGCAGACTCAAAGTATGCTGGGACTGCTTTATTTGTGAAGAAGTGTTGCCAACCGAAAAAGGTCACCTTCTCGCTTGACCAAACAGCATCCAAAAAGCATGAACCAGATGGCCGGGTAATTTTGGCTGAGTTTGAGTCTTTCCGAGTGCTGAATACATATGTCCCAAACAATGGGTGGAAGGATGAGGAAAATTCTTTTCAGAGGAGAAGAAAATGGGATAAAAGAGTGCTTGAATTTGTTTTACGGAGTTCGGATAAGCCTTTGATTTGGTGTGGCGACCTGAATGTTAGCCATACAGAGTTCGATGTGAGTCATCCAGATTTTTTTAGTAGTGCAAAGCTCAACGGTTATGTTCCTCCTAACAAAGATGATTGTGGACAGCCTGGGTTTACTTTGAATGAAAGGAAGCGCTTCAGTACCATTTTATCCGAAGGAAAGCTGGTAGATGCGTACAGATCCCTACATGAGGAAAAAGATATGCACAGTGGCTTCTCCTGGTCAGGAAATCCCATTGGGAGGTACCGGGGTAAGAGAATGAGGATAGATTATTTTCTAGTTTCCGAGACACTCAAGGATAGGATCGTATCATGTGAGATGCAGGTCCACGGGATTGAATTAGAAGGATTCTTTGGAAGTGATCATTGCCCTGTTACCCTAGAGCTCTCACAGAAAACTAGTATAGATTCTGCTGAAAGCTAGATTTAATTTCTATTTATTTGAATGGCATTTGAAGACCATATTGATGCCCCAATGGCTTATAAGATAATTTTTTATGTCAAATTATGTAGAAACTTTTATGTATTTGAATAGTTTGGTTGTCCAGTAAAAATCAGCTGCTGAAAAGAAAAGAAAAAAAAGGGTTCTTGAATTGCATGCAGTGCGGCTTAACTCAGGGTAACCTTCATCCTCAAGGGTTTTTCATATTTTATTCAATCAGAAATTCAGACCATTGTTTTGATTTGTTTTGATGTGTACATTGTAGTGCCTTCTGTATGAAGCAGAACATGCAACAGGCAATAGACACCTCTATTACGACTTATTCAGATGGATTTAGAGCTCGGTAAGTGGATGGATCCGTTTTTGTTTCCTTGACAAGTATATTCAGCTTCTTTGGCCGTATTTGTTTCAGAACCATATCTGAATACTTCCTCGAGTATGTAAGTGTTCTCCTTCTCATATTTTTCTAAATTACTACATTGGATCATTTTTCAAAGGTTTTTACTTGGTGATAATCCTATTTACCGAATGAAGTTGGAAGCAACATCACTTTCTTGATTTGTTACCTCGGTTTGTGTCATAACACTGATACGAGCTTTAATTTCTAGAGTGTGCTTTCTCTTGAGACTTTTTGGTAGTGTAAAATTATTATTGGCCAGATTCGTTATCAAATGTGAGGCTTAAAGTCAGGATAGGTTTTTATTACGGGCGTGGGTCGAAGTGCACTTGATAAACTTCTGCTCTCTGATGTTTATGCGGGCTCCCTGCTAAGTGCCATAGGAATGTTTCTATCATCTTATTCTTCTTGATCTTAACTGTTTCACAATGCACAACATCAAATCATCTATAGGATATGCGGTGTCTTCTCATTCAGAGCTTATGGTGGAACATTAAATAATTAACCTTGAGTATTCATTGAATTCTTTTTATTTTTTTTTATTTTTTTTTTCCCTTTTGTCTAAATTGATTGATCAGTAATTGTGGGGTAAATTTGATTGTTAAATTCTGGAAGGTAGATGGTTGCAGTTCAATCAGTAGCTTTGATTGGATTGTTAATATGTACTGGATTGAATAGTTAAATTAGATGGCTAATTATTGTAGGCTCTCAATTTCAAGAGTTGATGCTTCGTTATATTATTAGTTCGTGCTTCATTCAGCCGGTTCTGTGTGGATAGCAATCAGACTTACTGAAATTCTTCATCATGCTGAGTTTGTATATATTAACTTGATTTCTACATCAAGTTCATGAGGTTTTTATTAGATTTTCACACATTAGAACTTTACCATGATATTTAGTTAGATATGCCAAACCTGTGATGTTATGTGCAACCATTTACCAATGTAAATCACTGACATGTCTGTTATGTACCTTTTCAGTTATAGTTGAGCAGAGTTCTTGTTGTTTCAGTTTTTCTTTCTTAGAAATTCTGTGTCTCTTTTGATTCTAAGAGAGGTTACTTATTATATGGTTCTTTTGATGGCATACTTGCAGTGTCTTGCTAATGACTCAACATGGGTAAATTGAAGGTTCACATCAACATCGTTGTCATTGGACATGTTGACTCTGGGAATTCGACCACCGCTGGTCACAGCTTGGAGGTATTGACAAGCGTGTGATCCAGAGGTCCGAGAAAGAGGCTGCTGAGATAGGTCATTCAAGTACGCATGGGTTCTTGACAAACTTAAGGCTGAACAGGAGCATGGTATTACCTTTTATACTGCCTTGTGGAAGTTTGAGACCACCAAGTATTGCTGCACAGTTTTTGATGCTCCTGGACATCGTGACTTTGTTAAGAACATGATTACTGGTACCTCTCAGGCCGATTATGCCGTCCTTATTATTGAACCCACCCTTGGAGGTTTTGAGGCTAGTATCTCCAAGGATGGCCAGACTCATGTGCGCGCGCTTCTTGCTTTGACACTTGGTGTCAACCAGATGATCTGCTGCTGTAACATGGTATAACTAGTTTCAAATGCTATGTTGTTCATATAATCTAGTTTCAAATATCTTTATCTGTGTATAATACCAACTAATAGTATTTTCATTTTTTTAATAACTTTAGATAGATACCCCCCCCCCCCCCCCCCCCCCCCCCCCAAGTACTCGAAGGCTAGATACTGTGAAGGAGGTCTCATCTTACTTGAAGAAGGTTCGGTACTACCCAGACAAAATTGCGTTAGTTCTCATCTCTGGATTTGAGGGAGACAACATGATTGAGAGGTCCACCAACCTCAACTGGTACAAGGGACTTGACAATATCTCTTAGCCAAAGAGGCCCTCAACAAGCCCCTCCGTCTCCCACTTAATGTTTACAAGATTGGAGGTATTGGAACTGTGCCAGACTGCCAGTGGGACGTGTTGAAAACTGGTTTCATCAAGCCTGGTATGGTTGTCACTTTTGGACCCACTGGGTTGACTACTGAAGTTAAGTCTGTGGAGATGCACCACGAGGCTCTCCAAGAAGCTCTTCCAGGTGGTTCATCGTTAAGAATGTTGCTGTGAAGGATCTCAAGCATGGTTTCGTCGCTTCCAACTCCAAGGATGACCCTGCCAGGGAAGCAGCCAACTTCACCTCCCAGGTCATCATCATGAACCACCTCGATCAGGTTGGTAGTGGTTACGCCTCAGTTCTTGACTGTCACACTTCTCACACAAAAAGCACACACTTTTCTACTTTTCCTTTGATTGTCTCCTATTACCGTATAGTCATGCTAATCTTCCATCATTGACATTCTTAGATAGCCAATGGTGGGCAATGTCCGTTTCAGAGTAGCTGCAATCTCAGGAGCACTTCTTACCTTAGGGAAAAGGGAATGTGATACTCAAGGCCTAATGTGCGCTTTATAAGACATTCTCACATTAACAGGTGAGCGGATGTAAGGTATCAGTTAAACCTTTTTCTTCCTTTCATTACTCCCTTTTCTTTTCATTCTGGACTGATTTTCGTACTCTTGGGTTACATAAAGGATGTGAGGCATCAACGGTGTTGCGTGGAAAGGCACAACCTTTCGTCAACATCCAAATTGGTTTGTCCATCCTCCATGTTATTATGCTTATTGCCTTTCCTACATATGATTCACATTGTATTGTATCCTAATTTATTTGGTTGTTTGGTGTGTTTCAGGTGTTGGTTATGCATGCACGATACCAAAACCACTCTCTCCTCATTTCTCTCATTGCATCTCAACTCGATAATGCTTCTGTAGAAACTCCTCCTTGGAGTAAGATGGTGTCTTCTTCTGACATAAAAAATGATGACCAATATAACATCAGTTCTTCTTGTTTTGAAGTCTGAAACGTAATCTTCCATCATTACAGGTGGGTTTTTCTGTCTTGCAATTTTGGATCTGATTAGTTATGAAGGTTGTCTCAGTATTTCGGAGGTGATTCCGTCAGTGGTGTTTTTCTGCTTTATTTGTAAATTGGTTCTTTACATGTAACTATTTGGGTTGTTGGTTTGGTTTTGAACAGGGGTTTCTTAGTTTTAGGTTGTTGAATCACAGAATCACACGTTCTTTGCTTCTTGTTGGATTATGTCCTAGTATGGTTGTCATATAAAAGTTTATTTGTCTGCATATTGATTTGGATCATTCATTCATTTGATTCAATAATGGACCGAAAACAATTACAGAAATAACTTGGTTTTCTCTCATACTATTATTATATTTCTACCCCGGGTCTTCTTCATTGCTCATAGATACTTGATCCCAGTTCCGCATTTATATAATTTAATTTAAGGTTTCAAAGTTTTCTTATTTCTGAGCATTGATTTTTTCTTTTCTTTTTTTTCTTCTTATTTGTAGGGATCTTGATGTGATTCTTGATGCATATGAGAAAGGGGACAAGTTTTGTCTCTAAACAGGAAGAGGGCTTTCATCTGAAGCCTTGCATTTGGGACATCTTATCCCCCCCTTTTTTTTTGTGATTAAGTACCAATTACAATTGTACCATATGCTGTGGAATTAGCTCATTTCATGATTAAGGAGAAGTAACTAATGGATAGGGTGTCAAGGTTGTTAGTTTCGTTCATGTTGATGGAAATAAACAATTGAACCATATGCTGAACAAGTTAGAACGATCCCATTGTGAAGTGAGAATGTTTGTATGGTTATAAAGGACCAGGTGAGCTTGAGTCCATGAATCAGTTATTAGAAATTCATACTTCAGGGGCTTAATGGTAATTAAAATATTGATGCTGAGAAAAGATAGACTGCAGAGAATTAAAAAATTTAGGGATTTCATTTTGATTGGGTGCACGAATTGTTGGTTGGGCTGACTGTATCGTTCATTCTACACTTGGATAGTCTATGCTGTTAATGTAGTTTTCCAAATTAGGTTTTGTTATGCCAGTGTCTTAATGGCTTTACCATCTTTTGGTACGTCAGGAAATACAGCAAAAATGTAACACTATTTCATAGCTTACTGATTTCTGTATCTCATTTTGTTAAGAGGTATGTTTTTCGAACCCTAGAAGAAATAATGAGAACAATAAAACTGAGATAAAAGAATCAGTTTCATACTTAAAGGGATTAATCTTTATGTATCATATGGTGACATGTGATCGTCTAAAGGTACAAGAGACCTACATGCATATTGTACTTCACCTGTTCTTTTAATTATCTTAGTAGCATCCATTAAATGTATTGCATATATTTGCATTTTTGTATCACATTGTTGGACTGTCACGAAAAATTTAACAGTATAAGTTTTAAGCTGTTTTTTCAATTAGTTGCACCTACAATTATTTCTTATCTTAGATTTGGCATGTATTCTCAGCTTCTTTGTGCCCTGGTGGATGCAAGTAATTTGACTACTGAAACCTTTTAAGAGATGTAAGACATTTGGTTTTCTAAATATGAACTTGCCTCTTATGTTTGCAACAGGAATGTGTCTTGGGGAACGTAAAGCATAAAGTTGGCCGCCCTTGAAATTGAAGCATATGAAGTATGTCTATTAGATCAGATTTTCCCATGGAATACAGACTAACAGGCATGCTGACAGTGATGCCAGAGCAGATTTGAGCTCAGACTGTCAGAGGTGAAACTGAGAATTAGGCAAAAGCTGATTGTCACGAGCAATTAATCCACCACCTTATTGCATCGTTTGTGTGGGTTCATCGGACAGCTGCAACGATGGAGCAATGGATCAATCACTTCTTTGTTGCTAAAGCATGTGTTATAGTTTTTCATAATTTTGGATCTTGATTATAATCTTATTAATGGGAATCTGTAGAATTGTCATCGTACCAGATAAAAGTTGGAAGCTAATACTTCTATTATCCTTTTTAATTTTTAATTTAACAGTGAATTGCAAATATTTTGCAGTCATCTAGCATGTTGCAAGGAGTCCTACCGAAAGAACGATTTTTTTTTTTGGGACCATGGTTTTTTTGCCTCGCGTTTTTAGGGGCCACTCAAAAGAATTTAGGGGCCATCAATTTATACCCAGCCAAAGACTCTAGTTAAGGGGTACCCTATATGATATTGAAGTTACATAAATGCCCTTCTGGTAAAACTGTATAAAAACCAAATCCAAAAAAATTCTACTCATTTCAACTCTTCTTCTTCCAGTTTCATATTATCTTCCGATTGTGGAAGAAAAAAAACTTTCCCTCGTTCAACCGAAACATCGCCGCGAATCGTAAAATCAAAACATCGTCGATTCGTTTATAAAACAATGGATAAGGGAAATGAAACCCACAGACCTAGAACCAAAAATGTTGCTCGGGGTATCGATCCAAAGATTGGGATTTTAGCAAGAAATAAAAAAATTCTTGCTGCAAATGAAGAAGAACGCGAAGAACGCGAAGAAGAAGTACCCGACAATGTAGTCGGTGGTGGCGATTCCGATAGTCAAACACTTCGTCAACTTCAAATGGCCCCAATTAGGTAAGAATCTATCATTTTTGGGGTTTATTTCGCTTTAATTCGACGAATCGAGAAAAAACATTTCTAGGGTTTTCGGTTATTTATCCAGATTCGGGCGATATTCATGCTTATTTACTTCCGAATGTAGTCGTGTTCTTCATTTCTCAAGAACATCGACAGTATTCGGGAGAAATATTTGTTGGTTATCTGCCGAATATTGTTGGCCATATCTTCCTGGATACAAACTGGTAATAATCGGTAGTTTAATGAATTTTTTTGCTCCCGAATATATTTAAGTAGACACACAGTATTCAGAAGTACACTCACTACCGAATATATATATTGAAAAAATCTCAAAATTTCTGATATAGGAAAAATCCCATTTTGGGGCCAGTATTTATTCGGAAGACAATATAATGTTTTATACCTCCGATTGTGTATGATAAAATTTTAGAGTTTCTGAACTCCAGTTGATGAATATTCGGTTGTAAACATGTTTAGTTATATTCCGATTGTTTTTCATTCGGGAAAAATATGTGTCTTCTTACTTCCGAATTTGTTTATTCGGGTTATAGTTGTGTACTTTGTCTTCCGATTGTGTAGGATGAAAAATTTAGAGCTTCTGAACTCCAATTGATGCATATTCGGTTGTAAATATGTTTAGTTAGCTTTCAATTGTTTTGTATTCGGGAACAGTATGTGTCTTCTTACTTCCGAATGTGTATATTCGGGTTATATTTCCATACTTTGTCTTCCGATTGTATAGTTTGTAAATATTGTTCCTTTCTTTGTTGTTTAGACAAAGTCGAGAAAGGAGGAAGAAAGTGAAAGCTAGTGCTAGGAGGGAAAGGAGTGCTAAAGATAATTCAAGTGCTCAACAAAGCTTAGAAGAACAAAGCAGTCAACAAGGAGTGCAACCAAGTTCTGAACACAGTGTAGAACAACAAGGCAGTGAACAAGGGGTGCAACCAAGTGTTGAACAAGCCGCTCAACAAAGTGCAGAACCAACTGCTCCACAAGTTACACCCCACCATGAAATTGAACCAGTTGATCCAGTGCCAAGAGTAGAAGAAGAAGGACAACCAAGTGGTACCCAAAAAGCCAAAAAAGGAAAAGATGGTGTGAAGAAGGATATTGCTAAGAAAGCATCACATCTTGTCCCTCAGCACTTGAAGAAGAAGGGTATTCCAGCAGGCACAATCCTTGGGCTACCAGCGGATGGAGGAAAATTTTTATTTGGATACCGCCGCACCAACAAAAATGCTTGCGTGGCCTTTATCCGGTGAATGTGAAAGGTTCAAGTCAATTGTTGCCAACTCGAGGTTAGCTAATGCCGCCGAGAATTCATTGTTGGAACATGATCGTGTGGCCATATCGGCGTTCGTGGAGAGAATGTATCCTGAGACCGATACTTTCCATATGCCGTTTGGGGAGATGACGATTACCCCGGATGATGTTGTGCAGATTCTTAACCTTCCCGACCAAGGAACAACTGTGAAGTTTAACTACACAAAGCAGTTAAGTTGGGCACAACTTTATGCTCTAACTAAAAATTGCTTAGGTTGGGATGAAGAGACAACAACAACAGAGTTTAGGAGGCATGCAAGTTACAGAACAAGACAAATCAACATTACAGCTTTGATGAATATGTTCCGAGGCACCTTGGAGAAGGAAAAGAATGGAACGTTAACTGATGAGCAAGTGAACCACGCTGACACCGCATATCTCCTTTGTGTATTGGGATGTGTCATATTCCCCAATACTTCTGGCAACCGGATCGACGCCAACCTTATACAACTTTTGGATCCTCTCCATGAAGTCGGCGACTATTCTTGGGGAACGGCATGCCTAGCATTCTTGATGGAAGAGTTGAGAAAGGCTTCGAGGCTAGGAACCTTCCAAGTGGCCGGGAATGTGGCTCTATTGCAGGTTTTTTCTTTAACTCTATAACTCACTCTATAGTTATTCGGTAGACAATACATATGATGCATATTCGTAACTCCAAATGACGCATATTCGGTAGGAAATGATCCATCTCTTTTTTCGAATGTTGGTTATTCGGTGGCTAGGTACTTATTTTTGTTTCCGATTATATATATTCGGAAATATTCTTTTGATATTAGCACCGAATAAACAGGCCAGAAAAACTATAGGTTACTGAACTCCAAATGACGCATATTCGGTAGGAAATGATCCATCTCTTTTTTCGAATGTTGGTTATTCGGTGGATAGTACTCAGTTTTATTTCCGATTATATATAATCGAAAATATTCATTTGATATTAGAACCGAATATACAGGCTAGAAAAACTATAGGTGACTGAACTCCAAATGACGCATATTCGGTAGGAAATGATCCATCTCTTTTTCCGAATGTTGGTTATTCGGTGGCTAGGTACTTATTTTTGTTTCCGACTATATATAATCGGAAATATGCATTTGATATTAGAACCGAATATACAGGCCAGAAAAACTATAGGTTACTGAACTCCAAATGACGCATATTCGGTAGGAAATGATCCATCTCTTTTTTCGAATGTTGGTTATTCGGTGGATATGTACTCAGTTTTATTTCCGATTATATATAATCGGAACTAATGTTTGAAAATTACTACCGAATATACACAATCTATTTACTAAAACTTGGTTTCTTATGTATATAGGCATGGATCTATGACCACTTCCCTATCCTGAAGTTGGCCGGAGAGAACCCGGGGTGGTGCAAAGGTACTCCTAGAGGAACAAAGTATACATTTGAAGACAACCGTTCTAGGACAAAAGAGCAGCAGTTGATTCGCATGAGAGAGATTTTGGACCAATTGAAGGCCTCGGACGTATGCTTTGGTCCATACAAGGAAGATCGAGCCATTGGGTATATAAATGGTCGGTCGGACTTGTCCCTTTATTTTGGACCATTGTGGCACCCCACAGGATATGTGATGTATAACCCCTCTAGGGTGATGCGACAACACGGGTATATACAACATCAACCTGTGGAGAAAATGGGGGATAACTACAAATTGGAGTTGGAGTTGTGCTCTTCTAGTGGTGATAATCTCACGATTGTTAACACAGGCCCACCTACTGTTCTTGATAACTGGGATAAGAGGAATGAATTCATTATCGACACTGGTAGACGAACCACCCGAGGTGATGAAAATTATCCAGACTATATGAGTTGGTATAACAAGGTATCACATCCTTTGGTTATCCGTGAAATCAAATCCAACACTACTGCGGCGGGTTCAAGTTATAATTGTATCATCAAAGACAAACCAGCTGGTTATGATAGACTGGTGCGTGTTCTTATATTTTTGTTCATTTTATATTATTCCTATAAATCTTAGGTAATTACCGTTTGATGTTATGTCATTACGTATAAAAAACAGGTGAATAGGTTCAAGCGTGTTTCCAAAATGTTAACTGCATGCCTGAAGAGCGGAGATCCCATTCCATCTGAGAAGATCAAAGAGGCTAGAGATCTAGTTGATAATATGGATAACGAAGATTATGCTGCCCAGTTTGGGGAGAAAGTCACGAAGAGGCATCAGCCCAAGGTGGCAGTATCAAAGACGGGTAAAAGTACTCGAGCTTCATCGAGCGCTGAAGCTGCTCAAACCCGTGGTCGTGCAGGACTGGGAGGTAGTCACGGTCGTAAAGTAAAGAAGAGCAGATAAATAACAATGATTTGTGTTGTACATTCAGAAGTTTGGGTAACTAAGTTAGACAAGTTCAAATGACAATTATTTGTGTGGTACATTCGAAAATTTTGGTAACTAAGTTAACTTCCGATTATTTCAAGTTCAAAATTTGAAAAGTATCAGTTTTTCCCAAATTCTGATTTTTGGGCCATCGTACATTCGGGACTTTACAAAAAAAATTATCCTCCGAATATTACAAGTTCAAAACAAACCATGCCATGACTCTAGGTGGTTCCAAGGGCCAATATAGAAGGTTAGACAGCCCATATTCGGAAGTTTTGGTAGCTAAGTTAACTTCCGATTATTTCAAGTTCAAAATTTGAAAAGTATCAGTTTTTCCCAAATTCTGATTTTTGGGCCATCGTACATTCGGGACTTTACAAAAAAATTATCCTCAGAATATTACAAGTTCAAAACAAACCATGCCATGGCTCTAGGTGGTTCCAAGGGCCAATATAGAAGGTTAGACAACCCATATTTGGAAGTTTTGGTAACTAAGTTAACTTCCGATTATTTCAAGTTCAAAATATGAAAAGTATCAGTTTTTCCCAAATTCTGATTTTTGGGCCATCGTACATTCAGGACTTTACAAAAAAAATTATCCTCCGAATATTACAAGTTCAAAACCAACCATGCCATGGCTCTAGGTGGTTCCAAGGGACAATATAGAAGGTTAGACAACCCATATTCCGAAGTTTTGGTAACTAAGTTAACTTCCAATTATTTCAAGTTCAAAATTTGAAAAGTATCAGTTTTTCCCAAATTCTGATTTTTGGGCCATCGCACATTCGGGACTTTACAAAAAAACTTATCCTCCGAATATTACAAGTTCAAAACAAACCACGCCATGATTCTAGGTGGTTCCAAGGGCCAATATAGAAGGTTAGATAGCCCATATTCGGAAGTTTTGGTAACTGAGTTGACTTCCGATTATTTCAAGTTCAAAATTTGAAAAGTATCAGTTTTTCCCAAATTCTGATTTTTGGGCCATCGTACATTCGGGACTTTACAAAAAAAATTATCCTCCGAATAATATAGTCGTTTTAGAAATACCAACCTAATCGGTAGATAAAAATTTAAGTTCGCTACCGAATGTCTTTCGGAGGGAATACGTGTATCGTTAGCAACCGATTGTAGTGCATCATTGATACGAAACCTCAACGGCCATATTTTCAGAAACCTCAACGGCCATATTTTCAAAAATTAGAGCGTTGGAACTCTAATCTATATAAGGAGGGTAACCCCTCTCAGTTATTATTGAGTAAAAAATCAGAATGAAAAACCTTTTCAATGGCAAGTCCATCATCAATCGACAACATACTTCGAAGATGCAAGCGAACAACTACATCAATTGCAGCAATGGAAGAAGAAATACAAAAAAGGAACAAACAACCCAAAAAATTAAACCATCGTTAGTGGCAACGAAGGAGGAGGAAGAGGAAATCAAGGCTAAGAAGCGAGGTGAAGAACAATTCCATCATAGAGAAAGATTAAAACAAGTTGAGGAAGAGACCGAATGGATAAAAAATTATTACATTGTGAAAGATCTACCCAAAGAACAGCAGGACGATCGTATATTTTGGATTAACGTTTCATTGGGTCCTTTTGTTGGTAAGTACAAGAAGCCACCACAATTATGAACCATCCCATGTTTCTTCAAGGGTGCACCATGTTATAAAATTGTGCACCGAGTACAACCGTATTCTTGCTAGGCACAGAGACGACAGGTTTGCGGCACAAGATGCTTATTCCAAGTGGAGAGGAGAGTCGTTTCTACATTTCGAAGCCGCGTTGATTGTTGCATCTCGGACTGGGAAAAAAGAATAACATGTGATGTTTGAGTGCTGTAAATTCAAATTTTTAATATTAATCGGCGGTTTGATAAAATATGGAATTCCCGAATATGATTAATCGGATTGAAGTGTTATAATACTGTTGTTCCGATTACATAGTTTCAAAAAAAATTATAGCCGTGCCTCGAAATACCCACCAAATCGGTAGATAGATATTTAAGAGTTCTACCGATTATAATATTCAGAATCAAAACGTGTATCATTACCAACCGATTATAATATAATCAAAACGTGTATCAAAGAGCCCGATTCCTACATTCGGAGACAACAGTATTTTGCGACCGATTAAATCATATATCTTCACAAAAAAGTTCCAAAAAACTTGTACAAATTACATGTTCGAAAAAAAAAACGATCAAACATCGTCATCATCCGAGGGGATCAATTCGAGTAACTCAGCGGGAAAGTTGTTGTCCATAACGCGATCCCAATCAACCATGTTGGACTCATATTGTTTCACCCAATCCTTGCAATGGTTCATCGGAAGTAATCGTGCCACTTACTCAACGGAGGTAACGGACAATCTTTCTTTACTCTTAAACCGATAAAATGCATTTCATTCACAAATGCCATTACGATTCTTCTATCTTTAACCGACTCGTCGCAAGCCGTTCTTGTGGGTGCAAACGTCATGCTAAGTCCATACATAGGAGGAACAAAGAAATGTACCACGCAATTCAAAACGTCCGCTAGGAGATATCCAAATTTAGGCATTGTCATCCAATACTTGGATCCGATTGTCTTCAATCCCTTTCGGCACTTCACACGCGCAACTAAGTCTTTGAACTCTTGTTCTTTGTCGTATCTATCTCCTCGCCTCATCATCTCCATATAAAAACCCTTGTCCTTCACTAGTTGTACCGCCATCTTATTTCTTAAATATTGGCATTGGGTGACATCTTCGATATCCGCCTCTCTAAAGTAACCCATTTGTTCCGTAGCAACGTGAAACCCACAATTTCCATCCCCATCAACCTCGTCGTCGACAAAACAAATGGAATGATAAGTGGAGGGAGTTGTTCCAAATACTCTTTGTATATTGTATATGTGGATCGATTTGGTCTTCCATTAAGATCTCTAGGGAACGAAGAGTACCTTTGTCCTCTTTTATAGTAAGAATTTCCATTGGTTGGGTTTGTTGCGAGGCGTTCATTTGCTCAACAACTTCTTCGACAACATTGGGTTGACTTACTTGAGAAGGCTCTGTAGAGATCTTTGGCCTTACTTGTCGGGTGGTTGGTCCACTTTGATCATTTCTTGGACGACCTCTTTTCTTAGGTTCCGGCTCATCTTCAAATTCGCTTCCGAACGCTCGTGCCTAGACAATATTCTTTTATTAGACAAATACTCCTTCAACTCTTTTCTTTGGATGGTCCTCGACACTTCGGTGTTCGGCCTACCGGTGTTTTTTGCTTAATAGGTTCATCAACCTCCCTTAAAAGGGTGAAGGGCTTCCTCCAAATTATGCATCAATATTTGCTTTTTGGTGCCGTTTGATGTAGCGTAACGCTCGGCTATTCGTGCACACAATTCCGACTCCAAGAAAGACGGACCATCAACTACCGGGGTGTTCGGAGTGAAATTTAATTGCTTCCAAAATGGATGAATATCATTGATGTCAATCACTTCAACATACCTACCCAACTTATGACGACACGGGAGTCCAATACCTATCATATCCTTGCAAACACAAACCGTATTCTCGTCATCATAAGTTTTATATAACTTCAATTGTTTCATCATGCGATTTATTGCCCATCTTGAAACTTTATGAACAACTCCCCTTAGAAGCAATTTTTCCTTAATATGTTCCATCGGGAATTGGTGTACACTAAATTGCATACATTTCCTAATCTTTACGAGATCACGATTGGTGAATTCATGGATTGCTTCTTGGATCGACACAACTCCATTTTGACTACCAATTAGTATTTTCTTTAGTCGACCATGAGACCCCTCCGCAATGCTTGTCGCCTCGTTCTTGAAGTTACGATATTCATATGTCCATGCAAACACAAACCTCTCCTTAATCGTTAACCATTGTTTTTTACAATACTCAACCGGTTTTGGGTAGTCCGTGCCGTATTCATCCTCAAATTTCTTCAAGTTACATTCGTAAATTTCCTCGGTCATCGACCAAACGATTTTGTCCCATGCTTTCATGAACATTTTCCAAATAATTCCATCCTCCTTCCACTTTTCTTCAAATAACCTATCCTCTTCCTTACGTTCTTCCACGGTTAATTTACTAATGCGCTCATCCTCTTCCTTTGACCTCTTGGTACCCTTCCTTGGTCTTTTAGCTTGGAAATGATGATGGCAATTGGTTTTGAGATTGCATTGAATGTGCCACGTACATTGCAAGTTTTGGGCTTCCGGAAACACTACCGCTATTTGCATGCATTAAGGCTTGATCGTTATCCGTTACAATACCCTTGGAAAATTATCACCGTTATAAATGGACCTCAACGTCTCCAACATCCAAATGAAACTCACATTGTTCTCATGATCCATTAAACCCCATGCAATCGTAAACGTGTTTTTGTCCGAAGTATGGCAAGCAATGTTCAACAACGGCATGTTATACTTGTTTGTCTTATAAGTAGCATCTATCAACAAAATTTGATGAAAGCATTGAGCCAATTGGATCATTTCGGGATGTGCCAAGAAAATACGAACCACTATACCATCCTTTTCTTCCCTTCTCAAGGTGTAGCCGTGTAACTCCGCTAACCACTCCGATTGTTGCATGACCGTTCTACCATCCATTCAGTCCTTTTGATCGTAGCTAGGGCCGACTTAATTGTAGACAAAGAAGACAAGTTGTCGGGGTCGTCCGCCTTTATTTTACTTAAGATCGCACTCGCTTTTTGGATCCGCATAGACCTCACCGTCTGCATTTGATGTGGTTTTAACTTGGCAACCATTACATGTCCAATTAAATCCAACGGATCATCATGGTTGTGACAACCGTTATCAACTTTATACATTTTATACTCTTTACCTTTAATACCATCGGGCTTATAGAAGACAATCTTAAATGGGCATCCTATCTTCTTGGTATTGCTTCGGTATTTCCTATTCGTCTTCCGTACGTACTTACTATTCTTTCCCTCGTGACTCTTTCGCGTCCCACCTCGCTCACAAATCATTTCAAATCGAGTGTCACTAACATGATTATTTTGAACTACCACGCACATGTTATCTTTTGCCTTGTTCATAAGCCATTCCTTTGCCTCCTTCTTACTTCCAAATGTCTAAACGTGCATAAAAAAAAAAATCTAATAAGCATAACCATTTAACATATAAATTTTGAAAAAAAAAGAAAAGTAGTAATGAGTATACCAAATCGTTTGCATAGTATAGGGAAGTGTCGGGCCTCAAATAGAAATCATCAACAAACTCTTCAACGGCCTGCATATGAAAGCAACAAATTATTATACAATAATCGGAGGTTATTAAATAAGTAAACTGCCGAATATACTATATTCGGAATCCTATCGGTTACCCAAAACACCGATTTATGCAAATGAATGTACACAGTTTACTGAGTGCAAAAAATGATATAATCGGAATCTAAAATATATAGTAAAACAGCCGAATATAAATAACCGGGAGATAACTTTAATCGATAAACATCCGATTTTAAGTTTTCGGAAATTTTATTTTGAGGCCACTGTTATATTCGGCAGTCAAATAATGTTAAACTATTGTAAAGGATAAGAATACTGAGTTTTGAAATTTTTTGAGGAATTCGTTTTTGGGGCCATTCGGAGGTAAATAACTCTACATAACTACCGAATGTAGATTTTTTGGAAAACCAGTTTGGGGTTTTTTCTCATATTCGGCAGTAAACTACTATCTTGGAACTACCGAATATACATATTTGGTACTCAGTGTGTTATATTCGTAAGTTTATTCGAGAAATTATCTACCGAATCTGGGTAGTTCATGGCATTCAATGCATGCAATAATCGGTTTTTCTTGTTTACAAAAGCACACAAACGCATGCAAATCGAGTATTTGAGTTTCTTAACACAATACCTGTGTTTTACATGCATCGTTAGCTTCAATATCAGGCGATTATCCATTTTCTTCCATGAAAGGGTCGTCTAGGTTTTCCTCTCCACAAAAGTTTGGATCATTCAACATATACCCCAAATAGTCTTCTCTAAACGGTCGTGAACCCTCAACATTCTGTTCTTCGCCATGATTCTCACCTTCTTCTTCATATCCATCCATTTTTGTAGTGATAAAATGGGTTTTCCCTTTTTTCCTTCACATTCTTCTCTATAACTCTAACAACTCAAAAATGAAAAAGAAATGGAAAAAATGAAACAGAAATCATTCTAATACTGCACCGACTACAATCGGAAGTCTGGGTAATATTTTGGCTTCCGATTACAATCGGAGGATAACAATGTTATCATATCCTCCGAATATATAAGGGTAATTTCGCCATTACGAATTACGCGAGATAAGGGCTGGCTACATTTTCCTTTTGGGTGACCTTTTTTGTTTTATTGTTGGCCCCTAAATCCTTTTGAGTGGCCCCTAAAAACGCGAGGTTTTTTTGGGGGACCATGTTTTTTTTTGGGTAAAGGCATTAGAAGTAGTTATAGGTCACCCCATATCTAGTTATTTATTTAATACCTAATCTACCCTCTTAATTAATTTTAGATTATGATTAGTGAATGATTTAGTTAAAACCAATTAGTGAGATTAAATTAAAAGATGTGTTTATTATTAGTTGAGTAGAATTATTGAGAGAGTAGAGTTAGAGAAGATGAAGGAGAAAAACATGGAAAATAATTTTTTTTTTCCAATTCACTAAGTTTGAGTATTCAAATGATGAAAACTCATCTGATTCTTCATCTCCATCCTCTCCTAGAATATTTGTTAATCTTCAAAATAATCCGGATTTGAACTGGATTTTGAACAGTTTGGTTACTTTATATGAAGAACAAGTAACCGAACTCATATGAAGCTGTAGTTCGGTTTCCCCATGAGATGAACAAGTAACCGAACTTATCTGAAAGTGTAGTTCGGTTACTTGTTCCAAACACACAGGTTACCGAACTCTCAAATAATAGAATTTCTAGGAGTTACAACGTTATGTTCGGTTGGTTCTCAACTAACCGAACTTTGGTGCACAAATTTCGGTTGGTTCGCAAACTGCATGCACTTTTGATCTAACCGAAATTTACGTAATATAAGAGTATATAAGTTTACAAAGTTCGGTTTTTTCGCAAACTTGAACCTAACAGCTAACCAACCGAACTCTGAGTTCGGTTTCTGCGATAAAATTGTGAAGTTACCGAACTTAACAAACAAAAAAAATGTGAAGTTCCAGCGTCTATTGGCTAAGTTCGGTTACTTTGTAGTTTTAAAAGTTTTTGCGAACAAATCGAACTTTATTGGCTAAGTTCGGTTGTTCTGGAACTCAACATAGTGGTCACAACAACACAGTTCGGTTAGACTGGATTTGTTTTTTCAGTTCTAAGGGTGGAGTTCGGTTTTTAAATTTTTTTGCGAACCGAACAGAGAGTTCAGTGACTTAGTTTTAAATCCAATAGAACCGAACTGTTCTTCGTGTTCTTCATTTTCAAGAAGTTCGGTTAGTAAACTAGGTTTTTTTTGGAAAATCGGCCTAACCGAACATGGCTCTGTAACTCCTATTAAAACCCTATTTTGATGATTTCTATTCGATTGAAGCAATCAAAATCAAATTAAAGTGAAGGGTTTGTTGGAAAATACCTCCGGAGTGGTCCCATGGCAGAATCAGGTTGCGACTGGCGTCTTTTATACTCGATAAAATTATTATGTAACCCAACTTAATTGTGATTGCATTGATGTTGTTACATTTCTTAAATAGGCGGTGGCGGTGGTGGTGGGAGGAGGTGGTGGTGGTAATCGGTGGTTGGTGGTGGTGATAATCGGAGGTGGTGGTGGTGGTAATCGGCGGTGGTGGTGGGAGGAGGTGGTGGTTATATATATATATAGGTGGTTAATAGGTTGGTTTTAAATTAAATTAGGTTAAGAGTAGGTTAGTCATTTCAACGTTTTAGGACACCCCTTATCACTATAGGGAAAGTGGCCTAATAAAACCATGGTCCCCTCAAAAAACCATGGTCCCTAAAAAATCATTCTCCGGAAAGGTTAAAAATATTTTGTAACCACTCTCAAAGCCCAACAGACTCTCACTTAGGCCAGCCTAAGAAAATATGTGGCCCTGCCAAATAAAGTTGTCAGATTCAGGAGACTGCATGCTTCATAGGTTATCTTCATCATTTTGGATAACCTATGAAGAGTGTTTATAGTCTTCATCATTTTGGATCTTTATTATAAATCTTATTAATGAGAATCTGTAGAATTGCCATTGTACCAGATAAAAGTTAGAAGCTAATACATAATTTTCAATGTTCAATTGAATTGCGAATATTTTGTAGTCTTCTAGCATGTTGCAACGAATCATCCAGAAAATATTTTATTAACGCATAGTTCTTAAACTCTCTCAAAGCCCAACAGTCATACTTCACCTAGGCCAGCCTAAGAACATACTTCTCCTTGCCAAATGAAGTTATCTGGATTCAGGAGACTGCATGCTTATTAGCTTATCTTCCCACATTGTAGCAAAAGAACACAGCAAATCCTAGTTTCTTGGATCAAAACTTGATTATCACCAGTAATTATCCTTATTCGAATCAAATAATAAGTCTTCACTCTTATCACTATTCTTTCCGCCAAAGACCCCTGACAAAATCCGTTAATATGATTAACTAAAACCTTTTCTTCTAAATCTCAACTAAAAGTAAGATTTAATTCTATATAATTTTACTAATTTCATTTACTAAATTTAGGTAAGAATTTTTAGATATAATCAACTTGTAATAAATTCTTTCTTCTTCTTCTTTGCAGATTAATATATTTCTGTTTTGTTTTATGCATTTACAAGGAATGATCCTACTTACTCTGTCGGTATCAGTGCCAGGATTGAAACTACCTACATGTGGACATGGGATTGCAGCAAAAGACTGTACTAAATAAATGGTTGACAAGGTTGTTTGATTTCACAACAATGTGAAGTTTCAATTCATTGATCAGCGTATTTTATATACACGGTTATAATTGCGTTTACAAAAATAAGGAAAGGAAAATAACTAAAGATCCGGAAGACTTAAAACAAGAATAACAACAAAATAGGGAAACAAAGTGTGTACAACAGAATGTCGTCATAGGAACGACAACAGAATGTCGATATACGTCGTCATAGTAGTCTGATTATTCTAATACCCCCGCTCAAGTTGGAGCGGTAGAGCCCGAATGAACGCCCAACTTAGTAACCAATCGGCCAAACTGTGGAGCACCTAAAGGCTTTGTAAAAATATCTGCAAGTTGATCGGAGGACGGAAGATACTTCGGCAAAATCAATCCACTAATCAACTTCTCACGGACGAAATAAAAATCATTTTCAATATGTTTAGTACGTTCGTGAAATACAGGATTCTGAGCAATATGAATTGCTGCTTGACTATCACATGAGATGGTGATAGTAAGAGGACATGAAATGCGCATGTCATTAAAAAAATATCGCAACCATTGTAGCTCAGCTGTTAAGTTGGCCAATGCACGATATTCAGCTTCAGCCGAAGAGCGAGAAACCGTTGGCTGCTTCTTTGATTTCCAGGAAATAGGACTGGAACCTATTGTAACTAAATATCCTATGGTAGAACGCCTAGTTATAGGACATCCTGCCCAGTCTGAATCAGAGTATCCATGTAAAGAAAGATTACTGGACGAACAAATAAAAATACCATGTCCAATGGTACCTTTAAGATATCGTAAGACACGATGGGCAGCATCAAGATGAGCGGTATGCGGATGCTGCATGAATTGACTCAAATAATTTACGGCATACGTAATATCTGGACGAGTGACAGTAAGATACAAAAGTCTTCCAATAAGACGACGATAAGAGCTGGAATCAGGTAAAGCCTTACCATCAGTAGGTAATAACTTAAGATGTGTATCCATCGGAAATGATGAAACACGAGCTCCTGTAAGTCCAGAATCCTTAAGAATGTCAAGAATATACTTTCGTTGACATAGAAAAATACCTTTAGAGGATCGTGAAACTTCAATGCCTAAGAAATATTGAAGACGACCAAGATATTTAATTGAAAAATGAGAGGAAAGACGTGATTTAAGTGAAATAATGAAATCATTATCTGTGCCAGTAATGATGATATCATCTACATAGACAAGGACAAAAATAGATGTTGTGCCTTGATGATATGTGAAAAGAGAATTATCACATAGAGATTTTTGAAATACTTCCTGTAATAAAACGGAGGAAAGTTTGGCGAACCATTAACGAGAGGCTTGTTTAAGACCATAAATGGATTTCTTAAGTTTAAAAACTTTGGACTCACCTTTTCTAGCTAGTCCGGGAGGAATTTTCATGTATATTTCTTCATCTAGATCTTCCTGAAGAAACGCATTATTGACATCGAGTTGATGAAGAGACCAATTTTTAATTGCCGCAATAGACAGTAGGACGCGAACATTCACCAGTTTGGCAACAGGTGCAAAGGTGTCATAGTAGTCGATTCCTTCTTGCTGAGTGTATCCCTTAGCCACGAGACGAGCCTTGTATCGTTCCACGGTACCATCAGATTTAAATTTGATTTTAAACACCCATTTGCATCCAATGTATGTTTTCCCTGGTGGAAAATCAACAATAATCCAAGTGTCATTTGCTTCGAGAGCCAGTATCTCTTTTGCCGTTGCTGCACGCCATTTAGGGCATTGAGTGGCTTGAGAAAAGGATTTGGGTTCTGCGGACAAAATAACCTTAGTAAGGAAAGCTTCATGAGAAGATGAAAACTTGTCGAATGACAAATAATTAGTCATAGGATGAACTGAAGTTGAAGTACATTAAGTAGAAAAGCAGTGATAGTCTTTTAAATAGGCTGGTGGATTCCTAGCACGAGAAAATCGAGAATCTGTAGGAGCTGCAGGTATTTGCTACAGATTTGAGGAGTCCACAGAAGGGACTGCAGGGGACAATGAAGGAGCATGTGTAGGTCCTGGATCATCTGCAGGGATAGAGGTAGAAGGAACTGCAGTTACAGGCGGAAAATCTGTGCGTGTAACAACAAATGCGTCTGGCGAAGAGAGAACTGGCGTGTTCGGAGAACTAGAACCGGGAGATTTGCTGCTCGGCAAGGATTGTGAGCGAACAGGAAGAGAAGGAGGTTCACTGGGAAAAGGATCAGTGGCTGCAGAATCCAAGTTACTCGGAAGAGAATCAGTAACATTGGAGTTTCCTGTATGGCTGTCAGGAACGTGCATGGAAGGATCATGCAGTGAAGACTGTGACAAATGTACATGAGTAGAAGATTGTGAATTAAAAATAGAATCGTAATGAATATATTCTGAAGATAGCAAAGGTGGGGATGCCTGGAAGTGAGTATTGATATCATGAAATGGGAAACAATCCTCATGAAAAACGACATCCCGAGAAACATATATATGTTTTGATTCGAGATCAAAAATTTTGTACCCTTTCTGACCATGGGGGTAACCAATGAAAATGCCTGGTTCAGTACGCTGATCAAACTTATGAGAGATTCTCGTGTTTCTTCCAAAACACAAACAACCAAAGACACGCAAAGACATATAGTCCGGAGATTTATGTAACAACAGTTCATGCGGAGTTTTGTGAGCCAGAACTGGTGTGGGCATTAAGTTTATTAAGTACGCAGCGGTGAGAATACACTCGCCCCAAAAACGAAGAGGCAAGTTGGATTGAAACAATAATGAACGTGCAACATTGAGAAGATGTCGATGTTTTCTTTCGACAACATCATTAAATTGTGGTGTATAAACACAACTGGTTTGGTGTAAAACACCGTTTTGATGGAACCACTTTTGTAATTCAGTGGATTTGAACTCAGACCCATTATCAGAACGAAAAGTCTGTAATTGAGGAATGAGAAATTTATTGATATCAGAGGAGATGCTGGTAATAGAATGACCAAACTGAGTGATCACAAAAGCAAAATTTTTTTTTTGAGAAACTTTAAAGTTTCGGATTTAGTTTTCATGAGATAAACCCAAGTACACCTAGTATAATCATCCACAATGGTAAGGAAATATTTCGCACCAGTGAATGATTCAGTTGCAAAGGGACCCCATATATCAGCATGAATTAATTGAAAAGGTCGTGAATACAAAGAATGACTTTTATTAAACTTCAATCGTGTTTGTTTTTCCATAGGGCATACATCACATGAATGATTAAACCGAGAGATAATATAAGCAAATTTGGAAGCTAAAAAACAAAAACAATCCATACTAGGATGGCCGAGACGGCGATGCCATATATCAACAGGCTTATTTGCAAAAAGTGATAAAGCAAATGGAAGAAACATGAAATATAAAGACCAGCGATGCGTTTACTCCATCCAATCTCCGTGTTCATGGACAGGTCCTGAAAGATACAATAATCTTTTGAGAATTTGAGACAACAATTCGTTGAACTAGTCAATTGACTAACCGAGATTAAATTGAATTTGAAACTAGGAATATAAAAAACTTCCAATAGTTTGAGAGTCGGAGACAAATCAATATTGCCAATATGTGTCACGGAGGTAAGAGATCCATCCGGCAGTTGCACACTAATTGGTTTGGTAACCAAAGTATAAGTAGTAAAGAAAGAAAGAGATGAACATATGTGATGAGTAGCACCACTATCTACTATCCAAACATGATTCGAACAAGATAAAATAGTACCTGCAAAGTTTGCAGAGGGGCTAATATCGATACCTTCATTGGATGGATTCAATAACGAGAGAAGCCGGGCATACTGTGCTGCGGAGATAGTCGGTGCAGCAACGGCCGACATAGGCACAGACGCTGGTATGGTGGTAGCAGCGAGAGGATGAGAATCAGAGTCTCTGGGCTTTGGTAAGTCATTTGGATATCCATTCAGTTTCCAGCAGGTGACCCTGGTATGACCGTGCTTGTTGCAATGGTCACAAAAGGGGCGTTGTCGTTTGTTATTTCCCGAGCTATGGTTGTTGTTTCCTCCAGGTTGTGCAGTGAACCTTTGGGTTCGATAATCACCACGAGAAGCATATAAAGTTGCTGATTCAATCGTAGGAAAAGAGGAAGAATTGATACCTTGTTGCTCTTCCTCCTGCCTAACATGGTTGTAGATCTTAGCAGGAGATGGCATAGGTTCCATTAAAAGAATCTGGCTTCGCAGAGAGGAAAATCTTTCATGTAAACCCTGCAAAAATTCCATCGATCTATCTTGATTATGATGATCCACATAATTTTTACCTGCTCTGCAGATGCATGGTTCGATCGGCCTGAAGGTATCTAGCTGATCCCAAAGAGTTTTGAGTTGAGTATAATAAATTTCCACATTCAGATTCTCTTGCTTTAATGTTGCAATCTACTGCTTGATTGCATAAAGCTTGGATGCATTGTGATGTGAGAACCGGGACTTTATCTCCAGCCATTGTTCACGCGCGGAAGGAAAGTTCTGTGTGCTGGATCGAATCCCTGGATCGACCGAGTTGGAAATCCAACTTCCAACGAGATCATTGCAACGCGTCCAGTGAGAGATGTCTGTCGGGTTTGTAGGTTTCACAATAGTTCCATCTATGTATCCTGTTTTTCCTTTCGCACTAAGTGCTTTCATCATTCTTCTTCCCCAAGTGCAGTAGTTTTCACTATCACTACAGAAAATAAAAATACCATATCCCAGTGACCCTAAAGACTAAAAAGCTTCATGAGCTAAGCTTAGATGAGTACACCAAGGGAAAATTCAGAATGGAACATACCGATTCAATAAGGTTAGTTTGTTTTTTCTGTTTTTTTATTTCTCTTGCATCTATAAGTAAAATGCTTAAGTTCACTGACCTTCTAACATTCATGTGCAGGATATTTGATAAGGCTGCTATAAAGACTAACAACAAGGAACATAAACTTTGCACGGTGATACAGGTGGAAGAAATCAAACAACTAATGAAAATACTATCGGTTCTGATCACAACTTTCATACCGAGTGTCATGTACGCGCTTTACCAAAAAAAAAAAAGAGTGTCATGTACGGGCAGATAAACACCCTGTTGTAGCAAAAATGTTCCTACAACACTCCTCGAGATTTGTACATAAATGATATAATCTTGAACGTTGGATGGCGTAAGATTAAAACCTGATGGATGACTTGTAGACTGTTGAGATGATCCACAACTTTTCCTCGTGATACGTTCTTGATGATGGAAAATTTTCTACTCAGCTCTTCAATGCTTTTGGCTTTCTAATACTCTTGATGAAATGAAGAAAAGGAGGGGGTACCTGCAAAGACACTCCGATGCCTCAATGAGTAAGAGTTCTAAGCAGGTTTTTATGGAGAGAGAAGGATTAGAAATGTGTACCTTTACTGTTGAAATCCCTCCTCTATTTATAGGTAATAGAGGGTATGCATCCAGTCAATTACCTGTCTGCATTCATTTTGATGACGTATCTGGACCAAATGCCTTCCAGTTTCATCATCAGAATTATGTATCTAGACATTTAGAAATGTATATGGCCCAATAATTAACCTTTATCCATTCCCTCCTTTCAGGGTGACCAGGTCAATAATGTACTTGGACCAAATATATATATAGATTAATTCTAACTTTTTGGATTGAACAGATTCATCTCCCTTTCAAGATACAATGAATATAGTCACCTTTTATGGGCTTAGGCTTCAACCCATGACCCAATATTTAGATTAATCCTAACAAACTTGGTTCTTAACCTTTTATGGGCTTAGGATTCAACCCATGACCCAATATTTTTGTTTAAGGCTAATGGACCGAAGATCCTAACAAACTTGGTTATATATAGATTAATCCTAACAAACTTGGACCCAATATTTTTGTTTAAGGCTAATGGACCCAATATTTTTGTTTAAGGCTAATGGACCCAATATATATAGATTAATCCTAACAAACTTGGTTCTTAACCTTTTATGGGCTTAGGCTTCAACCCATGACCCAATATTTTTATTTAAGGCTAATGGACCGAAGATCCTGTTAATCCCATTTTATATTTATATGGTCCAAACATCGCCCCTCTTAATTCCCAACTTGTTGGTGGATTAAGATAAGTGTCCTGGACCAGTTGCTCCATAGTCGTACTCTGAGGCCCCTAAGCTACGTATTGAAACGGTATGTTAGTCTGCTTGCGAACAAAGTTGCTCTTGGTGTTGCCGGGCGAGAGTTTTCCATAGTTGAATATGAACGATGCTTCATGATTATATCACGAGTTTCAAGTTATGTGTTTGCTGCTGTAACAGGTCTTCTTGCTTGCATCACAACAAATTATTTTTTTTGCTGTGACATCTATTGCACTGGCTGCTATAAATGTTGGCACATCTCTTGGATAATTGTATCTCGTTTTTGAGACAAGAGTTCGTGGTTGCACTGGCGCAAAACTTGGTGAGATCTTGTGCTTGCGATAAGTTCAAGACTTACTCTTCACTTGTGATTTGAAGCCGTAGATGCCAACACAACGGAATACTTTCTGCTCGCACTGTAGTTGTTGTATAACTTTACAGTACGAAAAAAACTGGCTTTTTTCTTCCGTGGAGTAAAGACCATTGTGCTTAGATCCGTATGATGTTGTATGAATATACTCCGATTGATGTTCCAATAATGATGGTGATGCCAAATCATGATCTACACATTTTAGATGGTTGTAAAATATCACAACTGCTCATGCATTGAGAGCTTGATAAGTGATGTTCTTCTGATGCTTTTTCGAGTGATGCTTCAATATATATATATATATATATATTTATTTATTTTTGCATCCATGTCCAACAAAGCCTCTTCATGCAAATATATATATTTTTTCTCCTCGTTTCAGCTCCAAGAAAGCCTCTCCATGATATAATAATCGATTTGATTTTTTTTTATCTCCTTTCGCTCCCGCGCCAGTAAAGCTTCTTTTTTGAATATATATATATTTCCCATTTTCGCTCCTGCTCCAACGAAGTTTTTGCATTTTTTTTTACTCCATCAAAGTTTTTTTTTTTTTTTTTAGCTCTAGCTCCAGATCGGCCAGCAAAACGTTATTATAAAATATATATTTATTTTCCTTGTACAATGAACTCTCATTGACCTGATAATGGGGTTCCATTGCCCATGGAACAATGTCCTTGCTATTCCTGAGCATGCGCTAACCGGTTTAGGTTTAACTTGCTCGCAAATTTGCGCAAGTATTGACTAAGACCGTGCAAGGAATATTTTTTGAAATATTTCCTCTAATCAAAGCCAAGTTGGTTTGGTTCTCACTGCCCTGAGATGGGGTTCCATTGTCCATGGAACGAGGTCCTTGCTATTTTTGAGTCTGCGCTAAACCGGTTTAGCTTGCTCGCAAATTTGCACAAGTTTTGACTAAGACCGTGCAAGGAAAATATATCCTCTAGTCAAAGTCAATTTGGAATAGGTCCTGGCTATGCGAGAGTCATTACCTGACATCTCTGTCCAGTATGCCCGGAGTTTATGTCCGATCTTAGCTATGCGAGTGTTATTTTTAAACGACTCTGGCTAGTATCGAAGCGCGTGCACCATGCATTTGTTTATGAGTTGTGCACTTGCATGTGAATTATGCATTTGTTGTAGGACTATGAAATACGAATATTGCAAACAAATTAAGTAATCGTTTAGGTTTACATTATGAGGCGTGAATGGATCCAACATCGTAAATATGCATTCCACAGTTAATTGTGAACTATTTTCAAGTTGTCGAGGTTCCAAGTTTTGGGATCCATTTTGCTGCTCTTCACTCAATATAGCTTCCTCTTGCTAGCTTATCTATCAGGCATGGTCTTCCCAGACGCCCCCAGCTGTTCGACTATCGTGAGTAAAACTCGCAATGGCGTGTAACTCCATTTGTTTTAAACTCGTGTAAGCTTTAAGTTGTATCCATCTGATGGACCAAGGGAGAATGTGCAAGCAAGTAACTCTGGAATTGGAGTAGAGACATAATGAAGATGTTTTCTTCTGATTTATTGTGAGATACAACTTGAGATTGCTGATATTTGCGAGGCTAGGCTAAGAGAATGTGTGTGAATTGAATACGCTGATTGTGTTGGAATAGGACTATTACCATAAACAACATCCATGGAAATTTTCTCTTATTTAAAGTTGAAACTTTCCTTTTTTTTTCGTAATACTACTTCTGCTTTTCGAGGTATTCCCCTCGACTCTGGTCGTCAAGGTATCTCTATCACTGACACCTGTTGTTCAGCCAATGGCTAGATACCTATTGTCGTTCAGATTCTACGATGGTGTGATGCCTTTTGTAGAGATCATTTTTCTTGGATACATTACTTGCTTCAGGAGCTTTCCTTTCTGATGATTCAAGTGTCATATCGTGATCACTTCGTACCCGTCGCGCTCGCCAACCCTCATGTGAAGATCGTGCACGCTGGTGTAGAATAATACTTTTATTACTTATTTGTGTCTCTTATCCAGTGAGGACTTCCGAACCCTCACGATTTTTCTTCTTGGAGTCGTCATCCGGATGATGTCTCACTTTGGATGGAATTTCTGCTGTCCCCTTCGTCAGTGACAACTTTGCTCTTTTTTCCTTTTCTACCCTTGCATAGCTATCTACCCTTGCATATAATTCTTTGAGGTTTCTTACCGATTGCACAGTTAAGGAATTGGATATCCCGAATTCGTCATAAGGCAAGGCATTATTGTATGCTTCAATGATGAGCCCAGCATCAACCGCACCGACTTCTCCAACTTCTTGGCGAAACCGTTGGTTGAAAGTTGCCATACTTTCATTTGTTTCTTGATGCAATCCAAATAAGTGACTGCTACCTTTTTTGCTTCCCAGATTGATCTTATATTGCTCGAAAAATGCGTCCGACAACATCCCAAAGTTCGCAATTGAATTTGATTCCAATTGTGAGAACCAAGTCAAAGCTTTACCTGTCAGTGTCACAGGAAAGGTTCTGCACAACAACTCATCGCTATATCCCCACAGACTCATTGAAGCTTGGAAATGTTGCACATGTTCCACTGGATCAGCGCTCTTTCCGTCGAATAACTCCTTGAACTGGGGCTGCACAAAGTTTGCTGGTGAGCGGAACCGCCTTATTTCTTCGACGAAAGGTGAGTCCATCGACCTTTTCATCGCTAAGACCTGTAGCCTTTCTTGCCTGGATTTTTTATGAGACAACACTTGCTCGATCATTTCGCCTAGCTTTCTTTTATTGAGTTCCTCAATTCGTGACGAATCTCCTTCAGTTTCTCGACGGATTATTTCATTTCTGATTAACTCCTTGTTCTTCCTAGATTTTGCTTTCTTCAAGCGTCGGTTTTCGTCATAATACTCCTTTCTTTTTCGCCCGTCGAGGTACTCGTTTCTTCGATCGTTGAGGTACTTCTCCCTTTCACGCCTGTTGTTCTGCCAGTTGCTTGGTCCAGACTGTCGCTCTGCTTCTTTGATGAAGTGATTACTTTCATAGCGGTGATTCGGCCCACGATCCTTAGAAGCTTGCCTTTCGGGTGATCTATATATCCCGTCGCGATCATTCCTCCCATGTCGTGCTCGCCAACCCTCATGTGAAGGTCGTGCATGTCGGTGCGGAGTGACACTTTCTGAATGTTGGGTGCTACCAGTTTGTGGTCTTTTTTCCAGAGACGCTTTCAGTAGTCTGTTTTCTTTTTCTAACTCTTGCAATCTTTCTCGCAGAGTCAAATCTACGGGTGTTTCCACTGCCATATCCGCTTGCACAATACGTCAGGCCAAACAAAGGCCCCTATTGGCGAGGGAGTTCAAACGCGAGTTTAGCATATTTGTTTGGGGTTGGTTACCACCCCTTGGAGATACATTAAGATTGGCAGTATCACTTAAAAGTGGAGTTGAGATACGTACCCATCGATTTCCTCTACTTATCCCCTGGGATAAGTTCTTGCAGAAGGAAACCTTGATGTCGTTGCTGCTGGTGACGTTTCAACTCCTTCCTGAAATGGGTGATCGACTTCGCTATGATTCCCTCGGACTCTGGTGTCGGTAGTGACATTCCCATCAATTCGATTTTCCTGTGATGTTGCCATGAATCTTGATCTGTTTGTTTTTTGAAGAATCCTTCTCTGTCCCACGGTGGGCGCCAAAAGATGTTGTAGCAAAAATGTTCCTACAACACTCCTCGAGATTTGTGCATAAATGATATAATCTTGAACGTTGGATGGCGTAAGATTAATACCTGATGGTTGACTTGTAGACCATTGAGATGATCCACAACTTTTTCTCGTGATACGTTCTTGATGATGGAAAAATTTCTACTCAGCTCTTCAATGTTCTTGGCTTTCTAATACTCTTGATGAAATGAAGAAAAGGAGGGGGTACCTACAAAGACACTCCGATGCCTCAATGAGTAAGAGCTCTAAGCAGGTTTTTATGGAGAGAGAAGGATTAGAAATGTGTACTTTTACTGTTGAAATCCCTCCTCTATTTATAGGTAATAGAGGGTATGCATCCAGTCAATTACCTGTTGCATTCATTTTGATGACGTATCTGGACCAAATTTCGTCCAGGTTCATCATCAGTATTATGTATCTAGACATTTAGAGATGTATTTGACCCAATAATTAACCTTTATCCATTCCCTCCTTTCAGGGTGACCAGGTCAATAATGTACTTGGACCAAATATATATCTAGATTAATTCTAACTTCTTCGATTGAACAGATTCGTCCCATTTCAAGATACAATGAATGTAATCACCTTTAATAAAGGCTAACCGACTTGGTTCTTAACCTTTTATGGGCTTAGGCTTCAACCCATGACCCCAATATTTTTGTTTAAGGCTAATGGGCCGAAGATCCTGTTAATCCCATTTTATATTTATAGAACGATTTTTTAGGGACCATGATTTTTTTTTGGGGGATCATGGTCTTATTAGGCTAACCTCCCTATACTTATAAGGGGTGCCCCAAAGTTAGGTAAATACCCATTTACCCTTTACTTTAATTTTAATTAAAACTAACTTAATAAGTATATTAATCTAATAATATACATCTAATCTAAATGAATTTATTAACCAAAATCAAAATCAAAATCAAAAGAGCAATCGAAAATTTTTAGTTTTGAAAAAAAGTTTATTCTCTTCTTCTTCTCTCTTTCCTTGACGTTCCTCGTTCGATTGAAAAACCCTTTTTAATTCGTTTTTGGATAGAAAAATTGAGTAGTAATCATCAAAATATGGTTTAAATGGATGTTAAAGTGGCATGTTCGGTTAGGAATAGTTTAAAAAAAAACTACTTTTGTAACCGAACATTCTGAAACCACAAAAAACGAAGAACACTTCGGTTATCACGAATTTAATTTTTCATAACCGAACTCGGAGTTCGGTTGGTTCGCTAAAAATTCTAAAACTAGTTAGTAACCGAACTCTACCCATAATACAAAAAAAAAAAAAATGTAACCGAACTGTGTTATTTTTCCTACTATGTTGAGTTATGATATAACCGAACTTTACCTACCTTGTTTGGTTGGTTCGCAAAAATTTCTAGAACTATCTAGTAACCGAACTCTACTCATATTCCAAAAAGATTTTTTTTTTCCAATGTAACCGAACTGTGTTATTTTGCCTACTATGTTGAATTTCAATTTAACCGAACTTGTTCCACTATGTTTGGTTTGTTTGCAAAAATTCTTGACAAGCCAAACTCTTCACTAATTGCATACACGTGGAGTTCGGTTAGATATGTTGTTGGGTTAAAGTTTGCGAACCAACCGAACATTACTCTGTAAGTCCTATAAACAAAGTTCGGTAACATGTGTGTATGGAAAAGGTAACCGAAAAACTAAAAACCTCCATTAAAGAACGAGTTCGGTAACCTGCGTATATGGAAAAGTTAACCGAACTACACTTTCAGATGAGTTCGGTAACCTGTTCTTCACATAAGGTAACCGAACAAGCCCAAATCTACCCTAAAAATTTACAGGTTTTCGAAAATTTGGAGCAATTCAACCAACATTATCTAAGTTTGAAACATACCTGGGTACCCAAATACTCTTCCTCCGGTTGTGGTTGGTAATATCCTTTGTTTTTCATGTTTTCCTTCTTCATCTTCTCCAACTTTACTCTCTCAATAATTCTGCTTCTTTTAAAAAAAAAGCCATCTGATTTTTTAATCTCGTTAATTATCTTTAACTTAATCATTTTAGTAATCACTACACTAACTATTATTAACACTAACTAATCATTACCAAAAAATTAATCAAGAGGGTAATTTAGGTATTAATATAAATATCTAGATAAGAGGTGATCTAGATTTACTTCTAATATCTTTACCCAAAATAAAATCATGATCCCAAAATAACCATGGCCCCAAAACACCGTTCTATTTATATGGTCCAACCACACCCTTTTTGTCAAACAAGGCACGACTCTCGATCAGAGAATGGGTCCCCATTTCAATCTGCCTCCAGCACCTAGTTAGTAAGTTCGCGAATGATTCGCGAATCATTCGCGAATTTTTCCGTATCACGAATTTTAACGTCTTATTCGCGTACGTTTGCAACTCCGAACCCAAGTCGCGTATTATGTGGCATTCCCGGATTATTCGCGAATCGTTCACGAATTTTACGTATCCCGAATGGTACGTCCGCTTAATTCGCCATAAATTCTTTAGCTTTTACTTTTCAAAGACTCCACTTTTTGGGCTTTACTGCCTCCCGAGCATACACGACCGAATATTAGACGTGTTGTAATTTTTATGAAACAAAAATGACTGAAGAGATTTGAAGTTGAAGGTGAGAGAGATCTCAAACTCACTAACCAAGCATCTAAACCACTATACGACGTCCTCTTAGATAACTAATGTTGTATATATTATTAATATCATCATATTAAGTTTATTTTTTCTTTAAATAACTCACACATATGCATAAAAATTGGTCTATGACCTTATAAATACAAATTATTTGTTATATATAAATACCGAATTTTCAGAGCCGAATTCACATTTATAAATCGAATTATACACGTACGTATGCCGTTCCGAATTACTGACGAATCACGTCCCGTTGACCGAATTTTGGACCGAATCTGGATTTTACAAAACCGTATAATACTCGTACGTTTGCCGTTCCGTACGTTTGACGAATCCCGAATTGCTAACTAGGCTCCAGCATGTATAACAGCGATCGTGACAATTGCAATGCTGATTAGCCTTGTGGTATATGATCGTTGCATTGTGCCCTTCATTAAACGATACACCAAGAATCCTAGAGGGTTATCATTGTTGCAGAGAATGGGAACTGGTTATTGTTTCCACATCCTTGTCATGTCGGCTGCTGCTCTAAGTGACCGAAAGCGGTTGAGTGTGGCAAGGGAGCACGGAGTTATATCTAAAGATGAGAGCATCCCTCTGACCATATTTATACTTGTCCCGCAAGCTGTCTTAATGGGTATTGCTGTGCTAGTTTCACAGCTCGAGTTCTTTTATGACCAAGCACCAGAGGGAATGAAAAGCCTCGGAAGTTCGTATTATTCAACCAGTATGGGAATCGGGCATTTCCTTAGCAGCTTCATTTTGTCCACAATGTCACAGCTGACCAAGAAAAGCGAAAACGAAGGGTGGATAGTTAACAACTTAAACTTATCGCGCATTGACAACTAATACTGGTTTCTTGCAGGATTAAACGTGCTCAATCTAATTGCTTTTCTGATCGTTGCCAAGTTTTATGTCTATAGAGCTGACACAATGGAGTTGAAAACCAACGACATGCAACAAGGCACGGAGATGCAGGAGGACACTACTGTTCTTTCGGTAGAAAAATAAGCTTACTTGTTAGGAAAGTAATTAAGAGATTGGTTTTGATTAACTAGGTGTTAATGTAGTATTCTTTATGTGTCCCTAATAACATTTTTGTAGTGCAGTCAGCTAAATCAAAGTTATAGGGATAGTAGTATTCTCATGTTTTCTGTTCTTTCAGTTTCAGTTTTTAACAATTTCGAATTTCGTAACGTTTGTAGTAGTTTCTAGTAGTAGAAAATCCTACTACTACACCCCTTAAACAATCTATATATCAAATTATGAAGACATTACGAAGAACACTAAGAAATAATTTTATTAAGTATAGAAATCAATACAAAGATGATAGACATAATCCTAACTTGGGAAATAAATAACTTTCTCTCTCCTAAAGTTCTATCTCCACTCTCAAAAAGATTTCTCCTTACCACAAGGGTGGTTGGTCCTATATATAGGGATTTTACATAGTGGAGGACAGCTAACAAGGCCCCTATTTTCGGATTTAGCATGTGATGTCCTCGCACCCATGTATCTGGTCTTCTCGCACGTGCTCCTCAACTTCTTACATCTCTCACACTTTAGTCGTGACTTTATCACGTCATTGATTCCGTCATTTAAGATATGCTATGTGCGAACTTCATTCGCTCCTTAGTAACTCAGTTGTCTCGCACGATTATTCACGTGTGCGGTATTTAACCCCTACATTTTGCCTCTTCTCTTATTGATCTTTATTTTGGAAAGAGCAATGAGAGAACTATTTTTGTTATCTTATTCGCACCCTTTATGCGATTTTTCGCATTTCATCAACTTTTCATCTTCTCTCTTAACCGACAAGTTTCCCGATTTTCCGTGTAACCGTTTACACGTCCTCATTTCTGCAGTTTTCACTGGCACGTCATCCCCTTTTACTTGGTACAGCCGGTTGTCTTCTTCCTTATTTAACCCCTTTTCAGAGAGAAAGACTTTCTTTTTAGTTTTCCTCCTTCACAGAACCTTCCCCTTCAAATCCTCAGTTTCTTTCTTTTCTTCCGTTAGCATTTGAACTCAATGGATTCTCCTCAAAGGTTCGTTTTATCTCTTTTATTACGCTTTTTGTTGGATATGTCTTGTTTTTGTTGTCGTTTGTAACTGTGAGCCGCCATTATTGATCTGTTGTTGTTTTCCATCCATTGTTATTTCTGTTATGGTTATTCATAATTCCCATACTGGTATTGTTGCAGCAAAACCGCTTCCACTGGAACTCGTTTCACCGTTCCAAACCCTAACTCCTCTTCAAGACGTGAAAATAACAAATCTCTCAAGAGGAAGCCTTCGCATGACAAGGTAGTAAGAAACACCTTATTCCTTTTAAACAACATTGTTGCCTCTGTTTCTTATCTACATTGTTATTCGCAGGCTGATGCGAAAGAGAAAGAGAAGATGCCCAAAAGGAGTAAGGAACCTCCTGCTCTTGATACTCGCATGGCCGTCCCGAGTTTCAAAAAGAAATCCAGTTCTGCTCAACAAGTGCCCTCTGGTGAGACTGTCTTTGTTGTTCGGGCAAGTATGGCCGCTTCCCATCAGGTGACTACTACCACATCTTCATCGTCTCTCATCTCCCCTCCAGCGAACATCATCGCCGATTCATCATCTCATTCTCCTACTGAAAATCCCTGTAAGGATCTTACTCTTTCAACTTCGCCACCTCTCTTTTCGTTTCCACCAACAACTTCTACCTCTCTGGAACTAGCTTCGGTGACTCATGCCATAAATTCTACTACTGAAGAAGTTGTTGCATCTATGCTAGACTCTTCTATTATTACTGCTTCGGTTATTCCCGTATCTGTGGATCACTCCGTCTCCTCTCTTTTGGATGCTGCTGCTGCTATTTCTTCCATGAGCAATGTTCTGACTACTTCTCCTCTTCGCACAACTTCTCTTTCTCAAGCGAAATTTGCCACTCCTGAGGTTGATGCCTTTGATGTTGCTGGTTCAGGGGATGGGCCTCTTCTTGACATTGTTCAACTCGCACGCTCATCCTCCAATGACCCTTCTTAACTTCGTTTGTGCGAGTCTCTTATCAAACTGTTAGGCAATTCTTCTTTGGATAAATCAGATAAGAGAGAGATTTTCGATCAAATGGACTCATCCATGAATGTTGCCTTGGATTGCTTGGAATCCCGTCGCTGCTTTATTCAAGCCGAAGGTTTTGCAGAGTCTAGCTTTACAATTCGTGAACTTACCCGTCAGAATGCCCAGTTGAGAGCTGATGTTCATGCTGGGGAGGTTACAGCCGAGAAACTTCGCAACAAGAATCAAGAACTGAGAGGTATATCCTACTTCCTTTTACTCATTTTGTGATTCCATTACACCTTGTTCTTTCTATTTATTCGCTGGTACCTTCTCCCTTCTATGCCTCTGTTCGTGCGAACATATAGATTTGTGCCAAAAGCGAGTTATGGAGAGACATGAGTTCCAACATTCTGCTGAGGATGCTAATGCAGAGAATAAAGAGCTGCGGCATCAGTTGAATCTACTGCTCAGTGATGGTTCATACTTAGTTGATCAAATTGATAATTTGAAGAATTAAAATCATGGCCTTAGTACTCAGTTTGATTCCCTGAACTCCCAAATATCCCATATTTCTGGGATTTTATATGACACTGACTTAAGTAATCAAACTCTATCAGAGAAAAATCGCACCCTCATGGGAGAGAATCAATCCCTTTTGAACGAGAAGACGAGTTATACTCAGCAACACCTCGCCCTTCGACGAAACTGTACTGAGCAAGAGGAATCTCTTCGTACTCTGAGGAATCAATATGACAGAGATATAAGGAGAGTGTCCTTAGAGAGTGAAAAGATTATAAATAACAAGGTAAAAATGACTGTCGAAATGAAGAAGCTTCGCGAAGAGCACACTCGGTTGGAAAGCTCGCATGATATCTTGAACAAGAAACATGCCTCTCTTGTTAAGGATGAGAATAAGATTCGCTCGCGTCTTGAAGGATTGATAGGTGATGACTTTGATAAGCACTTGGAGGTTATGAGAAGTAGTAGTTTGGCACTTTTTCAGTATTATATTTCTCAGATGGAAGGTAGTCACACCAAGATGACTACCTTTAATTGTATTTTTATCTTATTTCGAATGTTGCTTCTTTCGTATTGATTTGTGGTTTCTAAGCTAATTCTAGTATTTTTTATTTCCGTAGTTTCTGATAAGGCCAACCAACTCCTTGTCCAAAACCTAAGGTCTGATTTGGATAAATCTTGCGAGGATGTTAGGGATCTTGCTTTTATGCTTTCGTCTTCTCGCGATAGGGCAGAGAGGAGACAAATATATCTTGATCAGCTGATGAGGGTTTATGTCAAGAATGCTCAGAAGGACGTCGCACGTGAGTCTCATCTTTAGGATAAGGCTTATGCTGATGGGATATGTATCGCCAATTCGCTGCCTCTAGAGGAAGTTGAACCTCTCGACATTTCTGATAATAAAGCTATTCCACAGCCTGATAGTGACTATGATTATGTCAGCTATGATGAGGAAATCCCTCTCCGTGAAGATCAACCTGAGGGAAATGGTGCTGGCTGTGATCTTCTTGACGTACCAAATGCTGAAGCTATTCCTCATGCTGAAACTCAAGCTATTCCCCATGATGAACCTTCTGCGAAGGCTTCTATTCCAAGTTCTCTTCCTGTTGCGGAGATTGAAGCCATTCATTCACATGATGAAATTCCTCTGAATGACCCTTAACTCCATTCCATTTCTATATGCTTGAACTTGATTGGATCTCGCTTCTTTTGTGTTTTTTGCTGCACATTTAAGGAAAGACAAATTTGTTTCTAAAGGCTATTTTCTAATCATGCGAATAATAATACCTTTTTGTGTAATTCCCATACTTACCTTTATTATTTGTATGTTAGATAATGACCTAGACTTCATGAAATAATACTATCTTTTTGCATGATGTTATGTTAGATAATAAACTTTATTCATGCTGGTATAAGATAAAATTTATGCGAATATGTTGTAATATGTGAGCGAATAGGTAAATATAATTTTTAGGCGAATACAGTCCTTTTTAGAAAACAAAGATATTTATGACATGGGCATTTTTTTAGGTCTCTTGGTGTTTGATAGTGAGGTCTTATTGAGCCTCCCTAAGTAGAGGTCTTAATTAGGCTCTCCTAGTGATATGGCTTATCTTTGCCTCAGGATATCATTTTGGCCATGCGATAGAGTCGCAGGACGTCTTTACGTATTCGCGTATTGACCCGTTGACCCTACCTTATCATCTTTCGTACGTGAGCGAATAGGTAAATATATTTTTTAGGCAAATACAGTCCTTTTTAGAAAACAAAGATATTTATGACATGGGCATTTATTTAGGTCTCTTGGTGTTTGATAGTGAGGTTTTGTTGAGCCTCCCTAAGTAGAGGTCTTAATCATCCTCTCCTGGTGATATGGCTTATCTTTGCCTCAGGATATCATTTTGGCCATACGATAGAGCCGCATGACGTCTTTACGTATTCGCGTATTGACCCTACCTTATCATCTTTCGTATTATTGCCTCTGCAGGATATGTGAATGTGCATTAATACGACAAGCCTAATTACTCCCATGAGTAAAAGCCTTGTGATATTAACGTCTTTGACACAATTCAACTCCCTAGTGGAGGGTGCCGTCCTTATCTCCCCCTGGTTGCCCCTTCAAGCAGACGTACCCCTACCGGTTTGGAGTGGGCTCCTCCCATCCAGTGATGCAACAACCAGTTGATTTCGCGGTCTCTTATCCATTAGCCTATGTGGCTTATGGTTTCGAGACCACACCCTATGTGGGGTTTCTTGAGGACCGAGTGTATCATAGCCAAGACTTGCTAAGAGCGGCGAGGTACGCCCCACTCGCCCCCAGCGCCTTTAGCTCAACCGTGTACCGCGACGCCCTGGTCGGGTTTCTACACTCCATAATAGAGAACTTTGTACCTTAGCCTTGCAACTAAGGAGTCTCTACCGGATAGGCTTTTATTTTACCCCCACTTTCCATGACTCAGATCCCAGGGTTGGTATGGCTTTCGCCTGAGCCATGCATTACTAGGTTTTTCCCAATTATGACGCGCGTTAGGGCCTATTTATTTTGCCTCTTGCACAAGGGAGAACTAGGGTGCACGCCGTAATTGGTTACCCAGCCTCCCTAGTTAGAGGTTTTAAATTTTATTGCCCCCTATTGAGGTCTTATTTTGAGGTCTTATCGTTGCCTTTTTCTTCTGTTTGTATTTTTATAGATCATTGTTTTGAAGGGTGCAAATAATTTTTTTATATTCATAACTTCGTGCATACATTATTAGCTTGTCTCTTCTTCTTTCTAACACATTACCCTATTAAACCTCCTATGGATAATATTTTTTGAGGTACAATCTATTCCATGGATGATCGAGCCTTCTCCCAACATCTTTTCCATCCTTGTCCATAAACTTGTACGCTCTATTTCCTACAGTTCGCTTGATTATATATGGGCCGTCCCATTTCTTCTCCAGTTTTCCGTCACCTCCCTATTAATAAGATGGTATTTCTCTTAACACTATCTCACCTGGTTGAAATTCCCTTGGTTTGACACGCTTGTTGTATTCCCTTGCCAATCTTTTGTGATAGTTTTCCATGTCATCCAACTTTGCTAGCATCATGCTTGTGTTTAGATTTTTCTCCCAAGCTTCTTTCTTTGTCGTTGGTATGATGACTTCGGTTGGTAATACAAATTCTACCCCGTATGTTAAACAGAATGGTGACATCCCCGTTGCTTCTCTTGGCGTTGTTCGATATTCCCAAAAGACATTATGGATCTGCTCGCACCATCCTTTGTTGTTCCTTTCCAACTTCTTCAGTATGTTCGCAAGCGTCTTATTAGTTGCCTCAACCTGTCCATTACTTTGTGGATATAATGGAGTTGATTTTCCAATCTGGATCTTGAAGGCATTTAACAACATTTCTATGTTCTCTCCCTCAAACTGTTTTCCATTATCAGACACCAGTTGCACGGGTATGCCGAATCTGCAGATGATATTCTCGAGTATGAGTGTAAAAATGTCCTTATCACGTATATGTTGGACTGCTTTTTCCAATGACCACTTTGTGAAATAATCTGTTGCGACAATCAAATATCTTCTTTGGCCTGACCCTGATATGAATGGTCCCACGATATCTAAATCCCATCTTGCGAATGGACAAACACTGGTTGATGAGATTAAGTTCGCGCCAGGCGCATGTATTCGGTTTCCATGCCTATGACATTCTTCGTACCGTATAGATACTTCCCTCGCGTCTTCATGCATGTATGGCCAGTAGTATCCTTGTATCTTTGTCTTGTATGCCAATGATCTTCCTCCGTTATGATCACCTGCATCTCCATAATGTATTGCCTTTAGTATTTTTATTCCTTCTTTTCGCGTCAAGCATCTGAGCGAAGGCCCAAGGAATGATCTGCGGTAAAGTGATCCATCTCTTAACTCGTAGTTTGTCGCTCTTCTTTTTATCTTGTGTGCTTCCAATCTGTTTCTTGGTACTTCTCCCTTCTCCAAGTATGAATGAAGATTCAATCTCCAATCTTCTTCGTTTCCATCATTTTCTCCTTCTTCATCTTCTATCATCATTACATCTGCTTCTCCTTCCTTTTTGATTGATGGCAGGCAAAGTGTTGTAATCTTTATTTATCGCGCAGTCGGATCTACCAGCATTGACGCGAGAAATTCCAAAGCGTCTGCGAATATGTTGTCTTTCCTGCATATGTGTCTCCACTCCATGTTTTTTATTTGTGCTGATAACTCCTCCGTGAGCAGCTTGCATTTCTGTAATGAAGGTCATTCGTGCTGTATATCCCCAATATTTGGTTGATCACTAGTTGTGAGTCACTGGTTATTCTGACGTCATCTAACTCCATTTCCACTTCCAATCGCAACACATGTATTACTCCTTCATACTCGGTTTCATTGTTTGTTGATGCGAACTCCAGCCTGAATGAATATGTCATTCTTGCCACAGATGGTGATATAATTACTATTCCGATTCCATTTCCTTCTCCGTTTACGGATCCATCAACTAGTATCGCCCACCTTTTTGAATTTCGTTCTCTTAATAGATTTTGTGAGTTCCCTTGTTCTTCGTCTATCTCCATCATGTCTTCTAAACTTTCATCTTCTTCTAAGGGGAACTCTGCCAAAAAGTCTACGATAATTTGTGAATTTGGTGACGACAATATCTCATATTTTATTTGGAATTCTCCCACCTTTGCGTTCCATCTTTCTATTCTCCCAGACCGTTTTAAATTCTTCATCACAGATTCAATTGTTACCTTTGTAAGAACTCTGATTTTATGGGCTTGAAAATACGTGCGAAGCTTTTGAGCTGCATATACTAGCGCGAGGATGAGTCTCTCAATCTTTGTATAATTCTTTTCTGCTGCATTGTAGGTTTTGCTTATGTAATAAATTGGTTTCTCGACTTCTCCATCTATGCGAAGTAATACTGCACTTAATGCATGTTGTGTCGACGCCAAGTATAATAAGAACTCCTCTCCTGGTTCAGCTTTCTGCAAAATAGACACGTTCATTAAGTAATTTTTTATGCCTTGTATTTTCGCATTCGGCTGTCCATTCGAACTTGGCTTCTTTATTTAGAATGCTAAAGAATTGCTTGCACTTATCTGAAGAGCGCGAAATGAACCGTACCAACGAGGCTAAAAGTCCATTCAGCTTTCAATGTCACTGGTGTTGGCATGTCGCGAACTGCTTGCACTTTCTCTGGATCTACGTGTATTCCTTTTCTGATACAATATATATCCTAGGAATTTCCCTGATGCCACTCCGAAGATACATTTCGCAGGGTTTATCTTCATTTTTCACTGCCGCATTCGCGTAAATATTTCTTCCAAATGAGTTACATGATTTTCGATTTCTTTGATTTTCACTAGCATGTCATCAACATACACCTCTAAAGTTTTTTGAATCCATTCTGCGAATACCTTTTCCACCATTCTCTGGTACGTCGCACCAGCATTTTTCAATCCAAAAGGTATTATAGTGTAACAGTATAATCCTCTGGGTGTGAAAAAAGCCGTGTGCTCCTGATATTCTTATGCTAATGGAATTTGATTGTATCCTTTATACCCGTCCATAAGTGACAATCTTTTATATCCGGAGGCAGCCTCTACCATCTGTTTTATATCTGGTAATGGATAGCTGTCTTTTGGACATGCCTTGTTCAAATCGCTGAAATCGATGCAAATTCTTATCCCTTTGTTCTTCTTCGGCACCACTACCATGTTTGCTATCCACTCCGGGTATTTTGCTAGTCGAATTATGTCTGCATCTAGCATCTTCTGTAACTCCGCTTCTATTTGCGGATGGTATGTGGTTGTTATTTTCCTTATTCTTTGCTTGAACGGTTGCATATCCTTCCTGACGTCTAACCTGTGACATGCGATATCAGGATCCATCCCTGGCATTTCATCCATGTCCCATGCGAAGACATCATTATATTTTCGCAGAAGGTTTATTGTCTGCTCTTCTTCTTCTGCATCCATTCCTGTCCCTATCCTTATCATTCTGGGCTCCTCTTCAGTTCCTATGTTTACTTCCTTGGTTGGATCCGCTGCAAAAAAATTTGCTTTAGGTTCGTTTAGCGGGGATGGTTCTTTTATTTCTCTTGCTGGTGCGCCTTCCTCGTCTGGGATTTCGGTCGGTATGCCTCTTCCTTCTTTCGCTCGTATCATGTACACCCTGAATTCTTCCTCCTTTCTTGACTCCTTCGCCTTTCGCCATTTATCTTTTCTCTTCTTGGCTCTGCCCTCATAATTCATCACATCTATCTGATAGCATGTACTGGATCTTTCTGAATCTCCAACAATCTCTCCTATTCCGCTCGGCATTGGGAAACGTAAACATCCGTGAAATGCAGATGCCACTACTTTTATGCCGTGTAGCCATGGTCTTCCCAATATCATATTATACGGTGATTCCACATCCACTACGCATAGTGTTACCTTCACCTCTATTTCTCCTAGCGGCATATTGATAACTGACTCCCCTTTCGGTTTTGTTATTGTTTTGTTGAAACCATGTATGTTGTATGTAGTTGGTAGTAAATCCGTATCGTTGTACCCCATCTCCTTGAACGTGTGATAGAACAAGATGTCGGCTGAGCTCCCGGTATCTATCAAAGTTTTTTCTATCTTCCATTCCTCTGAGCTTTCCACACCGCCATTCTTTATCATTCTTCACGCCGGTACAGTTATTACCAATGGATCTGTTCGCCCCCAGCTTCTGCATGGTATGTCATCTACTTCAAACATGATCTTCTGCTTTTTCCATTCATGTAAGGGTGACATCTTTTCGATCGTCGAGATCTTCCTTCCTTCGTTATCACGCTTTTGGATCTGTCTGGTGATTCCTTTACTGGAATCCATAGTATTTATACCTGACTTTGTTATCATATTGCGCCGTAGGCGTTTGCTTCATTTTTCTGCTCCGACATCCTTTATTATTCCTCTGAATCTATTCGCTCCCTGCATTATATGTATGCTTGTTCGCTCCTTTTATCACATCAACTTGTTCTTCTTTCTTTTAAGAAACCTTTACTTGAAATCTATGGATAACTCCTCTAATTATCTATATGGAAATCTTTTTCAGATCTTTAAACTTTGTTTTTCAAAAGGATATTTATAGCCTCAAAGATTATTCTATAAAACTTCTTTCTTAATTTTAAAATGTGCCTTTAATGAGTGACTCCAAATTAAGCTTCAAAACAAGAACAATGAGAAATTTCACGTTGAAAGGAAAATTTTTCACAAATAAGAACAATAAGAAACTTTACTTTGAAAGAAATTTTTGAAAAAGAAAATCATCTTAAAATTTTCACAAACAGATCCAATCCCAATCCCGAGTTGTATTCTAGCGCCAAAATGTAGTAGTAGAAAATCCTACTACTGCACCCCTTAAACAATTTATATATCAAACTATGAAGACATTATGAAGAACACTAAGAAATAATTTTATTAAGTATAGAAATCAATACAAAGATGATAGATAGAACCCTAACTTGGGAAACAAATAACTTTCTCTATCCTAAAGTTCTATCTCCACCCTCAAAAAGATCTCTCCTTACCACAAGGGTGGTTGGTCCTATATATATAGGGATTTTACATAGTGGATGACAGCTAACAAAGCCCCTATTTTCGGATTTAGCATGCGATGTCTTCGCACCCATGTATTTGGTCTTCTCGCACGTGCTCCTCAACTTCGTACAGCTCTCACACTTTACTCATGACTTTGTGACGTCATTGATTCCGTCATTTAAGATATGCTATGTACGGACTTCATTCGCTCCTTAGTAACTCAGTTGTCTCGCACGATTATTCACGTGTGCGTTATTTAACCCCTACAACGTTAGAAGAGAGTAAACCTGTAATTCTTTTTTTTTTGTGTGCTTAATTACTGCACCTTATAAAATTTTTCTTTGTGATTTTTCACTAAGCCAGAAAATCCTACATTGTGGTGCAGAAATCTTAGCTAGAAAAAAAAATCCAAAAGAATCTAGCAACAACCGGACACTTCCGCAGGTAAAAATCTCAAAATTTGTGTGGTACAGAAATCACTCAGTTGGAATTGGTGGATCTTAGAGAGCCAACTGTACAGACACTGCAACTTGCAGAGCCAAATGAGAACCTTGCTAACCAATGAGAAGAGAGTTAGAGATATTCCATGAAGATAATTACTTATCTTTACCCATGCTGCCTGCAAGTATAAATCCCAATGCCAAAACCCACATAATAACACAAACAAATTAACCTTCTCATTCTACTTTCTTTTTACTGCAACTCATTTCCTTTGTTCAGGGTTCAACACCCCTCAATGGCTGCTTCAACCATGGCTCTCTCTTCTCCATCTCTTGCTGGAAAGGCAGTTAAGCTTTCACCAGCTTCTGATGTCAATGGTGAAGGAAGAATCACTATGCTCTTCCAAAAGAAGGCCGCAGCAGCAAAGACAGCAAAGCCAAGCAAATCTGTATCATCCGGTAGCCCATGGTACGGTGCCGGACGTGTTAAGTACTTAGGTCCCTTCTCTGGTGAGTCTCCATCTTACCTCACCGGTGAATTTCCAGGTGATTACGGTTGGGATACCGCCGGGCTCTCTGCTGACCCTGAAACCTTCTCTAAAAACCGTGAGCTAGAAGTTATTCACTGTAGATGGGCTATGCTTGGAGCTCTTGGCTGTGTCTTCCCTGAGTTACTTTCACGTAACGGTGTTAAATTCGGAGAAGCCGTATGGTTCAAAGCTGGATCACAGATTTTCAGTGAGGGAGGATTGGACTACTTGGGTAACTCAAGTTTGGTTCATGCTCAGAGTATTCTAGCAATCTGGGCTACACAAGTTATCTTGATGGGTGCAGTCGAAGGTTACCGTGTTGCTGGTGGTCCGCTAGGAGAGGTTGTCGACCCACTTTACCCAGGTGGTAGTTTCGATCCTCTTGGTCTTGCTGATGATCCAGAGGCTTTTGCTGAATTGAAGGTAAAAGAGATTAAAAATGGGAGATTGGCAATGTTTTCAATTTTTGGATTCTTTGTTCAAGCAATTGTGACCGGTAAGGGACCATTGGAGAATTTAGCTGATCACCTGGCCGATCCCGTTAGCAACAATGCTTGGAATTACGCCACCAACTTTGCACCCGGAAAGTGAAGAAATTTTGTCTGAGATTACCAATGTAGATTACTGAAAACTGGATACGGAGATATGTGAATTATTTAGCGAGTTTGTGATTGTTTGTAAATTTTTTAAAAGCTAATGAAGACTTTGTTGTTGAGCCAATTGTGAATCTTCTTTGGTCTGTCTATCTCCCTCAGATGAAACCAACTTTGAGAAACTTTAGTGCCTTGTAAAAAGATTTTGGTGCACAAAATAATGCATGCATTCCAGAAGTGTTCAGGCAGGCACAATTTTCTCATCAAGTTCAATACCATCAAGCCTACAGGAATACAGGATACCAAGCAGGTCCGTAATCATTTCCAAGTATGTTTATTTTCTCAAGCTTATAATTATAATAGGTGCTGTTGCAGCAGCGAGTTAGACAACTCACCGCAACAACTACCAATACTACAGCAGTAAACTTCATTGCCTTGTGAATTTTTAGTAAAATTGTTACAAAGACAAAGCTAATACATTCATAAGTACCGCAATTATCTGCATTTCTGCACAAACATGGTTTCTAGTTTTGTTTATCTTCAGTTCTTAGGCAGAGCTTCACCTTTGTCTTCGAAGGTTCTGAGAAGATCGTAGTTCCCACTGATTAAAGTTTGTCAGCAAAAGGCTCTGTTGTTGAAGGTCGACGTCATCCCTAGCTGATCTAAGTATATACCCTAATCAAGCCAATAAAATGAGTTATAAACTAAGAGCGAAACTTTTGTCACTTGAGAGCAGTAAAGAGATTATTACTGCTAAGAAACAGACGACAAAGGGTTTCATTTCACACCAGACACTATTAACAAAACTGTACGAGAGAACTACTATAAGAACTTCCTGATGTAAATGTAAAATTCTTTGCGTAGAAATCAAAGTTTGGCAGTTTTACATAAGTTAGTGAGTTCCAGAAGCAGTAACTCGAAAATTTAAAACAGAGGCTACTTTGAAGAAGCAAACAGCAGCACCATATATACTCGAAAAAAGACTGAAATCATGCGTATACATAAGACATGTGAGCAAAAGCGTCCTCCTTCCTTGACAGAAACAGGTCACAGGACAACCCTCTTCTTCCTTCTTCACACCCTCATTACCCAAATTCTGCATTCCTTGAATGATACTGCAAAAGAAATCCATCAGCATGGGTTTAGAACATGGAATCTTTGCATACCTAGGGAAGTAACTAATATCAATAACAGGATAACGATCACCAATTTACAAATCCCTTATAACATCAAAATTAAACATCCCTCTAAGAGTGTAAGTATACTTAAAATACAATCAATTTTAAGTAGCACATCGTTGTACTACCTGGCGATACATGAGACCCTACGCATCTATTGGTGTAGACGCAAGAGGTTTCCTAGGAGAATTCATCCATTATGGCATCAGCATTGAAAGCACTATCGTGAAGCTTTTTTCAATTAGGACTTGATCTCAAGGAGTTACATAAGAGAATTCATCCATTACGCGATCAGCATCACAAGCACTATCTTTAAGCCTTTTCAACTAAAATTTGATCCAATCGCGTCAGATGCTTTTTCTCAACATCGCAATTTTAGGAAGAATCATGTTAGGGTATGTTCAAGCTATAACATTCCGAATCTCTGCACCAAATAGAAGTCATGATATAATTTATTTACCAGGAACATTTTTAACAAAAAGTGTGCTAATGGCGGGCAACCAGAGCAAACAAATGTAGGTAGAAATCAGGTGGAATCAAAAATACTACACAGCTGTGATATTAGCAAGACACCTGAGCCTAACCTCCTCAGTGTGGAATGAACCTTCATACCGAGAGGCAATGACATTCATCTCGTCTAACAACTGCGGAGGAAGGTTGTTCCTTCCCCTTGGCTTGTCGCTGACAGCTACATGGACATGCTTACGGAATTTTGATGACTCAACCGAAATCCCAGCCAGAGTAAGGTCAAATGCATGTGCGACAGACTTGCATTCGTTGAGGTATGAGAACATGAAATCCTTGTGCTCAGTTAGGTCCCTCCTGAAATGGGTACATTTTAGTTGTAACAATTAGGACTTCTCTCTAGCTGAAATTCTCAATCATCCATTACTAGATAACGACATCGTAAATGTTTGCATATACATTTAAGTAAACCTTAATGTAACAATCCAAGACTTATAGTCAGATACATTGCTTCACAGTAAGGAGAACCTAAACGACATGTCTCCATGTTTGTTTCCAAAACCTAGATGTCATGAAAAAAACAAATACTTGAAACCCAAAGCTCGAATAACTTAAACATTTGGTTGCTGCAGGACCAATTTTTCAGCATCCACTTTCCAAGTAAACGTCTTTTATTAGCGGTGGTAGCGTTGCTCAGTGCTGATGTCTACGAATGACTCAGGCACAGCCAAGCTCTGGATTAAGAGCAAGAGAATTTTGATTAAATTAGTCATACAAAATTAGATTTAAAACTAATTTCAGCCGTCTTCAGACACTTACTCTACCACATATGCTGATAACGGTGGCAAACAAGAATGAAGACAGGAACGAACAGAGAACTTGTACATCCACATAACGCATTTCCGATTCCGCCTATACCAAAGAATATCACCATTTTCTGTTCCTCTCTCTCCATAAGGAATATGAGACACAAAACCCATATTCCATTTGTATCCCATCGATTGATTTAGGGGTGACGGCGGTGGATAATAGCGGTGATGGTGTTAGATCTGAAGATGGAAACGGCGGCGCTATGTAGTGAAGAGAAGGAAGAGTGAGTGAGAGAGAGAAAAAAACTGAAATGAGTTTTAGGAAAGTAAACTCGGGTCGGTTTTTCCTAGGGAGATTACCGTAACTACCCTTGTATGCATATGGTAAAATTATTTCACTTGTGCTGTGTGCAAAGGGCAAACCAGCCCATAGGTCCCAAACCGCTTGTCCTTCAAAAAGCAAATATTTTGGGTACACGAATCAAACAAGGAAGAGGAGTTTGTTCTTTGCATTGGGGCATCCATCCATCTGGAAGAAATATTTCGTATTGTTTCAGCTCCGTAAGTGCTTTGCAAAATCCATTTGTGTCTAGTGTTGTATTTAATTTGCAACCCCAATTTGAATTATTAGGTTTTGGATTGAATAAGGTCTGGGCAAATTAGCAAAATGACTAATTGGGGTTTTAAGAAAACACTTCACAGGGATCCATTACTAGTGTTAACAAATCACTGAAGTTGATTGTTGTTGTAACTTGTTTATAGTAGTCCACATTGGCGAGGTTAAATTTTCAATCTAGAATGTTATATTGGGAAATTTGATGAAACCCAATGTAGGATTTTGTGTTGCGGACCGAGCTTTTACAGCTTCCCAGGGGAGGTGGTGACTGGCGAGGAGTTGTCTAATAGTAGGAGAATGTAGAGGAAGGTTTCAGTTTAAGAAATTGTGGAATTACTGGGGAAACTACGAAGAATCGGGTAATACTGGAATTGCTGGTGAAATTTAATTGCTCTTACAGCTTCCCAGTAGAGGTGGTGATTGGCGAGGAATCGTCTTGTCTTATGGTAGGAGAATGCAGGGAAAGGTTTCAGCTTAAGAAAGTGTAGAATTAATGGGGAAACCATGAAGAATCTGGTAATACTGAAATTATTGGCAAAATTTAAGTGCTTTATGAGACCGGACCGAGCTCTTTTGGCTTTCCAGTGGAGGTGGTGACTGGCGAGGAGTTTTCTTATGGAAGGAGAGTGCAGGGAAGGTTGCTGGCTTTGAAGTGATGTTGAAGTATCTACACATGCTGGGGGATAAGGTAATGAGGTGATTTTTTATTACTTCTTTGCATTGTTCTCTTTGACCCCTTATAAAACTGTTTGTTTGGTATGGCATTGCCAACCCTATCAACATTCTGTGTCTTAGTGACTTTCAATTGTTTCTAGCTGATTAATTTTAGTGCTTGCATAGTTTTCGACCTCTTGAAATCACGTCACTAGGTAGTTGTTTACATAGTTTCAATCCCTTGAAATCACATCACTAGACTGTTAATCATGATATAGGAATATACCCTTCCGAAACAAACAGTTTTAGGGTGTCTGGATGTCTTCTTTGGCATTTCATGCATCTGATGATATACTCTATGCTACTGGTATCTTTTGGAGTGGTTCACTACATTGAATCAGCTTGAGGAATTCCTTCTTTAATTTTTCGATTTTGATTGAGACGTACAAAGATAATGCCAATGCCACGGATGCTTACAAGAGTACAGGTGTGCAACTTTCAAGTTGTTCTGTATTTAACCATTTTTGTCAGGTGGCATAATAATGAAAATTTCACTTATCAAACTATATTGGGCATTTTAGTCTATCCACCGCTTTGTAACTCTTGATTCTTTTCCATTTTCCCCATTTAACTGTTTCATTCACTTATTTGAAGTTTCGGAATGACTAGTTAAGGTTCTTTGATTAATAATCACAAAAATAGAGCTATGGATGTTATGTTATCTCAAGAGCAGTGATGGTTGAAAGGAAATTGATCTTTGAGTCTGCGCTCATGCTGCGTTTCCTTTAGCTCAAGCTCGAAAGTCGAAAGTAAGTCTTCCTTTCAGTATCTACTTTGGTATAATTTGTGGTGAGTTCCCTTTTGGTGAAAACCAATAATCACTGTGCTCTGAAAGACTCTTTTTACGCTACTTGAGTTTGTCGAGGTATTATCTGCTCTTTTTCTGGGGCATTTTTCAAGTGTGACTGTGTTCTTGCAAAAAGTTAGGCCCTTTCCTAGTGCAAAGTTGCTAACATGTTCTAAATTTTAATAATTTTTTTTTATTCTAAAAGCATCATAAAAGCATATTCTTTATTTTTAGCATTGTCATCTCAAGATACCATATTTATAAACCTCTGATTGAAATGTTCTAACCCATCAAAAAAGTTAAACTACTGCTAAATAAATCATGAATATGGTTCTTGTCAAGCTAGCGCTTTCAGCTTTCCACTTCAGGTGGCAACGGAAGTCAAGGAAACCTTACAAAGGGTTGCGTGAAAGGCCTAAAACAGAAGAATGACAAGAAATATTACTCAAATCTAGCATTTTCATGCTATGATGGTTACATGAAACCTAATTTCAAGTAAGAAACCAAAAAAACTGGTGAGTTTTTGACTCTTTCGACTGTTTCTTTGTTTCAGTACATTTGGACCACTACTCTTTGTTTGTTTAATAATTTTGCCAACTCCTTCACTTATTGTTCTTAAACTTAGTCAACAATTTTAGCCCAATCTCATTGTAAAAATCTATATGAAGACTAACATCAGTTTCTAACTCATTCATCCTCTTCTGAAATCAGTTTTGTTCTGAATGATTTTTGCATAAAAAATTATCATGATTATTGATGAGATTTCAGGTGATAATTTGTCGCCTGAAATTTCTTTACCAACATCATTGACATTGTCGGCGATTTCAATTGTAGCCAATAATACTGATCTTTTAAGTGAAATTCTGTCGCGTCTACCACCAAAATCTCTCGCAGTTTCTAAATCTGTATCCAAACAATGGCTATCTATCATCTCTGAACCACTTTTTGTTCAAAACTATTGCCTTCGAAAGCTCCCCTCAGTCGAGGGATTGTTCTTAACAAAATGTTCATCAGGTGTCAACCAGGAAATTGAATACATCGTTCTTGATGGAAAAGTCACTGAATCTGCTCCTGTGAAAACTTTAACTTTTGTGAATGTTCAAGCAAGTATAAGGATTGAACAATCTTGTAATGGTCTCTTTTGTTGCAGCAGTACCAGGTCAGCTATTGGTCAACCGAGATACTACGTCTACAGCCCCGTTACGAAGCATTTCAAGGTATTGTCTAGACCTCAAGTGAATGAACATGGTTACCTTTGGATTTGCAGTGCTAGCTTAGCTTTTGACCCTCTCCAATCACCTCATTACAAAGTTGTTTGCATTTGGAGAAACGATATGGTTAATCATCATATTGAAATCTACTCTTCCAGTACAGACTCTTGGTGGGTTTCTGGATGTCCTGTGCCTGCACCTAAAATTATGTTCTACACTTCTGGTGTATTTTGGAATGGTTCATTGCATTGGATAAGCTTACGGAATTTTTCCTTTTATTTTGATATTGATCAAGATTTAATAAAGGTAATGCCAATGCCACCTACCAATCCTGGAATTGATAAAATTAGGGTCGAGTATTTTGGGGTCTGCCAAGGTCATTTGAACCTTATTCAGACGAGTGGTTCCAGCATAACTAGATTTGACATCTTGGAGATGGAGAGTGATTACAGTGGGTGGAATGTGAAGTATCATGTTAATCTTGAAGCATTAACAGCTTTATACTTCGAAAGACCAGAGTTATTGAATCATTCTAGATTCTCAGTATTACTTGTTCATGAAGAAGAAGAATCATCGTCATTGGTGTTACAGATACAAGATAAGATCATTTCTTATGATATCAGGAGCTGCAGGTTCATCAAACTGCATGATTTATCACAAATTCATGGAAATGTTTCGAAATTGTACCGATATTATGATGCCTATCAATATATTCCGACACTTTCAAGTGTTTGATTACTGTATGCCTTTATTTTGTGTGTGTATATCAATGTATTTGTTTGAACCAAGAAGTTTGTGTACTATTAATACAATGGCTTGTGTTTTGTTCCCATTCCAGGTCCCAAATGCTTTAGATTTTGGCTTGAACATATTTTTGGTTATTTTCTCAGTATACACCAATTATCAAGTATCAACCCATTTTGTATTTTTCTGTTCATTTGCAGTTCTAATGCTGTGTCATTGCTGAGGATATACATGATGAGAAGGCGGGAAGACATTTTTATCGGTACCCGTTCCAAGTTAGTATATTCGGTATGCATCTCTTAATTATTCTTTAAATGAATATATTAAGCAAATTAAAAATTAATTATTGACTTTGATAATGGAGAGAAGTAAAGTGATTAGCCAATTAGGAGTACTTCGATTTTGAAGATTTAAGCGTGTTAGTTTTTCCTAATTCGGCGTCTGACATCTTACTCTGCTCTGACTTCCCTGAGCCATAATTCAGACTGGTTATTCATTTTTATGATATCTGACTCAGTGTTTTGCTTGCATAACACATCTGATTTTTAGGCTTTTAAGTTAGGTAAAATTCTATACCTGAATCACTCGATTTATCTCTGAACAGTGTACAATGATGTTCTTATTTCTTGCTCTACGAAGATTTTTGAGCCAGATTCAGATGAGTAAGATTCAATCAAGCCAGATTTTCAGATGAGTAAGATTCAATCAAGCCAGATTTTCAGATGAGTCAGCTATGTAAGCAGAACTCAGGGCATCTCACAGGATGGTCAAGACTTGACCATTAAGTCTTCTTTATTCTGCTAGCTTTTATACTCAAGTATGGTCAGACTTATTGACTTAACCATTAAGCATAGCTCTAATGTTAAGATAGAATAAGTATGATCAGACTTATTGACTACTCATAATCATCTTCTTCCTCTGTACCCTTGAAAACTCAATCCAATTCAGTAAAGAAATTTCGAACTATTTCATTCTTCTTAATGAGTTTCTTATCCTTGAAACAGCCATGGTTCTTTATATCTCCTTCTCGTTCTTCTGAAGGTATATCAAATGAGAATTTGTTATCGTTGACATCTTTATTTTCAGCGTCATCAATTCAGGTTAGTAGCAACACAGATCTGTTAAGAGAAATTTTCTTGTGTTTACCAGTGAAATCCCTGCTCAGATTCAAATCTATTTCAAAAGAATGGCTTTCTGTAATCTCCAGTCCTGAATTCTTCCGTGATCATTACCGTAAGCAAACTCGCGGTTCCCCACTAGTCCCTCGATTGTTCATTCTACAAGTAACAGTAGGCTACCCACCCAAAGGTTTTAATATGTTTGATGGGAGACAACTTACTGGACTTCTTCCTTTTAAAACCTTCATTTTCTTCCTTAATGTAAGGAAATATAGTGATTCATCAGCCCCATTTGAAACCCTTGCTTTCAACAATGATCCATGGTTTATTCATTTGTAGGAGCTACAGAACTTATTACGGTGATTTCAATTATTACGTATATAATCCTCAACAAAATGTTTCAAACCTCTTCATCCATCTCCGTTTAGAAAATCAAGCGCTTTTAAACGGATTTGTAGTGTTAACATGGTTTTCGATCCGCTAAGATCAAGTTACTATGAAGTCATTTTTATTTGGACTTCCAATGATGGAGTTACATTTCAGATTGAAACATACTCTTCGAAAACAGGTTCCTGGAGATTACACAGAGATGGGTTCTCTGCACCAGTGAATACGTTTTCTAGTCCCACTGGTGTGTTTTGGAATGGTTCACTACATTGGATTAGCAGAACTTGTTCGTTATATTTTAATGCCAGTCATGAATTGCTACAGACAATGCCATCACCACCAATACCTGCTGATGGATTTGACAGTAAGAAGGTCAAGTGTGAGTATTTTGGAGTGTGCAATGGGCATTTGTATTTTGCTGAGGTTCATGATTCCAGTGCAACACGATTCGATATCTTGGAAATGGATATTGATTACACATGCTGGACTGTGAAGTATCATGTCGATCTTCAAGATTTGGCAATTGCCTACCCGGAAATGGTTCGAGCACGTTATGATTTCTCTATACTGCTTATCGAAGAAGATGAAGTATCGTCAAATTTAGTGATAAGTTTACCAGATAAAATTATATCTTACGACCTTAAGGAAATGAGTTTCAAGAAACTGCATGGTGGTGCTCGAGTTACAGCTCCAAAATATAGTGCTTACCGGTATGATGAATCCCTCGCTTGTGTTTGATTGCATCTTGCACTTTTTATTCATGTAAAGTAAGTTATGTTGTCTGTTAATTTTGCATTGTCTGCACTCTGGTCTTTGTATTTGATTGTAGCCTGAAAATTCTGTTTTTCTGTTAAAATTCTGAAAACTGGGTATACAAAAATCTTGGTCGAAAGGGAAAAAACTTTCATTTACTGCTATCTCTGAAGTACTGTATTTTTATTGCGGCAACATGTCCTTTTTCCCAGTTTCGGACATTGCAGGCCAAAGTCAAGTGGGATGGTTAAGGCCTTAAGGGCTCATGGGCACACTCAATTCTAGATATTAACATGGAATTAAAATAAAACCAAATAAATGAGTGTACATATTAAAATCCTGTCATTGGGGGCACTCTTTGGGAAGTTTAGGGAACCTAGGAAGGTCAGAACAATAATCATAATACATGAGATTTTTCTTCACATTTTTGTATGCCTTCTGTTGTTGAGAACTTAATCTCCAATACTTGCTTCTATTATTCCACCAAAACTTTGAAGAATAACAGTCAGGATTCTTCCCATCGGGTGCCTTTTGATTTGATGAAAGACCAATAGCACAACCATCAATATTGAATTTCTGGAAGTAAGCCGCAAATGGTGCTTGAGTCCAGTCAATCTTTGTTTGACCTCCATCTGTTGCCCAACTATCTCCATTCCATAGACTTGCTTCTATATGCATGGGCTTTGTTGGGTAATTCACTCCAATAGATGCTTTGTTCCTGAAGACTCTTATGGGGGTATGGTCTACAAAAAACCTGCCAAAACATATTTTAATAAAAATCAAATGAGAATTCATCCATCATTTCTGACTATCTATCAGTTATTTGACCAAGTTGACTAACGAGTCAACGACCCAAACACTATAATGGAGAAACACAGGATCAAGACATCAGGACATACAAAAATTTACGATCCAAATACTAATTATGATTCGGTCTAATTATAAGTTCGAGTGATGGGGAGAGTTAGGAGGAACTTACACAACTTGATATGGGTTCCAAAGGATCTTGTAATTATGATAAGCAGAAGTGGCATCAAACCAAAGTGTTATCCGCTGCTCTCTATTTCCTCCGCCATTTGCAAATACATTTGTTTGAACTCTGTAGGGCTTCCCTTCTTTATCACCCAAGAATTCGAAATCAAGCTCATCATGTGCCCTTCCACGTGATCGCAGCTGCATGCATTTCATAATGTATCAATGACAAAGCTATCAACAAGAGAGAGCTAAATTAATTGGTGTATTATCAATTCTTACATAAAAAGCTGTAACAACTCCAGCTGAGTTTTTATTAGGTAATTTCATCCTCAAACGAAAATATCCAGAACCGTAACTCAGCTTTGATGCAAAACCTGATCCGGAGGAATTGTCCATGGCGAGCTGGATAGTTTGTCCTCCATCAAGAGTGGAAACATGGTTATTTCCCCACGTTATTTTATAGTTGTTATCAAATCCAACACTAGCTTCTGCGAGTACTCTTTCACAACCAAAACACACTACTGAAATCATTACAACAAGAGGGGAAAAAAACAAAAAGAAAATGAACTCATAATTATTAATAGTTATGGTACTTCTTGAACTGTGTTTGATCAATGTAGTGTAGTGCATGTGTTTATATATAAGTTGGGGATACAACTTGCAACTTAGCTAGTTCATGCATATGTTAATTAGCCCGTGAAAAGTGTATGTGGTTACAGAGAAGTTGATGAGCAGATTAAACTATTGATATCATTCACTGCATGGACGATGAGTGTGTAATATGTATACCTTCCCTTCACGCAATTGTCAAATAGCCATTCTATGACTTTGTCCTCCTTCCGTCCATATAATCATTAATCCTCACTCTCTATGTAACTAATTAGTCAAGGATCAACATATATATATATATACTAGGTATCACCCCGGTCTACGGCCGGGACTCAATCTTTTTCGTTTTCGTTTTGTTGTTTGATCGGCTGGTTCGTATTCTACCAAAATCTTTTTTAGTCATTCGCAAAACTAATTAGATTATAACGGTCAAACATCGAGCTTATAAGTTAGTTCGGACTTGCGTCCCTAGTATTTGTGGTTGTGCCAAAATAGTCGGGGCTTACAGCCCCAGCCGTGGTCCCTTGAGGATACCATAGTATTTTGTTGATCGGGTCAAATTAGCCGGGGCCGTGGTCCCTTGAGAATACTATAGTATTTTGTTGGTCAGGTCAAATTATCCGGGGCTTACAGCCCCGACCGTGGCCCTTAAACATTCCCTAATGTTTTGTTGGTCGGGGTTGTGACACTTAAATCTCGCACATAAATCTTTACCATGTTTTTTATTTTATTTGTTTTTTAAAAATAGCTTTTAGATCAGTTGAGGCTAACTTAAATTTTCTTGAGAAAGTTATGGTACAAATCATTATGCTTATTGGATGATTGAACGTTCGATGGACCAGAGTATATCTGGTGTATACGAATAATCTTCATGGAGGGTCATCCACCAAACATAAGCCAAACAGACCCTTAGCCATATGTTTTCCGTGAAGATGTATTAGTAAGGAGATATTTGGTTGCATTAAACATAAAACCTCTTACCCAATTCACTCCTCTTCCTCTATTAGGTTTTCTTTCTTTTCCTTTCCCCTTTAGACCAATTTTTTTTTTTTAAATCATCAGCTCTGTTTTCTTTTATTTCACCGTATCCATCCTTTAAATCATCCATAATAATAACTTAGTATTAATAACTCAGTATTATTATGATATAGAGAGACGAAGTTAAGAATTAGAAGTCGTTAATGGAGGAGAAGAACTATAGATAGACGACCATCTGTTGGTGAAACCGTTAAAGAATGACGCTCTTCTGTTCTATAAATACATCTACTTAGTGTTAGCCTATATTAACGGAAACTTAGTCAAATTAGGAAATCCGACGCTGCAGTCAAATTAAGAAATCTAAGGATCCGACGCCGTTAAATAATCTTTAGAATCATATTTTTATTAGGTCAAGGGATCGGACGGACGTTTATATAGGACATATAACCGATCAATCTCCATAGTGGGATGACGAAATCGATGATCGGATTTGGAAGGCTATACGCACCACTTCTTTTTATAATATAGATATATATATAAAGCTCTCCTCTGGGGTATGGGCTTCTATGAGAATGATATTTTGGAGTTTGGACATCTATCTCTCATAGTGTGGTTGGTAGCATGCTGGTGAGTGAGTGGAAACGTCATTGCCCGAAGTAATAGCAGTTCCTTAATCCTCTGTCTGCCGTTTAGATTTCTATTTATGTTTTCTAAATCAATTTTAAATATTAAATATTAAAATGGTACATATGTTGAAATATTAAAATAAAAAATACATTTAAATGGTACATCTGCTGAAAAATTTAAAGACAAAAAAAAAACTTGAAATGATGGAGAGAATGCCATGCATCTAAGGTTGGAAAGACGAAAACTCAACTGAAAAAACAATTAAAGAAAAATCCTATTATTGAGCTGTACACGGTTGATTTTATGGGGCTGTATGGTGTCATCGAGCAGTAAATATTAACACCCCTTAGCGCTAGCATTATGGTGCACTCCATTCCTTCCCTATCCCTCATATGTAGGGATGGGATAGCCAAGGAAGCCAACCTCATTATGGTATCCTCGCATCCCTTCTCTACACGAAACAGCTACTCAGTAACCGTGTGAACAGTGCTAAACGACTACTCAGTTGTGTCAGTCAACTCGTTGACTTGACCAAAACGGCTACTTAGTAGCCGTGTGCTTGCCGAGCTTATTTTTGAAGGCCTAAAGAAGAAGGAAAAAGGAAAAATAAATAAACTGTACCTAAGTATGTGCTTATTTTTGGTTGGAATGTAGTACTTTATAAGAATGTCATGACACCAAAAAAATTAGGTTCAAGTTAATTGTCATTAGGATTTTATAGAAAAAATTATGTCACCCTGTCATGATAATGTCATTTTAATCATGTCATCTGATGCCGCCCTTTAAATTACGTTAAGATCCTTATAAAATAAAAATATATTATTTTTCATTTATTTTTTTTTTCATAATTTAATTTTGTATGGTTTTTTCTTTACTGGGTTCTCCTAGAAATTCTTTTATTTTGCTTGTCGAACTTAAATATGTTCTTTGTATGTTAACAACATCCAAAAAAAAAAAAAGAAAAATCCAAAAACAAAATCCAAGATGGTCGATGTTACTATAGTATAGTGGTAAAGTCACTGGATGATGATACTAGTGATCCGAGTTCGAAACTCGGCTGCACCAAATTCTCTTCACCGTTCAGAAAAGAAAAAAAAAAGATTCAAGTTGAACAGATATTTGGTTAGGTTTTTTTTTTCTTTTTCTTGGCGGTCCCAGATCTAAGTTCGGGTAGGTTTTTTATGTCATTTTTCCTAACCAACCTTAGTCTTTTCGTTGTATATGAAGAGCATTACGAGGTTTGTCTGGATTTTTTTTCCATAGGCGAACCTCAATCAGTTCTTCGCACATAAAGAACTAAGTGGGCTTCAGCCGAGTATTTTCTTTCCCGGCCGTACAGATTGAGCTTCGGATAGAAAAAAAAAACTCAGCCCAACATAAATTAACCTAATAAAAGAATATTTAGAAAAAAAATAAAAACAATATAAGGGCATTTTAGTCATTATTAAGAAAATATGAATATGGCGTTTTCAAGCTAGTTTGGTATTGCTGTGAATTTTAGAAAAATATTTTTCTGTTATGTTGTGACGTGTGTTGTTGTGCTTTGCTGCGAAAATGAAACGGCATAACATTTCGTAAACTATAATTTGAAAATCGTTGTAAATTGGTATTTTAAAGTGCTCATGACGTAGTTAATGACATGCTTCAAAAAAAAAAAAGTTAATGACGAAAATAGACATGTTTTAAAATCTCGTTTTATACACTATACTTATAGTAATTATATTTTATAAAAATATAATAAAATATTTTATATTTAATTATATTTTTAGTTCTAAAAATATTTAATAAGTATAAGTAATATTTATTTATTTTATTACTTACTAAACAGTTTTATGATTATGGTTCACTTAAGGAAAATGTTTTATCGTAATTATCATTATTATCTTATTATATTATTTTAAAGAAAAAATGAAAAATAGAGGAATAAATATACGCTTAAGGAAAGTGTACCGCCGAACCATTTCAAGGGTATGCATTTGTCAACTCTTGAATATCAACATGATATTTTGCGTACCACCCTGTGTAGCCATCATCCATTTCATAGATATCAAATAGAGGAGGACTAAAATGATAAACCTCAATGAAGTACAAATGCCCGTTGCACTCTCCGAAATATTCACATATAACCTTCTCGATATCCCATTCATCGACTAGCATTGGTGGCGGAGGCATTGTCTTCATCGTTTCTTGATCAATACCGAAATAAATCGAACAGTTTGCATTAGTCCAATGTAATGAACCATTCCAGAAGATATGCATTAGAGCAGAGAACCCGACTCCGCATAGCTTCCAAGAGTCTGTTTTGGAAGAGTAAATTTCTATCTGATAACTATCTTCATGATTGTAACTCCAGATGTAAACAACTTCATAATCATTCGATTTTAGTGGATCAAATATTAAGTTAACACTACAAATGTACTGAAAATTGCTAGTTCTTCTAAATGGAGATGGATGAAGAATTTTGGTTACGGTAGTACGTATTGTAACTGCTACAAACGAACAATCCATTACACGAATGAATGATTTTTATATCGGAAGGATCATTCTTGATAGCAAGCGTTTCAAATGGGACTACTGGTTGATCAGTGGGTTGTCTTCCATTAAGGAAGTATATGAAGGTTTTGAAGGGTACTTGTCCGACGTCTCGTCTTCCCACAACGTCATATAGGTAAGGCTTGAGTGGCAAGGTTATTGTCACTTGGAGAATAAAGAGCCGAGAGACTAGTGGAGAAATGCTTTTCTGAAGAATGTGATATTCGAGAACGAAATGCGAGTCGGAGATGAGAGAGATCCATTCTTTTGAAACTGATTTGAATTTGAGTAAGGATTTCACTGGCAAACACAATAGGATTTGTCTTAACAGATCAACGTTGTCAGCTACGAGAACCGACGATGAGGCCGATGATAGTGCTGATGTTGATTTCTCATTAGGTGAAGTTTCAGAAGAAGCCGAGAGAAGTTTGAAAAATCAAAGCTCCTTATTCATTGACAAGAAACTCATGAAGATGGAAATAAGATGAACTTAGGAAGAACTTCAAACTGAATTTCAGTTGAATTTTTAGGCTTATACCAAAATGGATCATGAGAAGATTTTAGATCTAGATCAATATTTATTAAAAACAAAAAAATTATATTAAATCTTTGCCTTAATGGTGAAGAATATATGATTATCTTAAATTAGTGTTGACAAAGAAAATAAATTAATCATGTTAGTCAACTGACGTTGCCTGTTTGGATTTTCTTTTTATTTGACTGTACAAGAAAATAAATTAATCATGTTAATGAGTCGGTGCATCCCACAACTCCAAACATCTATATACAACTCCAAACAATTAACTTTGCGTTATACACCGAGCTTATCATGACTAGTACAATTAACGCTCCATATTCGCTATCTCTTTGCGTTATACACCGAGCTTATCATGACTAGTACAATTAACGCTCCATATTCGCTATCAGAAGAAACCGCCTCAACTAAATGAAGAATACTTCCCCAAAATCGAATACTTTCCCAAAATCTCTGAACAAGAAAGCAGTTGGCTTGAATCTGAAATAACAGAAGAAGAAATATGGTTATGCATCAAAGATTTCAAGCACAACAAGTCACCGGGACCTGATGGATATAACATGAATTTCTTCAAAGTTGCTTGGCAGATCATCAAAGAAGACTTTATGGCTGTAGTTAAGGAATTTCAGTCAAATGATAGGCTTGATTGGAGAATAAATTGCTCCTTTATAAGTCTAATTCCTAAGAAAGAGAAAATTGGTTCTCCGCAAGACTTCAGACCAATTAGTTTGGTCAGTAGTGTCTACAAGGTTATTTCTAAAGTCCTCACTCAAAGACTAAAGAAAGTTCTATCTCAGCTTATTACTGAAAATCAAGGGGCATTCATCAAAGACAAACAAATCCTTGACGGTATATTGATTGCAGGAGAACTCATAGACTCAAGACTAAATAGCAAAGCACCTGGAATCCTCTGCAAATTGGACATACAGAAAGCCTTTGATAATGTGAGCTGGTACACTATTCAAAGAGTTCTACAATGTTCAGGGTTTGGACACAAATGGATTATGTGGTGTGTTACATCTGCACAACACTCGATTTTGGTGAATGGAAGTTCTAATGAGAGATTCAAACCTCAAAAAGGATTGAGGCAAGGTGACTCTCTCTCACCTTTCTTGTTCATAATGGGTGGCTGAAATTTTCACTAAACTTATGAAACGAGCAATAGAATTGAACATGATCTCTGGCTTCTCCATCAACAACAATATCAATATTTCACATCTGCAGTATGCTGATGATACCCTAGTATTTTTGAATGGAACTGTTGAGGAGGCCGAGAATCTATTGTTGATATTACAAGTATTTGAAGGCATTACAGGACTTCCAGTTAATCTCACCAAAAATTCGGTAATAAGCATTGGAGCTGATAATAGCATCCAAGATGTGGTTGATATCCTCAACTGCAAGATTGAAGAACTGCTTCTCAAATATTTGGGTATTCCAGTTGGAGCAACAAGCAGGAACTGTTCAATTTGGGATGTGGTAATTGAAAAATTTAATAAGAAATTAGCTCCCTGGAAAAGAAGATACTTCTCTAAAGCCGGAAGAATATTACTCATCAAGACAACTCTTTCCAGTTTACCAATTTACTTCATGTCTCTGTTTCCAATGCCAATCAAAGTGGAAAAGAAATTAAACCAAATTATGAGCTCTTTCCTTTGGGGTTCTACAACAGAAAAGAAGAAAATCAGATGGGTTGCGTGGAATAGAGCTTGCAGTTCAAAGAAGGTTGGAGGTCTTGGTATCATAAATCTTAGACAAACCAACAAAGCTCTCATTGCTAAATGGACTTGGAGATTTTCTAAAGAGAAAAACCAGTTGTGGAGAAAGATCATTCAGATAAAGAGACAAGGAATTCCTTCGGCACTTTTTGTGAAAGACTCTAATATTCCACAAGGAAGAGTCATTTGGAATGGCATACAACAACAAAAAATAGTAATTGAAGATATGTGTACTCTGGAAATAAGAAGTGGCAAAGATATATATTTCTTGTGGGATAAATGGAAGGATAATCAAGTATTAAAAAGTAGATTCCCAAACATTTTCAAAATCTCGACCCAGAAGAGTGCTACATTGCAAGAATTAGGGGACAATAACACTTGGGATATCAAGCTAAGAAGAAATCTCAACCAATCAGAACTGCTGTAAATGCTTCAACTATTTGAATGGTTAGGATCTCCTCCTTCACTAAATGATCAGGAAGATGAATTAAAGTGCAACATTGCAGGTGGATTCTCTAATAAAAGCTGCTACAACTGGTTAATAGATCAACAACAACCACTCATTCCTCCTCCTCCTCCATATCAATGCATCTGGGTTAAATTTGTGCCACCTAAAACTCAGACTTCTATGTGGTTGGCTGCTCAAAATGCAATACCAACAACTGATAATCTGGTCAGAAGAGGAGTTCCAATTCAGAACATGATGTGCTCTCTCTGCAACTCCCAAGATGAAACAGTTAATCACCTACTGCTTCACTGCAGTTATACACATAAGATTTGGAATTATTTCATAGGAGGATATAATGTGAGATGGGCTAATGGAGGATCATTGGAAGCTCAGTTACAAGCCTGGAAATTCAGAAGAGGAAGGAAAATTTGGCCTTTACTCATCTTTGCCATTGTCAGGTCCATTTGGGAAGAGAGAAATCGCAGGGTGATGGCCAACAAATCTCCCAGATCAGAAGGAGTTACAATCAATGAGATTAAGGCACTTATTTTTCACTGGGGCAAAGCAGAGAAATGGTTTTGGGGTTACTCTTTTAGAGACCTTGTTACACACTGGAAAGTACTGATTGATAGAATATAATCTAATATAACTCAAAATGGGGACCTTCAGTCTTATTACATTTTCTTTTTTTATATGATATTAACCTTACACTTCAAAAAAAAAGAAACTGCATTGGTACGAAGTTGTTGCAAAGTTTGGGATTTATCAGAGTCGATGGGTTCAAATATCAAGGATTTGCCGTTCCATTTTTGGGAACAAGTTCATCTCGATTTTATTGAAACCGACGGTAATGCTCAAGGAAGAACAATGCATCAAATCAAAAACCGAACTATAGGAATTAAAATCAGGTGCTGGTTCTTCAGATCGTGTCTACGTGAACACGATGGTAATAAAGAAGCGGCGATAGCTCAACACGTAACCTGGAAAGGATTGCCGTTTGCTCACTTTGAAGCCAATGAGATATTCGGAACTCGTTTCATGTGACGAACTCTAAATAATTTTAGTTGCAAGAAATCTTACACCACATTCCAATTCCAATGTACTTTAACACAATTCTAGGTAATCATCATAAGTTCTTTTATTAATTATCAAGATTAAAGTCGGTTACAAGTATTACAATGATATTACTTGTTCTCCAAATAAACTTTATCTCTCCTAGTTTCTTTTCTAGCACTTACTAAAGATATCCCTTATAAGTAAGAAACTCTTTCCTTTATATAGGATTCTACATAGTGGATGACAGCTAAGAGATCCACTATTTTCGGAATCCCTGTGCGTTACATTCGCTCATATACAATCACTCATTCTCGCACAAACCATACTTCGCATAGATAGTCATACTTTACTCGTGACTCTGCTGGCATCACTTGATGCGTCATCTCAACTTTGTGTGTACGATAGTCCTCGCTTATACTAAATAATCTTCACTTTGCATGGTTAATGGTATGTGCGATATTCCACTCCTACATTTTGCCTCTTCTCGTTTCGCTTATTCTATAGAGTGAGCGATATGAGAAACTTCTATCCTATAATATCGCATAAACTTGTCTTTTCTCATTTTATTTTGCCGACAAGTATCCGGAATTAAAGTTCATCCATCCACACGTGTCAACTCTTCTTCTTTTTACCGGATCGAACCGTCTATAACCGGTCATCTCTCCCATCTATTTATTGATTTCTTTTAGGAGGAATAATCTTTTCTTCTCTTTTCTTCTTCACTAAAATTTCTCTTTCTTCCTCCCTTTGTTGTTGCTGCTGCTGTTGTTCTTCTGTTTCTACTGTTCTCTGCTTCTGCTTCTATGGATAAAAATCTAAAGTTTGTTTTCCTCTTTTAAGATTTATCCTTTTACTCTTATGATAATCATAATTGTTATCTTCTTAATTAACCCAATTCCCATACTTTTGCAGAAAAAATCCTTCTTTAAGTGCCCTCGGGATAACCGTTCCAAACCCTAATTCTTCTTTAGGGGTTGCGAAAATAGACTCTCAGAAAAGGAAAACTTCGCACAACAAAGAAGTAAGAAATACTCATTATGGGATGTCGTAGGCACAACAAATTAATAAATATATTTCCTACTAATTAACTGGTAATATAGTGGTAGTAAGAGATCGTTCCCACAGAGAGCTGGGTAATTGATAGGTAATTTGTATTAGCAAAATAAAGTAAATCACAAAAAGGGTTTTGGTTTACAAAATATAATTAAAAATGCAATAAGAAAAGAAAGACAATTAAGGAATCCTTCACCGTTACCAAGCGTTAACTGGATTAGAATACTTATCTATCGTTCGTAAGAACCATTCATCACCAACCGTAGAGTAACAGCTAGAGCAGTGTTATCCCCAAAGCTCCTTGTGTAACTTGATACCGAAGCGCTCGCATATCAAATACTATCCAACTGAACCACCAAGTAGTAGCGCAATCAAGGTGTAACCCAATCGGAAGCCTTAAGTTATGTGAACTTAGGTTGATCCTAGCAGTTAGACTCTTAGCGCAAGGTCCACTTACTAGTGTTGTCTTCACACATGATTGCTCCACAGAATCCCTCTGCGAGGTCTCACGTTCTCTACTTATGTAAGGATTATTCAACAATTACACGGATATCCTAACCCTTTACTAGCAATAGAATGATCAAGATATTAATCCAATTGTACACTTGAACAATCTAGAAATCAATCATAAACCCTAAATATAGTGAAAACAAATGATGATGATAAAAACTCTCAATAGGTTTGTATTAATAATAAATCTTCACGTTTAGAACATTGAATTCATCCTTAATCAACAAAGGATTTAGTTACTCATATTACAAAGAAGACGAATAATGGTGGTTTCCCCGTAAAGGGGTAAACCCTAGGTTTTGATGTAGAACTTGTGATATGAGATGATATATGATTATATAAACTAATACCCTTTTTATAGGTTTACATTGCTTGGTCTCCAAGTACTTAGTTAGGTTTAGGAACCCGAACCGAAAATATGACCTAACGACCCCAAACGTGCCCTTAGGCCTTCCAAGGTGTGAATACACGTTTCCCATTTGCTAAGTGCGCGAACCCAGTTCGCAAACTTCAAATTCCAGCAGATATTTTCGGAAATAAGTCTGTGAACCCCGTCCGCAAACCCAATTCGCGGACTGCACTATCTTCGGTTGTCAATAAAACTGTTTTGGCCACAACTTCTTCATCCGAACTCGGAATGACCTCATTCTTTTTGAATTATTTTTATTTTTCAATTCTATTCAAGATGGTGATGAGAAATCCTTAATTTTAATTAGTTAAGATCGGTCTTTGGCCCTTCTATTGATTATGATCTTTTTGCTCCTTTTCGTCGCTTTTCTTCTACTTGTCTTGGACTTGGGCACTTGAATACTTGGAATAGTTCTCTTCATAACTCTTTTCAGCACTTTGTATCTCCGTTTTGGATGATTCACCTATTAGAGGCAAACAAGATAAAACAAGAGTAATAATACGAAAATATGCAAGAATAATAGCTAAAGCAAGTATGGAATGGACACTAAAATCATATGAATTATGAACTTATCAATTTGCCCCACACTTAGCTTTTGCTATTCCTCGAGAAAACTAAAGAAAACTAATCTTAAATACAACAACTTCATCTCGTTGAGGATACGGTTACTCTTAGCATGAATAACATGCCTTTAAACCCCTAGGTGTCCCTAGTGGACGAGTTATAGTCTCGTGAGGGCTTACAAGAGGTATACCCACAAAACTTACTCCAATTTCTCGCCTTGGAAGAACCGCTAAGGATAACCACAAAATAGTAGCTAATAAGATAATCAACATACATATGTTCTTTAGCTGCAAACATCCCACATGCATTCCAATCCGCACACACAAGAAATTACTTGTGTATGACATTCACCCTGATTGCAAACTCTACTAAGATAGTCATCGTACTTGTTGCAACGTTTGTAACAACACTCGCATACTGAAATCACATGAATAGATAATAAAATGGAATAGAAAAATGAAGTATGCAAATGTTGACTTAGGTGAAAGATGTTACCCACAATACTTGTATGAATGTCGTCAAAAGATATATATTTATAGCGCACTAGTTGAGAAAATCACCCATTTAACTCGACCGCATGATTGGATACTCTAAGCGCATGTTCCTTTTCGGCAAGTACATGATAGTTTCCTTGGATCCTGCACTCCACGCTTGCTTAGGCGACGGAGACAGGGAAAACGTTTCACACATACTGTTATCCAAGTGTCAAGAACCTCGTCAATAATATTTTTGACTTGCTATATAATGATGATATGGTTTTTGTTTTCATCGACTATGATTAGTCTGAAATTCCGGACCTATCATTTATTAGTGTCAATAAAAGAAGATGAGCCATATTTATTTTTATCTCTTTTTTTTTTTACTTTTTTTTTCTTTTTCTTTTTCTTTGGCTCACTCTTTTCTCTTTAAGAGTGTAAGAAAATTGTCTTATGGGGCTTTTATATACTCAACCAATGATTAACTTGCTACAACATCCACGGCATTATCAGGATCCCACCAAATCACTTTAGAGAAACACAAAACTGCAAAAATAAAAAGAAAGTGATTCAGTAATGATTAATTGCGAGAATGACTCTTTCAAACGACTACCATAGCTTAGTTTCTCATTCAATTATAAACGTATATATTTAAGGATTGAAATAAATGGAACTTAATCTATAGCCGTAGGAACTGTTTCAACCTTAAAAAGGTTTCGAGTGTCATCCTAAATAGCTCATAATTAACTCCAAAAGATGAAGTCTCAAGAATGCAAGAAATCAAAGAGTATTACTATTTTTTTTATATAATCCAAACATGCTTAACTATTCCCCCACACTTAAACTTAACATTGTCCTCAATATTCAAAACCGAATATTCTTATTTCTGACATAACAGAAAATTAAACTCGAAAACTGTACAAATGGGTAGGGAACTAGGAAAATCATCCTAAACGAAAGTTGTTCGCCTACGTCTTTTTATGATGTTTCAAAAGCGAACAATGTTTCGATAAATGGTCTGACTTTTATGGCCTCCAGACTGAATGACATGCAATCTGAAAAAGTTCTGGAAACTTCCGAAACTCAAATGTCCAGGCCTATCGCTCCAACTTAACAGACTCTGAATTCAAATTTTCTTTTTGGAAAAGAAATGTATGTCTGTTCTCTTTAAAAGTTTGGGTCAACCACTCAAATCGGACTATGTATGAAGTCTCGAGAGCTATTTTCGTAACAAGTGCGCAGTCAGAATTTTCTGACGAGAGTTCGTCAAAATATTCATTATAGGTATAGGACTTTGTAAAATCTAAGATGGGAATGCAATATATGATGTGAAAAACTAATAAAACTAAAAACAAAATGGATAGAGATACAAAACCGATGGGTTGCCTCCCACGAAGCGCTTGGTTTAACGTCGTCAAAGCCCGACGTTATTGTTATCGTGCGTACCCTAGTAATCTGAAAATTTGATAATCCTTCCAAATAACAATCTGCAATTCAAATAATAGCTTCACAAAAACATTAGCACAACATATAAATATTGAAGATATTACTTTATTGAGTTTTCCCCCACACTTAGTCCTTTCTATACTCGAAAGTGGATAGAGAACATAGAATTCGGGAACTTCAATAGGTTCCTCAGCTTGGTGAACCTGCACATTACTCGAATCAAACACATCAAGTGGTGGATACTTAGAAGCAAAATAATCCGTCAAAACTTTAGAAGCACACAACTCCAATCCTACGTGAGGTATTTTCTTAAAAGTTGGGTTAAGAACTCTTTGAGAAACTACTTCAATTGGAGGAATATGATCAATAGATATAGAATGATTAGACAAACCTTGTTTCGGATCCTCATTTGTAATTAACAGTGAATTATTTGCCTCAAGTATATCATGGTCCTCTATCAAACTATTATTATCTAGCTCAATTGGGTCTTCCACTATTTCAATCAATTTAGTTTCTTTGTCAATCTCAATTTCTTCAACACTATCGTCATCCGAATCAAATTCCGCTATCAAGAACTCTTCTTCATTATAAATTTTGGGGTATTCTGTATGAGTATCCGTTGAGGGAATAATCGGTTCTACTTCTTGCAAATCAACCGGCCTAAAAACATTGTAATATGGATGTTCATTATAGTGTTGATATGCATTTGAGTATGTCTCACCGTTCATAACAATGGTTCGGTAATATCAAGGCTTCTCCTTTTGAATAGGCAAATGATCATTATTTTTACGATCTGGAGTTGGAATAACTTCATCACTGTTACAAAGGCTTTCCAAAGGTTGATCAACCTTTTCCATTTCCTCCTTAATTTGATTCATGTCCCTTCTTAAGTTTTTCATGCCCTTTTGAAGTTCTTGGAGCTTCTCACATCGTTTTTGTTCAATTGTATGGAGCGCTTGTTGATGTTGCGCTATCGCTTGGATTAATTGGTCAAGACGTTCATCATAACCAACATCTTCACTCACCACACTATTTTCAAACCAAGTCTCCCCTTTTTGAATAGGTGAATGATCATAAAAAAGATCAGGAGTTTGGTTAGATATATTGAAGTGAGATTCGTTTGATGTGTTATTCTCCATGCTTAGTTTTTCATTAAGGGGTTCTGGCGTGGACAATTTGGACTTGAACTGAAGAATCAACCAATCAAGCTTCTATTTACTTTCATAAGATAAACGATTAGAAGAACAACTACCCTCCCATCCTTGATAAGTGTTTTGGCCATAGGATGGTTGGTAGTTTTTATAATATTGAGATTGAAAACCATATTGATTACCACTGTTGTATGTGTAATCTTGTACTCCGTACATGTTATTTCCGTAAGGAAACATGAAGACTCACAAGAACAAAAGAGAAAATAAAAGCAAAATCCTAAAAAACAAAAAACAAAAACAAGCTAAACAAATAACAAATCAATTAGCAACTGCTCACCGGCAGCGGCGCCAAAATTTGTATGGGCTTTAGTAGGCACAACAAATTAATAAATATATTTCTCACTAATTAACTAGTAATATAACGGTAGTAAGAGATCGTTCCCACAGAGAGCTGTGTAATTGATAGGTTATTTGTATTAGCAAAATAAAATAAATCACAAAAAGGGTTTTGGTTTATAAAATTAAATAAAAAGTCAATAAGAAAATAAAGATGATTAAGGAATCCTTTGTCGTTACCAAGCGTTAACTGGATTAGATACTTATCTATCGTTCGTAAGAACCATTCATCACCAACCGTAGAATAACAGCTAGAGCAGTGTTATCCCCAAAGCTCCTTGTGTAACTTGATACCGAAGCGCTCACATATCAAGTACTATCCAACTGAACCACCAAGTAGTAGCGCACTCAAGGTGTAACCCAATCGGAAGCCTTAAGTTATGTGAACTTAGGTTGATCCTAGCAGTTAGACTCTTAGCGCAAGGTCCACTTACTAGTGTTGTCTTCACACATGATTTCTCCACGGAATCCCTCTGCGAGGTCTCACGTTCTCTGCTTGTGTAAGGATTATTCAACAATTACACGGATATCCTAACCCTTTACTAGCAATAGAATGATCAAGAGATTAATCCAATTATACACTTGAACAATCTAGAAATCAATCATAAACCCTAAATATAGTGAAAACAAACGATGATGATAAAAACTCTCAATAGGTTTGTATTAATAATAAAGCTTCACGCTTAGAACATTGAATTCATCCTTAATCAACAAAGGATTTAGCTACTCATATTACAAAGAAGACGAATAATGGTGGTTTCCCCCTAAAGGGGTAAACCCTAGGTTTTGATGTAGAACTTGTGATATGAGATGATATATGATTACATAACCTAATACCCTTTTTATAGGTTTACATTGCCTGGTCTCCAAGTATTTAGTTAGGTTTAGGAACCCGAACCGAAAATATGATCTAACGACCCAAACGTGCCCTTAGGCCTTCCAAGGTGTGAATACACGTTTCCCATTTGCTAAGTGCGCGAACCCAGTTCTCAAACTTCAAATTCCAGCAGATATTTTCGGAAATAAGTCTGCGAACCCCGTCCGCAAACCCAATTCGCGGACTGCACTATCTTCGGTTGTCAATAAAACTGTTTTGGCCACAACTTCTTCATCCGAACTCAGAATGACCTCATTATTTTTGAATTATTTTTATTTTTCAATTCTCTTCAAGATGGTGAGGAGAAATCCTTAATTTTAATGAGTAAATATCGGTATTTGGCCCTTCTCTTGATTATGATCATTTTGCTCCTTTTCGTCGCTTTTCTTCTACTTGTCTTGGACTTGGGCACTTGAATACTCGGAATAATTCTCTTCCTAGATCTTTTCAGCACTTTGTAGCTCCTTTTTGGATGATTCACATATTAGAGGCAAACAAGAGAAAACAAGAGTAATAATACGAAAATATGCAAGAATAATAGCTAAAGCAAGTATGGAATGGACACTAAAATCATATGAATTATGCACTTATCAACCCACTTTTTACTAAACAATATTGTTGCCTCTTTCTTCTCTACTTTGTTTTTCGCAGGTTTCCGATTGTGAAACGGGTGGTGTCAAAAAACCAAAGATTAAAAAAGCTCGCAAGCCCACAGTAATCAAGTCAAATCTTTCTATTCTTGATATTGATGTCCCAGATGTCGCCCCTTTAGCAAAAATTCAAGTTCCTGACACTAATATCTCTGTCACTCCTATAACAGCAACTCAGTCTTCTGATGTGAATGCTTCTGTTACTCTTGAAGAAATTTTTTCCTGCTGAAGAGGAAATTACTGCTGATCGAGGGTTAAAAGGTACCCCTATTATTGCCTCTGCGAATTTACTGGATGAAAGTCAAACTTCTCCTTTACTTACAAATACTTATTCACAACCAAAGGATGTTGGTGTGAATCCAATTGCATCTCCTTTTACAAATACTGCTTCGTAACCAAAATACTGATGCGAATCCCACTATTCCTTCTCCTTTTGTTTCTGCTCCTTCTTCTTCATCTTCTCCTTTATTGTTGAGTTCCCTCTCTCTCAATAAGAAAACTTTGGATAGTGTGAATTTTTCCTTTCAAACTCCATCCGACATTATCAACTCTGCTCAATCCTCAACTAGTGACCCTTACAAACTTCGCATCTGCTCTGCGCTGAGTAAACTTATGTGCGAATTTCCTTCTGATAAGGCTACAAGGGATGAGATCCATTCCCAAATTGATCCAAGCTTCCATACTGCTTTGGATGTCTTGGAAAGTGTCTTTCATACTTTTTTCTTGATTATAATTTATAGATCTCTTATCCTTATCTTCTTTCTTCTTTAGGAATGTCATCGTCGAATGATTCTAGCCGAAAGGCGTTTTGAATCTAGTTGTTCCCAATTAGAGCTTTCGCAACATAATGCTTCTTTGGAGAAGGAAGTTAATAAATTAAAAGTGGAACTTCCAGAGGTCCAAAAGCTGAGGGGGGAGCTTCAAGTTACAAATCTTGATTCTGAGAACCTTCGCATTCAAAACCGAGAACTTAGAGGTATCTTTTTCGCTCCTCCTTTTTACTTATTGTACCTTTTGATTCACTCTTCGCTTACCCTCATTCTTTAAATTTCTTCGTGCACTTATTAAGATCTAAACCAGAAGCGAGTTATGGAGAGATATTCTTTTTCAATTTCTTTCTGAAGATACCCAAGCGAATAACGGGAAGTTGCAGGCTCAATTAAACCAATTAAAAAATCATTATTCATATTCTCTTGACTAGATTAATAATCTAACCCATGAAAATAACCATCTTATTCAAGAAATTGAAGTATTAAATAGTGAAATATCTCACTTTTCTAAATTGTCACGAAATGCTGATTTAATACATAATACCTTGTCAGAAGAAAATCGTACTCTTTCTAGGGAGAAGCATTTTTTCTTAAGCAAAGAAGCGATGTTTTCGCACCAATATTCAATTCTTCAGAAAATAAACGAAGACCAAACACGATCTCTTCGCTCACTTGAAGTTCAGCATGAGACATCGCTTAAGGAACTAAAGACTCAGAATCAAAAAATCATTCAAAGTAAAATAAGTCTGACTGTGAAGAAGAATCAGCTTCAGGAACCATACGATCAATTAAAGCATTCCCATGATGCTCTTAAGAAAAATAATAGATCTTTATATGCTAATGAAAAGAAGATTCGATTCCGTTTAAATGGTTCAGTTGGTGATGGATTTGATAAAGCCATGGAAAGTATGAAGAATAACACTCTTCTTATTTCTCAATTCTGCGAAGGTAGTCAGCTAGAGTTGACTGCCTCATTAATTATTTCTTTGAACTTCATTGATATGGGCTTTATTTCCGATGTTTGATAACTTATTATTTTTTCGCAGATTCTGAAAGGTCGCACCAATCTACTATCACTCAGTTGAGATCTGATTTATCCAAAATTCGCAAAGAGCGTACGATCCTGGAAGCATCTCATGCGAACCTCGAGGTTTATCTTTCTGCTTCACGAGATAGAGCACGAAGAAGATTCCCATATCAACAAAATTTCCTGGAGATCAATGCTAGAAATCTCGAAAGAGGAGCTATTCGCAAGGCTCATGCTAATGCTCAAGCTGTAGTTAATGGAATTCTTTTGAGCAACTCTCTTCCTGCAGTAAAGTTCTCTGCTCTTAATATAGGCGAAGATGAAGAATATCCTGAGGTGGATAGTGACTATGAATTTGTGAGCGACGATGAGAGGGATCAAGAGGATGAAGAGGATCAATTTGAGATGGACAAGTATGTTAATGAAACTAATGCTGAAATTGAAAATCATGGATCTAATAATGATACTGAGAAGTCCTTGGTCGGATAAGATGTTACTGTTGAACATTCTTGATCTTATTTTCATCCAGATTTCCCTTCTTTGTTTTGAAGTATTTTGAACTTATTTGCTCGTTCATGCTATGCTTTAAACTTGTTTGTTACAAGGAAGATAATATTTTGTTATTTCAATTCCCATACTTGCCTCTTATTATATTTCTTGTATAAAACAAGTTGTGCGATGTAATGAATTTTGAACTTTTTGCAAAACAATCTCTAGTTTGTATATATTCTTATGAGTTCTTATTTTGTCTTCCTAAGTAAAGGTCTTATCTTGCCTTATTTCTGTGCGATGATATCGCAGGCGGTCTATACACTGTAATGTACCGACCCATTGATCTCATCTTATCCTTATCTTGTATTATTTCCTCTTCAGTTTTTATCGCATAAATGTGATAAGTCTTGATACTCCCTTGAGTAAAAAGTCTTATGACATTTACGTCTTTTGACACAATTCAGCTCCCTAATGGAGGGTGTCGTCCTTATCCTCCCCCTGATTGCCCCTTCAAGGAAGCTTACCTCTACCGGGTTAAGGTTATGGCTCTTCTCATCCGGTAATTCAACAACCAGTTGATTTCGCAGTCTCACATCCCATTACCGATGAGGTTTATGGTTGCGAGACCGCACCCTAAGTGGGGTATCTTCGGACCGAGTGCATCATAGTCAGGACTTGTCAAGAGTGGCAAGGTACGCTCCAGACGCCCCGGGCACTCTTGACTCAACCGTGTACCTCGGCGCCCTGATCGAGTTTATGCACTCCTTAGGAGAGACTTTCTCACCTTAGTCTCTCAATCTAAGATTATTATCTTAGACTGAAAATTTAAGGTACCTCTCCCGGATGGGCATTTTCGTTTATTCTCACCCCAAATCTCCATGACTCAAGTTCCAGGGTCGGTGTTTCTTTCCCTTGAGCCATGCTTTCTAGGTTTCTCTGACTATGACGTGCGATAGGTCTTACATTTTGGCTCTTGCATGTATGCGAACTAGGTTGCACGCCACATTCAGATTCCTAGTCTATCTGATAATAAATATCATTTATGTTGCCTTATATCAAGGTCTTATTTTTCTTTTTTCTCAAGAAAATTTTCTTGAAGTTAACTGAAATCTTCGCACTTGTTTATTAGATTTAATACTACATTGAAATACCTTCTCCACCATTCTTTGATATGTCGCACCCGCATTCTTCAATCCAAACGGCATTTTCGTATAATAGTATAAACCTCTTGGTGCGAAGAAAACAATATGTTATTGATCTTCTTCAGCCAAAGGAATTTGATTATAGCCTTTATACCCATCCAACATCGAGACTCTGTCATTTCCCAATGCCGATTCTACCATTTGAGGGATATATGGTAAAGGAAAACTGTCTTTAGGGCACGCTTTATTTAAATCGGTGAAGTCTATGCAGATTCTTATCCCATTGTTCTTTTTTGGTACCACCACCATGTTTGCTATCCATTCTGGATATTTTGCTTACCTTATAATTCCTGCATCCAGCATCTTCTGCAACTCCTCCTCTATTTGAGGGTGATAATCAGTTGCAATCTTCCTTATTCTTTGCTTGAACAGATTTACGTTCTTCTTAATGTCCAATTTATGACATGCGACAGACGGATCTATGCCTGGCATCTCTTTCATACTCCGTGAGAAGATATCGCTATACTCTCGTAATATGTTTACTATTTTTTCTTCTTCTTCTTTATCCATTTTAGTTCTTATTTTTAATATTTTTGGCTCTTCTTCTGATCCAACGTTTATTTATTTCGTTGGTTCAACTGCAGTAAAATTTGCCTTTGGTTCTCCCATTGGTGTTGGTTCTTTAATTTCCTTAATTTGTTCACCTTCCTTCGCTGGTGTTTCACTTGGTATTCCTTTTCCCTCCTTCGCGCTGATCATATATATCTGAAACTCATCCTCCTTTTTTAGTTCTTTTGCTTTTCTCCAGCGATCTTTTCGCTTCTTTGCCCTCTCTTCATAATTTCTTACATCTGTGCGATTGCAAACCTTCGCACTCTTAACATCTCCTTTAATTTCACCTATACCACTTGGAATTGGGAATCTGATGCATTGATGCAATGTTGATGCTACAGCTTTTAATGCATGCACCCATGGCCTTCCCAATAACATGTTGTATGGTGATTCTATATCAATCATGCATAATGTTATCTTTTTTTCTATTTCTCCCAGTAATATTCGCATCACAATTTCTCCTTTTGGTTTTGTGACTGCTTTATTGAATCCATGTACATTGTAATTTGGACGAGTCATCTCTGCATCTTCGTATCCCATTGCTTTGAATATGCGATAAAATAAGACATCAACTCTGCTCCCTGTGTCTATCAATGTTCTATCAACCATCCATTCTTATGATTTCTTTTTCATTGTAATATTTTCTCCTCGCTCAGCTGTAACTGTGATTACCAAGGGATCTGTACGCTTTAAATTTTCTTCTGGAATTTCGTCTGCCGCAAACTAATCTCCACTTTTTCCCATTATTTTAATGGAGATTCCTTTTCTACCGTTTCAACCTTCCTTCCTTCATAATTTCGCTTGTGAATTCTTCCTGTTATTCTTTCTTGAAAATCCTCATCAGATATTGATGTTTTAGTTATAGAATTGCATTGTATGTCTCTACCTTTTCCTTGTATTGTTACGATTCTTGCTTTCTCCATAGATTCTTTATTATTCTTTTGTATTTTTCCCAAAAGTTTCAAATCTATTTTTTGAAGATGTGGTAAACTTATTAACAGGATTTATCATCCAAAGCTGTTTTTGGCGCCAAAAATGTAGTTGCAAGAAATCTTACAACCACATTCCAATGTACTTTAACACAATTCTAGGTAATCATCATAAGTTCTTTTATTAATTATCAAGATTAAAGTCGGTTACAAGTATTACAATGATCTTACTTGCTCTCCAAATAAAATTTCTCTCTCCTAGTTTCTTGTCTAGAACTTACTAAAGATCTCCCTTACAAGTAAGAAACTCTTTCCTTTATATAGGATTCTACATAGTGGATGACAGCTAAGAGATCCACTATTTTCGGAATCCCTGTGCGTTACATTCGCTCATATACAATCACTCATTCTCGCACAAACTATACTTCGCATAGATAATCATACTTTACTCGTGACTCTGCTGACATCACTTGATGCGTCATCTCAACTTTGTGGTGTACGATAGTCCTCGCTTATACTAAATAATCTTCACTTTGCATGGTTAATGGTATGTGCGATATTCCACTCCTACATTAATATTGGAGTTCACATAATTCTCAAAAGAAATAAATAATTGGAGTAAACATTTTTAAGCAAATGGTGATGGCATTGTGGGACTCTTTTGTTTGGCCTTTGTGAGCTTGTTGTTTGTTGTTTTTAGTCGCCGGATTCATCTTCGGTTGCTTTCTCAATTATTTCCCTTACTGTTAATGGAGGCACACCTCTTAAATATCATTTCTTTTTAATTGGACCGATTAAAAAAAATAATTTTAAGTTCAAATTCTAATGGAGGTTTCAAATTAATGTAATGTGCCTACAAAAACTACTGTTTCTGTGTCAGTTTCAGTTATCTTTAATTTAAGGGTGATATTAATGTTGATGTTGAATTCTCAATCAATGAAGTTTCAGAAGAAAAGAGAGAAGTTTGAAAAATCAAATTTAATCTTTTGTTTGGCCTTTGCCTTAATGTTGTGACTACCTTAAACTATTGTTTACAAGAAGATAAAATAAGGGTATTTACAACCCAAATAAGGGTATTTACACAAATAGTCACACTTTGTTATTCCGGTTCACTAATCGATCCCAGTGTTACAAAGTATTAAAAACCTGGTCACTAGACATGTAACGCCGATGTTATGTCACGTGTCAGACATTTGTCGGGTCGTCAAGTTACCTAAATACCCCTAAACCGTGGCATTTGCACGTGTGGGAACGATAAACATATCTCTAAGAAATGTGGGACGTTGGATCAAAACAAAAGAAAACCTAGCAGAAATACCTAAAACATCAGTGATCCACCTCATTTTTTCCGCCTCTGGTCGATAGCTTCTTCTATGAAGAAATGGAGAAGACGATGGTGAAACCATGAACCATTACAGATCGAACTGTTTCTTGCCTTATTTCTGCAATATCTTTGCCTCTTCATCTCGATCTGCTAAAGTTGTGAAGCGAAATACAAGTTTAGAGAGTTTCAGAGCATCATTTATCGAAGTGTGAAGATAATCAGTTATTTGTCGCCATCAACATGTTTACAAACATCACCAGGTAAATACCCTTCCTTGTTATACTGTTTCAGGAGATTATCAACTCGATTCAGAAACCCTAATTTTCTGAATCGAGAAATGTTACTGATAGATAGGGGTTTTCTTCATAAACCCTAAATTTATGAATTTAGGATTTAGGGGTTTTCTTCACAAACCCAAAATTTAATTTAGGGTTTTTACTGATAACCCTAAATTTGTGTTAAAAGGGGCTTTTCTTCATAAACCCTAATTTTCTGAAATTGGGTATTTAGGATTTTGTTCATAATTTGTGTTACATTTTAATTAGATGTTAGTAAATGTTAGTAGGTAAACGGTAAGCTCATTGTCAGTTCAATTTTGTGCAGGAAGTATGTGAAGTACCCAACTAGGAGTTCTAGGGTAGAATGGTTTTGGACAAATAAGGTTCAGTATTTTGTAAATGTGGATGTTAATTCTGGTGGGTTGAAGGGATTTTTTGATAAAGTTCATGCTTCTTTTAAGTTAGCACCAAATAAGAAGGTTGAAGTGATTTGGATTGGTAATGATAAACCAGAATATATGTTTAATGATTCACATTGGTATGAGATGTGGGATAAGGATGTTGATGAGGAAGGGTATGTAAATTTGTGGTGCAATGTTAGTGACAGGATTGTGCCTCCTGGTGATGGATGTGTTGAATCTTCTGGGATATCAAACAAGAGGGACTCAACACCATCCAAGGTTGATAGAATTTCAGTAACATGCATTAACTATGCTTCTTCACCAGTAAGACTTGACACAGAGATATTTGCCACACCTAAGAAGAAGTTAACATGCATTACATCACCACATATGATCATAAGGAGTCCAAGGATAATTAAGAGATCTGTTGACGCAGTGACTGGATGTACTAGCAGTAGCAAGAGGTTATTTGAGAATATGGATGAGTATGTGAATCTCCTTGATAATGATGATGAAAATGTTTCTTTTAGTGATGCAACACTTCAAGATGAGAGGGAGTATGAGAACATTCAACTACCTAATGATGCTGAAGATGTATGTCATCCAAATGATGATCCTAGAAGTACAATTTCTGATACTGAAAAAATGGATATTGGTGTGTATTGTGAATTTGTCAACAATTACTTTAAGGACCACAACTGGGTTGATTTTGTACATCCAAAACAGTATATGGAAGCAGTCAATTAAGTAGAAGCAACTGGTGTGGAGCAGAAAGGTGACTTTACAGATCCTAAAGGAAAAGCAGTGGTTCCTTATGATGAAGAGGGTAATGAGGAGTACAATAGTGGTGATGACAGTTCAAACTATGAAGGTAAACATCTAACTTATAGGGTTTTATTTTAATCATTAGTTTGTTTACTTCCATATAAAATAAATAACAAACCAAGTCCTTATGTGTATGTAGGTGTAACAGAAGTCCAAGGACCCAATGACTGTGGTAATGGGCCAACTCATCAGAAGCCTAATCCATGGTACAATCAGTTTGAGCAAATACATGGTCCAGATGTTGATGCAGATGGCAATGGAGAGTTGTTTCCTGATGCTGATGGGAATACATTACTCATGGTTGATGTTGACACAATGTTTGTGGGAATGCAGTTTATGGAAAAAGATGACTTCAAGAAGCACCTAAGGGGTTATGCCATTAAGAATGGATTCCAGTACAAACTTAATCCCAATGAAAATGATAGGATTACAGTTATATGTAAGTTTAACAAATCTCAAGATTGCAAGTTCTTTATATGGGCAAGTGTTACCAGGGGTGAACCAACATTTACTGTGAGGAGGTTCAACTTAAAGCATACATGTTCAACTCAACTGAAGACCAGGAACAACAGCTAATGCAGAATTTGTTGCTGAGTATTTGTATGACAAGATAAAGAAATGAGATGCAATGCCACTTCCATATGCACTGAAAGATCAATTCTTTACTACTCACAATACCAATGTTCCATATCATGTTGCTTGGAGAGCAAGAACAATGACTTTAGAAAGACTCAATGGAAGTTATGATTAATCTTATAGGCTGGTTCCAGCCTTTTGTGATATGGTAAAAGCAACTAATCCTGGTTCTGTTACAAATTACTCTTTTGGAAGGTGAGTTTCAATCTAACTTTACTAAGTTAGTTTATGTTTACTTACATTAATAGTACTATAATATGTTTATGTATTATGTATAACAACATAAAGTCCAATATGTTAACTTATGATGATTATATGTTTGTGGCAGTGAGAACAAATATTTTGAGTCCATGATGATTGCATTTGCAGCACCAATTCAAGGATGGAAGGCTGGTGGTAGACCATTCATTGGTTTTGATGCCTGCCACTTGACTGGAAAACATGGTGGATGTCTAATGGCATCTACAGCTTTAGATGGACAGAATGGGATTGTTACTCTAGCCATAAATGTGGTCAGAAATGAATGTGGAGAGAATTGGCACTTATTCATGAAAGAGCTGAAGCCACTTATTGAAGACCATCCAGCTGGGAAGATAACCTTTATCTCAGATGGACAAAAAGGTCTCCAAGAGTCATTGGATGAGGTTTTCCCTTAACATTTCAAAATATACTGCCTTAGGTGAGTCTTACAAAATCTTATTGTTGATTTATAGGAATTCTTGTTATTTTTTCAACATTTACTCTTTAAGATTTTGGGTTTTCAAGAACTCTTGCTGAAATGCTAACTTTATAACCAGACATATGTTCAATAATGTGCAGACTCGCTTCAAAGGATCAAGGTTGTACTACCTTGTATACAATGCTGCAAAATGCTACAAGGGGAGACACTGGAAGGTAATATGTCTTCCTAATTCACTGTTGTGACTTTTTTTAGTCATGTTGATTGATGGATTTATATTTGAATATTTAATCTTGTTAATGGTATGTGTAGGAAATATATGGATGATCTGATCAAGTTGTCCCCAGCTGCTGCAGCTTACATGATGAAGGAAAAACCAGAACAATGGTCTAGAGCTTTCTTTGACCCATCTGCATGTTGTGAGCACTTAAACAACAATTTCTCAGAGTCCTTCAATAACATGGCTAAACCTATGAGAAACAAGCCTATTTGTACCCTTGGAATGATGTATGGACATCTAGTTATGGGTACTATGTTCAAAAGAAGAAATGTGAGTGCAAATTGGGAAGATGGTAAGTTGGTGCCAACTGCTTAAGAGTTGATTGATGAGATGCAAAAATGTTGTGGAGCATTCAGGGTAAATGGAGTTATTTTTGATAAGTTATATGAAGTGACTTCAAAGACCAATGTTGTATTTCAATTTGATATGGTTGAGAAGACTTGTTCATGTGTTCAATGGAAACTTAGAGGATTTGTATGTCAACATGCATTTTCTGTGCTCATGGACATGAGAATTAATTGGGCAGAATGAGATTTCTTACCTAATTCACTTCTTATTGGACTGGTTTAATGCATCTGTTTTAGTTGTTGTGCATTTAATGTTGTTGGTAGTTGCAATAGTGACTTATTATTTCTCTAGTTTCTTATGCAGTTATTGTAGCAAGTACTATCATGTGGAAGCTTACAACGCAATTTATGCACCCGAGATGGGATTACTGATTGGAAGAGAAGAGTGGCCTGAGGTATGATGTATTTCTTTTTAACTTTTCATATGTTGTCCTTTTTCCCTTTGTCATTTAATGTCTTTTGATGTTATTTAACAATATTATTGTAGGGAATCTTTTGCTTTTTGGAAAACAATATTTTAAGATTAGGGTTTTCATTCTGTTTGTTATATACTTATCTTCCTCTTCCTTCTCATTTCACTTTGCAGCCATTGGAAGAAATCAACCCACCCATAGATATGAAGAAACCAGGGAGGCCTTGCAAGAAAAGGAAGAGAGGACATGATGAGCCTTACAGTGAGAAGGTGGTCAGAACATGTAAGAGATACAAGATGCATGGTCACAACAAGAGGACATGTGCTGATGCACTAGTTGGATCTAATCCAAAATCTAAAAGACAGAGAACTATGGTGGAAAGAGAAAGTCACAAGACTACTTACCCAGATCCTGCAGAGCTGAGTTCCAGTAGAAGGGAAAGTAGGAGGGGGTAGGAAACTTCATCCTCTTTTCAGCCTACCACTGCATCATACTCTCAGCCATCATCTTCTCAGCCTACATCTGCATCATCTTCTCAGCCTACATCTGGATCTAGGGGTGGTAGGGGTTCAAGAGGTGGAAGAGGTTCTAGGGGAGGTAGGTATGGTGGTATATTTGTTCAATAGACATTGAGCCAGACCATCAGTGGGGTTGTTGGGTTGTCTCAGACTCTTTATCAGACATTCACAGTCCCTAAACCAAGGGCAAAGAATGTCACCTTCTCTTCTGCTCAATGAAGACTAATGATGTTTTGTTGGGTTTAGTTCAGTTTCACTCCCTTGTTGTTTTTTGGGCTTGTTTCAATGGATATTTGAATGGATTTCACTGCATCTGTTTGCAGTTAACTTAACTTAAACATACTTATATTAATTATTAATGGGTAATATATATAATTAACTTAATTATCTGTCTTTATTTATTGTTCATTTTCACTGATTACATTTGATTTACACACTTAGATTGCCTATTTTCTTGCATAGTTCTGTCATTTTCAGGGTTGCAGCTTTGGTTTCATGGAAAACAGCATCAGAAAGCCACTGAAACTCCAGACAGTTGGTAAGGTAAGATATTCCAGAGTTATGTTCATTATTACGTATGTTTAGTGTTACTGTGCCCTTACATTTCTTCTTCTTGCAGGGTTGATTAGCCCATGGACATTTGATTTTTGTATGGCTTTTATCACCACCAGCAAGGCATGAAAGTGGAGATGGAAGCCGAATTTGCATTGCTTTTCCAGCTGTTGTAGCCTTTCTCACACATACAACAATATTTCTTGATGCTGCTAATCTTGTTTTGTTACTTGATGTCTCCCCTGAACTTCTGCTGCAATATTCTATATCTTTGCCACCACCCATTATAAACATATTAGTATGAGGATTGTGAATGATAATGAATGAGTGTTATTTCTATCTGCAAGTGTGTGGTTTTATAGTGAAAGGCAGATCAAGCCGTTGGGAACGGTCATATTTCCAACCACATAGAAAACGCCGCGTGTAACACTGCCAGGTGGATTGCCACGTCTTCAAGCTGTCAGGTGGCGTGTTAATGCCACGGATGCATAGGGATGCCACATATACGCATGTTAACCATGGTTCAACTACCACGGTTACAAGAGACCAAGGGGTAGATTAGTCAGAAAGATTACTGTTTTTCAACTTCTGTGTCTCGGATGGAAAAATACCAGTTTGTGAACACTAAATTAAAGTATGATCAATTTGTAAAGCAAATTGAGATAGTGTGACCATTTTGTAAAACACCCATTAAATAATCATGTTGTCTTCCTTGAATTTCCAAAACAAAGTCAAAAGTTGTGCAAGGTACCTCGAGTTGAGGCGTGTGTCCCATGGATAGAACTCATATTATAAATTGGTCTACAAATTGAGGGTGCTCGTGCATGAACCCCTAGAAGTCCTACTTAACTTTTTCCTAGGCCATGCGAGTAAAAGGACCCTAAGAGTGTGCCTGACTACCTGGACATGTTGTGACAAGAAAAATTGCATCTCTAGTGATAGCAGAAAATTGAAGTTTTTCTACCTCGAGTGATATGTATCACAAAACACACTATAGATTGTCTTAGCTATGAGATAAACATCTATATCTATAGCTTTCAATTTGGTTTCTTAAACCTTCTAGGAATTATTTCCATTTCTAGGAATAATTCCTTTTCTAGGTATATTTCCCTTTCTAGGAATATTACCTTGTCTAAGAAGTATTCCCTTATCTAGGTATACTTCCTTACTTTGGTTTGGATTCCAAAACCTCTTAGGAATATATTTCCTAACTAAGAGTATTGCTTACAACAAAACCTTTTCCCAACTAGGAATTCTTTCCAAATAAGGATTCCTTCCTAATATAGGATTCTTCCCTCAACTTAGCTTGAGGTTTATTGGTTCCTGGAGAGAGGAAGATACACATGTATCATGCACCCCCTTCAAGAACTTGAACTCTTGTGAAAGTTAAACTTGGAGGTTATGGAACTCAAGAGTTCCTTTCACCCTACTGAACCATCTCTCCTTGCTGGAAACTTGACCTCGACATCTAATTTGAAAAGCGTCCATATCTCCTCGTCTTGTCTTAGTCATTCTTCGTTCCATGATGCAATCTTCTTTCAGCGGTTCTTCTTCTTCTTCTTCTTCGAAAACACCAGATGGAGACGTAGTCTTTTTCTTCGCCTTCCGCTTGGGTGTATAAGAATGAATACCTTCAGTCGATTCCTTAAGGGTAACTTGAACTGATTGCGTGTCTGTTTGTAGCTCATCTACCTTTTCTTCCATAGTTTGTGGTTCGTTATACTTAGGATCATCAACTGACTTTCCCATCTTTGATTCCCTTGTTGTACTAACGTCTTCTATCTTCTCGAGCACCTCACCAAGTTTTGCGTAGAGAGACCTAGTGAAAAACATAAACCACAAGAATCTTCCCTAAAATAACGAACCTCGCTCTGACACCAACTTGATACGTGTTGATCTTTGTACCTTTGATACATGTGTATCTTCCTTTCCCTGGGAACTAGTGATCCTCAAGACGAATTGAGGATAGAATCCTATATTAGGAAGGATTCCTAGTTTAGGAGAAGCATTGTTTTGAGCAGTATTCTTAGTTTAGGTAATATACCTAGAAAAGGAATTAGTCCTACAAAAGGAAATAGATTCCTAAGAGGTTTGGGAAACCAAACCAAGCCTATAAATAGGGATGTGTAGCTCATAACTAAACATATCTAGTTAGTGTGTTCTTGATATTGACGCACCTAGAGACACAGATATTAGGCATAGAAAACCTAGGAGAAGCTTGGAACAATACTTGTGCAAGGTAGCAAACAGTTTAAGGTTGATCCACTGTTTAGAGAGATGGTGAGCGTAACAAAGACAAAATTGTAATTGTTTTCTTGTTCATAATCTAGAGAAGATATTTTTCTTCACATTAATTTCTTGTGTCTATGTTTTCTAAGTCTTTTTCGTCTATTATTATTCTGAATTCCGCCTTTATAGTAATAGCTACCAAGGTACATAAATCATACGTATCGACATTGGTGACTATTATTATAGAGGCGGAATTCAGAATAATAATAGAAGAAAACTAGAAAACAGAATACATAAGAAACTAGTTCCGAAGAAATATATCTTCTCTAGATTATGAACAAGCAAACTATTACAATTCTCTGTTTGTTATGCTCACAATATCTCTAGGTAAAATAACCTTAAAGTATTTTCTAAGCTTGCTTTTGCAATAATTAATTGCCTCACAAACTTTTCTCTAGGTGATTTGTCTCTCAAACCTCCTTTCTTGGATCTAGGTGTGTCTGTATCACAAACCACACTCTAGATTGTTTTAGCTATGAGATAAACATCTCTATATATAACTTTCAATTTGGTTTCTTAAACCTTCTAGGAACTATTTCCATTTCTAGGAATAATTCCTTTTCTAGATATATTTTCCTTTCTAGGAATATTACCTTGTCTAGGAAGTATTCCCTTATCTAGGTATACTTTCTTACTTTGGTTTGGATTCCCAAACCTCTTAGGAATATATTTCCTAACTAAGAGTATTGCCTAAAACAAAACCCTTACCTTTACACATTCCGACGTTAAAGTACCATTTGTATCTCCCGAATTCATTCGGTTGACAAAAAAAAACACCAAGACTTCCGATTATTGTCGGTGCACTATTAGAATGCTTTTGTCTCTTTTTTTTCATTTCTTTTTATTTTTGAGTAATAAGAGTGAGAGAGAAGAAGGTGGAGGAAAAAAGTGAAAAACCAATTTTTCATTACAAAGATGGATGGATATGAAGAAGAAGGTGAGAAGCATGGCGAAGAAAATAATGTTGAAGGTTCACGTCCATTTAGAGATGACGATTTGGGTATACGATGAACGATCCAAACTTTTGCGGAGAGTAAACCCTAGACGACGCTTTCATGGAAGAAAATGGAGAATCAACCGATATTGAAGCTAATGATGCATCTAACACACATTTATTGTGTTAAGAAACTCAAATACCCACTTTGTATGCATTTGTATGCGTTTCAAAACAAAAAAGAACGATTTTTGCATGCATTGAATGCCATGAACTACCCAGATTCGGGAGATAATGTATATAAATATCTACATAATATAGCTTCATGTGTAAAATTTATGTACAATCGGTTGTTATTTAGAGTACATTGACTTCCGAATGTTAGAAAACCCCCAAATTGGATTTCCAAAATTTGGGGCCATTCGGTAGTTATGTAGAGTATATTTGCTTCCGAATGGCCCCGAAATCGAATTCCCCCAAAATTACAAATCTCAGTATTTTTTTCTTTTACATTCGGTAGTATTGCATATTAAAGTATCTACCTAATATATCCTTGGCCTCAAAAAAGAATTTCATCGTCTTTGAAAATCGGAGGTAAGTTAATTATGTTAATTCCCTAATCCCTGTATTCGGATCAAATTTATATAGTTTGGCTTCCGATTATGTTATATTTTTTACTCAGTGATCTGTGTAAATTCATTCGCATAAATCGGTTGTTTAATGGGAACAACTATCACCCAAATGTTGTTTATTCGGACATTAAGTGTAGTCAATGACGTCCGATTATTGTAAAATAAGTTGTTGATTTCATTTGAAGGCCGTTGTAAAATTTGTCGATGATTTCTCTTTGAGGCCCGATACTTCCCTATACTACGCAAACGATTTGGTATACTCATTACTACTCTTTCTTCCCCTTTTTTGTATTTTAAATCCTTATGCATATTAAATATTGTTTTGTTTTATGCACGTTTAGACATTTGGAAGTAAGAAGGAGGCAAAGGAATGGCTTTTCAACAAGGCAAAAGATAACATGTGCGTGGTAGTTCAAAACAATCATGTGAGTGACACTCGATTTGAAATGATTTGTGAGCAGGGTGGGACGTGAAAGAGTCATGAGGGAAATAATAGTAAGTACGTGTGGAAGACGGATAGGAAATACCGAAGCAATACAAAGAAGATAGGATGCCCATTTAAGATTGTCTTCTATAAGCCCGATGGTAGTGAAGGTAAATAGTATAAATGTATAAAGTTGATAATGGTTGTCACAACCATGATGATCCGGACACTCTAATTGGACATGTAATGGTTGCCAAGTTAAAACCACATCGAATGGAGACGGTGAGGTCTATGCGGATTCAAAAAGCGAGTGGGATCTTAAGTAAAATAAAGGCGGACGACCCCGACAACTTGTCTTCTTTGTCTACAATTAAGTCGGCCCTAACTACGATCAAAAAGACGGAATGGGATGGTAGAACGGTCATGCAACAATCGGAGTGGTTAGCGGAGTCACACGACTACACCTTGAGAAGGTAAGAAAATGATGGTAAAGTGGTACGTATTTTCTTGGCACATACCGAAATGATCCAATTGGATCAGTTCTTTCATCAAATCTTGTTGATAGATGCTACTTATAAGACAAACAAGTATAACATGCCGTTGTTGAACATTGCTTGTCACACTTCCGACAAAAACACGTTTACGGTTGAATGGGGTTTAATGGATCATGAAAACAATGTGAGTTTCATTTGGATGTTGGAGACGTTGAGGTCAATTTATAACGGCGATAATTATCAACGGTTTATTGTAACGGATAATGATCAAGCCTTAATGCATGCAATAGCGGTTGTGTTTCCGGAAGCCCAAAACTTACAATGTATGTGGCACATTCAATCCAACCTCAAACTCAATTGTCATCGTCATTTCCAAGCTAAAAATCCAAGGAAGGATACCAAGAGGTCGAATGAAGAGGATGAGCGCATTAGTAAATTAACCGTGGAACAACGAGAGGAAGAGAAAAGGTTATTTGAAGAAAAATGGAAGGAGAATGGAATCATTTGGAAAATGTTCATGAAAGCATGGGAAAAGATCGTTTGGTCGAAGACGGAGGAAATTTATGAACATAACTTGAAGAAATTTGAGGATCAATATGGCACGAAATACAAAAAGGCCGTTGCGTATTGTAAAAAACAATGGTTACCCATTAAGGAGAGGCACCTAGAGCCATGGCATGGTTGGTTTTGAACATGTAACATTCGGAAGTTACAAATATACACATACCTCCGAATGTGTGTTGTCCCAAAAATCAGAAATTTCGAAAAAACCGAAATTTTCTAGTTTTGCAACAGCTATATTCGGAAGATAACTTATTTTCCTAGATCTCCGAATAAATGTTGGCTAACCTTCTATGTCGGACTTTTGAACTACCTGGAGCCATGGCATGGTTGGTTTGAACCTGTCACATTCGGAAGTTACATGTATACATATACCTCTGAATGTGTGTTGGCCTAAAAAAACAGAAATTTTCTGGTTTTGCAACAGCTATATTCGGAAGATAACTTGTTTTCCTAGATCTTCGAATAAATGTTGGTTAACCTTCTATGCCGGCCTTTTGAACCACCTGGAGCCATGGCATGGTTGGTTTGAACTTGTCACATTCGGAAATTACAAATATACATATACCTCTGAATGTGTGTTGGCCCAAAAATCAGAAATTTCGAAAAAACTGAAATTTTCTGGTTTTGCAACAACTATATTCGAAAGATAACTTATTTTCCTAGATCTTCAAATAAATGTTGGCTAACCTTCTATGCCGGACTTTTGAACCACCTGGAGCCATGGCATGAAAGTTACAAATATACACATACCTCCAAATGTGTGTTGGCCCAAAAATCAGAAATTTCGAAATGACTGAAATTTAATGGTTTTGCAACAGCTATATTCGGAAGATAACTTATTTTCCTATATCTCTGAATGTAAGTTGGTTAACCTTCTATGACGGCCTTTTGAACCACCAAGAGCCAGGATATGGTTGATTTTGTACACGTCACATTCGGAAGTTAAATATATACAGGGACTTCCGAATGATAAAGATTTGGAAGCTACGTTTATTTACCATCCTTCCGATTTTGCCAATTGTACACATTCGGAAGAAAAATATAGATAATCATCTCCCGAATATGATTCAACATTACATAGTTTCATGCTGTTATATTTGACTCCACTATAAGCCATCGATAAAATCATAAAGATAATTAAAATACCATTCATAATATAAAATTAGTAATTCACAGACCATAAACGTAATGTACGAACTAAAAATCCGATCCAAACCACATAATCCAACACAAACATAAACACACATCTAAGTTAAATCAAGTCATTTATTTTCTCTTCCCTTTGGTTTTACAACGACTTGCTCGGGTTTGACGGCTACCTTCAGCTTCAGCACCTTGACCTTCAGCTTCAGCACCTTGAGCTTCAGCGCTCGACGAAGCTCTAGTTCTTTTAACACCCTTTCCTGTTAGTATCTTTTGTATCTTTTTATCCCCAAACTGAGCTCCATAATCTTCATTATCAATATTATCAATTAGGTCTCTGGCCTCTTTTACCTTCTCAACTGGCACGGGTTGTCCACTCCTTAGGCATGCAGTTAACATCTTGGAAACACGCTTGAACCGATCTTTCTGTTTTTATACATGACATAATGATCATTACCTAAGATTTATAGCATAATTATTGAACGAAAATAAAATAAGAATATGTACCAGTCTATCATAACCACTTGGCTTGTCTTTGATGATACAATTATAAGTTGTCGCATCAGAAATAGACTTTGATTTCAGTTCACGGATAACAAAGATATGGGATACCGAACGATACCAAGGCATATATCCAGGAGTACTTTCATCACCTGCAGTGAAAACTCTTAGATCAGGGTTGATAATGTAGTCGGTCCTCTTATCCCAGTGTTCTGGTACGGATGGTGGACCTGAGTGAACTATCGTCAAAGTGTCTTCACTAGAAGCATTCATCCAACTCCAATCGGAATTGATTATCCTTGGAAGCTTCCATTGGTATTTGTTGTACCGTGTTGCCGCATCACCCTTGATGGGTTGTACATCAGATACCCTGTGGGGTGCCACAACGGTCCAAAATAAAGGGACAAGTCCGATCGACCGTTTATATGTCCATTCGCCCGGTCTTCCTTGTATGGATCAAAGCATACTTTTGAGGCCTTCATTTGATCCAAAGCCTCCCTCATGCGAACCAATTGCCGTTCTTTTGACCTAGAACGGTTGTCTTCAAACATCCACTTTGTTCCTCATAGATCCATGTCTGTATGCATAAAAAAACAACTATTAATGTTCATAATCGGAAGCCTAAGTTTTTAAATTTATTCCGAATACACATATTCAGAAGAAAATAGAAGTAAAGTTGCTTCCGGATACGAAAAATTCGGTTTATAATCATATTTATTTTCTACCGAATCTACATCAAATGTAACTCAGGAAACTCTTGTTTGAACTATATGTAATCGGAAGAAATATCAAATACTGGTTGCCCGAATGTGACATATTCAGAGACATAAAAAAACAGTAAACTACCGAATGAGGAACATTTGGACACAAAAGAGCCTGAGTTTTTTGCCGTATATAATCGGAAGCAAACACAAAATATATACTTACGAATGATCAATATTCGGAAGATAAACAAAAACTAAACCTACCGAATATGCAAGATTTAGACACAGTATAGACTGAATTGCTCACCCTGAATAATATGAGGCTATGTTTAAAGATCCATTCCTGAATACACCATATTCGGAAGGTAATGGAAAACATATCCGCCGAGTACTCACATTCGGGAGACTTATATATATAATTGCTACCGAATATTCCTTGTTTGGTTGAAAAAATCTCTAAGTTGTTAATCATATTTTCTACCAAATAAGCATAATTCTTAGTGGAGTAATAGAGATGATAAAAACCTGCAATAGAGACACGTTCCCTCCAACTTGGATGGTTGCTCGCCTCGACGCCTTTCTCAACTCATCCATCAAGTATGCAAGGCATGCCGCGCTCCAAGATTAATCACCGACTTCATGGAGAGGATTAAGAAGTTGTATAAGGTTGGTATCAATACGGTTTCCAGCAGTACTGGGGAAAATGACACATCCCAATACACAAAGGAGATAGGCGGTGGACGTTTGGTTCACTTGCTCATCGGTTAATGTTCCATTATTCTCTTTATCCAAGGTGCCTCGGTACATACTCATTAATTGGTTAATGTTGATCTGTCTTTTTTTGTAAACTGCATGCCTCATGAACTCAGTTGTTGTTGTTGTCTTTTCATCCCAACCTAAACACTTTTGAGTTAGAGCATAAAGTTGTGTCCAGCTTAACTTCTTTGTGTAGTTTAACTTGACAGTTGTTCCTTGGACATGAATGTTAGGAATCTGCACAACATCATCCGGGGTAATCGTCATTTCCCCAAAAGGCATGTGGAAGGTGTCGGTCTCAGGATACAATCTCTCCACAAACGCAGATATAGCCACACAGTCATGTTCCAACAAAGAGTTCTCGGCGGCAGGATACAACCCCGAGTTGTTTATAATCGTCTTGAACATTTCACATTCACCAGATAAAGGCCATTCCAACATTTTCTTTTGTGGGGCGGTGGGTTTGAGCAGACGAACAACATCTTAATGATACTATTAAACACACGAAAAATATTTTGAGTAAATATTACGATACAACACATAGACAATACGTTAAGAAATAGGATACGATTATTATTACCTCGGTTTCCTATATATCTCTTTCCCAGGAGTCTTTGTATCCAAATAACAATCTTCTACCATCCTCCGGTATCCCAAGGATTACGCCTTTAGGAATATCCTGCTTCTTCAAGTGGTCAGGGACAAGATGTGATGCTTTATTAGCAATATCCTTCTTTTCACCTTCTACACATTTTTTGCGTTTCTTAGTATCACTAGGTTCTCCTCTTTCTTGGGTGTTACTTGGTTGTCCTTCTTCTTGTACTACTGGAACAATTTCATCTTGTGGTTGTGGAGCACTTTCTCCTTGAGTTCCTTGTGGAGCACTTGCATCTTAAGTGCCTTGAGTTCCTTCTGGAGCACTTATATTTTGAACTTGTAATGTGACATGTGGAGCTCCAGTTTCTTGACCTTCTTCGGTGCCTTGTATTGCACTTGGGTCCACGACTTGTTGACCACTTGGTTCTACACCTTTATCTTGAGCACTTGAATTTCCATTAGCACTCCTTTCTCTACTAGCACTGGCCGACACTTTCTTACTTCCTACAAGAGCCCCTAGGTCAGGTTGCTTAGGTTGCTTAGCTCGAATTTGCCTAAACAACAAAATAAAGAACAACAGTTTTAGAAACTGCACAATCGGAAGACAAAGTAAAACAACAATACCCGAATGCAAACATTCGGAAGTCAAAACAAAATCATTTTTCCGAATACAAACCATTCGGACGGTATAACATAATATTATCTACCGAATGCGCATCAATTGAAGTTCAGTAAACTCTTAAGTTTATAGCCTATATAATCGGGAGTAAATAAGTTAATTTTCAACCGAATACACTATGGCCCCAAAAAATTTTCAGTTTGAAGAGTGTACATTCAGAAGTATATCACATATGATAAACTTCCGAATATACACCGGACCCAAAATGGGATTTTGCCAAAATCACCATTTTTCACTATTTATCAAAGGATACATTCGGCAGTAAACTTATCTCCGAATACTATGCCTCTAAATCAACACATTCGGGAGAAAAAATAAATCTTAAATTCCGAATGTACCAATCAAAAGTTACAGGAAGAAATGGTTCATGACATTCGGAGGTATACCTAAACAACTATCTCCCGAATACTCTCGATGTTCTTCAGAATCGAAGAACACGACTACATTCGGAAGTTAACACAACATGCATATCTCCCGAATCTGATTAAAATCAGAAAACCCTAAATTTTGTTTTTATCGATTCGTCGAATTGAAGCGACATAAACCCAAAAATTGATAGACCCTTACCTAATTGGAGCCATATGAAGTTGACTTTCTAATTGGCCGCCATCAACTACTCCAACCGCTGCAACTCCTTCGCCGTCGTCGGGTTCATGGTGTTCTTCGTGTTCTTCATGACGAATCTCTTTGTTTCGATCTTTAGTGGGTTTGTTAGGTTTGGTCATTGTTATATAGGAGGATCGACAATGTTTTTTTTTGCCCATTATCAAACACGATGATTGAAACGAAGAAGAACGAGGAAAAAAAATTCTTCACACAATCGGGAGTGAAGAAGAGGGGAAGAGGAAGAGGTGAATTGAAGTGAAACTGAAAATAAAATGGTTTTTAGGATTTTAGGATTTATAACTGTTGGGGCATTTTGGTAACTTTAGAACTCCTTTAGGGTATCCCTTAACTAGTGTCCTTGGATGGGTATAACCTGTTGGCCCCTAAATTCTTTTCAGTGGCTCGTAAAAATGTCAGGTTTTTTTTTTTTTACGAATCACCAGGAAAAAAAATGATTGATTTTAGATTGATCAGTGGAATATAAGTTCAAAAAAAAAAATTGGAAACAAAAAAAGAAATAAAAGAAACTCCAAAAAGAAAAAAGATGGTTTTTTGTACGGATTAAAAAAATAATAGATGTTTGGTTTTAAATTGATCAGTACATCAGCGCACATCTGAGTTTGAATGAAAGGAAAATGCAGTTAATGCGTGTAACAGAAGAACGGGGGTTGGCCTGTCAGACGCGAGTAACAGAAAAGGATAAACCATTGAGCGAGAAGTACATATACCTGAGCTAAGGAACACACACGAGAATCACACAGGGAAAACATATGCACAAGACCAGACATATAATAGTATGCATCAACCATGATTACCATAGGATAGAAATATATTGTGTATGCTCAATTGGTCTATAAATATAAAAGTCTGATAAGCTGAATGAGGAGGTGTTTTGAAGAAAATGAGATAGAAAGCTAGGGTTTAGATTTTTCTATGAGTTTCATCTTGAAGTAGTTTCCATTTTTTTCTTCAAAGATCTGTGAGTTTCTTAATGCTTCAAAGAAAAGTGCATACCTGGAAAACATGTTAAAATCTTGCAACAAAACCAGATTTCTCGACAAGGAAAACATATTAAAAAGTGTAACCAGATTTCTCGACAAGAAAAACATATTAAAAAGTGTTTAGAAAGAGAGCTGATTACTTTTTAGAATATAACCTCATTCCAAAAAACGAAACCATAGAGTATGGTTGTACAAATAGAGTTCAGTGTTTCTTACTTTTAAAAGAAAAATTTGTTTAATGAATGTTTTAAGTCTAAGGCATTGTTTGGAAAATTTTATGATTATCTATTTATGATTATAGATAATCATAAGTAGATAAATGATTTTAATATTATCATTTTTATAATAAATTTTCACAAAAACCTTTCTCATATAATTGATTATCTTTGAAAAATGCTCTCGAAAAGGAGTGGAAAAAAACAATGATCTGGAACTTTTTTCTAAGTTCCCTAGCGTTTTTTTAACTATCTCTTGATAGTTTATAGAAAATAAGAAGAAAAAACTCAACTCAATTTTATTAAGAAAAAGTAATTGATTATAATAATTTTTAAACAACTTTTTTATGTTTCTAAAAATAATGGATTCTTTCAATTATGATTAAAATAATCAATTATTATAATGGTTACCAAACGCATACATAATCCGTTATGAACAATATAATTGATTATGGGTTGATAATCCATTATAATAATGATTACCAAACAACCTCTAAGTATGTTATCACAATTGCAGCCGCATTAATTATACTTTGGCCTTTTATGTAACAACCGCCTCGGATGAGCGATATTAGAGGAGTGCTCGGTCGAACTCGCAAGTTTTTTCATGTCAAGTTTGTTGTCAATGTTAGATGCACAAATCTATATCTTACATGATTTCAAGTCTACTTAAGTCAAGTCTAGGGATAGGACTAGAGTATGGTAGTTGAGTATTAGATATCACTGAATAACCCTCAAAAATTGAAGACTGAAGATCAAACAAAGACATTTGGAGAACTTCATCAATAACGAGGTATGTGAAGACTGAACCATTCTATTTATTCAAAAGTATTATCATTCTATCTATATGATACTATGTCGTATGACTTCTAGTAGCTATTAGAAATAAGAAATCTCAGGTCAAGCTTATCTTGTTAAACATCTTGAAATATGATTCAAGCAACAATTATTAATATACTTCACAAACTTAGTTAAGAACAAATTATTGTTTATGGACAATTCTAATTTAAGTTAATCATTTTAAAATTGCACAAGCAATGTTGTTCATCATCTATGGCAATTAGGAAAGTTTCAAGTCGATTAAAGAGAGTTTTCATACCTACTGAAATTCTGGATAGAGGAAGGTATACCTACCCAGTACACATACTATCATCATCTGAGTTCTATAATAGGGTTAGGTACACATACCTTGAGTTCTGAGTTTGTGTACATGGGTGAGGTACGCATGCCTCAAGGGTTTGAGTTTGTGAATTTCCTTAAGGTATGCATACCCGGTACATACCTTAACCATCTGAATTCAGGTACTAGTCCATATGTCAACTTAAACTCCTTGTAGAAGAGGATAGATCTTACTTGTTGAGATCCTTGTAGATAATATCTCAAATTAAAATCCATCTTGACAAAGATGCTTGCTATTACAAAGTGGTGAGTAACAAATTATGAAGAACAACCTTCAAATCAAAGAGACCTAATACAGGTTCGGAAACCCTAGGAACAACCTTAATTCCTGTATGTGAACACATAAGGAAGAAGAAGGATATAAGGAGATTATAATACCTTAATGGGATTTTTTCTAGTTCTGATATGGTAACCAAAAACAATAAATTATGATACATATTACATTTGTAGGTGTGTTGTAATTTCCAGGAAGTACTCAATAATTGACAGGGATAACTTCCAAGTTATTGATATTCATATCTTATTTAGAAAATATATGCTAAGAGATCGATCCAGACTTTTTAACATCATGAAATTGGAGATGGCTCACAAATATTTGACGTTTTAATTGAATCATGACAGATTGTTGAATAATTTCCTTTATCCAAGGTCAATTACCAAAATACCGGGATCCCGGACCAATACATTAGAAACTTAACTTCTAATTGCCTCACCTCAAGAATTACATGATGGGGTGATGCCAAGGTCTTGTTAACAAGAGGTTGGGTGATAAGATACTCACAATCCATCTTGGCATGACAATCTTCCTTCTTTGTTTTTTCCTCTCCTTACGATCAAGATGTCGTATTCTGTATCCAGTAGGAATAGTCAGTATCATTGCGGTAAACTTACAAGATTTCCTGACATGTCCAAATTTTACACATTGACAACAAATTTCAGTGTCCGAAAACTACAAGGACTTCCTTACTCAAGATCAATGTAAGGTGTTCCAAGAACTTAAAAGTTTTTTCTAAAGTTAAAAAATAGATCTTCATTCACAAAATCCTTTTTTTTTGCGTAGCTTGTTACTTTTAATAGGACATTTGTTGTTTTTAACCTTTGCATAGCGTTCTTTATTTTTTCTTATATATTTTTTACCATCAACCAAAACATTGGTAATTTTGGTTGATTCGATAGAAGCCTGTGAGATAGAAAGTCTTGTGGAAAATACACTCTGAAAAATGTTTAAAAAATTATGGTGTACGTTATAGGTGAATAAAAAAATCTTCCCGAAGTAGTTTCCCATAAGAATATACTCAAGAATCAAACAAACATAAACTTATTAGTTTTTCCGTATTTTCTTGCTCTGATACCAATTGAAAATGCAGGGTACCAAAATATACCGCCAACTTTTTTTGTAGGAAACCTGTATGGACTAAACCCAAATACAATTATGAGAGTTACAACTTAATGAATCTCAGTCAGGAATTATATAAGAGTTTATATCTCTTTCTATCACAATCAATATGTAAACGGAGACAAATTCGTGAACCTGATTATACCGTGAAAGTACTTGAACAATACCAAATATCAATATCCAAAATCAATCAAGTCGTACCCCACATTTACGATGGACGTCTCTAATTTCATTGATTTTACGTAAAACCTGCGATTTCACTATATAGATAAACAATATAATGCAGAAAAGAAATAATGTAAACCACGGTACCTTGTCCATATTTGAACACCAAACTGTATTAAGCCGCTATAGACTCTAGACTACTATCAATAGTTCGAACTAGAATGTATTTGGGTCTGAATCCACCGTCACGGTAATTCAGTTACAGTAGCGCTCTTTACGCCTCTTGAATATCACAAGACTCTATGCAATTGATTCCTTTAGCTGACGTCCTTTGCATCCTAAGAGTTGCTTCAACTTAGTTGAAGACTTTAAACCAATCTTCCTCCCACAGAAAAGCCTATATGCGATTTGCATTCTGATCGCTATATCAAGATGAGATAGGAAATAGTTTGCAGTAGACTAGGTCTAGCAAACCTTAAAATCCGGTACTTACGACTCTCAAAGAACATCCTAGATTATTATTCACCTCACAAGTAAAACCGACTCCGGATTTCAACAAATAATCGTTATAGAGGAATATTCCTGTGGAATCACAAACTCTGAGGCGAAGAACTTTGTGATTTCCATCTATCTTTCCTGATCAGAGTGAGAATCAACAATTAGTAGAAAGATAGGATACAAGAACTATCAAGATAAGGATACTCGGACCTGGCTTTACGAATCTCTAAGCAAAGTCTTTTTAGTCGCTAAACCTAAAAAAGTTTTAAAGAAAAGGACGACTCTAGTTTACAACTATTGTTAGAGCATGCTCGGTCGAACTCTCAAGAGTTGTTATCTCAAGCTTGTTTGTCAAGTTTAGTTATCAAAACTATAATTCTTAATTTTTAGTCTACATACGACTAAGTCTCGGACTAGGATAGATTGTGTAGTTGAGCTTTAGACTTCACGGCGTTCATCAATTGAAGACGAATAAATACTAAGGAGAGATTGTGGAATTTCATCAACAAAAGGTATGTGAAGACTGCAACTCGTCTATCACTCAGAAATTCTATTTCTACTCTATTTACTTCTTGAGACAAAAGTCGTATAATGGTATAGTTTCCAGATTATACACTTTTGAGATTTTGAACGGAGTTTAACTCGCTGACATATTTCTCAAAATATGTGTTGGTAAGATTTTGCTTTAACCAAGTTCATTTTTCTATTCTTGACAAAAGTCAAACGACGATCATGCGAAAATTTCCTTATAACATCTTACATGATTTGTGTGAGACAGTCATTTGACGTGGACTCAGAATATTTCGTATTGATTATTTCAATAACTTAAAAATAGTTGTGATGCTATTAGTTCGTGAAAACAACTATCGTCATCCTCAACGAAATTTTCAATGATTGAAAATGGGGTTTAGAACGATTAACCATGTTTGTATATAACATTGTTTGTGTACTTGCATGTATGTTATCCATATCCGAAACCATGGTATGCATACCTGTATGTGTATTGGCTGGTTTTGTGAAGTCCGGGAACTTAAGTATGCATCGCGGTATACGTACTGGCTTAAAGTTCAAGTTCCGGAATTCAATTGAGGTTGATGGTTTGCGTACCGGTACAGGAAAGTGTTATTTTTATTAATCGCCGATATCAGGGCCATATTTATACTATTCAAAATAGTATGTGAGTCATGTGTACAGTGGTGATTTGTATGTTTTAATATTTTCCTAGATCAAGGCTACATGTATGTGAGTGCGATGCGCAGTGGTGAGTTGTATGTTTTGTTATTTGCCGAGATCAGGGGCCCAAGTATGAATTGTTAATAGCTTGTGCATCGCTGTGGGTAGTGGTATGTATGTTTATCCTGATATCCTTCAGGGTCAGGGATACAATTATTCAATAGATTGCACGTGTGTCTCCATGGGATATTCTTATGTATTTTGTTGTGTAATGTGTATGTGGTGTTAAGGAGTTACATGATAAAGAAAATTTCCAAGATACTGAACTTGATCCTTGTGGAAGGTTACGAACTAGTGAACTTTATTAGCCTATATAATATACCATCATATCTAGTGTAGTTATTCTTATTTGACATGTTTGACGATTTTATATTCAACGGTTAAACTAATGGATTAAGAGTGAACTTGCAATTTTCAAGGCTCTGACCTTGTGTTGATTTTCAGTTTCACGTAGCAGAGTATGTGTGACGACACAAATATATTTTGTTGGGCTTTGAGCCCTAGCACGTCCCATAAGAAAATTTGTTTAGCTAGGTAGTCATCCCTTAAAAGCAATTGATGGGCATGATTAGTGGATACTTTGGAGAATTCTAGAGAAATTTTAGCATGTGTGCCACGTAAAGGGCATGAGTATTCAAGGGTATCTTAGTTCATGTCATTTTAAAATCAGAGACAAAATCTCACCTCGTTAATTCCGACACTCTCGTCTCCAAACACCAAAATTGTTTCTCTCCAACCATTACGAACAAAAGGGGGTCTTAGTTTCTGATTCAACCTATCTTCGCAGCCATTATTGATATTTGATTAGTTCACAGGTAGGGGGTTCTTTCTCTTCCTTTTCTTTAAACTGAACTATGAATTTGAGTTGTGTTAAATCAATTTGTTAGCGAATGTTTAACTGAATTTTGTTTGTTGAATGCGATTTCTGCAAACCGACAAATGGGTTTTCGTTACTTCGTATGGTTTTGTGTCTGGTTAGATCCCAAGTTGAATTTCTTGGTCTAATTGAAAAAAAATACGAAGAAAATTTTCATTTCTATTTTTACTGATTTTCGATCTGGTTGTCGAGGGTGAAATAGCATGAAACTTTTCAGATTCAATCTTTTATGGTTTATTTAATTTTGTTATTTTTGTGAAATTTTAACCCTTTTCAGTATGGGTTAACACCATTGATTAATTATTTGAAAATCTCAATCCTTAAAAATATTTTCTTTTACCTATGTGAATCAATCCTTAGTATTCCTTTTACATTTTTCTCCCTCCACACTTTCTGATTTGAATGGAACGATGAGCTTAACTAATTTCTCTATGGGTTTTCTTTAGATTGAGTTTGATAATTTGCTAGCTACCTGTTTGTGAAAATGACCCAATTGGGTTTAACTTTCTACTCACTGGATTTTAACTTTCTACTCACTGGATTTTCCTTTGAACGATGGTGTCATGAACTCTTACGGGATTGTATAAATTCATTTGATTTTGATGCTCGCTACTTATTACATAATCCAGTTAAAAGATTTGTTTTGTTCTTTCTGGCATATAAGCCTTGCCTTCCTTCTTTATTTCTGTTGATTAGTGCATTTGCCTTACTTCTGTGTCACATGCATACTAAAGAGTTTTACTGCCAAGATTCACATGCTACCCTGCTTCAAATATTTTGTCATATAATTGATTCCATCCTTTACAGCTTGGTTGATTGCCACTTGCTTTACTACTGTGTTCGTTTGACTTTCGCTAGTGATTCTTCCCATGCTTATAATTTTACTTTTTTAAGCATGATTATTTCCTCTCGACAATTGGGACTAACTCATTGGTTGAATTTTCAAATATGATTATGTTGGAAATGTTTTCCACGTCTGTGCCAGACTAAGACTGCTTGAATCTTTACTTTGGCACCGATTTCTTAGTAAAGTTTGGAACTGCCACTCTTGGATCTCTGTCGGTTAGTCATTTGTTTTCGGAGCTATTTTATTACTTCGAAATGTATGTGTGAGTTTACATTTCACTGTGTAAACACGATTGGAAGCTAGGCGACTCTATTCTAGGAACGTCGGGCCTAAGTGGCACCCCACCACCTCGGTGGAAACCTGGAAAATCGTTGCGGCAACGATGGCTGGTAACCAGAACTACCCTGACGGTGGCTACGGCCATGAGAATAGTAGAGTAACCTTAATTGCGGCTCTGAATATTTTATGATCTACATTTGCTTAACATTTACATTTCTGCATTTTTATTTAGCTTCTACTTTTGTCTATTTATTCAGGTTTATCACTGGTTTTACGATTTTGTTGTTATACTCTCTACTGGGCATTCGCTCACTCCTTTGTTTTGTTTTCCATCCACATAGTACGAAGAGATGTTCAACAGTAAGCCAGACAGGGCTTGCGGAAGCCTTTTAGCGCTTCAAAAGTTAGTATATTTGTTAAGCTTATGATATTGTATATCGCGGGATAATTTGGGGTAGTTTGCTATCGGTGTTTGACTTATGCTTTACTTAATTTTTCTGTGTAAATAAATAAGCTATGGTATGAAATATAAGGTCTGGTTTTGGGCATGTATATATACTGCATACAGAATCTTCTTTTGTGATCATGTGTCAGGCATGTCTCAATTTATGTATTGTTATCTAGTTGGAAGTCCGTTTTACTTGAACCTAAATATATTAGCAGGTCCTCCTTTGCACATTTCTATCTATTTGGATCTCCACTCATGTACACCTAAGTTTTTAGTAGATATTATGAACATAAATGATGATGGGAAATGTTGTGTATTGAATGTCGTTTTTAGAAAATGGTGTACTTGGATTTCACTGAGTATACATTATGTTTTCCATGAAGAAAATGGTGTACTTGGATTTCACTGAGTATACATTATGTTTTCCATGTAGTTTGGGTTCATGCTTGTGCACATGTTCCTTTATGAATTTTATATGTTTTAAATTAGTACGACTGCCTACTTGACTTCTTTACTGGCAGGTCTTAGGGTACATACCACTATCTGTAACTTTTCTTTTGTTGTCAAATTTATCGGCAAATGTAGGTAATGTTTGATAGTGTATTTTGTGTTTAAACTACGGTGTACTTTAGTGTACTGTGCACATATACACCGCCTTAGAGTCATTTGGGTCTTGTTTAAAACTTTAAACTAAATTTTTAAGATCATTTTCTGTACGAATTTCATCTGGCTGGTTAAGAACTGTGTTTTATTGTAAAGTAAAATTATGAAATGAATGATCTTTTTTACATTTCATTTCGTGATCAAAAACTGATTTTTGTAAAATGTCTAGTAAAATGGCATATATATGTGTGTGTGTTTGATCCATCTTTGGTAGTAACCACAATATTAAAGCATTGTAAGGATATTTTCTCTTCTTCCAAGTTGTTGGAGCTGTTATGTTGTCGATGTTTTAGGAAGGTTCTAGAGTATTCTAGAATCGTCTAGATGTTTCCTTAATTTGGTATAGCTAGAGGTTTCCTGATATAATTAAACTCAAGGTTTCCTTTTGTAGCTATGTTTAGGTTTCCTTGTATAACTCATATACTTGGAAGACAAGTTTGTAACCTATATAAATAGGTGTACAAGTCTTAAGGAAAACACACACAATGCAGTTTAGAGAAGAATTCTTACAAGGAAAGAATTTTAGGGTTTAGAACGTTTGTCCATAGAGAATTAGTTTGGTGTTTGTGAACAACAACCTGCTGCTCATAGTTGTGGTTTAATTCTCTGTATTTTTTCTATAATAAGAGTTGATCGTAGCCGTTTGTGGACGTAGGCACATTGCCGAACCACGTTATATCTTGTGTCTTTCTTGTTTCGTTTAGTGCATCTTATTCTGTTTTCTTTAGTTCCACGTGATCCAAAGAACTAGTGTCTTGTGAACAAGTTAATTTTAAGGTATTAATCCTAACAAGTGGTGCGGTGAGCGTGGAGAGGATCATAGTTGGAAGTGAAGATGTCTAGTTCTACATCAAGTGGAAGTTTTTCGAAGGTGCATGGATTTGATATTATCAAATTCAACGGGAAGAATAATTTTACATCATGGCAAACTGATGTTAAAGATATTCTTGTTAGTATGAAACAAATCAAAGCGATCAAGGACAAACCAGCAGCGTTACCAAAGGAATGGAGCGATGAGAAGTGGGATGACCTTGTTTTGGAGGCGTGTTCAACTATTCGGTTGTGTTTGTCAAGGGAGATCACTCATAATTTTTCGAGTGAAACCTCTGCAAAGGTGTTGTGGGATAAGTTAGAGAAGCTCTACTTGCAAAAGGATTTGACTTCGGAGCTTTACTTGAAGCGCAGGCTTCATGCCTTTCGGATGGCTTCAGGTAAGCCTATGGTTGATCATATTAACGAGTTTAATAAGATATGTTCTGATTTATCTAACATCAGTGTGACTATTTCTGATACGGACAAATCTATGATATTATTATGTTCTTTGCCTCCATCGCATGATGCTTTCGTTGACTACTTGCTGAGTGTGAAAACCGAAGGAGACAATAAGTTGGTTTTCGATGATGTGGTCGCTGCTTTACAAGCTAAGGCATTAAGGAAACAAGAGTTATGCGATGAAGCACAAGCCGAGGGTTTGTTTGTTGATAGAGGAAAGAATAGTAATAAGAAGTAGAAGTCGAAGAATCGTTTCAAGAAGAACGATATTGAGTGTTATTATTGTCGTAAAACTGGTCATATTAGGGCTGATTGTCTCAAGCTTAAGGAAAGAGATGAGAAACGTGAGAAATCAGATTCGAAGAATGTTGTTGCTTCTGTTGCGGAAGGCAGTGAAGTTTTAGAAGACCCAATGTGTGGTTTTGATGAGGAAGTAACCGTTACATCAAAGAGTTATCTCAATGATGGTTGGATGCTTGATTCCGGTGCTTCGTATCATATGTGTCCTTCAAAGGATTGTTTCACTACTTATAAAGAGGTGAATGGTGGTACTGTTATGATGGACAATTCTAATGCCTGCAAAACAGTTGGAGTTGGTACGGTACGGGTTCGTTCGCATGGTGTTATCACAACACTTTCAGAGGTTAGACATGTTCCAGATTTGAGGAAGAGTTTGATTTCGTTAGGAGTACTTGAATCACTTGGATACAAGTATGTTGCTGAATATGGATTCTTGAAGGTATACTACGACAGTAGTTTGAAGATGACCGGTGAAAGACATGGTAATTTATATTTCTTACAAGGAGATATAGTTTGTGGTGGAGCTATGGTTTCTCAATCAATTGATGAGAAACAGGTGGAGTCAACACGTTTATGGCATATGCGTATTGGGCATATGAGTGAGAAAGGTATGTCCGTGTTGAGTAGTAAAGGCTTGCTTGGAGGTGAAAAGACTTGCAAGCTTGATTTTTGTGAGCATTGTATCTTCGGGAAGCAATGTAGGAGCAATTTTGGTACCGCTGTACATCAAACGCAGGGTATGTTAGATTACATCCATTCGGATGTTTGGGGTCCCTCTCGTACAGTTTCAAAGGGAGGTGCTAGGTGGTTTGTGACCTTTATTGATGACTTTTCGAGGAGAGTTTGGTTTTACACCATGAAGCATAAGAATGAAGTCACCGAGGTGTTTAAGAAGTGGAAGACCATGGTAGAGAAACAACTTGGTCGTGTGATTAAGAAGATACGTTCCGACAATGGCGGTGAATACATCGAACACCCATTGAAAGATTTTTGTGAGGAACAAGGTATTGTTAGGCACTTCACAGTCAAGGGTACACCACAGCAAAATGGAGTAGCGGAAAGAATGAATCGAACGTCACTTGAGAGAGCACGGTGCATGTTGTCAAACGCAAGTTTAGACAAGATTTGGTGGGCTGAAGCAGTTAATACGACGTGTTATTTAGTGAATCGATCACCATCAACAGCTATTAAGTGTAAGTCACTTATGGAGGTATGGACCGGTAATCCCGTCAATTATACTAATTTGAAGGTGTTTGGTTGTCCAGCCTATTTTCATGTGAAAGAAAATAAGTTGGGTATTAGGGCTAAGAAAGCAATTTTCTTAGGTTATCCATTAGGTGTTAAGGGGTATCGGCTATGGTGCCCAGAACTGAATAAGTTTATTATCAGTCGTGATGTGACCTTTAATGAGAAAGCGATGCTTGATTCAAAGAAGTTCACTGATTGGGACTCTCAAATTGAAAGTGAGAGTACTAGCGGTGTTGAAGATGATTCGATGCAGGGGGAGCAAAGGGTTCCTAGTTCATCTACTATAGAAGAAGAAAAAGAAACTCTTGTAGAAGATGAAGTTGAGTTTGAGGTTCCTAGTGAGGAATCTACACAGCAACAAGTTGAGAATATTCCGTCCTTGACGTCTCAACGTGAGAGACGCTCACCAGTCTGTTATGGTTTTGATGAGTTTGCATCTTATGCATTCTTTGTTTTTGAGGATGAGCCGTTTACCTTTGAGGAGGCAATGAGTAATACTCATGCCGTTGAGTGGAAAACATCCATGGATGAGGAGATGAAGTCTCTTCACAAGAATCGCACTTGGGAGCTTGTTAAGTTGCCTAAGGGTCGAAAGAAGATTGGGTGCAAGTGGGTCTATACGGTAAAGGATGGAATTCCAGATTCCAAGGGTGTCGTTAGTGGTGTACGATACAAAGCAAGGTTAGCAGCTAAGGGATATGCACAAAGGGAAGGTGTGGATTATAATGAAGTTTTCTCTCCGGTTGTTAAACACACTTCTACCCGAGTCCTTTTAGCATTTGTGGCGCAGTTTGACTTAGAGCTCGAGCAATTAGATGTCAAAACAACATTCTTGCATGGAAATTTGGAGGAAGACATTTATGTGTCACAGCCCATTGGTTATGAAGTTGCTGGTAAGGAAGATTATGTGTGTCGACTTGAGAAATCATTGCATGGTTTGAAACAGTCGCCAAGATAATGGTACAAGAGGTTTCATACGTTTATGTTGCAGCAAAAATATACTCATAGCAAGTATGATCAGTGTGTGTACTTTAAGAAGTTTCTAAATGGAGGTTTTGTTTATCTTTTACTCTACGTGGATGACATGCTCATAGCTGCAAAGAACAAGCCAGAAATTGATGTTTTAAAGAAACAATTGAGTTTAGAGTTTCAGATGAAGGATTTGGGTCCATCTAAGAAGATTTTGGGTATGGGGATTGCTCGAGATAGATCTAAGGGGAAGTTATATCTTACTCAGAAATCCTGTCTTGAGAGAGTTCTTCGTCGCTTTGGAATGCACAACTCCAAAGCTATTAGTGTTCCAATACCGCCTACAGTTAAGTTATCAAAACAGTGGTGTCCTACTACAACTGAGGAGAAGGAGTTTATGTCAAAGGTTCCCTATGCTATTGCGGTAGGTTCTTTGATGTATGCTATGGTTTGTACTCGTCTGGATATTTCCAAGCAGTTGGTTTAGTTAGTCGTTATATGGGTAATCCTGGGAGAGAACATTAGTAAGCGGTGAAGGGAATTTTGAGATATCTTCAAGGGACCTTGGATATTGTTTTAGTGTTTGAGAAGGAGCATAATTTGAAGGTCTGTGGATTTGTTGATTCTGATTATGCGGGTGATAGGGATAAATGTCGTTATACTTCAGGGTATTGTTTTACACTAAATGGAGGACCTATCGTTTGGAGGTCTATGTTACAACCAATCGTAGCTTTGTCTACTACGGAGGCAGAGTATATTGCTGTGACGGAGGCTGTTAAGGAAGCATTATGGCTTCGTGGTTTAGTTAAAGACTTTGGATTATACAACGGAGTGTTGTTGTGAACTGTGATAGTCAAAGTGCTATTCATTTAGCTAAAAACCAAGTTTATCATGCACGCACGAAGCATATTGATATTCGTTATTGTAGTTGCAGGAAATCCTACACTACACCCCTCACAAGATTTCATTAACATTCAACTCATTTTAGATTAACAATCTTAATTTTATTGATGAATCTTTGAATAATCATACAAGAAAAGATAAAGGAATCAAGAATAACCACTGTTCTAGATTTTCTCTCTCCTATTTACTTGCTTCTCAATCAGAAAAGATCTCTCTCTTTCCTTTACAACTGAGCGGCTATTTATAGGGAATTACATAGTGGATGACAGCTAATATGTCATTTATTTTCGGATATGGCTTGCGACATTCTCATGACCTTACAAATGTTAATCTCGCAAACTCTCTAATTTTCGCAGGACCGTCACATTTTTCTCATGATTTAGTTGACGTCGTTTATTATGTCATTTCTGAAATTGTTCTGCGACGCTGTTGTGTTGTGTTGTTGATAATTTCGCTAAGGCATTATTGCTGCGAGATTCTGATCCTACATCTTTCCTCTTCTCATATCTTCTCTGCGAAGTAGAGAACGATGTGAGAAATGCCGCAGCTGTCCATCTCTTCATATTCTGCATTTATCACACGTATTCTTTCTTCCATCTATTTCTTGACACGTCTTCTGTAACAGTTTCTTTTCAACCGCTCACGTCTTTTCGTATTAATGGTGTTTATTTCTTCGAGTAAAAAAAATCTTCTCTATATATTCTTCTTAATCTTCTTTCCATTTTCTTTTTACTTTCTCTTCTCTTTTTATTCTCTCATCTCTACAACTCTATTGTTCTTCCATAAATTCTTCCATTGCAACTTTTTCTTCTTTCTTCTTCTTTTAATCTTTTTAATTTCTTCTTCATCTTCATACTGTTCCCTCTGTAGATCTTCACTGTTCGTAACTTTCTTCCTTTTTAATATTTACGAATTAATTTTCCTGCTGGTGTTTTCCATGGATTCATCGAGGTTAGTTTTCTTTTTTCTTTCTTATGGGTTTTGCGGAAATTGATCTTGCTTACTGCTTTATTTGATGATGTTGCTTATGTGATTCCCATACTGTTTTTATTTCAGCAAAAACGCCTCTAACACCAAATTTACGGTTCAGAACCCTAATATTCTCAAATCGCAGCATATGATTGTTGTAAACAAAAGAAAGTCTGCGAATCAGAAGGTAGTAAGAAACATTATTCTTTTCTAATAACAATATTGTTGCCTCCGTTTCTTATCTGGATTGTGATTCGCAGGGTGATAAGGATGCCAACAAACCTCTTAAGAAATCTCTCCACCTTAAAACCGTTGAAACCTCTGTTACATTCCACTTACTTATCTCTTCTAAATCTCCTGCGATATCTTCGCAAGTTAAACCATTATCTCCAATTCGCGAAAAGGCTGCCTCAGATTTCATTTCATCAACTGACCTTTCAATGATTGAAACCCCCCTTATTAATCCTTCTGTGAATGAAACTTCTTCTCTTCCTATTGATAATGTTTCTCAACCTTCTATCGTTGTCAGTTCTCTACCTGAGCCTTTTCCTTTTTTCGAAAGAAACCGTGGAAGGAATAGATATTACTTTCAAAGTTTTGTCTGAGGTCCTGGATGATGGCAAGAAGTCTCCGATTGATCCTGTCAAGTCTGGTATTTGCGAAATTCTGAGTAAGTATTTTGGCTCTGACAGAGCTGCTTCGCAAACAGCTTTGAAAAAAGAGTGTAATGCTCTTCGTCTCGAAAATCAAAAGCTCCAGAATGTTTTGCTGGATCGCGACAATCTTCGCAAGAAGAATGATGAAACGAGAGGTATGATTTCCTTATCTATGTCTTCAATTTGCCTTTCTAATGATTTTATCCTTTCCATATTTAATTATCCTTGAAATCCATCTTTCGCATGTTAAGCCTTAAACCAGAAACGAATAATGGAGAGATATCAATTTGAATCTGCTGTTGAAGAAGCCCGTGTTGATAAAGAGATTTTGGTGGATCAATATAACCAATTAGATAACCTCTATTCATACTCTGTTGATCATATAAATAACCTTACCAATAAAAATACCCAATTAGTTCGGAGGCAAGATTTATTAAGTAATGAAATATCTCGCCTCTCTTATTCTTTAACTAAAGCTAATCTTGGGATGGAATCTTTATCAGATGAGAATAAAACTCCATCTCAAGAGAAGCGAATTTGTTTAAATAAGATGGCGATATCTTCGCAACAACTTAGCATCCTTCAGAAAGTATGTGATGACCAAGAATAATCTCTTCGCTCTTTGAGAAATGAACTTAAATAAGTAACAGAGTCATCTATCGCTGATATAGATACGCTCGTTCAAGGTAGAATAACTTTAAGTGTAAAGGAAAATCAACTTAAAGAACAATATTCCAAATTAGAAGAATCTTATTCTTCTCTTGCGAAGAAAAATGCCTTTCTTATTTCTAAAGAGAAAAATCTTCAGTCTCGACTTAAAGGTTTAGTTGAAGATAAATTTGATGATACGATGGACCTTTGGGAGAATAGTTGTCTGACCTTGATTCAACACCTTATTTCGCAAAAGGAAGGTAGTCATAATAGTTTGACTGCCTTAACTATCTTCTCTTTGTCATATCTTTTTGAGTTCTTCATCTTACTGAAATTTTGTATTCTACTTTTCGCAGAGTCTGAGAAAAATCTTCATTCCTCCATCTCTGCTTTGGAGGCTAAATATGCCAAAATTCGCAAAGAAAATGCACTGCTCGTCTCTGTCCTTACTGGTTCTCGCGACCGAGCAGAAAGAAGACTTGATTATCTTGCTTACTTTAAGGATATTCAAGATAGGAATCATCAGAGAGCACTTCTTCGTCAAGTTCATCTCCGAGCTGAAGTCCTTGTAAATGATATTTTATTGTCCAAATCTCTTCCTCCTACATCAATCGAACCTTTGGAAGTAGATGATGATGAAATTCCTCGTCCTGCTGACAGTGAGTATGATTATGAAAGTGGTGGAGAGAATAGTCATTTGGAAGATGGAGAAGAGATCCCTTATAAGGAAGCAACTGCTGGTGCTAATCAAGATGAAAACGAAAAAGAAATCTCTTCTAAAGAAGTAATTGCTGGCGATAATTAAGGTGGCAGTGAAAAAGAAGTCCCTCCCAAAGGAATTATTATTGGTGAAGATCAGAATCAAAATGAAGAAGAGGTAGGCGATAATGAGAACATTGGGGAAGAGCGTTCATTATCTCCTTCTACTGGAATTAATACTGAAGCATGAGATTTGCGTCTTAAGACACTTATCAGCTCCCTAATGGAGGGTGCTGCCCTTATCTCCCCCTGGTTTCCCCTTCAAGGAGACGTACTTCTACCATACAAGGTTAGCTCCTCCCATCCAGTCTTAACAACAACCAGTTGTTTTCGCAGCCTCTTATCCCTTTTACCTATAGGGTTTATGGTTACGAGACTGCACCCTAAGTGGGATTTTCTTCGGGCCGAGTGCAGTATAAGCCAAGACTTGTCAAGAATGGCAAGGTACGCTCCATACGCCCCTGGCACTCTTGACTCAACCGTGTACCTCAGCGCCTTGATCAGATTCTGCACTCCTTGGGAGAGTCCTTATTACCTTAGTCGCCCAACCTAAGTCATATGCTTAAGCTGAGAATCCAAGGTGCCTCTCCCGGATGAGCTTTATTGATCCCAAATCTCCATGACTCAGGTTCCGGTGGCGGTGTAGCCTTTCCCTGAGCCATGCAACAGGTACCCCCTTATATGACGTACTTTAGGTCTTACATTTGCCTCTTGCGAAATTTTATTCGCGAACTAGGATGTACGCCATAAAGGTTCGCCCCTTTCTTTTATGTCATTGTTCTATGATTATCTCTGCGAAAGTTTCGCACATCATGATCTTGTTTTGATATGAATAATCTCGCAACTATTCTTTCAGAATCCATAACTTCTTAAAGCTTCTTACGGATAATATCTTTTGAAGTACAATCTGTTCCTTGGTCTGTCAAGTCTATGACCAACATCTCTACCTTCTGGATCCATTAATTTATAAGCTCTTGTTCCAACTATCTCCTTAATGATGTAAGGTCCATCCCATTTTTTCGCTAACTTTCCACCATTTTCTCACTTATATATTGGTGTCTCTCGCTGAACTAAATCTCCTGGTTGGAATTCGCGTACTTTGAAACGTTTATTATATTCTCGGGCTAATCTTCGCTGATAATTCTCCATATGTTGTAAAGCTCTTTCTCTTTTTTCTTCTAATTCATCAAGTTTGCTTAAGATCAAACCCGCACTAAGATTTTTCTCCCAAGCTTCTCTCTTTGTTGTCGGAATAACAACTTATGTTGGTAACACTGCTTAAACTCCGTATGTTAAACAAAAAGGTGACATTCCAGTAGCTTCTCTTCTAGTTGTATTATAAGCCCATACTGCATTATGTACTTGTTCGCACCATGCTCTATGATGTCCTTCTAATTTCTTCTTTAATATATCTGCAATTGTTTTTTTGTTGCCTCCCTGCCCATTAGCTTGTGGATACAAAGGAGTAGACTTTCCACATTTTATCTTAAATGCATTAAGTAACATTTCTATGTTCTGTCCTTCAAACTGTTTCCCATTATCAGATACCAACTGCGCAGGAATTCCGAATCTGCAAATGATATTTTCGAATATGAATGTAAAGATATCTTTGTCGCGAATATGCTGTACTGCCTTCACTTCTGTCCATTTTGTGAAATAATCTGTTGCGACTATTAAGTATCTTCTTTGTCCAGATCCTGGTAAAAATGGCCCCACAATATCTAAGCCCCACTTTCCAAAAGGCCACACACTGGTTGAAGATGACAATGGTGCTCCAGGTGCATGTATTTTCTTTCCATGCCGCTGACAATCTTCGCAACGTCATATTTGTTTTGCATCTTCGTGCATGTATGGCCAGTAATAGCCTTGCATTTTTGCTCTATGTGCCAAAGATCTTCCCCCGCTATGATTGCCAGCATCCCCACTATGTAACATTTTTAGCACTTTTCTCCTTCTTCTCGTGTCAAACATCTGAGTGATGGTCCATTAAAGGATTTTCGGTATAGCAGCCCATCTCTTAATTCATAATTTGTTGCGCGGCTTTTTAACTTGTGTGCTTCCAATCTATTTCTTGGTGTTTCTCCTTTCGCCAAATATGCATGAAGTTCTGTTCTCCAATCTGCGATATTGTTCGTTTGTTCTTCTTCCACCGTCTATTATCATCACGTTCACTTCTTCTTCTTCTTTATTGATTGATGGTGAAAAGTGTTGTATTTTTATGCATCTCGCAGTTGGATCTGTCATCATGCTTGAGATGAAAGCAAAAGCGTCTGCGAGTCTGTTATCCTTCCTTGAAATGTGCCTCCATTTTATTTTTGGAATTTTCGCTGACAATTCTTCAACGAGCTTCTTGTATTTCTTCAAGGATGGTTCATTTTTAGTGTACTCTCCCTTTATTTGGCGAATAAATAGCTTCGAATCACTAGTGATCATGGCATTTTCTAGTTTCATTTCTATTGCGAACTTTAAGGCATGTATCACAACTTCATATTCTGTTTTGTTATTAGTGGATGCGAATTCCAATCTGAATGAAAAAGCCATCTTCGTTCCTTCTGGCAAAATTAAAACAATTCCAACTCCATTTCCTTCTCCATTTGATGATCCATCTACCAATATCTCCCATCTATTTGGTTCTGTTAATAAGTCTTTTGGATCTTCTTGTTCTTCTTCTATATCCATCATTTCTTCTACCGCTTCATCTTCTTCTAAAGGAAATTCTTCCAAGAAATCTGCAACAACTTGTGATTTTTGTGAAGACAAAATTTCATATTTAATATCAAAGTGGCCTACTTGTGCATTCCATCTCTCCACTCTTCCTGATCTTTTTGAATTCTTCATCACTGATTCAATTGGTACTTTTGTTAATACCTTTATTTTGTGCGCTTGAAAATATATGCGGAGCTTAAATGATGCATAAACTAATGCTAAGATTAGCTTCTCAATCTTTGAATAATTCTTCTCGGCAGTATTAAAATTTTTGCTAATGTAATAGATGGGCTTCTCCACTCCTGCATCTATTCGCAATAACACAACACTTAATGCATGCGACGTCGTCGCAAGATAGATTAATAACTCTTCTCCTGATTCTGCTTTTTTTAAAATAGATGTATTCATAAGATGTTCTTTGATCCCTCGAAAAGCTTTTTCGCATTCATCAGTCCATTTGAAATTCGCACCCTTCTTGAGTATATCGAAAAAATACTTGCATTTGTTTGATGATCGCGAAATGAATCTCCCTAGCGAAGCTAAAATTCCATTCAAATTCTGTACATCTTTTATTGTTGCTGGTGTTGGCATGTCACGAACTGCTTGCACTTTTTCTGGATCAACCTGTATTCCTTCCTTTGATACAATGTAGCCTAAAAATTTTCCCGATGCAACTCCAATGGTACACTTCTCAGGAATCAGTTTAATGTCATACTGCCGCATTTGTTCAAAAATCTCCCTTAGGTCCTGTACATGGTCTTTGGCTTCTTTACACTTTACTAACATGTCGTCCACGTATACTTCTAATGTTTTTTGTATCCATTTCGCGAACACCTTCTGTACCATTCTTTGGTATGTTGCTCCCGCATTTCGCAAACCAAATGGCATTTTCGTGTAACAATATAAACCTCTAGCGGCGAAAAAAGCAGTATGCTCTTGATCTTCTTCAGCGAGAGGGATTTGGTTATATCCCTTGTACCCGTCTAAAGACGATACCCTATCGTTTCCCGCTGCTGATTCCACCATTTGAGGAATATCCGGTAACGGAAAGCTATCTTTAGGGCAGGCTTTGTTTAAATCAATGAAATCTATGCAAATCCTTATTCCTTTGTTTTTCTTTAGAACAATGACCATGTTCGCTATCCACTCTGGGTATTTAGCTTCTCTTATAATTCATGCATCAAGCATTTTCTGTAGTTCTTCTTCTATTTGGGAATGGTAGGCTGTTGCGATTTTTCTTATTCTTTGTTTAAATGGTCTCACATTCTTGTTAATCTCCATCTTGTGACATGCAATTGATGGATCTATTCCCGATATATCATCCATGCTCCCTGCGAAAATGTCTTTATATTCTCGCAAAAGGTTAACAGTTCTTTCTTCTTCTTCTACATTCATCTTGGTTCCAATTCTCAATATTAGAGGTTCTTCTATAGTCCCAACGTTTACTTCTTTTGTTGGTTCTGTGGTAGTGTAACTGGACTTGGGTTCTCCCATTGGTGTTGGTTCTTTTATTGTTTTCACAGGTCCTTCTCATTCTTCCGAAATTTCGCTGGATATTACCCTGCCTTCTTTTGCCCTTATCGTGTACACTCTAAATTCTTCTTCTTTCTTTGCCTCCTTTACCAACTTTCTGGGAAATTGTTTCTTTTTCGCTCGTCCTTCGTAATGCTTTACTTAAATTTGATGACATAATTTCGCACTGTCAACATCTCCTCTGATTTCACCTATTCCATTTGGTGTGGGGAATTTAATACATTGATGCAAGATTGATACTACAACTTTTATCGCATGTATCCATGGTCTTCCTAGCAACATATTATATGGCGATTCCATATCCACCACGCATAGTGTCACGTGTGTTTCGATCTCTCCTAGTGGAATTCGTACCACTATTTGTCCTTTAGGTTTTGTTGTGGATTTTCCAAAGCCATGAACAAGATATGTTGAACTGGACATTTCTTCATCTTTAAATCTCATTCCCCTGAACGCATGATAAAATATTATATCCACTGAACTTCTTGTATCGACTAAAGTTCTGTTCAATGTCCATTCTTCCGTGGATTTTGTTGTTGTCCCCTTCTCTTTTCGGGTAATAGGCACTGTAATAACCAATTGAGATGTGTGGTTCAAATTTTCTTTTGGTATCTCTGCCGCCATGAATGTGATTTTTTGTTTTTCCCAATCTTTCAAGGGTGATGTCTTTTCTACCGCCATAACATTCCTTCCTTCAAAATCTCGTTTATGTATCCTTCCTTTGATGTTTTCATGAAATTCATTAACCATTGTTTTTGTTATCATATTACACTCCAATCTTTTGTCATCTTCATTGACTCTAATCATTTTTCTTTTAACTGGTTCACTGATTTGTTTAATCACTTTCTTGATTTGAACAATCTCAATAACAATCTTCAGCCTCCCTGTTTCTAGAGCTATTATGTAGTTGCGGGAAATCCTACACTACACCCCTCACAAGATTTCATTAACATTCAACTCATTTTAAATTAACAATCTTAATTTTATTGATGAATCTTTGAACAATCTTACAAGAAAAGATAAAGGAATCAAGAATAACCACTGCTCTAGATTTTCTCTCTCCTATTTACTTGCTTCTCAATCAGAAAAGATCTCTCTCTTTCCTTTACAACTGAGCGGCTATTTATAGGGAATTACATAGTGGATGACAGCTAATATGTCCTTTATTTTCGGATATGGCTTGCGACATTCTCGAGACCTTACAAATGTTAATCTCGCAAACTCTCTAATTTTCGCAGGACCGTCACATTTTTCTCATGATTTAGTTGACGTCGTTTATTATGTCATTTCTGAAATTGTTCTGCGACGCCGTTGTGTTGTGTTGCTGATAATTTCGCTGAGGCATTATTGCTGCGAGATTCTGATCCTACAATTATCATAAGGTTCGAGAAGTGATTGATAACGGATTAGTACAACTATTGAAGGTTGATACTGAAGATAATCCAGCAGATATATTGACGAAAGTCGTTCCGCAGGTCAAGTTTGAGAAGTGTCTCAGCTTGATCAATGCTGCTCGTTGTTGAGGCCCTAGGGGCATTTGAGTCTACGGTTAACTTGTGAAGATCAAGCTCAGTTTGGTGGAAACATCGGCAAGGTGGAGAATTGTTATGTTGTCGATGTTTTAGGAAGGTTCTAGAGTATTTTAGAATCGTCTAGGTGTTTCCTTAATTTGGTATAGCTAGAGGTTTCCTGATTTAGTTAAACTCAAGGTTTCCTTTTGTAGCTATGTTTAGGTTTCCTAGTATAACTCATATACTTGGAAGACAAGTTTGTAACCTATATAAATAGGTGTACAAGTCTTAAGGAAAACACACACAATACAATTTGGAGAAGAATTCTCACAAGGAGAGAATTTTAGGGTTTAGAACGTTTGTTCATAGAGAATTAGTTTGGTGTTTGTGAACAACAACCTGCTGCTCATAGTTGTGGTTTAATTCTCTGTAATTGTTCTATAATAAGAGTTGATCGTAGCCGTTTGTGGACGTAGGATCATTGCCGAACCACGTTACATCTTGTGTCTTTCTTGTTTCGTTTAGTGCATCTTATTCTGTATTCTTTAGTTCTACGTGATCCAAAGAACTAGTGTCTTGTGAAGATGTTAATTTTAAGGTATTAATCCTAACATGAGCTACAACCACTGAACTTTCGTCTCTTGTTTCTATTTTTGCTTCTTGGCCTTGAAAATTTTATTATTGTTGAGTTTATAAAATGAATAAATATTATTACATTTCATCTTTATGTTATTTTCCTTTTTTTTTCCTTCTTCGAGTGACGGACATGGGGGTTTGGCCTTGGTGGGCGTGTGGAAATCCAACCCGTTGGAAGGACAAATTTACCTGTCTATTACAGTAAGTAAGTGATGTGATTAGTTTTGGAGTTTTGTAGAGTTTCCGTTGTAGTATCTGGGAAGAAGTGAGACCCCTTCATTGATGAAATTTTTATCTGAATTTTTTTCCCATATTTTCAACAAGATTATTACATTGTCAAATATTATTTTCTTAATAAGTTTTCTTATCAAAACTTTGCGGAGAAAATGACTTAAATCTTGTATGACCTTGTCCATCTAATAGTGTCCAAGGATCCTACCTCTTTTAACTTTCCTGTAAAAATTTCAGGAAGATCGGAATTTGTTTAGTACCCCATAATAGCTCATATACCAGACTGTGCCAGTAGAAAACCATGTCGAAATCAGGATTATTGAATATCATCTATCGGAGAATCTATCCGTTAGAATCTCCTGAAATTTTAATATGTTGTAAGATAGGTCCTTATGAATTTCCATTTTAAATTTCTTGAAGATCGGGTAAGTGTAACGTCACTGTTTACCATGCAATGTTAGCTCTTGCAGTTCGAAATGTTTATGTCTTTTATGTCATATTCGTTGTGGTATGTTTTTTTGATTGCTTTGCTTTGCTTGTATACATTTGTATTTGTCTTGTTGCCGAGATCAGGGAAACTCTACTTAATGTAAAAATGGAAGGTGGTTCACGGTGGGTAGTGGTTACAGGAAAGTGTTATTTTTGTTAATCGTCGATATTAGGGATACATCTATATCAAAAATAGTATGTGGGTCGCGGTGGGCAGTGGTGACTTGTATATTTTGATATTTGACGAGATCAGGGCTACATGTATGTGAGTCCGGTGGGAAATGGTGACTTGTGTCTTTTGTTATTTGCCGAGATCAGAGGCCACAACTATGCATTGTAGATAGCTTATGCGTCGCGGTGGGCAGTGGTATATATGATTATCTTGATATTCGCCGAGGTTAGGGATACAATTATTCAATAAATGGATTGTGTGTCTCCGTGAGATATTTTTATGTATTTTGTTGTGTTATGTGTATGTGGTTTTAAGGAGTTATATGGTAAACAAATGTTTCAAGATACTGAACTTGATCCTTGGGGAAGGTTACGAACTAGTGAACTTTATTAGCCTATATACAATGTTGCATCATAACTAGTGTAGTTATTCTTATTTGATATGTTTGATGCTTTTATATTTAATGGTTGAACTGATGGATTAAGAGTGAACTTGCAATTCTCAAGGTTCTGCCCTTATGTTGATTTTCAGATTCAGGTAGCAGAGTAAATAAGTGATTAATCTTGGAGTTTTCTCGAGTTTCCGCTGCAGTATCTGGGGAAGTGAGACCCCTTCCTTGACGAAGTTTTTATCTGAATTTGTTTTCCCATATTTTCAACAAGATTATAACATTGTTAAATATTATTTTCTTAATAAGTTTTCTTATCAAAACTTTGTTAAAATAGAATGTTAGTCTATTTCATAACTTATTCATGTGATAAAATTCTTTCGTTTCTATTTTATTTGAATCAAATATTTTTTTGAGCTAGCGTGAGCTATGTGAATCTACGTTCACGTAGTGAAAACCTTGAATTACTGATAATAGGGCGGGCCGGACTATTGTTATTTCTTCGGGTTGTCACATAAAAACTCGAAAAATTGTTGGGATGACCAAAATAAATATTTGTAAAGAAAAAGCCTTATGTTTTGGCGATATTGCTGGTCGTTCTAAAAATCTACACTTACATCATTTTCGGCTACACCAAATCCAACTTTTTTGTGTTAATTGGAAAAAAAAATCATGCTTCACATTGGCACAAAGTCACCATATATATAGGGTCCTTCCTCATTTCGCTCGGTCGGCCCAATAAAGAGATGTCGATCTTAGCAACTAGTAATCCCATATTTATCAAAGATAAACAATATCTAGTTGGATCCCAACCGATCAAGATGTTTACACGAATCATGAGATACACCGTAATATTTAAAGATGTTAACAATATTAATTTTGATTCACATTAATAAATACTTTTGTATTAAATTTTTTTGGGGTAATTTGCGTTACCTCCCCTGTAAAGATTAGTAATTTGTATTACCTCCCCTATAAAATCAGCAAAACCTCCTCTCATCAGTAATTCCGTCTATTCCGAGTTAGCTGACTCAGCACTGACTTACACGTGGTTTTTTGTAGGGGAGGTAATGTAAATTACCAATCTTTACAGGGGAGGTAACGCAAATTACCAATCTTTATAAGGGAAGTAACGCAAATTACCCAGAAAAAATAAAAAACACGTGTAAGTTAGTGCCGAGTAAGCTAACTTGGGAAAGACGGAATTATTGACGAGAGAAGTTTTTGCTAGTTTTATTTCTGTAGGGGAGGTAATGCAAATTATCAATCTTTATGGGGAGGTAATGAACATTACCCCAATTTTTTCTTTTTCGTGTAATTATGCATATGTTCAATTTAATTAATTACCTTTGATGACAGGAGAAAATAGAAGCAAATCTTCAAAAACTTAATAAATTTCATAATAATGGTTTCTAAGCAGGATCCAGCATGCAATTGAAATTCTGTAAGGCCAAAAGAAAATTAAAAAAAAAAAAAATCCCGGTTGGACCACTTGAAGGCTGCCCATCGAATCTTCTAGACTGAAGTGTATTACAGTACCCCTCCAGGTCTAGCACATTTCTTCCTTGCAGATCAAATAGACATCATTTGCTGATGAGGCAAAATTTAGTCATGTCAAAGAACCGAAATATATTTATTTCCTAATCCACAAAGGAAATTCATTACTAATAAATGGAAAGATCTCGTTTCATGTAAAAGGAAGATATTCATTTAAAGGTAGGTTTTGACAAACTTATTACTATAAATTCGTTGATGAATCGTTTTCATTTCCGACTCAGAATTGCTTAGAGTTTCTGATCAGTCAAAAAAGAAAAAAAAAGAAAAAAAAAAGTGAGTCCAAAAAATGTTGTTTCTTCTTCAGTAAACTTTGTAACAACAGTTGTTTACATTTCAATCCTACTAAACTTGGCCACTGCAGTTAAAAAACCCAAAGGGTTTAGCATGAAGATGATTCGCAGCGATTCTAAAGAATCACCTCTACGTCCAAGGTATGCTAATTTATCAGAAGGAGAAAGATATCAAAGACTCGTCGAACAATCCAAAGCTCGAGCACGTTACTTTGGATCTGCAAGAGCTGCTGCTTAAAATAAAAGCAGCTCCATGAATCCCGATATTATACGTATACCTATAAAATACATGGAGGACAGAAGCTATTACATTGGTCAGGTAGGCATAGGTAATTTCAGTAATCAACCACAATATTATTATTTAATTATCGATACTGGTAGTGATCTTATATGGATTCAATGTCACGGTGGAAATAATTATTTCTATCAAGATCCGCCAGTTTATGATCAGGGGGGTTCGAGTACGTATGAGCGTATCCCTTGTGAACATCTTGATGAGTGTGACTCAAGACATTGCGAAAACGGGCTCTGTACGTACAGAGAAGGATATGTTTCCGGACCAGAAACATCTGGTCATCTTGCTTATGAAACATTCACTATCAACTCAAACACCGGTGCCCGTGAAAGTGTTGCAAATATAATCATGGGTTGCGGTATTGATCAAAGGAATTTCGGACCATTATTTGGTGTTCCTGAGAAGCGTGACGGTGATCAAGACTTCCCTCCACCCATACCTGCACCTGGAACTGCTCCTATAGCAGGAATTCTCGGTTTAGGACAAGATACCTCTAATTTTTCTTTGGTACTTCAGTTAGATGTTGATAATAAAAAGTTTGAATACTGTTTATGACCTTCACGGCATTGCGAGTTCATACACGTATTTAAGATTTGGTTCCGACGCAATAATTGGAGGAGGACCTGAAGTACTTAAAACTCCAATATTGCAAGACCCAAATTTCAGGTCTCCTTACCACTTGGTTCTGGAGGATATTAGTGTAGGTAACAGACGCGTAAGGTTTCAACCAAGTGATCATGATTTCCAGATCAGGGCGGATGGAAATGGTGGGACTATCATAGATTCAGGGGCTCCATTTACCATTATGAGTATGCGTCATTTTCAAAGAGTCAAGCAAGTGTTGTTAAATTATTTTGCAGATTTTCGTATTCAACCTGTTGATCGTGAACCTGGCATGCTATTCGATCCTTGTTTTCGTATACCAGCCGGATTCAATGAGCACCCGGAGATGACATTTCATTTTCAGGGGGGCGCGGATTTTGTTATTAAACAACGGTCTGGTATTTTTACCTATTACAAAGATGAGAACTTGCTATGTTTTGCTATCATTGGCTTGTATAACCTCCAATTTGATGTTACTTTAGGAGCTATGCAACAAGCTAATAAAAGGATTTTGTACGATCTTAATGAAAAGAAACTCTCATTTACCGAAGAGGATTGCAATTTTGGTTCATGATCGAAATGTACGTGAATGCTAAGAATTAATAAAACATCTTTTATTTCTTTATTTCTTACTGAATACTGCATGATTCTAACGAATTGGAAAAGTACTGTGAAAACAATGAATTGTACATGAATTTACAACACCATACACACCGTAACAAAGCTGTATTGTGGAACGTAAAAACCGGATGCTAGTCAATATGGTGAATGATATGCTATTAAGTTCAAATCTACCATTATATTTATGAGGAGAAGCAATATTATCAGCATGTTACATTTAAAGTAGAGTTCTTAGAAATAAAATCAATTCAACTGCGTATGAATTGCGGTCTCGTCGAAAACCAAACTTAAGACGTCTAAAAGTGTGGGGTGTATTGCATATATGTGAGAAAAACATACCCAAAAACACCAAAATTGGGTGATAGGACAAACAAATGTGTGCTCATTGGTTATTCTTGTAATAGTGTGTGTTACAGGTTTTTAAATCTTAACAACAACAATGTAATTGAATCATTAGACGTTGTATTCCTTGAGAATTTAACAAGATCAAGTTCTAATCCTACCGAGCGGGGTCTTGGGGGTCTTGGGAGGTCTCTTGAATTTGGATAATATTTTTGCTGTTTTTGCAAATATTTTTCAAAACGTTTTCTTTCCTTACTTACGATGCCTTTAATTGTGATAATTATGGCATAATTTATTTGCCCGTTTTCTGACTGGTGAGTGGAATTTTTATTGAAGCAATAAATTTAATTTATTCTCTATTAATTCCGTGTTTAATGTTTGGGCTATAAAAGGCAGTTTTTGAGAACAGAAAAGAATAATTTTTTACTACTGTTTTTCTGAGAATCAAGTGACCAAAAATTGTGAGCAAGATTAGAAAGAGTGAAAGTGTTTAATCTCTCATAGTGAGCGTGAGAGATTGAAGGAGAGTTTTCTCGGCTGTTTTATCCTGGGGACGTTGTGATGAAGAAAGAAATGCTTGCACAAAACTCAAGGAAGAGCCAAAAAACGTCTTAAAAACAGCGACCTGGTCGTGACTCAGCCGGTACTTTGTTTTGTTAATAACCTTTATTTTGCAGGTGTGAAATCGGCAATTGTTCCAACATTTCCTGAATACTGAAAATGATCCGTCCACGTTCAATGAAGCGATGAGTTATGGAGACTCTCTCTTTTGGAAAGAAGCAACTAATTATGAGATGAACTCCATTTTGTTTAACTGACATAGATTCTTGTAGACTTACCACCAGGAATGAAAAAGCGGGGGTCTAACAACCTCACCTAATATTTCGCTTAGTAAATATATGTGGACAAACTCCAATATATTTCTAAGAGAATCAACTAGACAGTTAGACTCAATCAAAAAAATTTCAATTCAATCCGCAATCGAACAGATAGAAATCCGTGAGCCTGATTGATAAGAGAAATAACTTGAACGGTACCAAAGACCAATGTTTAAGTGTAAATCAATTTATATTAACAACCAAAGGTTGAATTATCTAATTGATTGATCTTAACTTACAACTTGTGATATTTCAATTATATAACAAAATATAACGCGGAAGAGAAATAACACAGACACCATAAGTTTTGTTAACGAGGAAACCGAAAATACAGAAAAACCCTGGGTCGTAGTCCATATTTGAACACCACATTGTATTAAGCCGCTACAGACCCTAGCCAACTACAAATTAACTTCGGACTGGAATACAGTTGAGCCCTAATTGTTAGAGAAATGCTCGGTTGAACCCACTAGTTGTAACACCCTGAGTTCCGGACCAGGGTCAAACCCGTATGGAGATCCGAACTCGAAGCGTTACGGGTCGGAAAGAGACTTATGCATATATTTATTCTTGCTAATTTACTTTTACACAAAACATAGTTGAAACTTTATATAACATAAATTTAAGCATATAAATCCACTAATTATCCTTAACAACATTTTCAACCAAACATATTATTTCAAACTACACTTCAAGCAATACAAGATACCAATGCAATCACAAAGCAACTCATTTCTAGATTTCGCTGCGCCACTCTGATAAATCTGCAAGGATGTCAATTGGGGTGAGATGACAGCTCAATAGAATGTGAAAAAGCGAGGGGTCTAACAACACCACCCAATAATTCGATTAGCAATCTGTATGGACTAAGTCCGAAATACTTTGCTAGAGAACCAACTAGACAGTCAGACTCAATCTAGATCTAAATGTATCTCAAGGAGTTAATATCTCTCTCTTGTTTTTGATATTACTCAAGCTAACAGCAATAGCGAGTCTTTATCAAATACAAGGAATACTTGGACGGTACCAAAGACCAATGTCCAAGGATCAATCAATATCAATCAACAACCAAAGGTTGGATTTCCAATTGATGATCACGAACGCAAAACCTATATTATTTCAATTATATAAAATATAATGCGGAAAAGAAATAACATAGACACCAGAAATTTTGTTAACGAGGAAACCGCAAATGCAGAAAAACCCCGGGACCTAGTCCAGATTGAATAGACATTGTATTAAGCCGCTACAGACACTAGCCTACTGCAAACTAACTCCGGACAGTACTATAGTTGAACCCCTATCAATCTCCCACTGAAACAAGGTACAGTTGTACTCCTACGCCTATGATCCCAGCAGGATACTGCGCACTTGATTCCCTTAGCTGATCTCACCCACAACCAAGAGTTGTAGTAACCCAAAATCACAGACTTGATAATAAACAGATCTGTCTCACACAGAAAAGTCTATCAAAGGATAAATATGTCTCCCACAAATAAACCCTAGGTTTTGTTCCGTCTTAAGATATAAAATCAAGGTGAACATGAACCAATTGATAATCTGGTCTTATATTCCCGAAGAACAGCCTATATTAATCAATCACCTCTCTACAATCCTTCCTGAATACACAAGCGGATTGTCGAGGAATCACAAACAGTGAGACGAAGATGTTTGTGACTTCTTTATCTTGCCTATCGGAGAACTCTCACGATCTCAATCCAATCAATCGATTGTACTCGTACGATAGAAGATGCAAGATCAGATCACACAACTACGATAAAGTAGTATCGGTCTGGCTTCACAATCCCAATGAAGTCTTTAAGTCGTTAACCTGATTTTAAAGAAGAAAATTAAAGGTTAATGGATATCGACTCTAGTGAGCGCACTAGTAGCACACAGACGTGTGGGGATTAGGTTTGCTCAATGCTAGATGTCTCCTTTATATAGCCTTCAAATCAGAGTTTGCCTTAGTTACAAAGAAATCCGTATTCACCGTTAGATGAAAACCTGATTTAGATTCAAGCTAATATTTCTCAACCGTTAGATCGAAAACTTAGCTTTTCACACACACTCGGGTATAAGTTTACTGGGTTCATGAAAACCATGCCCAAACGTGTACGTTCATGTTGGTTCAACATAGTAACCCAAAAGGTTAACCATATGATTATTTCATATTAACCTTGTTCTTCTTCCCCATAACTAGTTCAATTGACTCAAATGAACTAGTTATAGAGTTGTTCAATTGCTATGAGATCTTATGTAACTACACAAGACACAATTGAAACAAAGATGATTCGATTCGATTGAATCGGCTCATGAACATTATAGCCACGGTTTGCATAAAGCATTCCTTAGTAATTTAATGTTTATTGTTCAGAGCACATCTTTAGATCATAACCTCTTAAGTTCACAAACAAGTTCGCGGACTTAAGTTAATCGGTTGAGTTTTCCAAACTCAGCAGAAATTCTCGGAAAGAGAACTTCCGCCAGTTCGCGGACTGAGTTCGCGGACTTAGCACACAAATGAGTTTGGAAAATCCAGCAGAAATTCTCAGTCGAGAACTTCCGTCAGTTCGCGGACTTGGAAAGCCAATTCCACAATCCTCCCGATTTCTCTTGATCAACAAAGTTCGAAAACTTCGGTTCAAGGAATACATGGTTATGTAATCTAAACTCTCATTTCAATCATTGAGACATTCTCAGAGGACGCTATGTAGCCGTTATTCACAGACCGATTCACGTCAGAGCAATTCTCAAAGTGATTGAAACTTTTCATGACTTTCGTCACTAGGTGAAGATAAACTTGATCAAAGCGAAACGCTTTACCAACACACGATTTCGAGATACAGATTGGCGAGATATACTCGGCTCGAAATATCATATGTGTATGATCTAGTCTATATAGCATACAACTTTTGTCGCATAAGAAGTATGAGATAGAATAGGTAGACTTTTGAGTGATAGATAAGTTCAAGTCTCCACATACCTTTTTGTTGATGAAGTTCCACGGTTCCTTGTATAGATCTTCGTCGTTGTATGATGAATCGCCATGAAGTCCTTGATCTCAACTACACTTTTCTATTCTATTCCGAGACTTAGCTATGTAGGCTAGAAATCAAGACTCATAGTTTTGATCACTAACATTGACAAACATGCTTGATATAGCAACGCATGCGAGGTTGACCGAGCTATGCTCTAACAATCTCCCCCTTTGTCAATTTTAGTGGCAAAACTATTAATACATATGGAATATAAAAAAGATAAACTTTAGTGGCTCCTATTCCATAGTCTAATCTTCAACGTTCCTTGAAATCTTCGTCCTTCCAAGTACTCCAATGATCCCAAAGGTTGTAAGTTTAGCATCACCGTTGTTGAAGATCCGTAGCTATAACAATGAGAGAAATCGAGATTCTCGATCATTATTATACAGTGTCATAGTATTATTTTGAAACATCAAAGTCCAATTGTATCACGACTTTAACAATAATACTACGATGATATGTATCACTCCCCCTTAGTCAATACTCTATCTCGATCATGGAAACCACTCCCCCTTACACAATGATCCGAAAATTATATGTATTTGTAGTGTGAACTACAATATTTCTCCCCCTTTTTGTCAATAAAATTGGCAAAGGTACAAGAATGGGATCATACTGAAATTTCCACAAGATACATTTCATAGACTAAAAGAAAAATACATACCAACTTAATTTAGATGCAATCTTATAGCCGAAGATAACAACATTCATCAAGGAGTTTTAAGATACAAGATAACCCCTATAAAATTCCACAGCCGCACACCCCGCAAGATATTACCATTAAGCACAAGTTCAAAAGAACTCTCCCCCATTCGATGTCATTCCCGAAATAACAACAAGAGCCACCTTAATTTCGAAGGAAAAGAAGAATTTTTAATTGGACACCAAAAACCATAGGAATGATTTTCTATATCCAAAAGCTCAACCAAATTAATCACAAGTAAACCCATGATTAATTCAATTAGAATACACAATTAAATCAAACCACAAAAGTGATCAATTTAATTGAAAGTGCTCAACATAAGTAAACTCACGAAGCTACGACTAAGGTAATCATACGGGGATGACTAACTTAATCGTTCACATACTCAACATAATGAGAACCTTACGGAATATACGACTACATTAACCAATAGAACATGATATTGTAGCTGTTCATATACTCAACACAAGAACTTGTGGAATATATGAAAACTCAACTAGATTAATTAGAAGAGAACCTATAATTAATCCAATTGGAATACAAACAACCAAACTAATCATCGAAGTAATCAATTTAATTATTTTTTGGCTCAACATAAGAGAACTTATGGAACCCCGACTAAGTTCATCATAGAGTATGACAACCTTAACCGTACATGTACTCAACATAAGAAAGAAAGCTTATGGAGTACAAACTAAATAACCAAACTAGTTGATTAATTTAGTTCCTAATGCTCGACATATAGCATATCATGGAACAACCAACCAAATCAATAAGAAATCGACTTAGTCGTATCGTGCTCAACGTAAGACACACAATGGGTCCTTCATGGTAATACATAACAAAATGGATCAATGAAGATCACTACCGTGGATAACATACAAGGATCTATTCTATTTTCCATCATAACGATATAATACACTTTATCCTTGTCAAACAAAATATTTTATCCTATTTTCAATTCGTCCTTTCATCAATACGAATATCAATTGATGAACGACTTTACTTTTGACCGCATATGGGACCTTCAAGGTCACGGATGCAAACAATACATATCCCATAAAAAATTGCAATATCACAAAATCATAAAGATTAATACTGCAATAACAATCTTTGACCTTAAAAGGTAGAATCAATCTTTAACAAAGAAGAACATACAAAGTCATTGACGACTATGCACCATAGTTCACATGGGATGATTGTGAACACTCAAGAATATATAGCATTGTGAACTACTACCCATTATCAAACTTCCTTCTTTGTGATTCACTAACAGCACTCTTGTAACAACCACAAAATAGCTTAGAATAGGATTTCTCAAAGAATCCCAGTTCCCAAGTCCAAGAGAATAGAACAAGTGCAACGAAATGGAGCAAACACTAAAAAACAAGAGACAGGACAAAGACCAATATTAACTCATACAAATTCAACAATTCTCATCTCCATTTTGAAGATACTTTAATAAGGAAGAGAATGCAAAAAGAATGAGGTAAATCCGAGTTCGGACGAAGAAGTTACGGCCAAAACAAGTTTACCGAATATCGACGTCAAGTATGCATACGGGTTTGCAAACTTAAACCCTGGATTTTGATTTTAAATGTTGTTATGCATACTTGGTATGGGTACCATGTAGTCCAAACATTCCGAACTATTATTTTCAAACCTAAACATTTAAGAACCTTAAACACAAATCAAGTTAGGTAGAAATGAATGATAACCAAGATTATTATAAGTATTATAAGCAAATAAAAGTACAAATCTTGCTCAAGTTTATAGACATACCTTTTTAGATGAATTCAATCGAATTTTACCGCCTTACCGAACATAATATGTGTTCCCCAATTCTTGTGCTTCCCTCACCGTATATATAGCAGGGCATTCCTTGGTGAGGATGCACTTCCAACACAATCAAGTTGCGTTGGGGTGAACAAAGTCTTGCTCACCACAAGTGACCTTTGGATTATCATGAAAAAGATCACTTTTAGAACCTTTCACATCCAATTCCATTTTTCCAAAAAACTTGTCAAGTTCCAACATCATGGATACTGCCTTTTCCATATTCATGGAGTTTTCTGGAAGATCATTCCTTTTCACACTCAAAACATCATTGTCTTTCTTCGGTATCCACTTCTGAGTGCGTTTAGGAACAGTCGGAACCTTCTTCCCATCACTCTCTTCTAGAATTCTTGGAAGATAATTGGATTGACTATTCTTTTGCAAGTTAGTCTTTCTCCAACTGGGAGCATCAGATCTTGTCTTCGTCTTTACGAAGTTATCCTTTTGATAACCATTACGATTATGAAAAGGATTCGTACGACATTTATAGGCAAATCTAGGTTTATCATAACACTGATTCCTTTGCTTAAAGGTTGGACAATTACAACCTGTAACGTTAAGAAGATCAGTCTTAACATATGATCTTGGTTTCGCAACTTCTTGTGATGCCCAAACAAGAACATCATGAAGTTTCTCATTCCTTATACGGAAACGACATCTCCTTTCCAGGTGACCTTTATTTCCGCAATAGTGGCAAACATAAGGAATGTTCTTACCTCGATCCGTGTGTGCTAACTTTGGAGGTTGACATCTCCTTTCCAGCTTCAGAGATAAGATTGTCATACTACGACAGTTATAGTTGTTCTTTGTAACAGTGAGTTTGCAACGATTATAAGTGTTGCAAATTCCCAGTTTAATTTGATTTTCTCTTTTTCTCTTCTTTGTAAACACGATTTGAGCAATAAAAATGAACTTTGAGTGTGTTTTCACCATGTGGAGCTAGACCCCAACACTGGGACGACGAAGGAAGCTGTATTTCATCCTTGGGGTAATTTAATTAATTCCTTATTTACTTTTTGCACCGATTTTAAATGATTTATGATTTCTATTAATCAGTTGTTATCTTGTTAGATAGTGTATACTTAGTCTTAGGTTCTTTAGACACACTATGCTTGTAATTTACAATTGATGTTTTACGAAATCTATTTTGCAAAGAATAAAGTTGATATTTCTTTTGTTTTGAGCTTTAATTGTCCGGAGTTAATAGTTGAACCGCATGAAAAATAGTGACATCCCGAGTCCCAGTAAATTCTTCATCCTGTGACATATTTTGTATATATATTTTATTATTTTTAGTACTTTTATATTTAAGCCTAGAATCAATTCCAACAAAATCCGAGTGAACGACAACCTTTCTTACCACTATTAAAATTCGATCACCAAACATTTTATTTCAAACTACACTTCAAGCAATACAAGATAACAATGCAACTCATTTCTAGATTTCGCTGTGACACTCTGATAAATCTGCAAGGATGCCAATTGGGGTGAGATGACAGCTCAATAGAATGCATTCCCAATTATCCAAAGATACGCAAACATAATCATTTTATCATGCAAAAACATATACCAAGAAACATATTACGACTTCAGCGAATCAATGTTATATTCGACAATCACATTACCAATAATGTTTCTAATAAATTATCTTATTTAGATTCCAATCATGAATTCACAACGCCAATAATATTTTCAACAAATAATCTAAATTCAGATTCAATACATGAGTTCATAACATTAATAAAACAAATCATCCATTTAGGATTTAACACATCAATTCACAATTCATCCATATAAGTTCACACTTGAGTTCAACAATTCATTGAATTAAACTTCACAAATGAGTTCATAACACCGTTTATGATTCCAACAACTCATTTAATTTAGATTCCGAGCACATTATTCACATATTTATAAGTCACCTCAAACCATGAGTTCACGGTACGAAAACCTTGGTTCGTACACCCACCTATCGTTTATCGACACGGACATCCTCTATCGATGGTCAGGAACAAAAGTTCCTTTGGGGCTCGTACCCATTTTCTCTTGGGGATCATTACCCGTTTCATTCACAGTACGAAAACCTTGGTTCTTACACTACCTATCGTTTACCGGCACGGACAGCCGCCATCGATGGTCGGGAAACACAAGTTCCCATGGGGATCATTACCCTTTTAACTCTCGGGGATCATTACCCGCCGTTAGCATGGAATCATATTCCATCTAATGGAAAAACATGAACTCATTTCCTTTTTAAAATCATTTTACAAACAATACAAGAAACCATGGCTTAACATATGACAAACAACATGAGTTTCTTTCAAGCATTATGCAAACAAGTTAACTGCAACCATATTACATTATATGTTTCATGGTAATAAATTTATCCGATCATCTTCAAACTTTACAGGGACATACATGAACAAATAATATACAACATATCAAAAGTTCACAGTAAACCAACGGTTCAAACAAAAGATAATGAATTTATAATGACAACCTAAAAACTGGGTAGATTACATGTTATTACCAAACAATTCACCATAAATTCATATTTTTCTCAAATCAAGCAATTCCAAAGCACAATGAAATATAAGATGTTTATATAAAACTTTTGTTAAGACCTCAAATCCTTTTAACATCATTAAGACTTTCTAATAACATCAAAGTCACAGCAAAGAGAATCTGTCCAGAATTTCAGAAACCAGCTATTATCCAAATTACATGAAACATTCAACGGTGAGTTTTCATTGGAAAATTCTCAAATTTTAACAAGAGATACTTAATTATGTTTTCTATCAATAAAAAAGCCTGATCATCAACAAGAGGTACATATTTATTCAAATAAATCATTGAATCATAAAAACCCAAAATCATATAAAATAAACACAAAAGAAAAACACCTAAAGAGAAAGGGTTTCACATTCTACCTCTCAATTGCTACAAACTCCTCTTGATTTGTTCTCTAAAAATTCTCTAGCTCCATATCTTTCTTCTTCTCCTTAGCCTTATGTTTTCTAACTTCTAAACTTCTTTTCCTAAGCTTTTAGTTATAAAAACTTTAATAATACTAATACTAATATTCATATATTTATATTTTATTTATTTCTTTTAATTGTCTTTTCATTTTCTATTCAAGTTTATTTTACTTATTAAAATAAATTAGGTGACTTTATTTCCACCCTAACTTGTAGCTTTTCTGGTCCAAACACCCAAACTAGACTAAGGCACAAGAAATAACGTAAGTAACAAACTAAGCGGTTATAACCCGACCCGAAACGGTAAATAAAAATAGCGGGTATTACATTCTACCACCCTTAAAAGAAATTTTGTCCCGAAATTTAGAACATATTTATAAGCTCACATAATATACACCATAATTCAATCCAGCACACAATTAGTTATCATGCGATTTCTGACAAATCAAAAAAAAAATTTGTATACAGAAAATTAAGCAACAACACCGGAAATCATAACAAACAATCATGCACATCAATTCAAACGATTTTTTTTATAACGTCCCATGTAATATCTAAAGCCTAGAGCTCTGATACCAACTTGTAACACCCCGAGTTCTGGACCAGGGTCAAACCCGTATGGAGATCCGAACTCGAAGCGTTACCGGTCGGAAAGAGACTTATGCATATATTTATTCTTGCTAATTTACTTTTACACAAAACATAGTTGAAACTTTATATAACATAAATTTAAGCATATAAATCCACTAATTATCTTTAACAACATTTTCAACCAAACATATTATTTCAAACTTCAAGCAATACAAGATAACAATGCAATCACAAAGCAACTCATTTCTAGATTTCGCTGCGCCACTCTGATGAATCTGCAAGGATGTCAATTGGGGTGAGATGACAGCTGAATAGAATGCATTCCCAATTCTCCAAAGATACGCAAACATAATCATTTTATCAAGCAAAAATATATACCAAGAAACATATTAAGACTTCAGCAAATCAATGTTATATTCGACAATCAAATTACCAATAATGTTTCTAATATATTATCTTATTTAAATTCCAATCATGAATTCACAACGCCAATAATATTTTCAACAAATAATCTAAATTCAGATTCAATACATGAGTTCATAACATTAATACAACAAATCATCCATTTAGGATTTAACACATCAATGCACAATTCATCCATATAAGTTCACACTTGAGTTCAACAATTCATTGAATTAAACTTCACAAATGAGTTCATAACGCCGATTATAATTACAACAACTCATTAATTTAGATTCCGAGCACATTATTCACATATTTATAAGTCACCTCAAACAATGAGTTCACGGTACGAAAACCTTGGTTCGTACACCCACCTATCGTTTATCGGCACGGACAGCCTCCATCGACGGTCAGGAAAAAAGTTCCTATGGGGATCATACCCATTTGCTCTTGGGGATCATTACCCGTTTCATTCACAGTACGAAAACCTTGGTTCGTACACCACCTATCGTTTACCGGCACGGACAGCCGCCATTGATGGTCGGGAAAAACACAAGTTTCCATGGGGATCATTATCCATTTAACTCTCGGGGATCATTACCCGCCGTTAGCATGGAATCATATTCCATCTAACGTAAAAACATGAACTCATTTCCTTTTTAAAATCATTTTACAAACAATACAAGCAACCATGACTTAACATATGACAAACAACATGAGTTTCTTTCAAGCATTTATGCAAACAAGTTAACTGCATCCATATTACATTATATGTTTCATGGAAATAACTTTATCCGATCATCTTCAAACTTTACAGGGACATACATGAACCAATCATATACAACATATCAAATGTTCACAGTAAATCAACGGTTCAAACAAAAGATAATTTATTTATAATGACAACCTCAAAACTGAGCAAATTACATGTTATTACCAAACAATTCACCATAAATTCATGTTTATCTTAAATTAAGTAATTCCAAAGCACAATGAAAGATAAGATGTTTATATAAAACTTTTGTTAAGACCTCAAATCCTTTTAACATCATTAAGACTTTCTAATAACATCAAAATCACAACAAAGCGAATCTGTCCAGAATTTCAGAAACTAGCTATTATCCAAATTACATGAAACATCCAACGGTGAATTTTCGTTGGAAATTTCTCAAATTTTAACAAGAGATACCTAATTATGTTTTCTATCAATAAGAAATCCTGATCATCAACAAGAGGTACATATTTATTCAAATAAATCACTGAATCATAACAACCCAAAATCATATAAAATAAACACAAAAGAAAAACATCTAAAGAGAAAGGGTTTCACATTCTACCTCTCAATTGCTACAAACTCCTTTTGATTTCTTATCTAAAATTCTCTAGCTCCATATCTTTCTTCTTCTCCTTAACCTTATGTTTTCTAACTTCTAAACTTCTTTTCCTAAGCTTATAGTTATAAAAACTTTAATAATACTAATATTCATATATTTATATTTTGTTTATTTCTTTTAATTGTCTTTTCATTTTCTATTCAAGTTTATTTTACTTATTAAAATAAATTAGGTGACTTTATTTCCACCCTAACTTGTAGCTTTTCTGGTCCAAACACCCAAACTAGACTAAGGCACAAGAAATAACGTAAGTAACAAACTAAGCGGTTATAACCCGACCCGAAACGGAAAATAAAAATAGTGGGTATTACACTAGAGGTGGTATGTCAAGTTAGTTTTCAATTTTTAGTTGCCAAAATGCATTCTTGATTTAGCATACAAAAGATAGTTTCGGACTAGATTAGGTCTAAAAAGTAGAATATAAGTTATTCTTAAAAGATGAAGTTTGAAGACTATAAGAAGACATCAACAAGGACTTCATCAACAAAGGTATGTGGTAATTGATTTCATTTGGATTCTTGTTCAATTATACCTTACTAATATATCCAAATAAATGCTCACTCCATGGAACAATTCCTATGACGGTAAATGTACATTTATGTATATATACTTGAGGTTATTTGATTCATGACTTTGGTGATAATAACCTTTATCCCTATAAAGGATCTCATATTATAGTGAATGAGATTATGAATTCAACGAACCAAGAATCACTCAATTCAGAGTTATAACGATGAAGTTATGAGTGATTTATTAAAGTAACAATTATAAATGTTGTTGTAATTGTTACAGTTCTTTAATAGGAAACAATTCATGGATTGTTTGTAAGGGTTCACGGACTTGAGCCCAATTATGTGACTAAAAGCTATTTTTGGTCAAGTTGGTGATGTTTCCTTGTCTATGCAAGATGGCTATTAAACCAAACATATTTGATTACTATATTAAAGTGTCTGTGATAACTTTTAAATCCTGCCTAAGTTAAAATGTGATTTATTCATATAAATACAATATTTGTTAATTAATTATTTTGGAAAGAGTTGTAACTTAGGAAAGACTTCCATATTTAGGAGAGTCTTGAAAAAGGAAAATAGTCAAAACCCTAGCTTAGCTTTAAAGCTAACTTATTCATTTATAAATATAGGTTCAAGAGTCTACCCGGTATTCATCCCCTTTGGAAAATTGGTGTAAGCTTCAAAGGTTGTTTTCCATGTCTTCTGTTCTTCGTGAACAAGAGTGAGATAAAAGTCTTTGTATTGGGGGATCACAAAGCCGAGTTGGATTTAATCTTCGTGATTGATTATACAACTCGTAATCTAGGTTTTCACCTCTTGTCTATTCTAAGGTTTTCTCTTCTAATATAAAACCATTCAAGAGTTGTTGATCACAAACCGTAGGTTTTGATAGATATCAGTTTCGATCTCATACCAACACTTGTTAGTCGAAATCGGAAGCTAGAAAGAAAACTTCGATTAAGGCATCTCGTAAAAATCCTTTTGAAGTGTTAAACAAGATATCCCTAGATTTATTCTAGTTGTTCTTGTTGTAGAGTTATTAGGTTTCTCTTCCTATTTTTGAAGAGTATAATAATCCCTAATCTATAAGTTTGTTTTGATATTACTTTTACATAGTAATTGGTTTTATCAAAACAAACACAAGATTTCAAAAACCTTGATTCACATATAAAGGGAAATCAAAACCGGTGTTTTTTGCAAACAAAAGATCGAACCATATCAATCGTGTTGTTGTATCTTCTAAAGAGAACTTTGTGTCCTGTTAGAAGATTTGCGAGAAGAATTCCTAAAGAGAGTCGGTATTCTGCTAGGAGTTCTAAAAGTGCTTCAATACATCTGAAGGAGGTATTACATCTAGTCCGAATAGTTAGTAGGAAATTGGTGTAACAACTTATAATCAATGTGTGTTTATTCTGGACTAGGTCCCAGGATTTTTCTGCATTTGTGGTTTCCTCGTTAAAAAAATTTCTGGTGTCTGTGTTATTTCTTTTCCGCATTATATTTTATTTATATAATTGAAATAATACAGGTTGTACTTTAATCGATCATAGTTGTTAAATCCGACCTTGTATGTTGGATAAGTCTGTCATATTTAACTGTCGTGGTTTCGAGCACATTTCTTCACTATGTCCTAGCGAAGCCGTAGAAAATTGGCATATGCAGCAGCTTTTCCTACTCTTGATGATGGACACGAATATTGTGATGACCAAGAGTATGCAGGCGAGGTTGCATTACCTTCTGGAAATTCTTTCAGATACTGATTCTGACTCTGACGAAGAAGTGTTCCATGTAGATCCAGTTGCTAATAATCTTCTTAAAGAATGTCATAAAAAACTCTTGGAGGCTGAAAGAACCATTTTCAGTGAGAAAGTTAAATATGACAGACTTCTTAGTTGGAATAAATACTTGAGAGACCAACTTGATTCTATTGGTGCAAGAGATTATCTCAACGAAATACGAATGCTTAAAGAATAAATTGCTGGAGGTCGAGATCGGGAAATCATTCTTCAAGCAAAGCTAGATAACTTGGAGAACATTGAGATGTACTTTTTATTTGATTCGGAACGAGAAGATCTCAAATTTCAATATGAATCATCCAAAAATGATCTAGTTGTTGCGCTTGAAAAGGTCAAAAGGTTGGAAGAAGAAAACTCGAGCTTAAAAGAGAGTTTGTCTAGAAACGTCTTCTTTCTAATATTTATTAGAAATCATACGACATAGTCTCATATAGATAGAATGGTAATACTTGTGAATAAATAGAATGATTTAGACCTCATATACCTCTTTGTTGATGAAGTTCACCAAATGTCTTTGCTTGATCTCCAGTCTTCAATTTTCAAGGGTTATTCAGTAATATCTGATACTCAACTATCATACTCTAAGCCTAGTCCGAAACTTGACTTAAGTAGACTTGAATCATGCAAGATGTAGTTTTGTGCATCTAACATTGACAACAAGTTTGAGATGACAAAACTTGCGCATTGGAAAGAGAAGCGCTCTATCATCACTCATCTGATGTGGTTGTTACATAAAAGGCCAAATTATAAACTAACACAACGACACTTGTGATACCGTGCTTAGGGGTTGAAATATTCCCAAAACAAATTATTTCTTTGAAAGCAATAAGCGTTAAACTCTATTGTACAACCATACACTATGGTACCTTTTTTGGAATGAGGTTATATTCTGAAAAGTAATCGCCTCTTTTCTGAAATACTTTTTGGTCTATTTTTCTTGCTGACAAATTTGGTTTTGCTGCAAGATCTTAACCTTTTTTTCCAGGTCTGCACTTTTCATTGAAGCATATTCAAGATGAAACTCATAGAAATGTCTAAACTCTATCTTTTTTATCTCTTTTTCTTCAAAACACCTCCTCATTCAACGTATCATATTTATATTTTTATATACCAATACATAATATTTTTACGATCCTATGATAATCATGGTTGATGCATACTCTGGTATGTTTGGTCTTGTATTCCATGTGTGATGCTTGCATGTGTCCCTCAGTTCAGGTATGTACTGCTAGCTCAATGGTTTATCCTTTTTTGCCACTCGGCGTCAGACAAGCCAAATACGACCCTGTGCTCCTGTTACACGCATTAACTGTCCTGTCCATTCATTCAAACTTCGCGTCAAGAGATTTTTCACGTGTATTAATCTGGTGAAAGGAGTAGATATCACTATTTATGGATGGTTCTCAATGTTGTTTCTTGATTTGCTACCTTAGCGGCCTAGAACGATTCCATATGGCATACAATATTTTACTCTCACCGTCTCATGTCCAGAGTACCCATGTTTTGAAATATATACTTAAAAAATACCCTGAACTAGGATCGACGAACCTGAAAGTGGTGTAACGACCCTGAACCGGGCTCGACTAACCGGAAAAATATTGTATAAGATTGATTCTCCACCAACCAAAAACCCAACGACATTTGGGAATGATGTACCCTTTCGGGAAATGATGAAATGAACCTGAAAATGATGACACGATCCTGAACCGAGCTCGACAAATTGGAAAAATGATGTAGAAGGTAAATGTACTAACAAGTAAAGGGTAAAAAAGTAAACTTTAAAGTAAGTAAGCTAGTGTTGACTAACTAGGATGGAAAATTAACAGTTAGGGCACTTTAGAAAATTTGTAAAAAACGGGGGTAAGAAAAAAACGAGATCAATAAAACGGGGGTACTTTATAAATTCTCCCTTTACAATTATGAATTCCTACCAAGCGTCTATCTTCTTCTTCTTCTTTTTTTCAAATTTGATGTATATTTTGAAAGACAAAAAAACTTAAAGTTTTACACTTTTAGTTGGCAGCCGAGCTACAAGCTGGGCACCAACCCCTTTTTGAATAGCAACACCCAATCTATGAAAAATAAAACTACCTGGACCACTACCAGCATCCTTACTAACTAAACAATTCTTTAAACGCTTGAAAAAACAAATAGTATCCTCACTAAGCTCCCCTAAAGTAGTGAAAGCTAAAACACCCAAACTATAACTGTGCGAGACACATTCGTCCAAGTATTTAGTACGTTTACGTGAAATTGCCTTTGAAATAGCTTGGCCTGGGATAAATGCCTGAAACCCTTCGCCCGTGAAACGAGAAACGCCTGCGACATCCATACACACGTCTTGGTCGTTTTCCCAGTTGAGAACAAGGATGTCCGATGGACGTAAATCCTTGTTATCATTAGTCAGAAAACCTAGAGCAACTTCTTTGCGTGAAGGTACACCAGCCCTTGTAACAGATATCAGCAATTACATCACGAACCAAGTCATGTTGAAACTTAAGTCCAACATAATTAGCACAATGAAGCGCATGGTCCCCAAAAATATCCATAGGTTTGTTACAACAGGAGCATAAACTATCCTCAACAAACAAGGGGATACCAAGGCGATAACAATCTACAACTCTGAACTGTCTCGGCCCAAGGCATTGATCCAACCCACTGATTGGTACAGCTAGAAGATAGTCTTGCGCATGTTTGACACGGTTGCATTGCCACAGAATATAGTCTCTTGCAGATAATGAAAATTGGACAGGGATTTGCTTCTTGACTGCGTCAAAATAAGTGACTTCCAAGGAGTGCATAGAAGGGGGGGAAATATTATCGACGCAATAAGTTGAAGGCAAACCACATGTTAGAGCACTGCTCGGTCAACCTCGCATGTGTTGCTATATCAAGCATGTTTGTCAATGTTAGTGATCAAAACTATAAGTCTTGATTTCTAGTCTATTATAGCTAAGTCTCGGACTAGGATAGAAAAGTGTAGTTTAGCTCAAGGACTTCATGGCGATTCATCATACAACGACGAAGATCTACTCAAGGAACCGTGGAACTTCATCAACAAAAAGGTATGTGGAGACTTGAACTTATCTATCACTCAAAAGTCTATCTATTCTATCTCATACTTCTTATGAGACAAAAAGTTTTTATGCTATATAGACTGGATCATACACATTAGGTATTTCGATCTGAGTATATCTTGCGTATCTATATCTCGAAATCATGTGTTGGTAAAGCGTTTCGCTTTGATACAGTTTATCTTCACCTAGTGACGAAAGTCATGAAAAGTTTCAATCACTTTGAGAATTGCTCTGACGCGAAATGGTCTGTGAATAACGACTATATAACATCCTATGAGAATGTCTCAATGGTTGAAATTAGAGGTTAGATAACATAACCATGTATTCCTTGAACCGAAGTTTTCGAAGTTTGTTGATCAAGAGAAATGAGAAGGATTGTGGAATTGGCTTGCCAAGTCCACGAACCCAGTCCGCAGAGTCAGTCCGCGAACTGACAGAAGTTCTCGACCGAGAATTTCTGCTGAGAATTCCAAAACTCGTTTGTGTGCTTAGTCCGCGAACTGGCGGAAGTTCTCTTGCCGAGAATTTCTGTTGAGTTTGGAAAACTCAACCGGTTTACTTAAGTCCGCGAACTTGTTTGTGAGCTTAAGTGGTTATGATCTAAAGATGTTCTCTGAACATGAAACTTAAATTACTAATGAATTTTTTATGCAAATCGTGGCTAAAGTTCATGATCCGATTCAATCGAATCGAATCATTTTGTTTCAATTGTGTCTTGTGTAGTTACATAAGATCTCATAGCAATTGAACAACTCTTTAACTGGTTCATCTTGAAGTCATTTGAACTAGTTATGGTGAAGAAGAACAAGGTTAATATGAAATGCTCATATGGTTAACCATTTGGTTACTATGTTGAACCAATACACTAGTACACGTTTGGGCACGGTTTTCACAAACCCAGTAAACCGATCGAATTTTGAATAGTGGTAAATAAGGTTGTCGTTCACTTGGACTTGTTGAAATTGATTCTAGGCTTAAGTATAAAAATACTAAAAATAAGAAATTATATAGAAAATATGTTACGGGATGAAGAATTCACTGGGACTCAGGATTTCACTGCTTTCATATTCAAGTGGTTCAAAAATTAATCCTAGACTATATCGCTCAAACAAAAGAAATATCAACTCTAATATTTTGCCAAGGATAGTTTTCGTAAAACATCAATTGTAAATTACAATCATGGTGTATCTAAAGCAGCTAAGACTAAGCATACATTATCTAACAAGATGACAATTGATTAATAGAAATCATAAATCATTTAAAATTGGTGCAAAAAGTAAATAAAAGAATTAATCAAATTACCATATTGATGAAATCCAGCTTCCTACATCATCCCAATGTTGGGTTTAGCTCATTAGGTTGGAAACACGCTCGAAATATAATTTCATTGCTCAAAGTGTTTACAAATAATGAAAATGGGAGAAAATTATTAACGCAATGATTTTATTTTCTCTCCCCCACTCCCCGGCAGCGGCGCCAAAAATTGATGTGACTCAATAATGTTGTAGTAAAAAGGTTCGTTGAGACTTGTGAAAGCAAAAGAATTTAGACTTAAAAATTAAAGAAAACTTAACTCAAAATTTGATTTCAAGATATGAGAAAATAACCAAGACACTGATTCCACTATTACACATGAGTGAATGATGGTAAATAACCCAAGACTCTAATTATCTTTAAGTCCCTTATTTTCTTAACTCACAAATAATCAGACAAATTCTCAAAAATTTATTGTATCCCCTGAGCATAGATTATCTAATCAAAGCATAACCTATCTAATTGATTCACAACTAATGAAGAAAATTATGCAAATAATTAAAAACTCTGCAAAAGCAGTGATTGAGCGAATTAAAATTAAATATTAGAGAAAATATAATAGTTACCAAATTATTCATGCGTAATATAATAGCTTCCTCATTGCCCCAAGGATTGGGTTTAGCTCCTCATTATTACAAAGAAAACTAAATAGAAGAAATAAAAGAAAATTGTGAAACTGGCTACCGGCTCACCCGCCCCCCTCAAATGTGCTCTCTAGCTCTCTGTTTATACACACAAATACACATTACTCAAATATATTCTTCCATAACTCCAAAATCTTCTTCTTTTTAATTAAAAATATCTTCATAAATTTTTCCTTCTCTTTATTCTCCATATTTCTTTACTAAACTCATATCTTCTTTAATTCGCAGAATAAAATCCAAGATAAAATCTTCCAAGGATATCTCTCTTGTTTAATACAAGATAACTTCCTTTTTCTTCAAATTCTTCCTGTTTATAAGGCAAGAAGATATTCTTATCTTAAAGATAATAAATCCTTTACCGGTGGAACCAAATTTCCCGCAAATATTCTTTTTGAATGTTGAAGATGAAGAGTGCCTCTTATCCTTCTGTTGGGGTTCCGATAGTAATTTGGGTGCTGAGAACAAATTTGGGATGCACATAACCTTGGGTTCCCCTAATCGAAATCTGAGGTACGCTTTGCAAATGTCATCCGGGGGTGCCTTTAGCAGGTTTTCGAGCCGATTCTTCCAAAAACGTTTATTTTCCAAAAATACCTACAAACACACAAAACACCAAAATAAGTACAATCCTTATCCAACATAGAGAAAATTGAGGACAATTTAGACACAAAAATGTGTCTATCATAAACGTATACCTCAAGTGTGTGTGACAAGCTAAGTTTTCGATCTAACGGTTGAGAAATATTAGCTTGAATCTAAATCAAGTTTTCATCTAACGGTGGATAAGGATTGCTTTGTAACCAACGCAAAACCCTGATTTGAAGACTATATATAGGAGACATCTAGAATTGGGAAAAACTTAATCCCCACACGTTTGTGTGCTACTAGTGCGCTCGCTAGAGTCGATCTCCATTAACCTTTGATTTTCTTCTCTAAAATCAGGTTAACGACATAAAGACTTCATTGGGATTGTGAAGCCAGACCGATACTACTTTTATCGTAGTTGTGTGATCTGATCTTGCATCTTCTATCGTACGAGTACAATCTTTGATTGGCTTGAGATCGTGAGAGTTCTCCGATAGGAAGGATATAAAAAGTAATCGCAAACACCTTCCTCTCATTGTTTGTGATTCCACGACATCTTGTTTCGCTAGTCGATTGGGATTGTTGTGAGGTGATTGATTACTGTAGGCTGTTCTTCGGGAATATAAGTCCGGATTATCAATTGGTTCCTGTTCACCTTGATTATTATCAAAAGACGGAACAAACTCTTTTAGGGTTTATGTGTGGGAGACATATTTATCCTTTGATAGACTTGTCTGTGTGAGACAGATTTGTTTATTATTAAGCCTGCGATTTTGGGTCGTAGCAACTCTTAGTTGTGGGTGAGATCATCTAAGGGAATCAAGTACGTAGTATCCTGCTGGGATCAGAGGCGTAGGAGTGCAACTGTCCTTGAATTAGTGGGAGACTGATTGGGGTTCAACTATGGTCCAGTCCGAAGTTATCTTGTAGTAGGATAGTGACTGTAGCGGCTTAATACAGTGTGTATTCAATCTGTACTAGGCCCCGGGGTTTTTCTGCATTTGCAGTTTCCTCGTTAACTAAACTTCTGGTGTCTGTGTTATTTCTTTTCCGCATTATATTTGTTATATAATTGAAATAATACAGGTTGTGCGTTAAGATCATCAATTGGAAATCCAACCTTTGGTTGTTGATTGATATTGATTGATCCTTGGGCATTGGTCTTTGGTACCGTCCAAGTTATCTCCCTTTAATTGAAACTCGCAGTTTGCTTGAGTAAGATTAAATCGAGAGTGTGAGATATTAACTCCTTGAGATACTTTTTATCTAGATTGAGTCTGACTATCTAGTTGATTCTCTAGCAAAGTATTTCAGAGTTAGTCCATACAGATTGCTAATCGAATTATTGGGTGGTGTTGTTAGACCCCCGCTTTTCCAATTGGCATCAGAGCAGGCAAACACGTTTAAGACCTAAAAAGTCTGTGTTTGTAGCGATCTGAGTCTGTGGAAAAAGTATCTTACGCATACCAAGATGCCTCCTAAAGCGTTCGGCCATACCAGTTGTCTCAGAAATATCTCTAAGGATCACTCCTTAGTTGATTCCTCCGAATCCCGAGGTAGGAATACTTCCCATCTTGTGTCGATCATTCTTCCTCCAATGAGACATTGGATACTATGGCAAAAGCTAAAATGGAGCTCATCAGAATTTCTAAAAATTTTATTGTGTCATTTGATATTCTGAATCATAACCAGCTTATTAATGAATTTGGAAAATCGATTGATCGAGAACGTGTACTATATATCATCATTGAGTCCTTCTCTAAGGATATTGAGAGACTTCTTAAAGAAACATCTTTGCAGCAGGAAAAGATTGGTTCTCTTGAAAATATTATCAAAGAAGGCTCAGTTAGTGAAAAACATTTGATCTCGACACATTCATCTGACGTCTACAGACTTCATGTTGAAAAAGAGAAAATAGAAGCATCTCTTTCTCTAGCGAATGAACAATGCAAGTCCTTGGAAAATGATAACTCTGTTCTGAGGAAAAAAATTTCTGTTGAAACTGTTCCCCTCAAAATACAGTACATGAAGCGTTACCCTCACAAAGAAGATTGTGTCGAGAATAGTTTGCACAACTTAAATCTCCTTCTAGGGCTGAGAAATTGGAACAGATGTAGGCTATTGATTCTCGTTCACACGTTTGTACCTTTTGTGGTAAATGGAATCACTATGCACTCTGTTGTTTTTTCAGGAAGAAACAAATTGTAAGGCTTCACAGTTTGCTTCATTCCACTGTCAATGGAATAAATCGTCAATCGACTCCTGCAGTGAACTCTATACCCAAAAAATACCAGTAGTCTTATAAACATGATCTCTTTTCTAGAAATCATTACAGGACGTTTGCACATCCTAGTAGTATAAATTCTCGTACTATTAGTGAAAGCAATACCCGTGTTTATAAGAGTGATTCTGGTAAAACTGATTCTAGTTTAGAGACCCGTTTCAGAAAATCCTCTTGATCCAATCTCTAGAGGTCCTAGACTCAGTAATCAGAAAGCTTCCCTTTTTGAGCTTTCAGGAAGGAATGTGAGGAATCTTTCAAGATTTGAAAACATTCAGGGGAAGATAAGAAATACCATGATAAAACACCCAAGTGTAAATCATAGATATCATCTCAACACCTATGGTCAAACTATGTCTCCCTTAGCTGCCTAGTTGCAGGAAGCCCCATCCTTGCTATCTAACTTGAGAGATACAAGGATGATGGGTGAAAGATGCTCAAGTGTATTAGCTGTGTTTCTTCTAGTTGTCTGTTTGATCATTTGCTGTTTTTAGTATTTCTTATCACCAAGTGGTATTGTGTCTCAATATGCAGTTTTCCTGGCTAGATACGGCCGTGTGTTTGACGTTTGGCCACTTTCACGAACGTCCAAGTTTCCTCAAGAAACACTAGGGTTTTGTTTTAGGTTCTGAGTTTGATATATATACCCTATTCGTTTTCAGGAACTTCAGAAAGGAACCTTATGGAAGCTTTTCCCAAAGAAGAAGTTAACCCTATCATGGAAGAAGACTTCAAATGTTATTCTACTCAAGAGTTTGTTCAAAAAAGGATGCTGGAAAAGAAAGAACAGAACTCTTGGATTGAAGATTCTGTCAAGGATTTAATTCTCGTTCAGAAAGAAGTTAAGTGCGAGCTTGCTAACCTTCAACTGCAGATAAACCAGCTCCTAGATGGGAAGGCAAGAATCCTTGGTACTCAGAAAATATTAATCCAGAATCAGAAGAAAGTTATCCTTGATTGTGCTAAGGCTCGACACTATGCTCGGATTATTGATCGAAAAACTAATGTTCTTACTCATGAACATGGAGTCTCAACGGTCAACAAAATCAAGGATATCAGTGATTCCTACTTCGATGGACCATTTCAAAGGTATGAAATAATCAAGGAAAACTGAGTCTTTTTAGATACCTAGTATGTCTTCTTTTTGGATTAGTTGGAAGAATAACTAGTGTTTTGAATAGCGAAGATTGTGACTACACATAGCTATTATTGTTTTCATCTTCTTGTGTTTATTTTTTTAGGTTTTGGTTTAAAAATTCTAAAAATATTTGGAGGATGATGGTTATTGCAGTATTAATCTGTTTGATGTTGAAGTATTGCAATATTTTTATGGGATATGTATTGTTTGCGTCCGTGAACTTGAAGGTCCCATATTGTTGTCAAAAGTAAATTCGTTCATGAATTGGTATTCGTATTGATGAAAGGACGAATGGACTTTTGATATATACAAAATTTATGCCTATGTAGTCATGTATTTGATGGAAAATAGGATGAAATCTTTTGTTTGGAAAGGATAAAGTCTATTATGTCATTATGCATATAGTGATGGAAAGATAGAATAGATCCTTGTATGTTATCCACGGTTTTGATCTTCATTGATCCATTCTTTGTTTACCGTGAAGGCTCCATTGTATGTCTCATGTTGAGCACGATTCAAATAAGTCGATTTGTTTTGGCTTTGTTGGTTGTTTCATGAGATGCTATATGTTGAGCATTAGGAACTAAATTAATCAACTAGTTTGGTTATTTAGTTTGTACTCCATAAGTATTCTTTCTTATGTTGAGTACATGTACGGTTAAGGTTGTCATGTTCTATGATGAACTTAGTCGGGGTTCCATAAGTTCTCTTATCTTGAGCCCAAAATAGGTAAATTGATTACTTAGTTGATTAGTTTGGTTATTTGTATTCCAATTAGATTAATTATAGGTCCTCTTGTAATTAATCTAGTTGAGTTTTCATATATTCCACAAGTCCTTGTGTTGAGTATATGAATGGCTATACTAATCATGATCTTATGATTAATGTAGTCGTATATTCCGTAAGGTTTTCCTTATGTTGAGTATATATATGGTTAAGTTAGTCATCTCCATGTGATTAACTTATTCGTAGCTCCGTAAGTTTACTTATGTTGGCACAATCAATTAAATTGATCACTTTTGTGATTTGATTTAGTTGCGTATTCCAATTAAATTAGTCATGGGTTTACTTGTGATTAATTTGGTTGAGCTTTGGATATAGAAAATCATTCCTATGGTTTTTAGTGTCCAATCTAAAATCCTTCTTTTCTTTCGAAATTAAGGTCGCTCTTGTTTTTCTTCGGGAATGACATCAAATGGGGGAGAGTTCTATTGAACTTGTGCTTAATGGTAATATCTTGCGGGGTGTGCGGCTGTGGAATTTTATAGGGGTTGTCTTGTATTTTTAAACTCCTTGATGAATGCTCTTAGCTTCAGCTGTAAGATTTCATTTAAATTAAGTTGGTATGTATTTTTTTTCTTTTGGTCTATGAAATCTCTCTTGTGGAAATTTCATTATGATCCCGTTCTTTTACCTTTGCCAATTTTATTGACAAAAAGGGGGAGAAATAATGTAGTTCACACTACAAATACATATGGTTTTCGGATCATTGTGTAAGGGGGAGTGGTTTCCATGATCGAGATGGAGTATTGACTAAGGGGGAGTGATACATATAACCATAGTATTATTGTTAAAGTCGTGATACAATTGGACTTTGATGTTACATAATGATACTATGACACTGTATAATGATGATCGAGAATCTCGATTTCTCTCATTGTTATAGCTACGGATCATCAACAACGATGGTGCTAAACTTACAACCTTTGGGATCATTGGAGTACTTGGAAGGACGAAGATTTCGAGGAACGTTGAAGATTAGACTATGGAATAGGAGCCACTAAAGTTTATCTTTTTTGTATTCCATATGTATTAATAGTTTTGTCACTAAAATTGACAAAGGGGGAGATTGTTAGAGCATAGCTCGGTAAACCTCGCATGCGTTGCTATATCAAGCATGTTTTGTCAATGTTAGTGATCAAAACTATAAGTCTTGATTTCTAGTCTATTATAGATAAGTCTCGGACTAGGATAGAAAAGTGTAGTTGAGATCAAGGACTTCAAGGCGATTCATCATACAACGACGAAGATCTACTCAAGGAACCGTGGAACTTCATTACAAAAAGGTATGTGGAGACTTGAACTTATCTATCACTCAAAAGTCTATCTATTCTATCTCCTACTTCTTATGAGACAAAAAGTCGTATGCTATATAGACTGGATCATACACATTTGATATTTCGAGCTGAGTATATCTTGTATATCTATATCTCGAAATCATGTGTTGGTAAAGAGTTTCGCTTTGATCAAGTTTATATTCACCTAGTGACGAAAGTCATGAAAAGTTTCAATCACTTTGAGAATTACTCTGATGCGAAACGGTCTGTGAATAACGGCTATATAACGTCCTCTGAGAATGTCTCAATGGTTAAAATTAGAGTTTATATAACACAACCATGTATTCCTTGAACCCAAGTTTTCGAACTTTGTTGATCAAGAGAAATCAGAAGGATTGTGGAATTGGCTTGCCAAGTCCGCGAACCCAGTCCGAAGACTCAGTCCGCGAACTGACGGAAGTTGTCGACCGAGAATTTCTGCTGAGATTTCCAAAACTCATTTGTGTGCTTAGTCCACGAACTGGCAGAAGTTCTCTTGCCGAGAATTTCTGCTGAGTTTGGAAAACTCAACCGGTTTACTTAAGTCCGCGAACTTGTTTGTGAGCTTAAGTGGTTATGATCTAAAGATGTGCTCTGAACGTGAAACTTAAATTACTAAGGAATGCTTTATGCAAACCGTGGTTAAAGTTCATGATCCGATTCAATCGAATCGAATCATCTTTGTTTCAATTGTGTCTTGTGTAGTTACATAAAATCTCATAACAATTGAACAACTCTTTAACTAGTTCATCTTGAATTCATTTGAACTAATTATGGTGAAGAAGAACAAGGTTAATATGAAATGCTCATATGGTTAACCATTTGGTTATTATGTTGAACCAATACACTAGTACACGTTTGGGCACGGTTTTCACAAACCCAGTAAACTGATCGAATTTTGAATAGTGGTAAATAAGGTTGTCGTTCACTCGGACTTGTTGAAATTGATTCTAGGCTTAAATATAAAAATACTAAAAATAAGAAGTTATATACAAAATATGTCACGGGATGAAGAATTCACTGGGACTCAGGATTTCACTGCTTTCGTATTCAAGTGGTTCAAAAATTAATCCTAGACATTTATCGCTCAAACAAAAGAAATATCAACTCTAATATTTTTCCAAGGATAGATTTCGTAAAACATCAATTGTAAATTACAAGCATAGTGTATCTAAAGCACCTAAGACTAAGCATACACTATCTAACAAGATGACAATTGATTAATAGAAATCATAAATCATTTAAAATCGGTGCAAAAAGTAAATAAAAGAATTAATCAAATTACCACATTGATGAAATCCAGCTTCCTCCGTTATCCCAATGTTGGGTTTAGCTCATTAGGTTGGAAACACGCTCGAAATATAATTTCATTGCTCAAAGTGTTTACAAATAATGAAAATGGGAGAAAATTATTAACGCAATGATTTTATTTTCTCTCCCCCACTCCCCGGCAGCGGCGCCAAAAATTGATGTGACTCAATAATGTTGTAGTAAAAAGGTTCGTTGAGACTTGTGAAAGCAAAAGAATTTAGACTTAAAAATTAAAGAAAACTTAACTCAAAATTTGATTTCAAGATATGAGAAAATAACCAAGACACTGATTCCACTATTACACATGAGTGAATGATGGTAAATAACCCAAAACTCTAATTATCTTTAAGTCCCTTATTTTCATAACTCACAAATAATCAGACAAATTCTCAAAAATTTATTGTATCCCCTGAGCATAGATTATCTAATCAAAGCATAACCTATCTAATTGATTCACAACTAATGAAGAAAATTATGCAAATAATTAAAAACTCTGCAAAAGCAGTGATTGAGCGAATTATAATTAAATATTAGAGAAAATATAATAGTTACCAAATTATTCATGCGTAATATAATAGCTTCCTCATTGCCCCAAGGATTGGGTTTAGCTCCTCATTATTACAAAGAAAACTAAATAGAAGAAATAAAAGAAAATTGTGAAACTGGCTACCGGCTCACCCGCCCCCCCCTCAAATGTGCTCTCTAGCTCTCTATTTATACACACAAATACACATTACTCAACTATATTCTTCCATAACTCCAAAATCTTCTTCTTTTTAATTAAAAATATCTTCAGAAATTTTTCCTTCTCTTTATTCTCCATATTTATTTACTAAACTCATATCTTCTTTAATTCGCAGAATAAAATCCAAGATAAAATCTTCCAAGGATATCTCTCTTGTTTAATACAAGATAACTTCCTTTTTCTTCAAATTCTTCCTGTTTATAAGGCAAGAAGATATTCTTATCTTAAAGATAATAAATCCTTTATCGGTGGAACCAAATTTCCCGCAAATATTCTTTTTGAATGTTGAAGATGAAGGGTGCCTCTTATCCTTCTGTTGGGGTTCCGATAGTAATTTGGGTTCTGAGAACAAATTTGGGATGCACATAACCGCGGGTTCCCCTTAGCCAAATCTGAGGTCCGCTTAGCAAATGTCATCCGGGGGTGCCTTTAGAAGTTTTTCGACCCGATTCTTCCAAAAATGTTTATTTTCCAAAAATACCTAAAAACACACAAAACACCAAAATAAGTACAAAATCGAGTACCAACATAGAGAAAATTGAGGACAATTTAGACACAAAAATGTGTCTATCATAAACGTATACCTCAAGTGTGTGTGACAAGCTAAGTTTTTGATCTAACGGTTGAGAAATATTAGCTTGAATCTCAATCAGGTTTTCATCTAACGGTGGATAAGGATTGCTTTGTAACCAAGGCAAAACCCTGATTTGAAGACTATATATAGGAGACATCTAGCATTGGGCAAAACTTAATCCCCACACGTCTGTGTGCTACTAGTGCGCTCGCTAGAGTCGATCTCCATTAATCTTTGATTTTCTTCTCTAATATCAGGTTAACGACTTAAAGACTTCATTGGGATTGTGAAGACAGACCGATACTACTTTTATCGTAGTTCTGCGATCTGATCTTGCATCTTCTATTGTACGAGTACAATCTTTGATTGGATTGAGATCGTGAGAGTTCTACGATAGGCAAGATATAAAAAGTAATCGCAAACACCTTCCTCTCATTGTTTGTGATTCCACGACATCTTGTTTCGCTAGTCGATTGGGATTGTTGTGAGGTGATTGATTACTGTAGGCTGTTCTTCGGGAATATAAGTCCGGATTATCAATTGGTTCCTGTTCACCTTGATTATTATCAAAAGACGGAACAAACTCTTTTAGGGTTTATGTGTGGGAGACATATTTATCCTTTGATAGACTTGTCTGTGTGAGACAGATTTGTTTATTATTAAGCCTGCGATTTTGGGTCGTAGCAACTCTTAGTTGTGGGTGAGATCATCTAAGGGAATCAAGTACGTAGTATCCTGCTGGGATCAGAGGCGTAGGAGTGCAACTGTCCTTGAATTAGTGGGAGACTGATTGGGGTTCAACTATGGTCCAGTCCGAAGTTATCTTGTAATAGGATAGTGACTGTAGCGGCTTAATACAGTGTGTATTCAATCTGTACTAGGCCCCGTGGTTTTTCTGCATTTGCAGTTTCCTCGTTAACTAAACTTCTGGTGTCTGTGTTATTTCTTTTCCGCATTATATTTGTTATATAATTGAAATAATACAGGTTGTGCGTTAAGATCATCAATTGGAAATCCAACCTTTGGTTGTTGATTGATATTGATTGATCCTTGGGCATTGGTCTTTGGTACCGTCCAAGTTATCTCCCTTTAATTGAAACTCGCAGTTTGCTTGAGTAAGATTAAATCGAGAGTGTGAGATATTAACTCCTTGAGATACTTTTTATCTAGATTGAGTCTGACTATCTAGTTGATTCTCTAGCAAAGTATTTCAGAGTTATTCCATACAGATTGCTAATCGAATTATTGGGTGGTGTTGTTAGACCCCCGTTTTTCCAATTGACATCAGAGCAGGCAAACACGTTTAAGACCTAACTTGTTATCTAACTTTAGAAATACAAGGATGATGGTTGAAAGATGCTCAAGTGTATTAGCTGTGTTTCTTCTAGTTGTCTGTTTTATCATTTGCTTTTTTTAGTATTTCTTATCACCAAGTGGTATTGTGTCTCAATATGCAGTTTTCCTGGCTATATCCGGCCGTGTGTTTGACGTTTGGCCACTTTCACGAACGTCCAAGTTTCCTCAAGAAACACTAGGGTTTTGTTTTAGGGTCTGAGTTTGATATATATACCCTATTCGTTTTCAGGAACTTCAGAAAGGAACCTTATGGAAGTTGTTCCCAAAGAAGAAGTCAACCCTATCATGGAGGAAGACTAACCTACCCTTAACCTAACCTAATTTAATTTAAAACCAACCTAATAACCACCTATATATATAACCACCACCTCCTCCCACCACCGCCGATTACCACCACCACCTCCTCCGATTATCACTTCCACCAACCACCGATTACCACCACCACCACCGCCCACCACCGCCGATTACCACCACTACCACCTCCGATTATCACCACCACCAACCCCCGATTACCACCACCACCTCCTCCCACCACCACCACTGCCGCCTATTTAAGAAATGTAACAACATCAATGCAATCACAATTAAGTTCTGTTACATGATAATTTTATCGAGTATAAAAGACGCCAGCCGCAGCCTGATTCTGCCATGGGACCACTCCGGAGGTATTTTCCAACAAACCCTTCACTTTAATTTGATTTTGATTGCTTCAATCGAAAAGAAATCATCAAAATAGGGTTTTAGTAGGAGTTACAGAGCCATTTTCGGTTAGGCCGATTTTCCCAAAAACCTAGTTTACTAACCGAACTTCTTGAAAATTAAGAACACGAAGAACAGTTCGGTTCTATTGGATTTAAAACTAAGTCACCGAACTCTCTGTTCGGTTGTTTCGCAAAAAATTTTAAAACTACAAAGTAACCGAACTCCACCCTTAGAACCGAAAAAAGAAAAGAAATCCAGTCTAACCGAACTGTGTTGTTTTGGCCACTATGTTGAGTTCCAAAATAACCGAACTTAGCCAATAGAGTTCGGTTTTTCGCAAAAATTTTTAAAACTACAAAGTAACCGAACTTAGCCAATAGACGCTGGAACTTCACATTTTTTTTGTTTGTTAAGTTCGGTAACTTCACAATTTTATCGCAGAACCGAACTCAAAGTTCGGTTGGTTAGCTGTTAGGTTCAAGTTTGTGAAAGAAACGAACTTTGTAAACTTATATACTCTTATATTACGTAAAGTTCGGTTAGATCAAAAGTGCAAGCAGTTTGCGAACCAACCGAACTTTGTACACCAAAGTTCGGTTAGTTGAGAACCAACCGAACATAACGCTGTAACTCCTAGAAATTCTATTATTAGAGAGTTCGGTAACCTGCATGTTTGGAACAAGTAACTGAACTACACTTTCAGATGAGTTCGGTTACTTGTTCATCTCACGTGGCAACCGAACTACAACTTCAGATGAGTTCGGTTACTTGTTCTTCATATAAAGTAACCGAACTACAGCTTCAGATGAGTTCGGTTACTTGTTCTTCATATAAAGTAACCGAACTGTACAAAATCCAGTTCAAATCCGGATCATTTTGAAGATTAAAAAATATTTTAGGAGAGGATGGAGATGAAGAATCAGATGAGTTTTCATCATTTGAATACTCAAACTTAGTGAATTGGAAAAAAAATCTATTTTCCATGTTTTTCTCCTTCGTCTTCTCTAACTCTACTCTCTCAATAACTCTACTCAACTAATAATAAACTCATCTTTTAATTTAATCTCACTAATTGTTTTTAACTAAATCATTCACTAATCATAACCCAAAATTAATCAGGAGGGTAATTTAGGTATTAATATAAATATATAGATAAGGGGTGACCTAGATTTACTTCTAATGTCTTTTGATAGACACATTTTTGTGTCTGATATAATCTCAATTGTATATATTGTTAGTGCTCGATTTTGTATTTATTATGGCTTCTTGTGTCTTTGTAGGTGTTTTTGGAGAAATAAACATGTGTGGAAAAATCGACACAAAAAATTGCGCGGGGAATCCCGGAGGACAGTTGCTAAACGGACACCCAGAATTGGCTAAGGAACACCCAGGCTATGTATATCCCAAATTTATCCTCAGCACCCATATTTGACCACAACACCCAAGGCAATGATATTCGCACCCCATCAGAGGATAAGTGGAGGTCATCTTCAACAATTCAAAAACGAGATTTGGCGGGAAAATTATTGGCAGCGCTGTTGCAGATTAGGGTTGGATTATTGAATGGGTATTGACGAGATTCAATCACCAGATTTTAACGGCATGGACTTGAATTACCTAAACACGCCTGGTATAGTCGTTTAATTGAACTCAAATTGCCTAGAACTCGGGTTGGAGCAAAACAAAAGCGGAAGAAGTTCAAGGGTCCATGTTTGATTTATTTGTGGAATTTCGGGGAGACTAAAGGCAAGATATTCTTTCCTAAGATACGCTTATATTTAAGTAAGAGTTTGGGATTTTTTGGAAAGCTCAGAAACACGTCAAACAATTGTAGGAAGAAATTATTGTCGTGACTTGCACGGAAGGAAAACATAGAATTAATCCGGTTCTAGAGGGTTTGGAGGTGTATAAAAGGCGTGCTCGAGTCCCAAATAAGGATATGAAAGTTTAGGAGAAGTTAGGGGAAGTTTAGAACACCACAGAGTCGAGAAATCGAAGTTGCAGCAAGTCGAGTTCTGCTGCTGTTGCTGAAGAACACGAAGAACATTAGACCCTTCAGAGCAGTCTTTTATTCAACAACATATATTTTCTATCGTTTCCTGTAACAGCACCTATTGCAACAGTTCTCTGTAACAGTCAGTTTGTAACGCCTATAAAACGTTGCGAACTGTCTGCTTTATTAGTTTCCTCTTGTTTTTCACCCTTTTGAGGTATGAACACCTATTTTGAGCACGTGAATAATATGAGGAGCTAAACCCCTTAGCCGAGGCGACGGAGGAAGCCATTGTTCCATGAAAAGTGATATATTTCTATTTTAATTAATTTTTGCAATTTCTGTTATGATTATTTGCATGGAACTAATATTGGAAAATTGATTTTTATTGAATGATTGTGATCTGTTTTGATGGAGCATGCGTAGTTTAAGACTTTTGATGTTTCATGCTTGATGTATACAATTGTTACTTCAAAAAATCTACTAGAGGAAATAAATTAGAATCACTTTAAACGCAAAGAATTACATGAATATTGATTAGATTAAATCACTTAATTGGTCAATGGTGGAATCTTGAGTCTTGGTGCTTTTTATAATCTTGATAACAACAACTTCTTAAGTTTCTATTGAGTTTGAATCTAAAATCGAATCTTCACAAGTCTGAGTGAACAACAACTTTACTACCACTTTTACAACAACATAAAACCACATCAATTTTTGGCGCTGCTGCCGGAGAATTGTGTTTTGGTTAGGGGTTTAGATTTATTTTAGGTTTTGTTTTTGTTTTTGTTTTTCGTTTTATTCTTCTTATTCTATTTTACGTTTTTGGGTATTTGTCTATTTATTGTAGGTTTTGAATCAAAAAGAAATTGGAGACTAAAGACCTTGGGGATTGAAACAAGAGACAAAGCGAAAAGAACTGAAAAAAAGACAATTTTATTTTTGTTTAGTTTTTAGGATTTTTTTTATTTTTTCCTTTTTTAGAAAAAAACTGTATTAGGGTTTATTTTTAATTTTTGTAATTTTTCTTTTCTTTTTAGACACTTTGGACTTTAAACTTTGGGACATTATTTTAAACCCTTCGGAAGGGTAGTTTAAATATAAACTGTGTGCAGAGAAGGACGGCGATTACGATATCGCCTCGACCCCTCGGGTTTGTACATGACATAGGAGTCGTGGCCCGAGTCGACTACAACCGATTCATCCCCCGTATGGAACGGGAGGTAAGATTCTAAACACCCGCGAATCTCCTGTCAGCGGGTTTACTGTATTCCTTCGGTTGCATATATGCTGAGGACTTGAAAACGGCTGCTTTAATTTCCTAGTAAAGGAAAAGGACTGGTCATACAAGATAAGGGTTCGGATTTCATCACTGTTCTCTTCTTGCCCTCCTTAGGAAAACGAAACCAAACACGAACCTAAGCCTAAAATTTTGACTAGAACGAGACCTATAGGGTAACGAGCTTAATAGGAAAGTCGTTCGAAAAATATTGGTTACTCTTTTGCGCATACTTCGAAGTTCATGATGGTTTCTGTGAGTTGAATGAGTGACTGCGCCGCCTTGTAATACCGGTGAGGCCTTGGGTATCAAATCTCCATCGATCTTCCCTCTCCTCTATTCAACTTACTTTGACTCAGATTGATTCCAGAGGGGTTTGCTCAGATTGTAACGAGTTCCTTTTCGAAAGAATAGAAGCTGGTATAGAAACAATCTAAATGGAGCCATCATTCTTTTTGTTTGCTAGAAATCAATAGGTTTGATTTGGTTCAGTCAGCCTTGTTTTGTGATTGCATAGAATTCCCCACCTTATTCTTTTGCATGCCTGAACGTAAAAGAGACGCCCTAGGTAGATTTTTTAAAGAGAAACCTAATAGTTCTAAGCGTCTCGATTACCTCAATTTAGAAAGCCCGATTCTTGAAGATTCCGTTTTTGAACGTCCGTTTGAGGAGAAAATCCCTGATATTCCAATAGTGCCAGAAATGGAAACTTTGAAAGATTTGTTGAACCCTACTAGGACTACCCGTCCCTCGTGTATCAGGTTATCTGAAACTGAAGAAAATTATGAACTTAAGCCTGGAACCTTACAGTTTCTCCCAATATTTTTAGGGAAAGAAAATGAAAACCCTTATTTCCATGTTAGGGACTTTGAGGAAATTTTTAGTACCCTAAAAATTAGAAACCTTGATGATGATGCTTTGAAACTCAGGTTATTCCCCTTTTCCTTGAAAGATAAAGCCAAATCCTGGCTATATAGTTTGGCTTCCGGATCAATTGAAACATATGAACAACTTACATCTGCCTTTTTGAACAAGTTTTTCCCTAGGCACAAAACATCGTCTATTAGGACGCAAATCTGCACATTTTCTCACAAGGAGGGAGAATCCTTGTATGGGTATTTGGAAAGGTTCAATGATCTATTAGCCCAATGTCCTCATCTTGGTTTAGAAAAGGTTAGGTTAGTTCATATCCTTTATGAGGGTTTAGATTATCCCACTACAACCACAGTAGAATCTATGCGTACAGGTGGGTTTGAAAACCAAACAGTTGATGATGTGATGATATATTTGCATGAAATTGCCGAAAAGACCCAACAATGGGAAAGTAATAGAGGACCCAAGAAAACAATTCTTCTAGGCAGAGAAAACATTAATAGGGTAGAAGGAAACTTTGAATCAGATGCCAAAATTGCTGCTATAGCGAAAAGTTAGAAGCTTTAGAAGTGGGTCACACTAGTGGTAGATTAGAGCCCTTTTTGGGAAGGCTAGAATAATGAAGAGAAATCCAATGCTCTCTATAATAACACTAGATTCGATAACCGTCAGAAGTTTGACCCATATTCAGAAACCTATAATCCTGGTTGGAGAAACCATCAGAACCTTTCGTGGTCTAAAAGCCAGAGTCAAGGTCAGTTTAGTAATTCTAATGCTCCCCCAGGTTTTGGTTCAGATAAGAACTCTTCAGGTCAGTTTCAGAACTCTTTAGAGAATAGAATGACGAGCTTAGACGAATCTCTTAGTATATTAAGAAAGATCCAGGATATGTTAGCACAGAGCCAGGACATGTTAGTAAAGAGACAAGTTAGTTTTCAATAGGAAACCAAGCAGAACTTTCAAACTAATGCTCAAACTCTTGCTAAGTTAGAATTTCAAGTCGGTCAAATAGCTAAGACCTTAAGTGATAGAGATAACGAAGGATTCCCTAGTCAGACTAATCCAAATCCTAGAGGAGTTCATGAAGTAGGTACAAAATCATCACAACAGTTGAATGTTGTTAGAACCCTTAGGAGTGGTAGAGTAGTAGACAATCAGGTAACCATGCCGATAGTGAGATACTGGTCTGTAGTTCACCCTCAGGACCACCATAGCTGAGGAGATGATAAATTTCTGATGATGTCAATTTGGCCGAGAGGCCTATTTTTGCCTAGAGCCCCATTTCCACAGCTATTAGTCCCAACAAAGAGTGAATCCAACTTTAATGACATAATGGAGGTTTTTAGGAAAGTTACCATAAACCTTCCGTTACTAGAAGCAATTAGGCAACTTCCAGCTTATGCCAAGTTTCTTAAGGATATGTGTACGCGAAAGCGAAAGCTTAGTGTCCCTAAAAAAGCCTTTTTAGCTAGTCATGTAAGTTCGATCATTCAGAACCCCACAACTCCTAAATATAAAGACCCAGGTGCGCCTACCATTGCTTGTACGATAGGAAAAACAGGGTACACAAAGCTTTACTTGACTTAGGAGCCAGTGTGAACTTACTCCCATACCATGTGTACTTAAAGCTAGGGCTCGGTGAATTGAAACCTACCAAGATAACATTGCAGTTAGCTGATAGGTCTGTCAAGATTCCTCGTGGTGTGATAGAAGATGTTCTTATTGAGGTCGACAAGTTTATTTATCCTGTGATTTCGTGGTTTAGATACCCAACCTGTCCCTGACCCAGAGAACCAGATACCTGTGATTTTAGGTCGCCCATTTTAGCTACGTCTAATGCGATCATAAATTGTCGAAATGGTATTATGAATCTATCTTTTGGTAATATGACTATTGAGTTGAATATTTTTAATGTCAATAAGCTACATTCTGAGCTAGATGACACGTGCATTGTAGAGGTGAACATGATAGGAACCTTAATTCAGGAGTCATTATCGAACCTCATAACGGAAGATCCATTAGAAAGTTGTCTAGCCCACTTTAACATGGATTTCGACGAAGATAGCAACATTGAACAAGTGAATGCTATGTTGGATTCTATTCCTATGTTAGATACTGATAAATGGAAAACTAGGTTCGAACCATTACTAGCTTTTGAGTCTACCTTAATCCCTTTTTTAGAAGAGCCTCCTAAGTTGGACCTTAAATCTGCATTCTTAGGGCCATATAAGACTTTGCCTGTGATTATAGCATCCGATCAGGACAGCAGGCCAGAAATCGTGCTTCAAGACAATAAGGAAACTCTAGGGTTGACCATACAGGATATGAAACATATAAGTCCTACAGCTAGTATACCTCAAAAGAATTTAGAGGATGAACCACCTGATTATAACTCAGAGAAAGCAATTGACCTTTTTCAGAAACCTGATGGTCTAGAAATTAGGAATATTATGACTAGTCTATCTAGAAACACCCAAAATTATAAGTTTGGGGGTAGTGATCGTCAATTATCCCAAGTAGAAGTCCCTAACTAGGGACTCGATCCTAGTGCATATGAGGTATCACTTGAGTATATTCAGACTCCTCAACCTGATCCTCCTGATATTGTCCAGGAGGAAATCCAGCTATTAAAGTCCCGTTTTTCGGATGAATCTGTTTTTAAAAACACTCATATGAATCCCTATTGGGTGCCCCAAATAAATCTAGTTGTATTGCAAGAAACTTTCAATGAGGTTGTGCTCCTTATGTTATTTTTTTTGATCCTGTGCAGTTGTTTCATATTAGTGGCAGTTTTATTTGGTTTTGATGACCCACAGTTATTTCGACTACTGATATATGATTTGAAAGGTAACTAGCCATTTTATGAAACTTGATGTCTGGCTGAAGACTTTAAACTTAGTACTTCTTGGGAGGTAACCCAATCTCATGCAACACGGTAATATCTTTACTTAACTCTTTTGCTTCAATGGTAACAGTTTCTCCTTGTTCATGCTTTTAATTTCATCTTTAGAACATTGAGGACAATGTTAGATTTAAGTTTGGGGGTATGGGAGAAACTTTTTAGTTGCATTAATAAACTCCAGAGCCTAGAAATTTATGTTTATTAACTAATCTAAGTGGATGGAAGCATTTTGGTTGTAGGAGTTGAGGAACCAGTCTGATTAGATGGCAACCTCTAAAGAGTCTATTCATAAAAGCACAGAGCTCAGTTTTTAGGAATAACATGATAGTTTCACCATATCTCGTTGAGTCCTTTTCACTTCTTTTTGATGTTGTTTTGTTTTTAAAATATGTTTCCCTAAGTGATTAGGTGGGGCTCACGATTCAAGTTGTTACCAATGCTAGGGTGAATTAGAGTGATTGAGATACCATTAAAAAAAAGTTGAAAAAAAAAAAGTTGAAAAAAAAGTTGAAAAAAAAAGGAAAGAAATTGAGACCAGACCATTTAACCAAAAGGAATAAAATCAATAAAGTCGACCACTGGTACCCTTGTATATGCCAGTTGTGTTGACCTAGAGTTAGGTTATCGACCACTGGTACCCTTGTATATGCCAGTGTGTTGATATTAGTCAGACTAGTATCTCAATCCATTAGGATATGTTCATTTTGGCGGAGGCCTTCAGACAGATATGGGAAACGCCGTTCACTTAGTAAACATCAAAACCATCTATATTTTTCTCTAAATTCATCTTCTTGATCTATCCATGTGATTAGTTTTGAATCCGGATATTGATGTCCATAGTGCGACTATCTGAGTAGAGCTCTGTCACTTATATATGAATTTTAGTATGCTTGAGTGCAAACTCGTATACAACAATTGGAATTTCGCATCAGGGTACTTCCTATTGTAGTCAATAAGTATGCCAACCAAGGAGATTCTTTAATGCTTTCCAAGGTTCTGCGTAGATGGATAGGATCTGGAGTATAAAGGTTTTGTGGGTATACCTCTGGTAAGCCCTCCCGAGACTATAACTCGGCCACTAGGGCCACCTAGGGGTTTAAAGGCTTATTGCATACGCTAAATGCAATCGACGTTGTCTGCGTCAGTGAGTTAGGATTTTATTTTTCAATCTTATCTTTGCTCGAGGACTAGCAAATAATAAGTTTGGGGGTATTTGATAGACACATTTTTGTGTCTGATATAATCTCAATTGTATATATTGTTAGTGCTCGATTTTGTATTTATTATGGCTTCTTGTGTCTTTGTGTTTTTTTTGGAGAAATAAACATGTGTGGGAAAATCGGCTCAAAGGGAATCCCGGAGGACAGTTGCTAAACGGAAACCCAGAATTGGCTAAGGAACACCCAGGCTATGTATAGCCCAAATTTATCCTCAGCACCCATATTTGTCCACAACACCCAAGGCAATGCTATTCGCACCCCATCAGAGGATAAGGGGAGGTCATCTTCAACAATTCAAAAACGAGATTTGGCGGGAAAATTATTGGCAGCGCTGTTGCAGATTAGGGTTGGATTATTGAATGGGTATTAACGAGATTCAGTCATCAGATTTTAATGGCATGGACTTGAATTACCTAAACAAGCCTGGTATAGTCGTTTAATTGAACTCAAATTGGCTAGAACTCGGATTGGAGCAAAACAGAAGCGGAAGAAGTTCACGGGTCCCTGTTTGATTTATTTGTGGAATTTCGGGGAGACTAAAGGCAAGATATTCTTTCCTAAGATACGCTTATATTTAAGGAAGAGTTTGGGATTTGTTGGAAAGCTCAGAAACGCGTCAAACAATTGTGGGAAGAAATTATTGTCGTGACTTGCACGGAAGGAAAACATAGAATTAATCGGGTTCTAGAGGGTTTGGAGGTGTATAAAAGGCGTGCTCGAGTCCCAAATAAGGATATGAAAGTTTAGGAGAAGTTAGGGGAAGTTTAGAACACCATAGAGTCGAGAAATCGAAGTTGCAGGAAGTCGAGTTCTGCTGCTGCTGCTGAAGAACACGAAGAACATTAGACCCTTCAGAGCAATCTTTTATTCAACAACATATATTTTCTATCTTTTCCTGTAACAGCACCTATTGCAACAGTTCTCTGTAACCGTCAGTTTGTAACGCCTATAAAACGTTGCGAACTGTCTTCTTTATTAGTTTCCTCTTGTTTTTCACCCTTTTGAGGTATGAACACCTATTTTGAGCACGTGAATAATATGAGGAGCTAAACCCCTTATCCGAGGCGATGGAGGAAGCCATTGTTCCATAAAAAGTGGTATATTTCTATTTTAATTAATTCTTGCAATTTCTTTTATGATTATTTGCATGGAACTAATATTGGAAAATTGATTTTTATTGAATGATTGTGATCTGTTTTGATGGAGCATGCTTAGTTTAAGACTTTTGATGTTTCATGCTTGATGTATACAATTGTTACTTCAAAAAATCTACTAGAGGCAATAAATTAGAATCACTTTAAACGCAAAGAATTCATGAATATTGATTAGATTAAATCACTTAATTGGTCAATGGTGGAATCTTGAGTCTTGGTGCTTTTTATAATCTTGATAACAACAACTTCTTAAGTTTTCTATCGAGTTTGAATCTAAAATCGAATCTTCATAAGTCTGAGTGAACGACAACTTTACTACCACTTTTACAACAACATAAAAACCACATCATCTTTACCCAAAATATAACCATGATCCCTAAAAAAAAGCATGGTCTTTAAAAAATCGTTCATCAATAAAGCTTGTTGAATCGCAGCTACCTGAAGTCTCTTCCTATTACACGACTTCTCCTCCGCGGAACGTTTGGGTCTGTAGAGAGATAAGGTACATATTGGGAAGAGTAAGAGTCGTAACCAAGCATTCAAGTCATCCGGTCTGCTAAGCACACTGTCAAGACAGTTCTTCAAAGTCCGAGAAAAACTGAGTCTGCACTGATGCGGTACACTAGACACAGTGGTGAAACGCCGTTGGAAAACATCATTGAGAAGCTCGGATAATATAGTCATTAGATTTTTAGATTAAAGGGTAACATAGTCATTTGAATCCACTAGGAGTCTAAGATACTCCATATCCCCTGTAGTTGTACAACGGAAGATCTAATCACTTATCATATCATGGTCCCATTAAAAAAATAAAAAATGTTCTAGCTCTTACGGGGTAGGAATCAAATAACATCAATGGGGAAGAGCCTGAAGCAAAGAAGGAGGTGTTCACAACTTCACCGAATTCAAGATTCAAGAGAATTCGTCTGCTGGGAGTTTCTCCTTTGTATTAGGAAACCCATCTGTAGAATTAATTCGATGTGGAAGAAAAATTATTCGCAAGTGCTTTGCGAAAATTCATTTTTGTTTGGAGCCCCAATTTTTGAATTATTAGGGATTGAATTGCAAAAAGATGTGGGAAAATTAGTGAAATGACTAATTGAAATCAAGAAAACACTTCACAGGGATGCGTTATAGCAGTCCACATTGGCAAGGTTAGGTTGGAGGTTTCATCTCAAGAAAGTCTAGATTTACTAGGAAAATTACAAGAATCAGGTAATGAGGTGACCTTTAGATTGGTTTCTTAATTAGATTGCTTCTTTAGATTGTTTTCTTTAGGTAAATAATGTTTGTTTAATACAACATTGTCAATCCTATCAGGATTCACTATAATTCTGTGAGGCGGTGACTTCCAATTGTTTCTAGCTGATTAATTTTAGTGCTCACATAGTTTAACCCCTTGAAATCACGTCACTTTGCATTGTTTTCAACCCCTTGAAATCGGCACTGGAACGTGATATAAAAATGTACTCACTGAAACTAACAGTTTGAGGGAGTCTGGATGTCTTTTTATGACTTTTCCTGCATATAATGATATGTTTCATTGAATCAGTTTGAGGAATTCTTCCTCTTGTTTCGATTTTCACTGAGACGTACAAAGATAATGTATGCCACGGATGTTTGCAATCATACCTAGGCACTGAGGCGCAGGTTTTCAAGTTGTTCTGTATTTGACCATTTTTGCCAATTGACTTAATAATGTAAACTTCACTTATCAAATGACATACTTTGGTATTTGAATCTAGCCATAGCATGGTAACTTTTGATTCTTTTTCATTTACCCCATTTTACTTTCTCAGTCAGTTAAATCACTCGCTTGTATTTGGTTTCTTGTGTCTATTAGAAATGCTTCACCCTGTGCTTGAAATGATCTAGGAAAATCTGTTTGGCCTTCAGATTAGTTTCTTGGGTTTGATTTGCAGAGGGGGCAAGTTTCAGAAAGACTAGTCAAGGTTCTTTAATTCAGAATGACATAAATAGAGCTATGAATGTTATGTCAAGAGCGATGATATTTATAAGCCTCTGATTAAAATGTTCGTAATCCATCTCAATAGTTAAATTATTGCTAATTAGAACGATTTTGCATGTCATCAAGATCAAAAAGATTTTAACTATGCTTATTATGGTTTTTGCCAAGCTAGCTTTTTCAGCTTTCTACTGGAGGTGGCAGCAGAAGTTAAGGAAACCTTACAAAGGACGTAAAAGGCCTTAAGACTGGCAAGAAATATTACTCACATCTAGCATTTTCATGCTATGAGGGGTTATATGAACCTAATTATCGAGGATGAAAACCAAAAAACTGGTGAGTTTTTGACTCTTTCGATTGTTTCTTTTGAATGTTGACCACTACTCTTTCTTTGTTTAATAATTTTGCCAAATCCTTCACTTATTGTGAATCTGTACGAAGACTTTCATCTGTTTCAAACTCATTCATCCTCTTCTAAAATCAGTGCGTTTTTAGTCATCATGGTTATTATTGATGAGATTTCAGGTGATAATTTGTTGCCTGAGATTTCTATACCAACATCAATGCCATCGTTGGCAATTTCAATTATAGCCAATAATACTGATCTATTAAGTCAAATTCTCTTGTGTCTACCACTGAAAGCTCTCGCAGTTTCTAAATCTGTATCAAACAATGACTTTCTATCATATCTGAACCACTTTTTGTTCAAAACTATTGCCTTCAAAACCTCCCCTCAGTCGAGGGATTGTTCTTAGCAATACGTTTGTCACTTTTCGACCAAGACAAAGAATATATCATTCTTGATGGAAAAGTCACTGAAGTTGCTCCCTTCAAAAATTTAACTTTTGTGACTGTTCAAGCAAGGATAAGGATTGAACAATCTTGTAATGGTCTCTTTTGTTTCAGCAGTACCAGGTCTGCCATTGGTCGACCAACATACTACGTCTACAGTCCTCTTACGAAGCATTTCAAGGTATTGTCTAGACCTCAAATGAGAGGACGTGGTTATCTTTGGGTTTGCAGTGCTAGCTTAGCCTTTGACCCTCTCCAATCACCTCATTACAAAGTTGTCTGCATTTGGAGAAATGATATGGTTAATCATCATACTGAAATCTACTCTTCCAGTACAGACTCTTGGTGGGTTTCTGGATGTCCTGTGCCTGCACCTAAAATTATGTTCTACACTTCAGGTGTATTTTGGAATGGTTCATTGCATTGGATAAGCTTATGGAACTCTTCCTTCTATTTTGATATTGATCAAGACTTGATAAAGGTAATGCCAATGCCACCTATCAGTCCTGGAATTGATAAAATTAGGATCGAGTACTTTGGGGGTGTGCAAAGGTCATTTGAACCTTATTCAGACGAGTGGTTCAACCACGACTAGGTTTGACGTCTAGGAGATGCAGAGTGATTACAGTGGGTGGAATGTGAAGTATCATGTTAATCTTGAAGTACTAACAAATTCATACTTCGAAAGGCTAGAATTATTGATTCATTCCAAATTCTCAGTATTACTTGTTCATGAAGAAGGAGATTCACCATCCTTGGTGTTACAGATACAAAATGAGATCATTTCTTATGATATCAGGAGCAGAAGATTCATCAAACTGCATGATTTATCACAAGTTCAGGGAAATGTTCGGAAAAATTGTACCGATATTATGATGCCTATCAATATATTCCGACACTTTCTAGTGTTTGATTACTGTCCTGCCTTTATTTTGTGTGTATGTCGATGTAATTGTTTGATCCAAGAAAACGCCTTGTGTTTTGTTCCCATTCTTGGTCTCAAATGCTTAAGACTCTTTGGCTTGAATGTATTTTTGGTTATTTTCTCAGCATCTTCTTAATTTCTTTAAATTCAATATCAGTTATACATATTCAATCCATTTTGCATTTTTTCTGTTCATTTGCAGTTCAAAACTTCAAATGCATACATGTTCCGGTAGCATATTGGGTATGTGTAGTCTCACTTATCTCTAAATTATTGTTTAGACGAAGGGGAAGGATCCGTTGACATGGTTATAATAACATAATCCGTTGACATGGTTGTCATTTTTTCTACCAAACCCAACAGGCAATGAATTTAAGGCTAATATTTTGACGACATGTTCCTCGTATAAAACTTTACATTCCTACTAAAAATGAGAGAATTCTGAAATACGAAACTTCACCATCCACAAATTTTAATTTCAACCGTTAATTTTCAACTGTTGATATTCAAAATGATAGATGGTGGTCTTATACATCTTGGAATGCTCTCATTTTTGGTGCGAGTGTAGAGACTTATAAGAAGAACATGTCATCAAAAAACTAGCCTCAAATTCATTGCCCGTTGGGTTTGGTAGAAAAATGGCACTAAAATGTCAAGATTATGTTATTATAACCATGTCAACCGATCCTACCCATTGAATATATTTAGCAAATTAAAAAATAAATTGTTGACTTTGATAACGGAGAGAAGTATAGTGAGGGTGTTGACATAAGAAAAGTGATTAGCCAATTAGTTACTTTGGTTTTGAAAATTTAAGGGTGTTAGTTTTTCCTGATTCGTCGTCTGACATCTTACTCTACTCTGACTTCCTTCAGCCATAAATCAGACTGGTTATTCATTTTTATGATATCTAACTAGATGTCTAGCTTGCATATCATATCTAAACAGTGTAGACGATGTTCATATTTATTGCGCTACAAAGTTTTTTGAGCCAGATTTAATCGAGCCCGATTCAGATGAGTCAGCTACATAAGCAAAACTCAGTGAATCTCACAAGAAGGATTGTGTCTTCTTCCTTATACTAATTTATATACTTAAATATGGTCAGACTTCACCATTAAGGCATAGCTCTTATATTAATTCGGATCTGAAAAATTCATAAACAGAACCCTTCCTCTGTACCCTTGAAAACTTTCAGTAAGGAAATTTCCCAATATTTCATTGTTCTTAATGAGTTTCTTATCTTTGAAACAGCTCCTTCGGTTCTCTAGAGTTCCTTGTCTTTCCTCTGAAGATTTATCAAATGAGAATTCATTATCGTTGACATCTCTATCTTCATCATCATCGATTCAGGTTGGTAGCAACATTGATCTGTTAAGCCAAATTCTGGTGTGCTTACCAGTGAAATCCCTGCTCAAATTCAAATCTATATCAAAGGAATGGCTTTCTATAATCTCCAGCCAGGATTTTATTCGTGATCATTACCTAGTTCGAAACCGTAGTTTGCCATTTGTCCCTCGGTTGTTCATTCTACAAGTGACAGTAGGCTTCTTACCCAAAACTTATAAAATTAAATGTTATTACAGTCACCCTTCTGGACTTATTCCCTTTAAAACCTTTATTTTCTTCCTTAGTGAAAGAAAATTCAGCAAATCATCAGCCCCGTTTGAAACCCTTGCTTTCAACAATGATCCATCAGATATAAAAATCATTCATTCTTGTAATGGTTTGTTCATCTGTAGGAGTTACAGAACATATTATGGTGATTTCAGTTATTACGTATATAATCCTTCAACTAAATGTTTGAAACCTCTTCATCCATCTCCGTTTAGAAAATCAAGTGTTTTCCAACGGATTTGTAGTGTTAACATGGTTTATGATCCTCTCAGATCAAATTACTATGAAGTTGTTTTTATTTGGAGTTCCAGTGATAGAGATACATTTCAGATTGAAACGTACTCTTCTAAAACAGATTCCTGGAGATTACCAGGTGATGGGTTCTCTGCACCAGTGAATACGTTTTGTAGTCCTGCTGGTGTGTATTGGAATGGTTCGCTCCATTGGATTAACAGAGATTGTTCGCTATATTTCAATGCCAGTAAAGAATTGCTAAAGACTATGCCATCAGTAGGAAGGTTAAGTGTGAGTATTTTGGAGTGTGCAATGGACATTTGTATTTCGTGGAGGTTCATCATTCTAGTGCAACACAATTCGATATTTTGGAGATGGATATTGATTACACAGGCTGGACTGTGAAATATAGTGTCGATCTGGAAGAATTGACAACTGCCTACCCAGAAATGGTTCGAGCAGATTATGATTTCTCTATACTGCTTATCGAAGAAGATGAAGTATCGTCAAATTTATTGATTAGTATACCAGATAAAATTATATCTTACAACCTTAAGGAAATGAGTTTCCAGAAACTGCATGATTTGCCAAGCATTCCTAATGGTGGTGCCCGAGTTACAGCTCCAAGATATAGTGCTTATCGGTATGATGAATCCCTTGCTTGTCTTTAATTACATCTTGCACTTTTATTCATGTAAACTAATTTATCTTGTCTGTTAATCTTGCATTGTCTGCACTCTGCTCTTTGTAATTTTTGAATGATAAATATTGTTGTTCGTCAGAACTAAAACTTGGAAGGTGAAAAATTCAGTGTTAGGTAATTTCCGTGTTTTTGTTAAATCTCGGTTGAAAGGGGAAATGGGTAGACAATTGAGATTCCACCAGAACTAATTCGAATAAGAATTTATCATCAGCATTATAGTAGAACCTCTGTATAAAACTACTCAAGGAATAAACTCCGTATCATTTATCTTACTAATATAAAGAAAAGAGGTAATTGTTTGGTGAAGCCTCGATGTGGTCCGGACACCCTCCGAAATGGCAAACCTATCCTTCGTCTAAACAAATTATTTCACTTGATTTCGTTCACAATAAGGGGTTCTACTTCAAATTCAACCTACTTTGCTGATTCAGGCAGATTCAGATGATTTGGATTTCACTACTCTCAGACTTTAAAACATCAGACTTTCCGGAAGAACTCTGAATAGGTGAGTTCGATTGTTTATTTCTATTATTAATATCTACCTGATTTTTCTTCTTTTCTGATGTTTGCTTCAATTTAAGGAAATTAGGGTTTTTGGTAAATGTTTCCTGTTGATTTGAGTTACAAAAAGAAGAGTTAGATTTCATGGATAGTTAGGCTTAGAAAATGATTAATGGGAGTGTGAGATGATGATACAGTCGCAGAGTGGGGAATTTGTATTGGTTTTGGGTTGACAATGATGTGTATTGAACAGAATTTGCAGATGCAGTTAGAGTTTGTATGGTTATGTAATTTAAGCTGAAATAGAAGTGGTAATGTTATGTAATGAGGTGGATGTCTGGATTGTTAGTGTTGGTGATATGGTAGAAATGGTATTGCAGGGAAGATCTTTAGGTGGATGCAGTTGAAGGAGCAATCTGGTGATGATATATGTTAATAGAAATGAAGAGCAATGAACTATTAGTGGACGCAATAAAGAACTGTAGATAATGAATGTGTTAAAGCTAAGCTAGGAGGAACATTACCTGCAGCATTAGGATTAGGAAATTGTTCTTTGTTGATGCACTTAAACTAAGTGGGTTGCCAAAACCAAATCCTATTTGTTCAACATGTAAATTTCTAAATGTCCAGTTACGGCTAAATTTGTTTAAGAACTTACTGACTAGGCTATTTTTAAATTTCGTAGGTTATTTTCTGTTGGTACTGTCGGTAAATTCTTTGCCCTAAGCTGTGATGGAAAAACCAAATCCAATTCTTATCTCTTTCTTCTTCTCAAATTAAACTTGAACAGGTATGTATTTAGATTCAATTTTGATTGTGCATCTTCAGTTTTCAATATTATTTTTGTGCTAACTGTTTAAAGAATTAACCAAAAGACTTCTTTTCTTTTTCAGTTACATGAATTACAACAAATAACATAGGAGTACTATTACAAAAGCTCAGCTTCTAATACAAATGGAGGTTCGTCATAGTCCTAGAACACAAGCGCGGCTAGAAATAGAAGCTGAGAAGAAACGGCAGCAGCAAAGAGATATTCGATTAAACAATTGGCGTATTTCTGAAAACGCAAGACAGAAAATGAAAGACAAGAGCTTCATCAAAAATGACGCAAGGCTTAACGTATGCGAGCAGAAGCACGAGATACACATGCAAACAAAAATGAGCATGAAGCATCAATAAGTTCTGGTATGTTTTTTAAAGCTGTGTTACTGTGTATGATTGTTTGTTGCTTATTGACATATTAGCTGTGTATGTTTTGAGCAGTTTAGGTCACATTTCGTCTTTAAATCATGTGAGTGTTTGGCTAGGAATTGATGCAAATTCTGATTCCCACAAATCACATGGTAGTAGGGATTCCTTTTGAATTTTGTTTGGATCATGTCCTTAGGTTAAAATCTGAATCTGAAGCCTTACTATTAATTCACTTTAGAGCATCTGTTTACTGGTATATGTAGGACTTAAAGTACACGCTATTTGAGTTGCTTCCCCTAATCTGTAGAATTGGAAAACAATAATGGTAGAGAGTTTTGATGGAATCAAATCAGGGTGATAGACAGTTTTGGTTTCATTAGTTTGGCATACATTGCCATTGTAGTCTTTGGTTAGTTGGGGAACTCTGTCTTCATTGTTGTTCCTAAGGTGATCTAGAAGTGACTGTTGTAAGTGTTGTTCAAGAATTTGATCAGAGAAGAGATGTAAATTTTATCGAAAGGCTTATATAGTGTCCGTTTAAATATGGCGTTCTAAGGAGCGAACAATTTTTAATCTCACTAGCTGTTCAAGATTTCAAACTAATATCACTTATTGGTTCATGTTGAAGACTTAGTCTCACTGCTTATATCAAATATATCGTATAATTAGCTAACTTTGCTTGGTTGTTCTTATGTCTTTAATGGTTTCAATAAAAAAGATAAAAACTATTCATCAAATCTATCTTTTCTGATTTTTCTTTCATACGGGTGCGTCATCAGTTGTTAACTTCTCCTTTTTACAAGATTTAATTCTTAGCTTTGTTATGGATCTTTACTGGAATAATTAATCAAATGGCAGTGGCGCATCAGCTTCTTTTCTGTGGACCAAAGACGCACCGAAAGTTTCCTTTATGCTTTAGACTGCCTTGAAGGATTCACTGCCAACTTTAACTATGCTTCAATCACGGGGCATTCCAGTGGCAGGCCTAAAAAACGTAAGTTCAATCACGCTATAGAAGAGTCTGTGGAGCATATATTTTGTCATTGCAGTATATTTTAGGGAGGTTTGGATGTATTTTTTGAGAATCTATACAGTTTGGCGTAAAATGGGTTTTTTCAAGCTCAGTGTTGCAAAAAGATATGGCATGGCGGATGAACAATCTTAGAGAGAAGAACAGGGAAATACAGACTTTTCTTCCGTACGCAGTTTGTTGGGTCCTATGAAAAGAGAGGAACAAGAGAAATTTCAGGTGAAGAAGAAGAGTGGCGAAAGCCACTTACAAAGCTGCTCTAATTCTGTCGGAGTCTAACATTGAAAAATTATTATTAACTGAAAAATTCAAGTTTAGTTGTGATACTTTTGCACATTAACGTGAAATGAGTTTTCACTACTTGGCGTTGACCGAGTGTTGATTTTGATCGTTGATTACTGCACGAAGACCACAAAATTACGAAACGAATGTACCGGCAGGTGCATCGCGCATGCGTGCTATACTAGTAAGAATAAAAGAAATTGGTCCCAACTTGACTTGATCAGTGTAAAAACTACCTTTAAAATATAGACGTCCGTCGGATTGTTGGGTTTCCTGATTTGACTATGCTTCCATAATAAGATGTCTTGACCATTATATATCGGGATAAAAATACCACGTTAACTACGTTTCCTAATAAAAATATGGGAGAGGGATATATTCAAATTTCCTTATCTGACTATGTTTTGAGAGATACTTACGTTTTATCTACAAGGGAAAACAAAAAAGGAAACCAATGCAAAAAGTTTCGCAAATTTTTTTTCAAAAAAAATGTAGACAGCCGTAGGACATTAGCACAATATCACAGTATCTATATATGTACTAGGTATCAAGTTAAACTAACTAAGTTATGGTAAGGTAAAGTAAGGAATTGGAGAAAGTTGTTGGGCAGGAAGCTTCACCCGGGTGCAACCTGGTGCTTCATTCTCTTCCTTTCGCAGCAAATTAAGACAAAGCAAAAAGAAAATGTTACCAAATAGACACGAACTCAAAAACACGAATAGCACCCCATGAAATCATCTCTTGCAAATTAAATACCCAATGACATAATTTAATTTGCAATTTAAAGAAAGCACGAGGAGCAAGCATAAAACCTTGCCCAAAAACATAAAAAAATGAACAGCCTAAAAGTTTGACTCGGTCATCAGACCTTTGAGGATGCTACAAATTGCTGAATGGAGACAAAGTTGTACAACAAAATGGACAAACAAACTCGGTTTAGTTTACTAATATTCTATGTACAATTTTAGAACCATGTATAGAGATATTAGATTCACGCATATTACAAATTAGCCTTGGGACAGATCCAAACATTGACTTTGGCCATTCTGCCGCTTGGACCGTTAGTTCGCGAAATGTACATCCGTCCGTTGTATATTTGACGGGGATTTTATTATTTTGATCGTTCGGGATTGATGTCACGATATAAGAATATATGACTTTGAAGTAATAATAAGGCTGTTATAAAAAGAAGTGATGTCTGTCTTGGGTAATAGACGGTCCTGATTTCGGCAATCTGACGGCTGGGAAAGATAGTTGGCGAGATTTCTATCCATCCGTCCGTTTTAGACATATAATTTTGAGAGATATTTATGTTCGTCGGTTCGTGAGATGATCTTCTTTTAATATTTTGTTTTAGACGGCAGGGATTATGCCCCGGCCCGGTGCAAAACGAGACTCAACATTTCCTTATGTGACTCGAATCAACTTCCTAATGCGTGTCGGTTTCCTTAAAAGTTTTCATGCACTAACTATAAATATCCTTTCTGATTTTACCAAAAAAAAACAAATATTAATTTGAAGACTCTATAGATTTTACCTAATCACGGCTAATTTTAATGCGTATATCATATTTGCCTTTAAATTTTCTAATCCACGGCCGGGGCCATAGGCCCCGACCCCATCCGGCTACTATGACCCGCCTAATTGAACACACTATTGTGACCGACTAACTAACACGATATAATATGACACGACCAACTAAATATCAGGACCGTTGTGGTATTGACCGGACTAACTAAATATACTCCCGACTATTATAGATGGACTAAAATATGAGAAGACACTGGCCGACCGACCAAACAATAAAAAGAACTCTAAAAGGTTGAGCCCCGGCCGTAGGCCGGGGTGATACCTAGTCTATATTATAAAAAGAAGTGGTGTTTGTGTAGCCTTACAAATCCGACCATCGATTTCGTCATCCCACGACGCAGATCGATTCGTTATATGTCCTATATAGACGTCCGTCGATCCATTGAATTCCCGATATTGTTTGAGCCCCATTAATTTATTAATAATAGCTTGATTTTTAAACGTGAGTTTCGCACTGTTTCCGGAAATAGAATTTTTGCTAATTATGGAACCAAAAAATACTGTCCTAATTCTGATACTAAAGAGTCCTATATAAAAAAATCCAAGCTATCATTAATAAATAAACAACTTCGTTTTCCATTGATAATGACCCCGCAGCGTATCACATTCACAAACTTAGCTGCTTTCATTTGAAATGGATTTTAAAGTTTCTCGCCGAAACCCACTCAACCACGACACCGTCAGCCTTAGATCATATGAATGAAGTAGAGCCAATGAACAGACCGGCATCCACTGGTCCGTTCATTTGTCAGTTCCAGAGATCTGCACCAACATGGTAATGAATTCATGAAATTTATCACATTATTCCACGACCCCAATTATTAAGATATATTGTCACGGTACCTTTCATAACGTGGTTTCCTAATGGCCACACTGTTTGTGTCTGGAACATTCTTTATATATGTTGGTTTCCATAAATGCATGCACAATATATATGGTCTCATCCCACCCATTCATGCACAATGCATACCCATATAGCACAACAGGAGACATATCCATATATTCCTTAACTGGAGACTTTCTTGGACTGTAGCCCCACCCGCTCATTGCCAAAGAGTGGCAAGAGGGAGACCCACAACAAAAGTTATAAAATCAAGAGAATGGGCTATCTTTAATGTGACCATTTGTAATCCAAATATTTCCGACCTTCTGATCGAAGCAAAAAAAGAAAAAGATTGCCAACAAAAAAAAACAAATATTAATCTGAAGACCCTGTAGAGTTTACTTAATCATGACTAATTTTAATGCGGATATTATATTTTCCTTTAAATTTTATAATCTACGGCCGGGCCGTTGGCCCCCTACTATGATTCAACTAAGTAAACATGCTACTGTGATTCGACTAACTAACATGCTATAATATGACACGACCAACTAAATATCGGGACCGTTCTGGTATGACCGGACTAACTAAATATGCTCCCGACTATTATATACAGACTAAAATTGTATGGGAAGATAGACGGACTAAAATATGTGAAGATACTGACCAACCGACCAAACAATAAAAAAAACTCTAAAAGGTTGAGCACCGGCCTACGTCTAGATTATAAAAAGAAGTGGTGTTTGTGTAGCCTTATAAATCCGACCATCGATTTCGTCATCCCACGACACGGATCGATTCGTTATATGTTCTATATAGACGTCCGTCCGACCGGTGGGTTTCCTGATTTTGCTAAACTACCATAAGATACGTGTATATTTTTGGATACCAATTCTTGGTATTTATTTGATTTTTGTAAACTACAATAAGATCCGTGTAGTTTCCATATTTTTGGATTTCCAAAATTAGTACCAATTTATGGTATTTAACTATTTATAATAAAGTTAATTTCTTCTCATTGTACGTTTATCGGCTTATTATCTCCGATTCACCAGACCAACCGATACGCTCACCCCTTCGATCTTTGTTTTTTTCGAGTGTCTATTCATTAGTTATAATTTCATAGCGCAAGGCTATTATAAATCGGTGATTTGAACAAAGATGAAGAGAACACGAGGCCAAGGTTAAAAAAATCAAACTTCCTTCCACAATTAATCTGCTAGACTCTCCTTACATGATTTAATTCCAAACACTTTCACTATCCTAGGAGCGTACTATACTATGCATTGATTGACTACACCACACACGACAAATCATCACTAAAAAACACATGTTATAGCAAGTTTGCAACAAGAGGTAAACTGAAGGGCTTACACATCACGACAAAAAAGGAAAGTGTTTCTTTTTTTCCCTTCTTGGGCTAGCTTATATTCTTGAAAGGTGAACAATGTTAATGCGACAAGTTTCTAAAGCAAATATCTGACATAAGCTTGATGACCTTTCAGCTTCCCGAACCTCTAATTCCAGAAAACAAAAGCGCAAACTCCATAGCAATTATCACCGATAATAGAAAACCTATTTTAACAAATTTCGTTCTTTTGAAAATTTATTTAGGTTTGCCGTAATTATATTAACTCTATTAATGACGGATAACCTTAGCACCAAATATAAATTTGTAAAAAAGCAAAGGGGTCACGATCGGGCTTGTGATCATGGTTAATTTGACCCAACCAAAAAAATACTGGAATTTACGTGTAAAAGACCATGGTCGGAGCTGTAGGTCCTAGCTAATTTGGTATGACCAATAAAATAACTGGTATTTTTGTAAGGGACCACGACGGGGGCTGTAGGCCCCAACTAATTTGATCCGACCAACGACATACTGGAGTTTGTGCAAGGGATCACGGCCGGGCTCTAGGCCCCGTCTAATTAGATCCGACCAATAAAACATCGAGGCTGCAAGTCCCATCTAACTTATAAACTCAACCAAATTACAGTTAATTTGATATTAATGCTGGACTGTGTTTGTCCCTAGATTTTTTAATCTACGACCGGGACCGTAGACCCCGACTACTATGGTATGCAGGGACGGACCTACCCCTGGGCTAAAGGGGGCTAAAGCCCGGGTGGTCTTGCTAGTTCACAAGCCTAAATATTTTTTTTCTCGACCAAGCTTTTAGCCCAGGCCTTAAAAGAAAATTTATACTTCCTGGATCCGTCCCTGATGGTATGATAATACTATCTAAATACATAGACCATCCTTAATCGCGGATCCATATGCCTAAACCCTGACTACTATGACTCAGCTAAAATTTTGTGAAAGGATACTGACTCACAAACCAAACAACAAATAAAAGATTAAAAAGATTGAGCCCCGGCCGTGAGCCGGGGTGATACCTAGTATAAGAATATTTTTACACAGTCCTAAGGGTAATAGAGGTACTGTAATAAAGATAAGCAACTGAAGGCCAAACAAAAAATGTCCCACAATGCCATCACCATTTACTTAAAAATGCTTACTCCAGTTATTTTGTTTTTTTTGAAAATAATGTTTCTCCAATATTAATTTTAGTTCGTCACATGAAACGAGTTCCGAATATCTCATTAGCTTCAAAGTGAGCAAACGGCAACCCTTTCCAGGTTACATGTTGAGCTATCGCCGCTTCTTTATTATCATCGTGTTTACGTAGACACGATCTGAAGAGAACCAACACCTGATTTTAATTCCTATAGTTCGATTTTCGATCTGATGCACTGTTCTTCCTTGAGCATTAGTCATGAGCGGTTATGAAGAATACCAAGTAATAATATTGATAAGTTCGGTGTGTTGATGTAAAGTTAGTTGTTTGAGTTTATATAGATGTTTGCAGGTGTGGGATGCACGACTCCTCAACCCACAACACGCGGTGTCGAGTTGACTGTACGTTCTGTTCTACTTCTATGGTTCAATAATAATTCATCGACTCGCTCAGGTAAAGTTTCTACCCATGGGTTCTTAAAAGCACGCCCCAACTCGAGGTACCTTACGCAAACTCACCTGGTAAGAGGCATAGTAAAGGTTTGTCAGATAATCGGACCGAGTCACGTCTTGATGCCGAGTCATCTATAAACAAGCAGGCTGTTAACTTTTAACCTTCTGTAGGAAACGTAAGGAAGCTAACATGATTAGTTTATCTTCCTGTAAACAACAATTTAAGTGTAGTCAAACATACTTCACCATTAAGGCAACAATCAAACTTATCTCCGACTCGCATTTCGTTCTCGAATATCACATTCTCCAGAAAAGCATTTCGCCACTAGTCTCTCGGCTCTTTATTCTCCAAGTGACGATAACCTTGCCACTCAACCCTTACCTATACGACGTTGTAGGAAGACGAGACGTTGGATAAGTACCGTTTAAAACCTTCATATACTTCCTTAATGGAAGACAACCCACTGATCAGTCAATAGTCCCGTTTGAAACCTTTGCTATCAAGAATGATCCCTCGGATATAAAAATCATTCATTCGTGTAATGGTTTGTTCGTCTGTAGCACTAACAATACGTACTACGGTAGCCACAACTATTACTGTGTACATATTTCATCATCAAACACGTGTATGTGAGAAGACACGTGGAGAGCATGCGGACCAAGTCATCAAACACATGATGACACACGCCCACAGCCAAGAAGCTCATCCCGTCGACGTCGGATCTTCGCCCAAACAAATCCAAGGACAGAAGTTAAAGGATGTACCAAAAGCACGGTGTACTGCGGAGCACCAAATAACTCCCGAAGAGACTACGGTAGCCACAACTATTACTGTGTACATATTTCATCATCAAACACGTGTATGTGAGAAGACATGTGGAGAGCATGCGGACCAAGTCATCAAACACATGATGACACACGCCCACAGCCAAGAAGCTCATCCCGTCGACGTCGGATCTTCGCCCAAACAAATCCAAGGACAGAAGTTAAAGGATGTACCAAAAGCACGGTGTACTGCGGAGCACCAAATAACTCCCGAAGAGTTGCTTTATCTCATCCCCAAAAGAAGCCAAGATCAACGGTGAAGAGAAGGTTGACTGACATGGACGTGACAGGGGCAGAAGACACTTGTCTGACACGAGCATGCGTCTCAACTACCCGCACTAAACACTCTGAGCAGTGTACGTGTCGATCAACCCGTGGAACGAACGAGGATGACTCTGCGTGATCAAGCAATGAACGAAGACCCCTGCGTGATGGACACAAAGCACAAGAAGATAAGGTTCCAACGGCTCTCAGAAACGGGTCCCACACTCTAACCCTATAAATACCCCATCTCCACCAAGAGAGAGGGGATCGAAAAAGAGAGGGAGGTTCAGAGGGAAGTCGAGAGAGAAGAATTGTTAGTGTAAGTTTACCTTTTAAAATTCGCAGACCTATGTAAACTCCAAAGTCATTCGACTACCTCTGTAATCATCAAATGCATAGTGAAAACGACAACCCCGTGGATGTAGGCCTTAGTGTTGAACCACGTAATTCCAAGTCTTATTTTCATTTCAGCACTTTACATCCATTTCATACTCCACGAGTATTACTTTTAAACTTCGTTTTCTTTATCTTCCTCTATGTGAACGCCTCTGGTGATGATATTAGACGAGGCAATGATAAACCGAAGGTTTTGAGCCAAGGAATCAATACAATCGTCTCATCAGTGCGAGCATGTGTATAGAATGCGAACATTTTTTGTGAACATATAGATGCCTTCGTGATTTACGTGTTCACAATCTGGCGCTAGAAACAGGGACTTCGTCCCGGTAAAAGATTTATCTTATCCTGTTATTTCACCTTAAACTAGCATATGATTGCCCTGCTTCATTAGCTCTAGCAGTATTTACCTTTTGTTAACTTTATTATCTTCAAAAACACACCCATTATCTTCATTAGCTCTAGCAGTATCTATCGGTGCAGTTTAAACTGGTTAAAAGATTTATTGCTTAGATCCACGGATTTACATTTTTTAGATCTCGTACGGACCTGTTTCTTCGGTGGGTTTTCGTACATTTTCAAAGGATCTACGTGCATCTTCCAAGGGATCTTCACGCGTTTTCATATATTTTCAATGAGTCCGCACTTTTAATAGACCTTAACCCATGTATTTTAACTCATATGTATTAATCAAGTGAGCCTCCCTAAAGTTTTCTCTGTGTCCCTCGGGCAGTTTCTCCCCATCTTGGAATAGGTATTTCGCAAATTAACCCGATCCGCACGGACATTTATGTTTCTCGCTGTTTGAAATTCCCTTGTGCAGAAAGAAAGCAACAAAAGGACCCAAGATGGAAAAGACGCAGGAGGCAGGAAAATCCAAAGCCTCGTCAAAGGAAGCACCAAGGACAACCCCGGTCATCACCCGCAGCAAGCAGAAAGGAGACAAATCCAAAATGACTAGTCAGAGGCAAGATACTGCGGAAATAACTTCGCCTATGAACGCTAACTCCGTTGCAGCCGCGGCTCTCAGTGCAGCGGCGACAAAGTACAGTACAGCTACGGCAGCCCCGAAGGCTGCAGAAACCAGCAAAACTTTTGCTACGAATCAATTCCATCAACCAAAAGAAAGGGTGGCTGAATCCAGAACACATCAACCCGCGCATCCGCCAACCTTCGGAATGCCATCAACAAACGATCATAATCAAACTGTGGCGGCGGTTCTAACACCGCAGATAGGCATTCAGCCTGATTTGGAAATGCCAACAATCGAAGCTGATCCTCTACCACCTTTAGTGCAAACCGTAGAAGAAGGCACCATGGCCGTAGTAGCACGAGCTGGGACTCCTAATCAGGGGTCAAACCAATCACATCGACTGATGGCTGAGCTTGAAGAATTGAAGAAAATCCAGCAGGTTTACGCAGATGCCGTAGCGTTGCTGGCCAGAGAAAATCAAGATTTAAAAGACCGGATTGCCCTAAGCACGAAGACCAGCCAACAACTTGATGAAGCAAATTCAAAGGCACCAGAACCTAATCGAGACCGAAGAGTCATCGTAGCAGACGCGGCTAGGGGAAGTAGCGCATCCGACCCGGATTATAATGACGAAGAGTCATACTATCACGGGAAGGAGAGCGTAGGGCACCACCGCGCGATGGAAGAGCTGCGTGATGAAATGATGGCTGAGATCAGGAAGTTAAAAACTAGACAAGGCGGGGGAAGGTTAGAAGAGGTCATGAGAGAAGCTAACTCCACGCCCCTAACTCATCGCCTGGCCAACACCCCTATTCCGCTGAAGTGCCCTGTCCCGACCTTCGAATGCTATGACGGATCTAGTGATCCCGCTGCACATATTCGGTATTATAACCGTGTCTTAGCCAGATGGAGTCAGAACGACTCCGTACTCTGTAGATACTTCCCATCAAGCCTGAAGGGATCGACTTTGTCTTGGTTTGATAATTTGCCGCCTGACTCCATCCACTTCTACGATCAACTCGCAGAAAAGTTCTTAAGAACTTACATGTATAACAAGGTTGTTAACACCGGAATGGATAAGCTCTTTTCGCTGACAATTGGCTACAAGGAAAACACGAGGGAATACACTAACAGATGGCACAAGATCTGCCAAGCCATAGGGAGTGTGGACCCAGTAGTAAGTATCAACTTCTACAAGTGGGGATTAGACCGAACGAGTCCACTGTTTATTGAGATTCATGGAAGCGTGCCTAAGACAGAAGGAGATCTTCGAATAATTATTGAAAAGTACGCTCGTCTTGAAGAAATTCAGCGTGAGAACCCGAGGGCATACCCGCAGAGGTCTCACCGTACCAATTCCGCAGAACAAACCAATGGGGACAAAAGAAATAGCTCAGTGGAACGAGCTCACGAATATAGGAAGGAAGGTAGAGATGAACGACGAAAAGACGATCGAAAATTCGAAGATCAAGTTTACACGAAGCTCAATGCTAGCTATGCTCGGATCTTGCGAGAGATCAAAGGAAGGGAAAATTTGGAGTGGCCGTGGTCTAAGGGAAAACATCCCCCAAGAACCGAGAAGTCTAAAGATTACTGTGAATATCACTGCTTCAATGGACACCAGACCGAGAAATGTAAAAACCTCAAAATAATGATCCAAAAACTGATTGATGCTGGCGAACTCCAACATTACATACGAAAGGAGGTCGAGGATAGATCCAAACGGACCAAGCCAGTCCAACTTCCAGAGGGAACCGCACAATCAACACCATCTCGTGTTCCGAAGCCGCGGGCCCTCCTTACAGCGCAGATAGGAAAGAGGCTACGGAAGCAGTTCGAGGACCACTGCGAATTATAAGATTGATGGTGTAGAGGTGGACGAGCACGAAGAGTGGATGGACTCACCTATTATCTTCGATGCTGAAGATATCGAAGAAGATATGGAAGATCATAACGATCCCTTGGTCCTAACACTACCAGTGGCTGGATGTAACCTCAAAAAGATCCTCATAGACGGGGGAAGCTCAGTAAACGTTCTATTCTACGACGCATTCAAACGAATGAAGCTCCATGAAACAACTAATGACCTCTTATTACACCATCTACGGATTCAATGGAGCACCCACGAAGCCATTGGGAGACATCGTGTTGCAGGTTAACGCCGGACCCATGAAAGTAGAAACACGATTCAGCGTGGTTGACGCCCCATCCCCCTATAACGCCATTATTGGACGAAAGTGGTTACATAAACTCAAGGAGTGGCGGAAACTTACTACCAATATCTCAGATTCCCTACACCTGAGGGAGTGATGGAAATCAAGGGAGATCGGGTCTCTGCAAGAGAGTGCCAAACCACTCAGGATCGTATCAACAACGAACAAGAAGAGCAGCGAAAAACCCGAAGAATTAAAAATAAAGAAGCCGCGAAAGAAAAGGCCATAGACCTGTTCCTCAAGGAAACCACAGGAGGGGTTTGACAAAATGATAATGTCCTAAACACAGAAACAGGTACTTCAGCAGCCAACGAAGGACAGAAACATACCAAATAGCAATCAAAGAACGTCCCAGTCCTCGGGGATCCGAAGCCGGTGTTCACACCAGTAGAGCCCGTAAAAGAAATCAACATAGGAACGGAAGAAAACCCGAAGATGATCAAAGTAGGGACCATAATGGACGAAAGAAGAGAAGATTCCTTAACCAAATTACTTAAAGAATACGCGGATGTATTCGCCTGGAAGCTAGGAGATATGCCGGGGATTGACCCGAAAATAATCCAACACGAGCTGCGCATCAAACCAGGCACGCCACCTTTCAGGCAGAAAATAAGAAAAGTTGCACCGGAGTATCATAAGGCAGTGGAAAAAGAACTTCGGAAACTACTAGAAGCAGGGTTCATCAAGGAAGTCAAGTACCCTACATGGATCTCCAACATGGTCGTCGTTCCTAAGAAAAATGGAGGGGTTAGGATATGCATCGATTTTACTAACCTCAACAAGGCATGTCCAAAGGACAGCTATCCCCTGCCAAGCATAGATCAGCTGGTTGAAGCAGTAGAAGGATACGAAGAGCTGTCATTCATGGATGGATATTCTGGCTACAACCAAGTAGCCCTGGCAAGAAGAATATCAACTACACAACATTCTACACCCCACATGGCCTTTATTGCTACACTAGAATGCCCTTTGGACTTCGAAACGCAGGGGAAACGTACCAAAGAATGGTCGATGCTATCTTCAGGCCATGGATTGGTAGTACCTTAGAAGTCTACGTTGATGACATGCTCGTCAAAAGTAAGCTGCGCAAAGATCACCACCAGGATCTGAGAGATATCTTCGAAGCAATGAGGAAACTCACATGAAAGTAAATCCAGAAAATGCACTTTCGGTGTCACCTCAGGGAAATTCCTCGGATATCTGGTAACAAAAAGGGGCATTGAGGTAGACCCAGCGAAGATTCAGGCCATAGTAGAAATGCCATCCCCGAAGAATTTAAAAGAAGTGCAGAAGCTCAATGGGTCCATAGCAGCCTTGGGCAGATTTATTGCCCGATCCTCGGACAAATGCAAACATTTTTTCAATATTCTCAAAAAAGGGAGTAAGTTTGAATGGACCGCATAATGCGAAGAAGCCTTCCAAAAAAGTCAAAGAACACCTGGCTTCAATTCCAATTCTTCAGAAGCCTGATCCTGATGAGGTTTTTGCATTGTACATAGCAGCGACAGAAGACGCAGTTAGCGCAGTATTGGTCAAAACCAATACGAAGATAGAACAACCTATCTATTATGTCAGTAAGACCCTCAATTCTGCGGAAAGGAACTACACGAAGATCGAACAACTTATCCTGGCATTGGTGTGGGCTACTCAAAAGATGAGAACCTATTTCCTAACTCACTTCATCCGCGTCCCATGCAAAGCACCACTGGAAGCAGTCCTCAAAAGCGCGGGAAAAGTAGGCAGAATAGCCAAGTGGAACACCCACCTGGACCAATTCAACATCATTCATGAAATTCAACATTCCCAAAAATCCCAAGTTTTGGCGGATTTCTTAGCAGACCTCCCCCTGGACAACGATTAAGAGATTAAGGGAATACCAGAAGCCGATGAAGAAAGCAAGGATCCAATTGATGTCCTCGAACCCGCGAGTCAAAGACAATGGGAATTCTTCGTCGATGGTTCCAAAAATAAGGAAGGGGCAGGAATAGGCATTGTCATCACCACCCCAACTGGAGAAAGGATCGTACAGGCACTCAGGTAAGAATTGAAAAAGCATACCGACAACATCGTCGAATACGAGGCAGTCGTACATGCCCTCCGCTTAATAATAGAGATGGGGGTAACCGATGTAAGACTGACAAGTGATTCGCAGCTTGTCATACGAAAAATAGGGATCGAGTACAATGTGTACGACGACACCCTCTCAGCTTACATGGCCTTGGTCCAAACATTGGCATCAAAAATCCCGAACATCAAGTTCCGGCACTTATGCAGAAGGGATCTCAGGCACGCGGATGCCCTAGCATATATATCATCCATGCTGAAGGACAAAATCATCGAAGCTATTAAAATAACAAGGGTATACGATCCTTCAATTGCATCGCAATTCTCCTTTGCTACCAATCAAGATACAGTGGAAGAAAATATCGAAGATCAGGTAGGAGAAGACATCCATAACGATTTTGACGAAGAAGATATCCTGTCAAGAGCAAATCAAGACGAAGATTTCAGCAACGAAGATGATTGGAGAATGGTGATCCATGCGTTTCTCGATGATGGAACCTTACCCGCGGATCATAAACAAGCCAGGAAAATACTCTCCAAAGTAGGAAGATATGATCTTCGGGATGGGGTCCTGTACAAGAAATCCTTCCTCGGACCGTTACTACGTTGCTTGTCCAGAAAAGAGGGGCATCGAATTCTAAACGACATCCATTATGGTGACGCAGGGAATCATAGCGGTATGAGATCACTAGCCGATAAAGCAAAAATGCAAGGATATTACTGGCCCACAATGATACAAGATGCCGCAAGAATGTCCCGACGATGTGAATAATGTCAGTGTTTCGCCAAAAAAATACACGCGCCAGCAACAACGTTAAATTATGTAGATAGCCCGTGGCCATTTGCAAAATGGGGCATAGATATCGTCGGGCCTTTCATCGAAGGATCAGGGAAAAGACGATTTTTGATAGTAGCCACGGACTACTTCAGTAAATGGGTGGAAGCTAAATCCTTAGCCAGGATCAGAGACGTGGATGTGTTTACTTTCATATTCCAAAACATCATTTGCAGGTTCGGCATACCAGCGTAAATCGTGTCCGATAATGGTAAGCAATTACAGGGGAAAAATATAGACATGCTCTTCGATACTTTCAAAATAAGGAAGAACAAATCCACCCCCATATACCCTCAAAGCAACGGACAATTGGAAGCCACTAACAAGACCCTCTCCCTTATCCTCAAAAAACAATTAGACGAACATAAGGGGCGATGGTGTGAACAGCTGCACAATGTATTATGGGCATACAGGACAACACGAAGATCTGCCACTGGGGAATCCCCGTTTCTCCTCACTTATGGAGATGAAGCATTCATCCCAACAGAGATCCTCATTCCAGCCACAAAGACCGAAGCATGGGAGAAAAATCTCACAACAGACATGATGTTAGAGAGATTGGACGACCTGGAAGGAAGGAGGGAAGCAGCATTGTAGAAGATGGAAAATTATCAACGAAGACTATCGAGGGAGTACAACAAAAAGGTAAAGCTTCGAAATTTTGTAGAGGGGCAGTATGTGCTAAGAACAATCCCACAGTATCAACGAGAGAAGAAATGGGGAAAGTTAGCACCTACATGGGGAGGACCTTTTATAATACACGACATTGCGGGAAACGGTTCCTACTATCTTCGCAATCTGAAAGTCGAGGTCCTCCGGCATCCTTGGAATGCTAAGTGGCTTAAACCGTACTACCCATAGGAGCAACGCAGCTTTGCATCTGCGTGAAGAATACCAGAAGAAGAAGGTAGCGTAACCGTACTACCAAATATTGGGGAAAGTAGTTAATCTACAATCTCTCAGGGCTCCCCCATCAGTGTCTATGAGTGTAAGACCAGGGGGAAGGCACCCAGCAGAAAGAGATACCCAACCAATCTTAAGGAAACGGGTCGACGGAATGGGTGTATGTAAATATTTTAACCCCATATCCTAGAACGTTGCCTCGGCCCCCACCGTCTGGGAATCCTCTGGCCCAGGGTTCGCCAGCGGGGTGACAGGTCTCAAGACGATCACGAAGGTACCTCTCTTCGGTATCGCACCCAAACACTTAAAACATTCTTCTTTTATTTTTAGTGTCTTTCCTCACAATGCTTAAAATAAAAAACAAACTGATACTGCAGGTATACCAAAAGAATGATCCATTTCATAAGGGTTGGTTACAAATAGCGGCAAGGCCAATTCAAAGAAACACATCAAAAACATTCTCTTTACAAAATACTAGCAAAATCTAACTGAAGGCTAATGCCGTGGTTTCTACTTGGAAGATGCCGCCCCATCAGCAGGGTTGTTCCGAAGAGTTGAATGGACGCTCCTACCAAAAGAGGGTCCCGAGGATCCAGGCAAGGAGGCAGGTACAGGACGACGCAGATAGCTCTTGACGAGACCATGATCGGTCTTAAGGCCAAGCTCAATCTTCTCCAGCATCTTGTTTGTCTCCTCCGCCAATTGACACCGAGCCTTATGAATAATAACTGTCGTTCGCTGGTGGGATTGAGATAACAACGAGGATAGACGATTCACTTCTTTAGAAGCAGCACCAACGGCCTCTTCACGTGATGCCACCAGACTCTTAAAATAATTAGTCTGTCCTTCCTGCTGCAATAAGGAAGATTGAGCCTTTTCAAAATTTTCATTTGCAGCGCGGAATTGTCCCTCGAGATCTGAAAAAGAAAACACAAGGGAGTTAGCACAGAAAAGACATAATCACACTCGATGAAATGAGGTTATACCTTCGACACAAGCCGAAGCCTCTTCATACTCATTAACAACCGCGTCTCGCGCTTCGTCAAGATAATCATATTCCTCGGATAGTTTCTTATAATCTAGTTGAAGGTTGGTGAGAGAAAATTGACTTGCATCTAATTCTACCTTCTTCATCGAATCCATGTGACGAAGATGGTTGACTTCGTTGTTTATCTCTGTTACCCCTTTGTTAAGTCTGTACATGCATACTTCGAGATTTCTCTCAGACTCAGCCTGGCGGGCTATTTCAGCGCGAGACGCAGCAAGGGCTTTGCTGAGAGCCCCAACCTCGGCTCTGGCATCGTCCCTTTCTCTGGTAAGACACAACATACTCTCCCTAATTCCTGGAAACGGAAGGGAGCGAGCCTTTCGTAATTCCTCTTCCAGAAGATGTATTCTAGCCTCTAATAACGAAGTACGCTCACGGGACTCCCGCAGATTCTCACGTGTTCACATAAGCGTACCATTGAACAAAATACGGTCATGGTTATACAGATTCTGCATATCAACCATCTGAACATGCCTTGCGCGCCATCCCTCAGCCTGAGCGTCCCACTTTTTGGCTTCGCTCTTAATTTTTTCGACCAACTCTTTGATACAAGATTTTTGTCGTGCCCTTTCATTCCGAAGCCATATCATCTCGGGGACTCCATCCACTGAAGATAGGGTGGGGAGACTCAGACAGAACAACAAAGTAGTAGAAAGGAATTACGAGGGATAAAATATGGAGAAGAACTAAACCTGTGAAAGCTGAAACTTTGCCGCGAGTTTGCTCTAACTCAGCGCGAACGGTGGCAAGCTCTGAACGAAGATCAGCCTCCGCTTCACCCAGCCTTTCTTTCTCTTTAAGGCTATTCTTCAGTTCTTCTATCTCCACCTCAGCCGCAGATAATGCCTTTTCCCTGTGACGAAGCTTAGTCTCCATCTTCAAAGATTTCGCTTTAAAGAATTGATACATCACATGGTTACAATGCTCACTCCTCATAATCTACACATCAAACGACAAACATTATTACACCGAAGGATTCGAGTGTCACGAAGAGATATGTACGAGGACTTACCTCCAAGACACGCTGCTGGGGAAAACCATATTGGTACCCATCGGCTATGGCCATCATTTCAGCAACAGAAGATGGAGGGTCCGCTACGAGGATAGCCTCTGGAACACTCAAGCTTTTCCCCCACATATCGGCAACACGCGCCTCGGAAGATAGTTCCATCATCCGACGAGTATAAGCATCAGAATCTTTCTCGCCAGCAACCACCGGGGCAGGATGGGGAACAAACAACAGACTCTTTTTCTTGAGCCAGTCCATTATGGCATCCTCACCCTCAAACATCAGCGAGTGAGGGAAATCCTCGGAAGGTGAGTCAACCACAGACTTTCCCTTTGCTGTCATTTCCCCATCAGCACAAGTCTCGGCATCACCGCGCGCAATGTGATCATCCGCGCCCTCATTCTGAACAGCAGTATTTTCCTTACCAAAAACCCCGAGCACATCCCAATCATCATTGGGGGAAAGAAAATAAAAGTCTTCGGGAAAACCGAGGGCATCATCAAAGAGTTCCCTTGCGGAATATATCCTGTCAAAGGAGAACTCTTGAGAAATGGTGGGGAGAGTTTCCGCAGCCTCACCCCCTCCGGTAAATTCCGGACCACCAGGGTTATCACCAGCAGGAGCAGACATTTCCGCGGTAACACTTCCCTCGGCCACCGCGGTATTATTTCCCCCATCAACACCATCACAACCCGCACCAACCTCTTCCTCGACATCAGGAGGGGAAGTATCAGTGCGTTCTTCCCCATCAGACATTTCCTCATCCTCGGAAAACTCTTCGTTCACTGGACTGGTAACTTCTTCATGAACCTCAGCCTCACCCGTCACAATGGTAGAAGACTGCTTGGGCCCAATATTTTTCTTTTTCGACACCTGCAAACCAATACACGTTCCACAAAAAGAGTTATTTCCTCATACACAAAGTTTGATTTTCAAAAAAGGAGAGGCGCGACCAGAATCTGCAATAACCATACCTTGGTAGTAGCGGCACTCTTCGGTGGAAGTATAGCACCAGAACCCTCTTCCTCGTCTCCATCAACAACGTCGAGAGCATAAGGAAAGTTCATGCCCTCGAAATTTAAACGCCAGGGATAGAAATCTCCATAACGAGCAGGAGGAGATTCACGAGGTCTGCTACTCTCAGAAGGACGCCAACCGCGCGGACCGGGAATCCAACCATACGCCCAAGGACCAACAATTTCAATAACAGTGGCATGCCACTCATAATCATGGTCACGCTTGATCCTTTCACGAGCAGGAAAAAGTTTCCGCTGAGCCGACCCCTCGGTGCCTGGAACGTATTTCAGTTTGGCATCGCTCACCTCACTTAAGAGACGAATTTCGCCCCGAGGAGCAGCGAGGTTACGAAGACTAACACTCCACGGTTTACGGTTCCTACTATTGACATAATCCCCAAAGGAGCTGTTGAAGTTTTCAGGAGTATACCACTCCCTCTCAGCGGGATTTGGAACGTAACATGTCATCGTCGTCTCCCCCTTACTCCGCAGATAACACTCCCTCAGTGCACGGAGATAGTTCCCCGATAATTGCGACACAGAACGACTATGAGTATTGGTGGAAGAGCCTTCGCGACCAGCCAATACATCATAATAAAAGGAATCACCAGACTTATACAAAGGCAGCATAAGACCCGCCTCGAAGGCTCCACCCGTAGTCAACAGATGAAACTCATCAAACTGATACTTCGAGATTAGCTCGTAAGTAATATCATACTCAAGGGCATAGAAACGAACCTCGAAGGCTTGGAGCTCATGCTTTTCCTTGAAAACTTCAAGGTCAATGTGCTTAAACGTGACTTTCTTCTTGCTAACCGAAACGCTCCGCATCACCGGGACAGCCTCCTCTTCTTCCGCGGGATCGGACGAACCAATAAAAGCTTCGGAAGCTTTTCTTTTGAAAGGAGTATTTTTAGATGATTCATCTCTCGGCACATCACCTTTAGAGTTCTTCCATTTGAAAGAAAGTACTGGAGGCGGAGGCAGAGGGTTCTGCACGGGCACTATAGAACGAAGAGGGGGAATATCGAAGGTGTCACCGCGAGGAGGTGTCTGCGTACACCTGGAGTCATCACGAGGACGAGAAGGAGCGCGACTGGCAGCGTATCGAGACCCGGAAGGGCCCTTCGATGGATACCCCTTCCTAGGAGGTGAAGCCTTCGTCCCAGAAGAAGACGAAACTCTATTACCGCGGGGATCCATCTGCGACAATTTAGATAGATCTCCCCCATGTGGAGATGTATCAGACTCTCTACGCGGAGGGGATATCGGCAAACTGGAAGGCGTAGTTTGATAAGGAAGCCGCGGACGGTCATACATGGCTGCGAGGAGGTACAAAAAACAAGTTAGAAGCAAACAGGAGGGCATCACTAAAGATCAAAAAACCACAAAAATAACAGTTCATCTCAGCATAGCCCAGAAACCCTAAAAAAAAATCAATACAATTGAAACACTGGCCTCCTCTATTTGAGAAGAAGAACAGGGGCAAACTAGCATACATGCATCGAAAGATGTTCTTCATCACAAACAAGGTACAACAACAGCAGGAAATTTACAATCAACACAATCAACACAAAATTTAAAACAACAGAAACGAAGAAAAGAAACCTTACCACCACAAACAAAACCCCAAAAGAAGACAAATGAGAGATCAAACCAGAAACAAAGAAGAAACGAGCGTGATTAATGCTAGGTTAGAGAGAATTTAATGGTTGAAGAACAAAGGATGAAGTCTGACAGGGAGAATGAAATTAATTTTCAAGGAGAATGAAATTAATTTTTTCTCCTCTCCTTTATATACTCGAAAGAAAGAGAAGGAAGTTAATGGAGGAATGGGAAACGTGCCCATTAAATGAGCAGTTAATGCACGAGTGAGAAACGTACCCAAGTATATAAGAGAACTTATTAGGAGAGAGGAGGAATATGTAACGTTTGTTTTCTTCAATGCTCCCACTAAACACTCAAGCCCGAAGAAAAGGGGCAAATTGTGTGTACATATTTCATCATCAAACATGTATATGTGAGAAGACACGTGGAGAGCATGCAGACCAAGTCATCAAAACATGATGACACACGCCCACAGCCAATAATCCCATCCCGTCGACGTCGGATCTTCGCCCAAACAAATCCAAGGGAAGAAGTTAAAGGATGAACCAAAAGCACGGTGTACTGCGGAGCACCAAATAACTCCCGAAGAGTTGCTTTATCTCATCCCCAAAAGAAGCCAAGATCAACGGTGAAGAGAAGTTTGACTAACATGGACGTGACAGGGGCAGAAGACACTTGTCTGACACGAGCATGCGTCTCAACTACCCGCATTAAACACTCTGCAGTGTACGTGTCGATCAAACCGTGGAACGAACGAGGATGACTCTGCGTGATCAAGCAATGAACGAAGACCCCTGCGTGATGGACACAAAGCACAAGAAGATAAGGTTCCAACGGCTCTCAGAAAAGGGTCCCACACTGTAACCCTTTAAATACCCCATCTCCACCAAGAGAGAGGGGATCGAAAAAGAGAGGGAGGTTCAGAGGGAAGTCTAGAGAGAAGAATTGTTAGTGTAAGTTTACCTTTTAAAATTCGCAGACCTATGTAAACTCCAAAGTCATTCGACTACCTCTGTAATCATCAAATGCATAGTGAAAACGACAACCCCGTGGATGTAGGCCTTAGTGCTGAACCACGTAATTCCCAGTCTTATTTACATTTCAGAACTTTATATCCATTTCATACTCTACGAGTATTAATTTTACACTTTGTTTTCTTTATCTTCCTCTATGTGAACGTCTCTGGTGATGATATTAGACGAGGCAATGATAAACCCGAAGATTTTGAGCCAAGGAATCAATACAATCGTCTTATCAGTGCGAGCATGTGTATAGAATGCGAACATTGTTTGTGAACATATAGATGCCTTCGTGATTTACGTGTTCACAATCACATCTACAATCCGTCGACAAAATGGTACAAAATTCTTCATCCATCTCCATTTAGAAAAACTAGCATTTTTCAGTACATTTGCAGTGTTAGCTTAGTATTCGATCCACTCAAATCAAATGATTATGAAATTGTTTGCATCTGGAGTTACAATCATGAAGATAGTTATCAGATAGAAATTTACTCTTCCAAAACAGACTCTTGGAAGCTATGCGGTGACGGGTTCTCTGCACTAATGCACATCTTCTGCATCCCTGGTGTGTTCTGGAACGGTTCATTACATTGGAGTAATGCAAACTGTTCCATTTATTTAGATATCGATCAAGAAATTATAAAGACAATGCCTTCGCCACCAATACTAGTCGATCAATGGGATATAGAGAAGGTTATATGCGAGTATTTCGGAGAGTGCAGCGGGCATTTGTACTTCATTGAGGTTTATCATTTTAGTCCTACTAAATTTGATATCTACGAAATGTATGATGGTTACACAGGGTGGTACGCAAAATATCATGTTGATATTCAAGAACTGACAATTGCATACCCGGAAATGGTTCGGCGGTACACCCTAGCAGGAAATGAGTTGTTGCCGGATAGTGTTGATTTCTTTATATTAGGTGTGGATGAAGATGAAGAGTCAGCGAAATTGGTGATGAGAATACCAGATAAGATTATATCTTATGATATCATGGAAATGAGTTTTGAAAAAATTCACGTCTTGCAGAGAATTCCTATGGAAGGTGTTGGTTAAACTTCAACATAGAAGTCACTAACAAGCTGGTTAGGACAAGATTAGGAAATTGATGTAATCCTAAGGGAAATAGAAGTCATCTAGTTCTAATAAAAGGAAAGACATATAATAAGGTAATAGGACTAGGAAAAGGAATTCATAGTTCTATATATATATGATCACCAAAGTTGTGGTTGATCATATGAGCAAGATTAGAGCTTGTGTTTGGTTTTGAGAGATTTTCTAAACATCAATAAAGAGAGTTGTCTTTATATAAGATAAGTTTCATCTTGCAGTTGCCATTAATTGGTATCAGAGCTTGTTTCTGAGCTATGGAAAACGAAACCACCATTGTGGGTGCAAAACAGTTCACGCCACCATCAATATAAGTTCCAATCCTCAACGCCGCAAACTACACAGTATGGGCCATGAGAATGAAGGTACTGATGAAAATCTACAAAGTTTGGGAAACAATTGATCCTGGTACATGGACCCAGAAAAAAACAATGTTGCCATTGGATTACTCTTTCAAGCAATACCAGAATGTCTTGTTCTACAAGTTGGTGAACAGGAAACTTCAAAAAAAAATTGGGATGCAATAAAGGCACGTAATCTCGGAGCTGATCGAGTTAAAGAAGCCCGTCTGCAAACCTTAATGTCTGAATTTGAAAGAGTGAAGATGAAAGACACTGATACTATTGATAGCTTTGCAGGAAAGCTATCAGAGATAGCCTCAAAAGCTGCGTCACTTGGACAATCCATTGATGAAGATAAACTGGTAAATAAATTTCTCAATAGTTTACCAAGATCCAAGTATATTCATATCATAGCTTCTCTCGAACAAGTCTTTGATTTAAAGAAGACTAGCTATGAAGATATAATTGGAAGATTGAAATCATATGAAGAAAGAATCCTTGATGAAGAAAACAATGAAGAAACTCAAGGAAAACTCTTGTACACAAACTCTTACCAACAAAACTCTGCGACAAGAGGAAGAGGTCGTGGAAGAGGTGGTAGAGGAAACAGAGGCCGAGGAAGGGGAGGAAGGTTTAACTCACAATATAGAAAAACAAGTCAGAATGATCAAAACCAAGGGAAAGAAAAGAAGTATAGATCAAAAATTATTTTTTACAGATGTGATAAACCAGGACACTTCTCCTCTCCCTGAAAGAATACAAAAGATGGAAGAAACAAACAAGAATGAAACAAGGGAAGCAGATAGAGCTCTTTTCATGCACGAAGCTGTATTCTTAAACGAAGGGAAACTAATACCAAAGAACTACGAATCAAAGGATGGAGAAGAAGGAATCTGGAATTTAGATAATGGAGCCAGCAATCACATGACTGGTAAGAGATACTACTTTTCTGAACTCAATGAGAAAATCAAAGGACAAGTGAAGTTTGGGGATGGATCTTCTGTAGAAATTGAAGGGAAATGATCAATTGTATTTCAGAGCAAGACCAGAGAACAGAAGCTTGTCACAAACATCTACTTCATCCCAAACTTACAAAGCAACATTCTAAGTTTAGGACAAGCTACAAAAGTTGGATGTGATGTTAGAATGTGACAAGATTATCTAACAGTTCATGACCCAAGTGGAAGACTTTTAGTTAGAGTCTCACGCTCACAGAATAGACTCTATAAGATAAGTCTCATGATTGGAAGGCCATTGTGTCTGAATATGAGACTGGAAGATCAGACATGGAAGTGGCATGCAAGATTAGGACACATAAGCTTTAGAACTTTAAAGGCAATGTCTCAGAACAAGATTTTTCGAGGGCTACCACATATAAACGATGAATCAAGGATCTGTGAATCATGTTTAGTTGGGAAACAAACGCGTCAAGGTTTTCCAAAAGCAACAACATTCAGAGCCTCAAAGCCATTAGAGCTTCTTCATGCTGATTTATGTGGTCCTATTACACCACAAACCCTTGCAAATAACAAATACATATTTGTTATTATAGATGACTTCTCAAGATATATGTGGTCTATTCTTATGAAAGAAAAGAGTGAAGCATTTGACAAATTCAAAGCTTTCAGAAATCTGATAGAAAAAGAGTTAAAAGAGGAGGTCAAAATACTTAGAACTGATAGAGGAGAAGAGTTCACTTCCTTAGAGTTCAACAAGTTCTGTGAGTCAAATTGAATCAAAAGGCAACTCACAACACCATATATACCATAACAAAATGGAGTGGTGGAAAGGACAAACAGGACTCTAATGGAGATGACAAGAAGTTCTTTAAAGGCTATGCATGTACCTAATTATCTATGGGGAGAAGCTGTACGACACTCCACATACCTAATAAACAGGATACCTACGAAAGCTCTGAAAGACATGACTCCATATGAAAGTTTGCGAAAGAGAAAACCAAACATAGATCATTTAAGAGTGTTTGGTTCCAAAGCATACGCAAAACTTGATTCTGCAACTCTTAAGAAACTGGATGATCGATCTCAGACTCTTGTGCATCTAGGAATTGAGCCTGGATCCAAAGCTTACAGATTATTCAATCCAACAATGAAAAGAGTAATAGTGAGTCAAGATGTGGTATTCGATGAAAAAGCAAACTGGAACTGGAAAGAAACTAATGATGGACCAAGTAGGGATCCAGGAATGTTTCACATGAGATGGGTTCAAGTAATTGATAAAGGCGAAGGACCCATAATCATCAATACCAATGGAAACAATGATGTTAATCAAGAAAAAGAAGAGAATAATGAAAACACTGAGAATAACGAAGAATTAGAAGAAGAAGAAGAGGAGATCGATGAAATAACTCAACCCATTCCACTGCGAAAATCAACAAGACAGATACAAAAGCCACAATATCTGGAGGATTATGTTCTTCAAGCTGCAGAAGAATGTGAGATTATGCTACTTTATGTTAATGATGAACCAAGGAATTTTCAGGAAGCAAAGGTCTCAACTAAATGGACACAAGCATGTAGAGAAGAAATTATTTCAATCAACAGAAACAAGACTTGGTTTCTAGTTGTAAGCCAGGTGGGGTAAAAGTGATTGGTCTTAAGTGGATCTTCAAAATAAAACGGAATGTTGATGGTACTGTCAACAAATATAAGGCAAGAATTGTAGCTAAGGGATACGTTCAAGAATCAGGCATAGACTTTGATGAAGTTTTCGCACCAGTTGCTAGACTAGAGATAATTCGTCTCTTAATAGCAGAAGCAGCATCAAACTCATGGTAAATTCACCACTTAGACGTTAAGACAACATTCTTACATGGTGAATTGCGAGAAGATGTGTATGTTGAACAACCAGAAGGTTTTGAAGTAAAAGGACAAGAGCATAAGGTTTATAAGTTATCAAAAGCTCTATATGGTCTAAGAAAAGCTCCTCGAGCCTAGAATACAAAGTTAGATCAAATATTAAGAGAAATCAGATTTGTTAAGTGCTCTAAAGAAACATCAGTATACAGAAGAGAAGAAAAGGGAACGCTTCTTGTGATTGCAGTCTATGTAGATGATCTATTTTTGACTGGCAACTCCCTTAAGGTGATCAATGAGTTCAAGAAAGATATGTCATCTAAGTTTGAGATGTCAGACCTCGGAAAACTCACTTATTACCTTGGCATAGAAGTCCATCAAGGAGTAGATGGGATTCAGATTAAACAAGAAGCTTATGCAAGGAGAATTCTGAAAGAAGCAGGACTTGAAACTTGTAATCCAACTAAGATACCAATGGATTTTGGACTTAAAGTTTCAAAGGCACAAGAAGAAGCTGAGATTGATCCAACAAGTTATAGAAGAAATGTTGGATGCCTAAGATACTTATTACACACAAGACCAGATTTGGATTTCTCTGTGGGAGTAGCAAGCCGTTATATGCAGAGTCCACGCAAGTCTCATGGTGATGTAATAAAGCAGATATTGAGATATCTAAGAGGAACAATCAGCTGTGGATTGAAGTATGGTCGAGGAGGATCAAAAGGAATTGTTGGGTATAGTGACAGCAGTCATAATATTGACCAAGATGATGGAAAAGGTACAACTGGTCATATATTTTATCTAGGTGAAGCACCTATTACATGGTGTTCACAGAAGCAAGACACTGTAGCCCTCTCATCCTGTGAAGATGAATTTATGGCTGCAACAGAAGCAGCTAAACAATCAATATGGCTTTAAGAGCTGTTGGATGAAATCAAAGGAAGAGAACCTGAAAAAGTTCTCATCAAGATTGATAATAAGTCTGCAATTGCACTCACTAAAAATCCAGTGTTTCATGGGAAGAGGAAACACATTCACAAAAGGCATCATTTCATACGAGAATGTATCGAGAAGGAGATCATCAACGTTGAACACATACCAGGAACTGAGCAGAAAGCAGATATATTGACAAAGGCATTAGCTCGGATCAAGTTTGAAGAAATGAGACAATTGATTGGAGTACAAGATATGTCACGGGTAAGGTTGAAGCTTAACGGGGAGAATGTTGGTTAAACTTCAACATGGAAGTCACTAACAAGCTGGTTAGGACAAGATTAGGAAATTGATGTAATCCTAAGGGAATTAGAAGTCATCTAGTTCTAAGAAAAGGAAAGACATATAATAAGGTAATAGGACTAGGAAAAGGAATTCATATTTCTATATATATATGATCACCAAAGTTGTGGTTGATCATATGAGCAAGATTAGAGCTTGTGTTTAGTTTTGAGAGATTTTCTAAACATCAATAAAGAGAGTTGTCTTTATATAAGCTAAGTTCCATCTTTCAGTTGCCATTAGAAGGTGGTCCAGTTGGAGCTCCAAGATACCATACTTACCAATATATTGAATCTCTTGCCTCTGTGTGATTAAGGTTAATTGTGTTAAAGATGTGACAGACAATTGTAAGGAAGAGAGTCAATTCGTTTAGGCCTTTTGGACAAGACTTAGAAATGTTACGAAATGACATAAAAAACTAAATAAAATCGTCGTATGTCGATTTTTTTTTTGTTATCATCATATGCTTTACTGTCGTCATATATTTTTTTGAGATAATGTGCTTTATCATCATGTTGTCATCTATGTTGCTCAGACATGGGGCAAGTATTGTGGTTGTTACACGTTCATTTTAGAAAAATTGAAGCATATGTTAGACTAAAAGCTACTTCCAAGCCTAGTTAGCCATTCGGACGTGTGTGAAAATGCGGATTAGGTAAAAATGTGCTCGTTAATGAACTGAGTAAAATGTGAATTTGGTCAAATGCAATGTATGGGGGAAATCGGGGATTTCGTTACTTCGTGCGAAATGGGGTCTCCCATATTAGAAGAATGAAGATCAAATTTAACAAATGGATCACTTTCAAAATCATCGAACAAAGTGGCCTTAATCTACATCCTAAGCAGGTTTTGACCTTGACTGAGTGGTCATTGTATTTTGACCGATAACATTTGATTAAACCAACCTGTTTTGATTAAATTGGGTATTTCAATCTTATGGTGTTTTATTATGATATCAAAAAGAAGAATGAAAATGGATGGGGAAGTAAAAGTAAGTAATGTTCAAGTGATGGGATTATTGAATAAAATGAGATGTAATATGTTTGATGAAATGCATCAATTAGTAGAAGAGAAATTTAAGAAGTTGGAATGTCTTTATTTGGATTTATTTGAATTTCCTAGTGACTATGGAGATGAAGTGGAGCTAAATAGTTCAACTTCCATTGGTGGGTATGAGCATCAAGAAGTTGCCCACAAGATGTGTTGGGATAGCAACACCAATCTAAAATACAAATGCCTTTAGTAATTAGTTTAGGGTTATTTAGTTGTTCCCAAGATATGTTCTCTATAAATATATTAGGTTGTTCTGGGGTTTTAATTATCCAACTAATATATAGAGTTTTGAAGTTTGTCAATCGGTGGCTAATCCCCAATCAAAAGATTTTTATCATATCGATCTCGGATCTCAACATCTGGCATCAGAGTAGGTACATTCCATTTCATCTTTCGTTGCAAAGAAAAAAAACTAACGGGTGTTGCTGACGTTATTTATCGAAAAGCATCAACCCCGACGTAAAAAACGTTATTTATAGAAAAGCATCAAGTCAACGAATCAAAAAAAAAAACAAGAAAAAAGAAATCCAAACGATTGTCGCAACATTCTATCAAGGAAGTAGAATCATCTATCCGGAAGGAGCAAAGTACGATGACAAACAAATTGGTTGGCGTGTGTTAGTGGAAAGCTGAAGTTGCTAGTTATTCTTTGTTGGTTACATACTATATAACAATAGATGACAAGATGCCACAAAAAAATACAAGGTCTCTTCATTATTGGTTGTAAACATCAAGGTCAACAACAACCTCCACAATCAAGCACGTTAAAACAAAAGGCTCCATGGCATTTGTTCGCAAGCCATCAAGGTTCACAATCAAACCCAACAGCATCATGATGGCGGTTCTTGTTATGGTTCCGAAGCGAGAGTTGATTTTACAAGTGCATCGTTTAACAAGAGCATGTCTTCTAGGCCATCGTAACGTCGTTCAGTCATACGGTTCAAGCTTGACAAGATTATGGAAGCCGTCTTGGCGAGGAGTTACAGTGCACGAAGAATACAAAATATTTGGACACTTTTAGGATTTGTTAGTTTAATATTTTTATTAGCTTTTGGATTTATTTAAAAATAATGTTTTTAGAAACTTGGTTTTTTTCCCGAATCAAGGGTTATTACTTTAGTCTTAGGATCCAACTTAAGGACAAGTCGTGTTTCAAGGGATTGGGGATGTTGGGATACCAACACCAATCTAAAATACGAGTGTCTTTAGTAATTAGTTTAGGGTTATTTACTCGTTTCCCAAGATATGTTCTCTATAAATATATTAGTTTGTTATGGGGTTTTAATTATCCAATGAATATATAAAATTTTGAAGTTTGTCAATCGATGGCTAATCCCCGATCAAAGGATTTTTATCCTATCGGTATCGGATCTCAACAAGATGTTTGATAAATTGTCTCCACCAAAGTTTGATAGTTTTTCAAATTGTGGGGAAGGTGAAATTGGTAATGATGTTGCCCACGTGGTATTTGATAAAATGTCTCCACCAAAATTTGATAGTTTTTCAAATTATGAGGAAGGTGAGATTGGTAATGATGTTTACTTTGATATTACTTCACCACCCATATTTGATGAAGAATCTAATGAAGAAACGGAAGAAGAGTTTATCACCGGTTATCAAATACAAAGATTGGGTGTCATAAACAAATACTCCATGCTTGAATGGACGACGGTGATCGAGGGACAAGGCATGACGTATTCCATACCACTTGTACCATGAGAAGAAAGGTAAGCAAGCTTGTTAATGATTCAAATAGTTATGTTTATGCCATATCCAAAAATGTCATTCAAGAGATGAAATTTGAGAGAAAAATTCACCCAACAACAAGCTCTTTGTCAAATATTAGTAAAAGAAATGATAATTCATCTTATGTGGATCCAATTTGGGTTTCCTTTGAAGATAATTATTATGGCGCTAGCCACGGTACAAAGTTAGGAGGGCTATTTGGCGTTTCTTTGCTTCTTAAGTGTGCACTTGACTATCACCGCAAGAGGTTAGACTTGGTGAGTAATTATAAAGGAACAAATCGTGGTCGAGTAGTTTTCAAGAAGGGAAGTAGTGCAATCATTAATGAGTTCATTTTATTTTTGGACTACATAGCATTGAAGCACATCAATTTTCAAGATATGCTTTCTACTAGGCATGATAATTGGGTTTCTTATTCGCATCAATTCACTTGGTTTCGTATTGGGGCAAAAATGATTCGGATGAAGAATATGACAATTCGAGGGCGAATTTCTTTCAAGAAGGGGAGGATGATGCATAGAAGTATTTATAAAATACCATTCCTATCCTCTTTATTCTTGTTCTCCTTCTTACCCCCCTTTATTTGGTTTATTTCCTAGTCTATCCTTTATGTTTACTATTTATTGTTGAAACCCTAGTTCTACTAGTTGGGAAGTTTTTGCTTGTTTATAAAAGTGGTGTAAGAACCCTAAATCCTTCCTAAGAGAAGAGCCTCCAACACTTTGTTATTTCCAATTTGTAATTGGGTAGAAATTTCAATTTGTAAGAGATGTATCTATTATCTTCTAGTTTTCAATCTTAGAATTGGGTAGAAATTTGAAGATTATTAGAGAAGAACCTCAAATATTTGTATCTTCCTTGTTCCAAGGGTAGAAGAAACATCATTCGAAGGTTGGTTACTTTAATTTCATGGTGTTTTGTTATAATTTAACATTCCAATTTCAATTATAAGTATTACTTTACATTACACACTACCACCATCAAACCTTCCACCATTGCCGATGGTGTTCCAACAACCGAAAAATATATATAAAGGGTGTGTTCTTATGTTTTAAGAGACATATCGACCCTAATATATATTGGGTTTTTCATCATTTGAAGATAACCAAAGAACTATGAGATACACTCGGGATCCGTTTTGACAACATTCACGATTTCTTGCTCCCACAATTGACGGTCCAGTAAAATGAAATTTGTTTCCTTAATTATGTAAAGGCGCATGATTTCCAAGAAGGTATGCTACAACTTCAGACACATCTTGATTTCTGTGCAAACAAACTCACAGATGATGCCACAATCCAGAAAACACTACCGAAATTTCTTATTTCATCCATGATACTAGCATACTAGTATCATTTTGAGTGTGAGAATGAAAGAATCACCAATATTATAATTCATAAGAATATTGTGCCTCCAAACCATCTGCAGTAGGTTTGTGAGTTTACTGAATATCGAGATACTTTTATCGTCATATTCTAATCGATTTTGGTTCGCTAGTAATATAGATGAAGTTGGGAAGGTCGATAGTGTTTTATGGATCATATCATCATCCGTGAGTTTATTTCCACAAGTCAAGACGTGACTGAATAATATTATTATTTGTGGGAATCATTCACGATATACTTTCGAGGAACAGAATAAAAAATTCATAAAGAAACTCCAAAATAACATGCAAAGAATAAAGTTAGTATTGATGAATTTACCAAATTAAGAAAAGAGATTGTTGAATCCTATAAGTTCAAAGGAGAGCAACAAAAACTGGTTTGGAAACAAGTTTCTGTGTTCATATTGATCATATTTTTTTAGCCAACTGTGGTGAGACTGTCTCATGTATTCTCACTCGTCGCCTAGTTTGTCATAGTGAGGAGGCATAAATATGGGTAATTGTTCGGAAATCCGTTCATATTTCAGGTGAGATATTTATATCAATTTCTATATGGATTCTGTAATTCTTTTTTAATGCAATATCTTTCACATTGTTTTTAGGGAATAAAAATCTTTTTCGGAAGATCTATGAATATTTTGTCTCCACAAACAAAATATATTGTTACTTATTTTTCTCCACTCTCGATATTTATTTTCACATTTTGTCCTAAGAAGTCATACCTGATATCGAATGAAGAAACCCGTGAAGAAATTTTTTAGTCATAATCTGATGAAGCAGCAGTTCATCACTATTTTCATGCATATATATTTATGAATTAACACTATTTCCACAGACTGACCAATTATAAATGATGGGCTGTCGTAGGCACAACAAATTAATAAATATATTTCCCACTAATTAGCTAGTAATATAGCGGTAGTAAGAGATCGTTCCCACAGAGAGCTGTGTAATTGATAGGTTATTTGTATTAGCAAAATAAAGTAAATAACAAAGGGGGATTGGTTTTAAGATAATAGAAAGACAATAAAGAAGAAAAACATGATTAAGGAATCCTTCGCCGTTACCAAGCATAACATGATTAGAATACTTATCTATCTTCAGTTAGAACCATACATCATCAACCGTAGAATAACAGGTACGCTAAGCTATCCCCAAAACTCCTTGTATCACCGGATAACAGGTACGCTTAGTCACCGGATTCAATTCAACTGAGCCGCCTTGAGGTACGCTTACAAGGTGTAACTCAATCGAACGCTTTAGGGTTTGTGAATTTAGGTTTGATTCCAGCAGTGAAACTCAGTACGCTCAGTTAACTTACTGGTGTTGTTTCCACACACGATTGCTTTAGAGAATCCCTCTGCAAGGTCTCATGTTCTCTACTTGTGTAGGAGATTCACGACAATTACGGATCGTTCAACTCGCTACTAGGAATAGAATGATTAATAGACTAATCTAGCGTGCACTCCAAACCAATCTAAGAATCAATCATAAAACCTAGATATAATGAAAACAAACGATGATGATTAAAACCTTAAATAGACTTTTATTATTAATAAAGCTTCACGCTTAGAACATTGAATTCATCCTTAATCAACAAGGGATTTAGCTACTCATATTACAAAGAAGATGATAATGGTGGTTTCCCCCTAAAGGGGTAAACCCTAGGTTTTGATGTAGAACTTGTGATATGAGATTCGATATGATATATTTACATAACCTAATACCTTTTTATAGGTTTACATTGCTTGGTCTCCAAGTATTTAGTTAGGTTTAGGAACCCGACCCGAAAATATGATCTAACGACTCCAAACGTGCCCTTAGGCCTTTCAAGGTGTGAATACACGTTTCCATTTGATAAGTTCGCGTACCCAGTCCGAAAAATTCAAATTCCAGCAGATATTTTCGGAAATAAGTCCGTGAACTCGGTTCGCATACCCAGTTCGCGGATTTCACTGCCTTCGGTATTTAATGAAAACTGTTTTGGCCACAACTTCTTCATCCGAACTAGGAATGACCTAATTCTTTTTGAATTCTTTTTATCTTTAAATTTTATTTAAGATGATGGTGATAAATCCTTAATTTGAATGAGTTAAGATCGGTCTTTGTCTTGTGTCTTGATTATGAGCGTTTTGCTCCTTTTCGTCGCACTTCTTCTACTTGTCTTGGACTTGGGCGCTTGGATACTTGGAATACTTCTCTTCTTAGGTCTTTTCAGAACTTTGTAGCTCCTTTGTGGAAGATTCACCTATTAGAGGCAAATAAGAGAAAACAAGAGTAATAATACGAAAATACATGCACGAATAATAGCTTAAACAAGTATGGAATGGGTACTAAAATCATATGAATTATGCACTTATAAAATTCCCCCACACTTATCTTTTGATATTCCTCGAGGAAACTAAATAAAACTAATCCTAAATACAACAACTCCATGTCGTGAGGATACGGTTACTCTTAGCATGAATAACAGGCCTTTAAACCCATATGTGTCCCTAGTGGACGAGTTATAGTCTCGTGAGGTTTTACAAGAGGTATACCTACAAAACATACTCCAATCTCTCGCCTTGGAAGAACCATTAAGGATAGACACAAAGCAGAAAGCCAAATAATTAGCTTGCATATGTTCTTTAGCTACAAACATCCCACATACATTCCAATCTGCACACATAAGCAATTACTTACTATGTCATTCAACCTGATTGAAAAACTTTACTATAGTCATTGTACTTGTTGCAACGTTTGCCACAACACTCACATACTGAAATCACATGGATAGATAAGAAAATGGAAATAGAAAAGTGAAGTGTGCAAATGTTGACTTAAGTGAAAGATGTTACCCACAATACTTATATGAATGTCGTCAAAGGATATATATTTATAGCGCACTAGTTGAGAGAAGCACCCATTTAACTCGACTCTAAGCGCATGTTCCTTTTCATCAAGTACATGATAGTTGCCTTGTATCCTGCACTCCACGCTTGCTTAGGCGATGGAGACAGGGACAACGTTTCACACATACTGCTATCAAAGTGTCAATAACCTCATCAATAGTCTCTTTGACTTGCTATATAATGATGATATGGTTTTTGTTTTCATCGACTATGATTATCCGCGATTCCGGACCTATCATTTATTAGTGTCGAGAAACGAAGAGGAGCCTTATTTATATATATATATTTTTTTTTAAATCGGCTCAGTCTTTACTCTTTAATAGTGTAAGACAATTGTATTATGGGGCTTTTATATAAACTCAACCAATTATTACCTTGCTAGAACATCAATGACGGTATCAGGATCCCACCAAATCACTTTAGAGAAACATAACATTGCAAAGATAAAAAGAAAGTGATTCAGTAATGATTAATTACGAGGATAAATCTTTCAAATGACTACCATAACTTAGTTTCACATTCAATTATGAACTTATATATATTTAAGGATTGAAATAAATGGAACTTAATCTATAGTCGTAAGAACTGTTTCAACCTGAAAAGGTTTAGAGTGTCATCCTAAGTAGATCATAATTAACTCCAAAAGATGAAGTCTCAAGAATGCAAGAAATCAAATAGTATTATTATTATGTGTATATGCATAAAGTATGAAATTAAATGCTCCCTCACACTTAAACTCAACATTGTCCTCAATGTTCAAAACCGAAAATTCTGATTTCTGAAAAAACATCCCTGAAAAACGCAAAAACTATACCAATGAGTAGGGAACTAGGAAAAACATCCTAAACTAAAGTTGTTCACCTATGTCTTTTATATAACGTGTCAAAAAGGCACAATGTTTCGAAAATCGGTCTGTCTTTTATGGCCTCCGGACTGACTGACATGCAATCTGAAAAGGTTCTGGAAAAATACCGAAACTCAAATGTCCAGGCCTATCGCTTCAACTAACAGACTCCAAATTCAGATTTTCTTTTTGGAAAATAAAGGTATGTCTGTCCTATTTAAAATTTGGGGTTAACCACTCAAATCGGACTCCGTAAGAAGTCTCGAGAGGTATTTTGGTGACACGTGCGCAGTCAGAATTTTCTGACGAGAATTCGTCAAAACTTTCATAATAGATATAGGACTTGTAAAATCTAAGATGAGAATGCAAGATATGATATGAAAAACTAAGAAAATGAAAAACAAAATGGATAAAGATACAAAACCGATGGGTTTCCTCCCACGCAACGCTTGGTTTAACGTCGTCAAAGCCCGACGTTATTGTTATCGTCCGTACACCAATAATCTGAAAATTTGGTAGTCGTTCCAAATAATAATCTGCAATTCAAATAATATCTTCACAAAAACATTAGAACAAAATATAAATATTTAATCTATCAATTTATTGAAGTTTCCCCCACACTTAGTCCTTTCTACATTCGGAAGTGGATAAAGAACATAGAATTCGGGGACCTCAAAGGGTTCCTCAGCTTTGTGAACCTGCACAATGCTTGAATCAAACACATCAAGTGGTGGATAATTAGAAGCAAAATAATCCGTTAAAACTTTGGAAGCACACAACTCCAATCCTAAGTGAGGAAATTTCTTAAAAGTTGGGTTAACAACTCTTTGAGAAGCTACTTCAATTGGAGGTAAAGGATCAATAGATATAGAACTATGCAAAGGATTAGACAAACCTTGTACGTGATCCTCATTCGTAACTAACAGTGAATTATTTACCTCAAGTATATCGTGGTCCTCTATCGAACTATTATTATCTAGATCAATTGGGTCTTTCACGACTTTAATCAATTTGGTTCCATTCTCAATTTCAATCTCTTCAACACTATCATCATCCGAATCAAATTCCGCTCTCATGAACTCTTCTTCAGTGTATATTTTGGGGTATTCTGTATGAGTATCTGTCGATGGAATAATCGGGTCTACTTCTTGCAAATCAACCAGCCTAAAAATATTGTAATCCGAATATTCATTGTAACGTTGATATTCATTCGAGTATGTCACACCGTTCATAACAATGGTTCGGTCATACCAAGGCTCCTCCTTTTGAATAGGAGAATGATCATTATTATGATCCGGAGTTGTAATAACTTCATCATTGCTACAAGGAATTTCAAAAGCTTGCTCATCCTCAAAATATTCTTTGTCGTCCATAGGAATTTCAGAATTAATTTGGTTTTGAGGCCAAACTTCTTCTTCATTCATTGTCTCCTTGAGTTGAGCAAGTTGTAACTGTAAGTTGTCCACATTCCTTTGAATTTATTGGAGTGTATCTTCAGTCTTTTTGTTGTACTCATCCATAGTTTGACGATACTCTTTCATTGTTTGGATAGCTCGATCCAAATTATCCATAAATTGTTGCATTAGATTTGCAAGACTAGAAGAATTATCATTAGAAGCACACCTATCCCCCCATCCTTGTGTTTGCTCACTTACATACCCATCATAAGGTTGTTGATATGTATGAGGATATCCATAAGGTTCAGTGGGATATTGATCATAGCCAAAATATTGGTTTTGATTATACCTAGAGGATGGTTGTTAGTTGTCGTATGAATGAGATTGAAAACCATATTGATTACCACTATTATATGATTGATCTTGTGCTCCGTACATGTTATTTCCGTAAGGAAACATGACGACTCACAAGAAAGAGAAAATCAAAAAAAAAGTCTAAAAAAATAAAAACAAGTTAAACAAATAACAAATCAATTAGCAACTGCTCCCCGGCAGCGGCGCCAAAATTTGTATGGGTTGTCGTAGGCACATCAAATTAATGAATATATTTCCCACTAATTAACTGGTAATATAGCGGTAGTAAGAGATCGTTCCCACAGAGAGCTGTGTAATTGATAGGTTATTTGTATTAGAAAAATAAAGTAAATAACAAAGGGGGATTAGTTTTAAGATAATAGAAAGACAATAAAGAAGAAAGAGATGATTAAGGAATCCTTCGCCGTTACCAAGCGTTAACATGATTAGAATACTTATTTATCTTCCGTTAGAACCATTCATCACCAACCGTAAAATAACAGGTACGCTTAGCTATCCCCAAAACTCCTTGTACCACCGGATAACAGGTACGCTTAGTCACCGGATTCTATTCCACTGAGCCTCCTTGAGGTACGCTTACAAGGTGAATTTAGGTTTGATTCCAGCAGTGAAACTCAGTACGCTCAGTTCACTTACTGGTGTTGTTTCCACACACGATTGCTTTACAGAATCCCTCTGCAAGGTCTCATGTTCTCTACTTGTGTAGGAGATGCACGACAATTACAGATCATTCAACTCGCTACTAGCAATAGAATGATTAATAGACTAATCTAGCGTGCACTCCAAACCAATCTAAGAATCAATCATAAACCCTAGATATAATGAAAAAAAACGATGATGATTAAAACCTCAAATAGACTTGTATTATTAATAAAGATTCACGCTTAGAACATTGAATTCATCCTTAATCAACAAAGGATTTAGCCATATTACAAAGAAGATGATAATGATGGTTTCCCCTAAAGGGGTAAACCCTAAGTTTTAATGTAGAACTTTTGATATGAGATTCGATATGATATATTTACATAACCTAATACCTTTTTATAGGTTTATATTGCTTGGTTTCCAAGTATTTAGTTAGGTTTAGGAATCCGACCCGAAAATATGACCTAACGACTCCAAATGTGCCCTTAGGCCTTCCAAGGTGTGAATACACGTTTCCCATTTGATAAGTTCGCGTACCCAGTCTGCAAACTTCAAATTCCAGAAGATATTTTCGAAAATAAGTCTGCGAAGTCCGTTCGCAAACCCAGTTCGTGGACTTCACTGTCTTCGGTATTTAATGAAAACTGTTTTGGGCACAACTTCTTCATCCGAACTCGGAATGACCTCATTCTTTTTGAATTCTTTTTATCTTTAAATTATATTCAAGATGATGATGATAAATCCTTAATTTGATTGAGTTAAGATCGGTCTTTGGACTATGTCTTGATTATGAGCGTTTTGCTCCTTTTCGTCGCACTTCTTCTACTTGTCTTGGACTTGGGCGCTTGGATACTTGGAATACTTTTCTTCTTAGATATTTTCAGAACTTTGTAGCTCCTTTGTGGATGATTCACCTATTAGAGGCAAATAATAGAAAACAAGAGTAATAATACGAAAATACATGCAAGAATAATAGCTTAAATAAGTATGGAATGAATACTAAAATCATATGAATTATGCACTTATCAATAAATCCTACTTATTACTTATCTCTAAAATAACGTTTTTTTTCCTCAATCATGATTACATTAAATTGATTGAGCGTAAAAAACCAATTTTAATATTTATCCTCAATACAATTTTAATATTTATCCTCAATCAATTTAATGTAATCATGATTAAGAAAATAAATACTATTTTAGAGATAAGTAAGTGTTAGAGCATTGCTCGGTCAAACTCACAAGTGTTACTATCTCAAGCTTGTTATAAAATTTAGTTGTCAAAACTATATCTTGATTTCTAGTCAAGTCTCGGATTAGGATAGAAGTGTGTAATTGAGTATCGGATATCAGTTCTTTTTTACCGTTTGAAGGAGATGATCAACAGAAGCTTGAAGAACTTCTTCAGCAAAAGGTAAGTGAAGACTGAACCACCTATTTCTCAAGTTTTCATCTTTCTATCTAGACATTTTCGCATGACCAAATTATACAGTACATGCATAACAAAATTTTCAAGTCAAGTTTATCTTGAATATCATTCTCAAAATATTCTAAGATTAAGAACATTTGTTCATACTTGATGAATTTGGTTAAGAAAAAATTATTTTTTATGACCTAATTATGATTCAAGATCTAATCTTTTGAAAATAACATGGAATAGTGATATGTGTCATTGATGTTATTCGGGGTATACATACTCGGTACACATACCATGACAAAAATATTCACGAAAAGGTGCAGTATCGTACCTGTCGAATATTTTCAGATGCATCAAAATTATTTCTATGAGATAATTGACATTTGAATAACTCTTGAAAAAAACTATGTAAACATGATTGATCACATCGTGACTCAAGGTTAAAATCTTAAAGTGTTATATGAAAATGGATAAGCTTATCGTTCAATTTGATAGTTTCGGCTAACCTTCTATTAACCAGGCATTATACACGGTTCGGTTACGGTTTACCCTAACCAGAGTGTATATTATATTATGTTAATCTCAAGTCAAGTTTTTCATCTAACTATGATTATTGATTGCTTGATTGCAAAGCTACATTATCTTAAATCTAAAGCAACCTTGATCTTGAAATTCTATATAAGGAGAACCTCAAACAACTGGGATCTTTGAATCCATGACACTATTCTTGTGCGTCCTAGTTGTAAACTAGAGTCGTCCTCTCTCCTTTAAACTCTTCTAGGATTTAGCGACTAAAAAGACTTCACTTAGGGATTCGTCAGTCTAGGTCCAACTATTGTTATCTTGGTAGTTCGTGTATCCTGATCTTGTTTTGAATGTCGAGCCTTTTGTTAAAGCACTGCTCGGTCGAACTCGCATGCGTTTCTATCTCAAGCATGTTTGTCAATGTTAGTGATCAAAAATATAAGTCTTGATTTCTAGTCTACTATAGCTAAGTCTCGGACTAGGATAGAAAATGTAGTTGAGCTCAAGAACTCCATGGAAATCATCATACAAGACGAAGAACTACTCAAGGAAGTGGTGGAACTTCATCGACTCAAAGGTATGTGGAGACTTGGACTTATCTATCACTCAAAAGTCTATCTACTCTATCTCCTATCTTTGAAACAAAATCGTTTTGCTATATAGACTTTGATTATACACATTTGCTATTTCGAGCCGAGTTTATCTCGCCTATCTATTTCTCGAAATATGTGTTGGTAAGCTTTTTCTTTGGCCAAGTTCATCTTTACCTAGTGACGAAAGTCATGTTATGTTTCAATCACTTTGAAAATTGCTTACTTTGAAGAAAAATAGTTTGTGAATAACAACTATATAATAACGTCCTCTAAGAATGTTTCAATGATTAAAATGGGAGTTTAGATTATATAACCAATTATGGATATAAGCATTGTGTGGTAACACATATATGTATAAGTCCTTTTTCCTTGAACCGAAGTTTGCGAACTTTGTTGATCAAGAGAACCGGAACAAGAGCTGTGAACTCAGTCCGAGAACTCAGTCCACGAACCCAGTACGCGAACTGGCGGAATTTCTCGACCCGAGAAAATCTGCTGGAGTTTAAGAACTCCTTCCGGGAACTTAAGTCCGCGAACTAAGTCTGCGAACTTAAGTTGGTTATATCTAAAGACGATTGTTTGTGAACTTATATTTATATTAACTAAGGAATGAAAAATGCAAACCGTGGGTGTAAAGTTCATGAAACGATTTGAGTGAATCAAATCGTTTTTGCTTCAATTGTGTCTTGTGTAGTTACATAATATTTCCTTGCAATTGAACAACTCTCTAACTAGTTTATTTGAGTCATTTGAACTAGTTATGGTGAAGAAGAATATGGTTGATATTAAAGTGGTCATATGGCTAACCATTTGGTTAACTATTGTGGAACCAACAAATGTACATGTTTGGGTACGGTTACACAAACCTAAAATCGTGCATTTCATTTGTGTAACAAGCTAAGTTTTCGATCCAACGATTGAAAGATATTAGATTGAATCTAATTAGGTTTTCATCTAACGGTGAATATTGAATGCTTTGTTACCAAGCTAACATTGATTGCAAACCTTGATTTAAAAGACTATATAAGGGAGAACTCTAGCAACTGGGAAACCTAATCCCCACACCTGCTGTGTGATACTAGTTGTATTATCTAGAGTCGATTCTCCTTTAAAATTAGGTTTCTTCTTGTAAACCATGTTAACGACTTAAAGACTTCATTGGGATTGTTAAGCCAGACCGATACTACTTTCTCGTAGTTGTGTGATCTGGTCTTGCTGATTCTGTCGTTTTGAGTACAATCGTAACGATTGGCTTGAGATTAATATCTCCAATAGGCAAGATATAAAAGTAGTCACAAACATCTTCGTCTCATCGTTTGTGATTCCACAATATCTTCTTTCGCCGCGTCGATTAAGATTATTGTGAGGTGATTGATAATACTAGGCTGTTCTTCGGGAATATAAGTCCGGTTTATCAATTGGTTTCTGTTCACCTTGATTTATCAAAAGATGGAACAAAACTTGTAGGTATTTCTATGGGAGACAGATTTATCTATTACCATAGACTTTTCTGTGTGATACAGATTTGTTTATTAAAGTCTTCGACTTTGGGTCGTAGCAACTCTTAGTTGTGGGTGAGATCAACTAAGGGAATCAAGTGCATAGTATCCTGCTGGGATCAAAGACGTAAGGAGAGCAACTGTACCTTGGATCAGTGTGAGATTGATTAGGATGTAATAAACAAATTTATACTTGTGAGCTGAATAATAATCTAGGCTGCTCTTCGGGAGTCATAAGATCGAATTTTGAGGTTTGATAGACTTTTTCTATTGCAATCGATTTCTTACCTCACTTTGATCTTCGATCAGAATGTAAATCACATATAGGCTTATCAGTGGGAGGCACATTGGTATAAAGTCTTCAATTAAGTTGAAGCAACGCCTTAGGCTGTAAAGGACGTCAGCTAAGATAATCAATTGCGCGGAGTCCTGCTGCGATTCAACTTTGGGTCTGTAGCGGTTCAACTACAGACCCAACTTTGGGTCCTTTACATCAACGCTTAGGCTATAAAGGACGTCAGCTAAGATAATCAATTGCGCGGAGTGTGAGATTGATTAGGGTTCAACTACAGTCCAGACCGAAGTTAGTTTGTAGTAGGCTAGTGTCTGTAGCGGTTTAATACACTGTGTGTTCAATATGGACTAGGTCCCGGGGTTTTTCTGCATTTGCGGTTTCCTCGTTAACAAAATTCTGGTGTCTGTGTTATTTCTATTCCACATTATATTTTGTTATATAACTGAAATATCACAGGTTGTGCATTAGAATCAATCAATTGGAAATCCGACCTTTGGTTGTTGATTGAAATTGATTGATACTTGAACATTGCTCTTTGGTACCGTTCAAGTGATTCCTCTTGTATTCAATTAGACTCGCAGATTACTATTTGCTTGATTAAGAATTGAATCGAGAAAGAGAGATATTAACTCTTTGATATACTTTATTAATATTGAGTCTAGTTGATTGGTGGACCCGGGAAAGCGTATAAAATTGAAGTGAAATGAAAACGGGCCTACAGTAATACCGCAAGTGCACGGTCGTCAGTTGTAGCTCGTGCAAGTACGGGTCGATCCACAGAGACTGGGAGTGTTTGGAGTTTCTAGCTATTTGGGCTCTAAATTGCTATTGGGCTTCTAATTGTGCTTTGGGCTTAGTGGGTTTGTTTGTAACAATGAAATGGTTTTGGGCTCAGTGGGCTTTTGGATTGACTGTGAACTTATGGGCTTTTGGTCTTTAGAGTTGCACTGGGCTTTGGGCTAACAGTGAACTGAACTTGGGCTCAACAGTTCAACTGTGAATTGGGCTCAGTGTCTTTTGATGTGAACTGGGCTTTGGATTCAGTCAAGGATCTGGGCCTTTGGAAATGTAATGAATTTGGGTTCAAGTGAACTGAACTGAGCCTTATTGAACTGGGTTTAGAGCAGTAGCAGCAAACAAGGCTGGGCCTGGCAGGAGCACAGCAAGGCTGGAGAAGTGAAGGCAACAGGAGAAGAAGTAGCAGCAGCAGTAGCAAGAGGAAGGAAAGCAGCAGCAGCAGCAGGGTTGCAGGGCAGTGGCCAAGGCAGCTGAGTAGCAAGGCAAGGAGAAAAGAAGAGATGGCAGTGAAGTAATGGTGGCACTAAGCCAAGAACAGTGAAAATTGAGGCACAAAGGCAGTTAACAGGAAACAATGGAAGGTGACAGACAGCACAAAAGCAAGGGAAACTACAAGCAATTAAACTATTATGAGAAGGTGACAAAACAATGAAACTACAAGCAGAGAACAATGGAACCAAGGCCTAAGCCAAGGGCAGGGGTGTGAAGAAGACAGTGAAGTAAAAAAAAAGGAATGAAAAAAAAAAAACAAATCCAAGGCAATGGCTTTAGGCATTCATCTAGAGTGGGAAGAGAACCAGCTTGCTCACAGTCACTAGTGAGCACTAGTTTCTCCCCACTGCTCAATCAACTCAATGCTCTAAGGCTCTAAACTAGCATTGACACACAACAGTAGACTAATCCTAACATTTGGGAAGCTAACAGTTGACAAAACAAGAGAGCCTAGGCATACAACTAGAGTGGGAAGAGAACCAGTTTGCTCACAGTCACTAGTGAGCACTAGTTTCTCCCCACTGCTCAATCAATCCAATGCTTCAAGGCTTCTAGCCTAACATTCCATCACTTCACAATGAACAAACTTAACATTTGAGCATTTAAACTAACATTAACATTAAACAGAATTAACACTAACAGGATTATCATTAACAGGGGACAAACAGGAACAATGAACAATATTAACCTAAACATGAACCCTAAACAGAACACTAAACTGGACACTTAAACAGAACAAGAACAGGAATTACAGTGAGCAAAACATAAGAAGAATAGGAACAGTAAGCATTAAACATCAAGTAACAGGACATGGTATTCAGAAATTAAACAGGTCATGGAATTATAAAAACAGCAAATATTAAACAGAAATATAACAACAAGAATTAAACAGCACAAAATAACAGAATTGAGAACAAATTAAACATAACCCTAAAGATTTAAATTGATTTGAAGTTGAAATTGAAAATTAAAATTAAACATACACTAACCCAAATTTGGGGGAATCTTGGCTAGCCCAAGAACAGTTTTCTTCAACACCCCAGCGCTCAATTTATAGTTCTACACATTTTCCCCAAACTCCCCCCCCCCCCCAAAACAGTTGAGGCTAGGGTTAGGGATTACTCACCCAATTTGACACAACCACTCCAGTTTGATGTCGACCCATGCTTCTATTTGTCCTCCTCTACCTCTCCATGCCTTCAATTTCTCTCTAGCACACGTTAATCCATCAACCCATAACCTAGGGTTTAGGTTAGGTAATAAGTTGATGGGATAAAGGGCTAGAAGGATGGGGGAAGCTATCAATCGCGTGTAGGATGATAGGGTGGCAGTGTGTGAGCTCGAGGTGGTTGTGGCAGGGCGTTTGGTGGCGCGGCAGTGGAAGTAGCAGGTGGAGGTGATGGTGGCGGAATGGGTGTTTCTGCAGAGGAATGGGGGAGAAGAAGTCGATGGGAATGATGGAGGGTATGTTTGGTTAAGGTATAGGCATTAGGTACTAGAGTGTTGGTCGGGTGTAGGGGATTTAGATGTTGGCGAATCTGAGTCACTGGATGCGAAGCTGTAGGTGAATCGGATGGCTACCCCTGAAGAGTCTGGTAGCGACCGTCGGATGTCTTGATACAACGAAGTTAACGGCGAAGATCGAGGTTAGGTGCTGTAGTGTTTAGCGGAAGTATCGCTATCTGATGCGCAGGCAAAGAAGCGACCGTAGGTTCTAAATGTGATCTAATCTGAAGGCTTGAAATTTAGGTACTATGGTGTTTTGCAGGGACTTCAGATTTTGATGAACGATGAAGAAGCGACCATTGGATGATGAGATGGATCCGATCTAACGGCTGAGAATGGAGGCAGGTATGGATATAGAAAATGGGTTTTGGTAAGGGTTTTGGGCCTTGGGTATGCCAAGCCCATATCTTCTTTAAGGACAATTCTTCCTTCTTGAGCCCATTCCTAGCTTTTTGGTCTTGTGCGCACCATTCTTTGCGGCTTCCTTGCGTAATTTCTTCCGGCTTTTCACTACTTTTCTGCTCCGCAAATCATCCAGACTTTATTTGGTACCTAAAAATGCAAAATTAATTAAGAAAATATTTATTCTTGAAAACAATGAAAATACAGAATATGGGATAAAATGTAGAATTAATGCACAAAAGATGAGTTAAATGCCAACAAAAAGGGATAAATATATACATTATTTGACACTCATCAAATACCCCCAAACCTGAATTTTACATGTCCTCAAGTAAAACAAAACTAAGGAAATCCTACCTATACCACTGTCGCTGGTCTCTCGAATGCATTTAGCGTATGCACTAAGCCTTTTAAACCACTAAGTGTCCCTAGTGGACGAGTTGAAGTCTCGTGAAGGTTTGCTTAGAACGTACCTACAAGTTCTAGGTCAAAATATAAGCTCAGATTCCATCAAATGTGACATGTGCAAGACAGTTTAAGCTCACAGCCAAAATGGAGATGTCAATCTAGCTATCGAAGGCACAATCCTAGCACTGATAACAAATAAAGACATGCGATAAGAGTGTAAAGTGTATCTACACATGTGTAAAGAAAGATCGGATGTTATGACTACTAATCACCAAGAGATAGTTTCTCATGCTAAGAACCAAGGTCGAAATCTAGCTAGCTGTCCGGACTTTACGAGAATTGTGAATGAGTTGGAGGTGTTTCACAATTACTCGCGTTGTACATCAATGGCATACACCCTCCTTGCTTATTACAAAGAAACAACAAAATGACTATTTACATGACTCTTATTTACATGACTACTCTCTTTTATTTTTGGAACAAGAGAAGATGGAATGATAAATACTTGATTGATTTTTCATTTTTTTCATTTTTTTTTTTTTTTTTTTTTTTTTTGATTTTTTTTTTTTGATTTTTTTTTTTCTGAATATATACATCGTTTTTTTTTTTTTTTTTTTTTTTTTTTTTTTTTTTTTTTTTTTTGGAAAATGGAAACACTTTTGATACATATACAAAAGGAAACAAAAATTACATGACACTTTGCAAGAGGTAGCCCTTTTGATGCACCCAGTTAAATTCGATGGTTGTCTTTCTTAATGTAACCTCCACCTTCTATCCCAACCAACCAAAGAACAAGCTAGTCAAGTTTCGTTCAGTATTCTAAAGTGATTGGCAATCGTAACTTCCTATCAAACACCTTGAAGATCGAGGCCATACATGTATTGGTAGATCGTGCGCGTGCAAATTTCTTATCACTATGTGAATTGTGCTAGAATCAGGGTGCCTAAATATCTAGACTAAGACTCCTAATAATTACATATTTGCACAAGAGTCAACATTTCAAGGTAAATGAGCTCCATTTTGATGTTTTTTTTTTTTTAATTTTTTAATTTTTATTTTGATTTTTTAATTTTTTCAAAAAGATGGAGTTTTGTTTTCAATTATAGCATATTATCGTGGTATCTACTCTATACCCCCAAACCTAAACTAAACATTGTCCTCAATGTTTCAAAATATGGAAAGAATTAAAAACAATATATGAAGAGGAACATGCTGAGTAGAGTAAAAGGAGAGAGAATACCCGATTGTCGGCGAAAGCTCGATTAAAACTCCGTTATTCAAGGAAAAAAAATCCAACATATTTCAGCCGAGATCATATTGGATTAGCAAAATATATACAAAAGGAACAAAAGGGTTTTTAAGAAATTTTATCTACTGGATTATATACAAAAAATTCACCATACACTAACAATCTAAAGAGTTGAGGATCAACCCAAAAGACAAAGTGTAGAGGTTTCAACAGCTTCACACAATAAAATGGAAAAAATGCACGTGAAACATGTGAAACAAAATGAGCTCCCCCAAACCTGGATTTTACAGAAGATATAGTTTTGAAAACAAAATCGCGCAGTTTTAGGGGTTCATCATGCACAAGGTCTAGCTCGAAATGAACTGTGCTAGGGACGGGCAAACATGCAATTTCCAACTGTGGTTCCTCAAAGATATTATACTTAGAAGCAAAATAGTCCAAAAGGACTTGGGAAGCATACAGTTCCAATCCTAGATTAGGAATTTTCAGAAAAATCGGCTTGACAATATGGGTACAAACCAAATCTAGGTTGGGTGGAAGGCCATCAGATTGTGACTTAGGTAGAAGAATAGGCATATCATTATCAGTCAAATCAAAATCTCCTAACTCATCTACACATGTCACATCATGCTCACAATCATCAATCAAATTGGCAAGATCACAATCAGAATCATCAACATCATCAACAGATTTATTCTCGTGTATCGGCACATCAGGGGAAACATCACATGGAATACTAGAAGAAATATCATGCATTAAGGTCGGGGCAGAGAAGCCTAATGTATTTGAACCCAAAGGTTCCATAACATTTTCAGTATAGACATGTTCTTCTAACATAACATCATAATCATCATCATCATCATGATAGGGATTTTGCAATCTAGGATAATTTTCAATCCTAAGGTCGGAGCTATTACAAGAATAAAACTCTAATTCATGGGGGTGACTCATATCATGTGGTGTTGTTCCTGTTTCCCTAACGGATTCCCATTGATGGGTTTTCTCTGCAATCTCGGCTAAAAAATTCCATGCATCATCCACAGATTTATCAATAAACTCACCATTACACATAGACTCAACCATGGTTCGAGATTTAAAGTCTATCCCTCATAGAGGATGACGACAAGTCTCCACTTCTCAAATCCATGGTGCGGACATTCGCTCAACAAATCATTAAAACGTTCGAAATAGTGAAAAACAGTTTCCTCATCCAATTGGACAAAACAATTGATACTTTGACGAATAGCGATGGTCCTATGATGTGGAAAGAATTTTTTGAAAAATAGATCTGTGAGTTGGTCCCAAGTGTTGATTGATTGTGGTCTCAAACCGTAAAACCATGTTTTGGCCCTTTCCTTTAAAGAAAATGTAAACAAACGCAATTTCAGAGAGTCTTCGGACATATGATCAGGTTGCATAGTCCGACAAATTTGTTCAAACTCTCTTACATGAGTATAGGGGTTCTCAGAATCGAACCCTCGAAATATAGGAAGTATTTGTATCATGCTTGCATTTATTTTAAAAGGGTTATTGGTTTGAGGTAATACAATACATGATAATGGAATTTTTATTGACGGATACATGTATTCATGGAGAGCACGAGGTTGGCCCATTTTGAAAAGACACAAAGCCCACTATTTGGTTTTAATGGGTTTTCAAAATTTTGGTTTTTTATGGGAAAATTTTGGTTTTGATGGGATATATTTGAAAAAGAAAATTTGGTTTAAAAATGGGAGCAAAGTAGAAATTTGGTTTTAAAATTGGGAGCAAAAGAAAATTTTGGTTTTTTTTTTTTTTTTTTTTTTTTTAAGAACAATAAAATAAAGAAAATAAAATTTGGTTTTTGAAATGGGAGCACGCCCACTGTTGGTTTTGTGTTTGCTTTGGCCCAGCTAGGTTGAAAACTTTTGGTGGAACTGAGTCCAAAATCTCGGCCTAGAATTTGGGTACTCGGCCCACTAACGAGTTAACCTAGCGTGATCGGTTACAAGCTCAGCTGGGTTTAAAAACCCAGAATACAAAATACAAGTCCAAATTAAACAAGCTCACAAAAATTAAATACAAGCCCACAAATTAAACAAACAAGCCCACAAAAATTATTACAAACCCAACAGAAAATAAGAGAAGCCCAAAAATTGGCTTTAATATTACAAGCCCACAATTAAAAATTGGAAGCCCACAATTCGGGTTCTCTTAAATGGGTTACCTTTTAAGCACAGCCCAGCTGCTCTGATATTGTTGCAAAAACCCAGTTGGGCTTTGGTTCTTTTCCTTGGTGGCGTCCCAGCAGAGGAAAAACTGGTTCAGAACAGCAGGTCCAACAGCAAATTAAGTGAAGCAGATGCAAATGCTATGCAGTGAAATGCAAAAATAGCTAATAAAACTACTAGAGAAATCAAAGCACCAGTCCCCGGCAGCGGCGCCAAAAACTTGGTGGGCCCGGAGAAGTTATATTTAAATGCAAAATAGTCCCCGGCAACGGCGCCAAAAACTTGGTAGGCTTTGGGATATGTATAAAATTGAAGCGAAATGAAAACGGTCCTACAGTAATACCGCAAGTGCACGGTCGTCAGTTGTAGCTCGTGCAAGTACGGGTCGATCCACAGAGACTGGGAGTGTTTGGAGTTTCTAGCTATTTGGGCTCTAAATTGCTATTGGGCTTCTAATTGTGCTTTGGGCTTAGTGGGTTTGTTTGTAACAATGAAATGGTTTTGGGCTCAGTGGGCTTTTGGATTGACTGTGAACTTATGGGCTTTTGGTCTTTAGAGTTGCACTGGGCTTTGGGCTAACAGTGAACTGAACTTGGGATCAACAGTTCAACTGTGAATTGGGCTCAGTGTCTTTTGATGTGAACTGGGCTTTGGATTCAGTCAAGGATCTGGGCCTTTGGAAATGTAATGAATTTGGGTTCAAGTGAACTGAAATGAGCCTTATTGAACTGGGTTTAGAGCAGTAGCAGCAAACAAGGCTGGGCCTGGCAGGAGCACAGCAAGGCTGGAGAAGTGAAGGCAACAGGAGAAGAAGTAGCAGCAGCAGTAGCAAGAGGAAGGAAAGCAGCAGCAGCAGGGTTGCAGGGCAGTGGCCAAGGCAGCTGAGTAGCAAGGCAAGGAGAAAAGAAGAGATGGCAGTGAAGTAATGGTGGCACTAAGCCAAGAACAGTGAAAATTGAGGCACAAAGGCAGTTAACAGGAAACAATGGAAGGTGACAGACAGCACAAAAGCAAGGGAAACTACAAGCAATGAAACTATTATGAGAAGGTGACAGAACAATGAAACTACAAGCAGAGAACAATGGAACCAAGGCCTAAGCCAAGGGCAGGGGTGTGAAGAAGACAGTGAAGTAAAAAAAAAAGGAAGGAAAAAAAAAAAAGCAAAGCCAAGGCAATGGCTTTAGGCATTCATCTAGAGTGGGAAGAGAACCAGCTTGCTCACAGTCACTAGTGAGCACTAGTTTCTCCCCACTGCTCAATCAACTCAATGCTCTAAGGCTCTAACCTAGCATTGACACACAACAGTAGACTAATCCTAACATTTGGGAAGCTAACAGTTGACAAAACAAGAGAGCCTAGGCATACAACTAGAGTGGGAAGAGAACCAGTTTGCTCACAGTCACTAGTGAGCACTAGTTTCTCCCCACTGGTCAATCAATCCAATGCTTCAAGGCTTCTAGCCTAACATTCCATCACTTCACAATGAACAAACTTAACATTTGAGCATTTAAACTAACATTAACATTAAACAGAATTAACACTAACAGGATTATCATTAACAGGGGACAAACAGGAACAATGAACAATATTAACCTAAACATGAACCCTAAACAGAACACTAAACTGGACACTTAAACAGAACAAGAACAGGAATTACAGTGAGCAAAACATAAGAAGAATAGGAACAGTAAGCATTAAACATCAAGTAACAGAACATGGTATTCAAAAATTAAACAGGTCATGGAATTATAAAAACAGCAAATATTAAACAGAAATATAACAACAAGAATTAAACAGCACAAAATAACAGAATTGAGAACAAATTAAACATAACCCTAAAGATTTAAATTGATTTGAAGTTGAAATTGAAAATTAAAATTAAACATACACTAACCCAAATTTGGGGGAATCTTGGCTAGCCCAAGAACAGTTTTCTTCAACACCCCAGCGCTCAATTTATAGTTCTACACATTTTCCCCAAACTCCCCCCCCCCAAAACAGTTGAGGCTAGGGTTAGGGATTACTCACCCAATTTGACACAACCACTCCAGTTTGATGTCGACCCATGCTTCTATTTGTCCTCCTCTACCTCTCCATGCCTTCAATTTCTCTCTAGCACACGTTAATCCATCAACCCATAACCTAGGGTTTAGGTTAGGTAATAAGTTGATGGGATAAAGGGCTAGAAGGATGGGGGAAGCTATCAATCGCGTGTAGGATGATAGGGTGGCAGTGTGTGAGCTCGAGGTGGTTGTGGCAGGGCGTTTGGTGGCGCGGCAGTGGAAGTAGCAGGTGGAGGTGATGGTGGCGGAATGGGTGTTTCTGCAGAGGAATGGGGGAGAAGAAGTCGATGGGAATGATGGAGGGTATGTTTGGTTTAAGGTATAGGCATTAGGTACTAGAGTGGGTCGGGTGTAGGGGATTTAGATGTTGGCGAATCTGAGTCACTGGATGCGAAGCTGTAGGTGAATCGGATGGCTACCCCTGAAGAGTCTGGTAGCGACCGTTGGATTATGAGATACAACAAAATTAACGACACCAGATGGAGTTAGGTGTTGTAGTGTTAAGCGGAAGTATCGAGGTTTGATGCGCAGGCAAAGAAGCGACCGTAGGATCTAAATGTGATCTAATCTGAAGGCTTGGAATTTAGGTACTATGGTGTTTTGCAGGGACTTCAGATTTTGATGAACGATGAAGAAGCGACCATTGGATGATGAGATGGATCCGATCTAACGGCTGAGAATGGAGGCGGGTATGGATATAGAAAATGGGTTTGGGTAAGGGTTTTGGGCCTTGGGTATGCCAAGCCCATATCTTCTTTAAGAACAATTCTTCCTTCTTGAGCCCATTCCTAGCTTTTTGGACGTGCGCTCCATTCTTTGCGTCTTCCTTGCGTAATTTCTTCCGGCTTTTCACTACTTTTCTTCTCCGCAAATCATCCAGACTTTATTTGGTACCTAAAAATGCAAAATTAATTAAGAAAAATATTTATTCTTGAAAACAATGAAAATACAGAATATGGGATAAAATGTAGAATTAATGCACAAAAGATGAGTTAAATGCCAACAAAAAGGGATAAATATATACATTATTTGGCACTCATCAAATACCCCCAAACCTGAATTTTACTTGTCCTCAAGTAAAACAAAACTAAGGAAATCCTACCTATACCACTGTCGCTGGTCTCTCGAATGCATTTAGCGTATGCACTAAGCCTTTTAAACCACTAAGTGTCCCTAGTGGACGAGTTGAAGTCTCGTGAAGGTTTGCTTAGAACGTACCTACAAAGTTCTAGGTCAAAATATAAGCTCAGATTCCATCAAATGTGACATGTGCAAGACAGTTTAAGCTCACAGCAAAATGGAGATGTCAATCTAGCTATCGAAGGCACAATCCTAGCACTGATAACAAATAAAGACATGTGATAAGAGTGTAAAGTGTATCTACACATGTGTAAAGAAAGATCGGATGTTATGACTACTAATCACCAAGAGATAGTTTCTCAGGCTAAGAACCAAGGTCGAAATCTAGCTAGCTGTCCGGACTTTACGAGAATTGTGAATGAGTTGGAGGTGTTTCACAATTACTCGCGTTGTACATCAATGGCATACACCCTCCTTGCTTATTACAAAGAAACAACAAAAGTCGGGTTAGAGTTGGAAAAAAGTCGGCTTGTGGGAAAACGGGTAAACCCGTCCCAGACGGTACAACCCGTCGACCCGTCCCTAATTAGTAATTTATATTTAATCCGGACCGTCGGATTATCTAGGGTTAATACTATCCCTGCGTTTAAGGTATAAAAGGTTAAACCTAAAACTAAATGGAGAAACATCTTTCTTTTTTCTTCTCGCTTTTATTATTCTGCTCATTCTCTTCTTCCGCGTTCTTCGACTGGTGGAGAATTAGAGATGATAATGAGATACTTAGACCGAGAGTTGAGTGGAAAGGTTTTGTTGGTGTTAGTAATGGTGTTGCAGTTGCATCTTTTCTGATGGCTACACCCAAGTAAATCTAAAGGCTATAAAACTACTAAAATTCAAGATTCATAGATAAACAAGATGTAAATAACATAAAAGTAAGGATTTCCACAAGTATATAACGTGGTTCGTCCATGAAGACCTACGTCCACGAGAAAGAAGATGTTTTCTTTATTGATTAAGGTCTTACCCTTGATAGAGCTACAAATATCACTTAGATTTCTCACTCTCTCTTTCTATAAATCTCTCTCAGGAATTCTCTGTAGAAAGACCATCTAACATTACATGTCCATCTCCTTCTACATGGACTGGTACTTATAGACAATTTATACTCACGAAGGTGCAGCTTGATCTTGGCGAGCTGGTGGGGTTATCACGCATCTTCTCATTGCTTCAGACGATCTTTATACTCTCCCTCGTGATGTCTCGCTCGGTTATCCTTCCGAGTTATCTCGCCTTATGAATAATCGCATTGCTCCTCCTTGAGGGTCATCGTGCTATACCATCCTCGGGCTGGAGTATAGATCGTCTGATTCTTATGATGTGATGTGATCTCGCCCACGCCTATTCTGATCCTTCATTAAATGCATCCCTGCTTTTTATACTCGACCGTATGAGAGGATTAAACTACTCCTCACACGCGTCATTCATGTAGCAGGCATCCCGATTCAGACGAAATCACCTTTTAGATTATGATTTCTATCTCATTTTTTTATCATGAGTTCATACCTTGAGATGTTGACACGTGGCCATCGGCTATTTTACCCTCACATTTTGCTCCTTTTCTTTTCATCTTGCCTAGGGCACGCTGGGAAGAAAACCTCGTAGCCATCCCGCCTTTATCGCCACATACGAGATTCTGTCCATGTCTACACTTTTGGTGCGCTTTTACCTGTTGGACTTGAGTCACCGGTTTATTATCCCAAAAATCTTTCTTGAGATAGAGAATCTTTTTTCTATCCTTTTATGGTCGTCTCCCGGGATTTCCGTCATTTTATTTATTGTGCCTTGACTTTTTTGGGTTTGAAAACATTGACTAGTTTTCCGAGGATTTTTATTCCCACAAAATCTTCTCAGGGTGGAGAATTGGATTTCATTCTCTTCTTCCCTTCTGTAGAGTTCAGAGTTTTTAGTTTTATTTTTTCTATATCTTTTTCATAAAATCTTTTTATGCCTGATGAAAGTCTTCCTCCCCGTCCTCCATGGAGGCGAGGTCTTTATTTATGTTTTCCTGAGCATGCTAGTATTGACTGTCATTTGTTTAATTTGTCGGAACCTCTTGATATAATCTCTTGGTCGTCACCGATGTCTCTTCGAAAAGGCTTATCTGTTCTCTTACCGTCTTTAGCCCATTGATGGTTTATGGGAATTGATTTTTCAGTTAAGAGATTGGTCTTTTTGTTGGAAGAATTACGTCCGCCGTTGTATCTCTTTACACGGTTTAGTTTGGGAATATTTTATTCCGCGTGTTTATGCACGCGGTTTAGTATGGAAACACTTTGTATCGTGTGTTTCTTCACATTTTTTATCTTAGAAACACATTCTGCTGCTGTGTGGATTGATATTCAGTAAGTGATAGACATTCTTATGTTTTTGGCTGTCACGAGATGAGTCGTGCTCTTCGAAGACCCGTGATATGTGTTTGAGTTTCGCGCCATGGTTTACATAGACTATCATTCTTTTTTATAAGTGGTGAATGCTGATTGTTCGAGCTGCTGGGGATGCTGAGGCATAAAATATTGTCTTAATATTTTAAGCTATATATACCTTTCCCCTGTTTTATGCCTTAGCATTTGATTCCATTTATTGACATAGAATGAGAGTTTCTGATGGTTCTGGTCTCCATCTATTGCTCATGTGGAGGTCGAAGAACATGCTTTGGTCGTCGGTATTGCTGCTCTCTTTGGTGAGAATGAGATGACGGACCTTGGTGAAGGATTTTTTGACGATGTTGGTCTAGAATTGTTGCCTGAACCTTCCAATACCGATGGCACTGCTACCATATCGGAGGTGGGGATGCCTGATAGACGCATTTATGTGTCTATTTTGTTCTCAATATTCTGTATTGTTAGACTCGATTAAGTACTTATTGTGTTATTTTGTATTTTTGTATATGTTTTTAGAGAAATAATCCTTTGCGGCGAAATGAGCTCGAAAAGTAGTGTTTTACACCTCAGAAATGCACCGGAAGCGTCCCAGAAATGTACCGGAGGAACCCAGAAAAATTACTATTTCCACCCCAATTGCTAAAGGGACACCCGTACAGGATTAGGGGGAGGACACTTTTCTTCTCATAATTCAAATTTTGAAAAAAGGCGGGAAATTTCTAAACAGTTCTGGCAGAATTTCGATCGTCAAAATGAAGGGGTTATGGGTCGATTCAATGGCTGAAATTTGGTATAGAGATGTGATATAGGTTAAGGAACATAGTATGCATGACATGATCGATCAAATTTGGATGGAATTTTCGGTATGATTCACACACCCAAAACAGAGCACGTGTACTGTAACACAAGCAAAATTGAAGTTCTTGTGTGCATGGGGGAGTTCTGCTGGCGTTTGAAGAGTGTTGAGGCGTGAATAAGTCGAATGGGAGCGTGCAGGAAGCAAGTTGATGTGAGAAAATTCTTTAAATGGCAATTATTCTCTATTTTTGGCAGCGAGGAATAATCGAATTAAAGAGAGTAAATACGCAATCAATGGTCGGATTTTTGGCCTCAATTCACTATAAATACACGTACAATTGAAGTGAGGGAGTTTAGAGAGAATTGGGAGAGATTTAGAGCACTACAGAGCAAGAAAATTGAAGTTGCAGAGATTCTAGTTCTGCTGCTGCTCAAGGAGGAAGAAGAAGAGGAAGAACAGACTACCAAAGGCAGTCATTTACCAACAAAGACAACGACTGTCGTTCTTGGGTCATAGTTTTTCAACGACAACAACACTTTATCTCTATCGTTGATTCTGGACGCCTTCTATGGGTCGTAGAATCCTGTTTTATATCATTTTCTTGTCTTTCTGTTCATTGTAAAACACTTTTGAGCATCAATGAAATATTTTGAGAGGTTTTCCAACATGATGAGCGGCTAAAATAACCGGTGACTGAGGCGAAGGAGGAGCTATCCACTCATGTTTGATTGGTAAATTCTTTTTATAATTTCTTAATTATTTATTTTATTTAATTCACTTGGATCAATAAAAAAAAGATAAAAATGGTTTTCTTAATTAGTTGTGAATCAGTTTGATGTTTTATGCATAGAATTAATTCTGTGATAAATCATGCTTAAGGGTTACAATTTAATATTTGGACACCTTATAGATTAACAAGTGATTTAATGGAAAAAGAGCTAGATAATAATTATGAAATATTTTTGTAACCAATCAACTTGAAGTAATAGTGAATCCGGAGCCTTAGTCCATTTTAAATCTTGACATCACTCTTTGAAAATTAATTTGCTTTATTTTTATTAAGTCTAAAATTCATTGCCTTCACAAGTCTTAAGACAACCCTTTTTACCACTATCACTACAACAACTTTTGAAAAATCATCAAATTTTTGGCGCCGCCGACGCGGATTTGTGTTTAGGTATTATTTTTAGATTTTTTTATTATTATTTTCATTTGTTCCTTTTTACGTTTCTTTGGGTGTGTCTTTGATTTGCAGGTTTGAAGTTGGATACTAAGGACTTGGAACAAAGCTTAAAGCTAAAAGAAAAGAAAAAAAGAAGACAAATATTTTTTTTTTAGGATTTAGTTTTATTATTTTTTTTATTTTTAATTTTTAATTTTTTTTTTTTTTAGAATTGTATTAGGAAATTTTTGTAATATTTTTGCACTTTACTTTGGACTTGGACTGTGACATTGGAAATTTTTAAGTTATTTTTACCCTACGGAAGGGTACCTTAAATACAAACTGTGTGCAGGGAAGGACGACGATTACGATATCGTCTCGGCCCCTCGGGTTCGTACACAACATAGGAGTTATGGCCCGAGTCGACGACAACGGTTCATCCCCCGTCTGGAATGGGAGGTAAGTTTGTCGAAACACTCGCGAGTCCCCTGTCAGCGAGTTACTGTATTCCTTCGTTTGCATATATGTTGAGGAACTGAAAACGGCTGCTTTAAATTCCTAGTAAAGGGCAAGGACTGGCCATACAAGATAAGGGTTCAGATTTCATCATCGCTCCCTTCTTTCCCGCCTTAGGAAAACGAAACCTAACGCGAACCCAAGCTTAAAACTTGACTAGAACGAGACCGATAGGGTATCTCGCTTATCAAGAAAATTTTTCGAAGGATATTGGTTACTTTCTTAAGCACACCTCGAAGTTCATGATGGTTTCTGTGAGTTGAATGCGTGACTGCGCCGTCTTGTGATAGCGGTGAGGCCTTGGGTATCAAAGCTCCACTGAGCTTCACTCGCCTCAATTCAACTTACTTTGACTCGGATTGATCCCAGAGGGGTTTTCTTAAATTGTAACGAATTCCCTTTCGAAGGATTAGAAGCTGGTCTAGAAACAATCTAAGTGGAGCCATCATGCTTGTTGTTTGCTAGATTTTATAGGTTTGATTTGGTCGAGTCATCCTTGTTTGTGATTGTGTAGAATTCCCTTGCAATTAAGAATGTCGAACTGGTATGATAGAAGCCAATACAATGATTATCGACCTGAATTTGAATATGGACATCATCCTTTCTATGACCATGTTGGGAATAGTGGTTGGGAACGCCATCATTTGGAAGGATATGGGTCATACCCTGGTGAGCCCAATTACTATCCACACATGCATCAGTCTTACGAGCAAGAAGATTATAGTACTAGTTCTTCATCTCTAGAGGATACAATCAAACTATTGAAAAGTAGTCCTTTTTATGATCCCTCTGTTCCTATTCCTCCTTTAGAAGAGTCCCTTAGGGAGTTAGCTGAGTCGACGCGTAAGTTAGCTGAGATGAATAGTATAATTCTAGACGAAAGAACTACAATAATGAGTGAACTTTCTATAAAGGAATCCCTCAAGCTGATGGCTGAGACGAACGAAAGACTTGCTCGAAATAATCTTACTTTCCAATATAGTGTTTCTAATAATACCCTTAAAAATGAGGATAGTTATTTTCATAATCAAGATAACAAGGATAGAATTGGTAGAACTACTAGTTTTGATGAGGTTCGATCTTTTTCATGTTATTAAGATGAGGATAGTGTTGATGGAGAATCATACTTATGTAGGAATAGTGATCAGAAAATGGATACTCCAATTGAGCTTTACAATGATAATATTATTTCTAGTTCAAATCAAAATAATTTTAATAATTGTTCACCTATTCAAAAGGACGAGGATTTGACTAGAGATACCTTCGTTTTAGACGATGTAGTATTTCCTGTCTACGAAGCCGATGATAGTTTTGAGGAACGAGTTTATTCGGAGAATATTGTTTTAGAGTCTAGAAATTTAGAAACATTAGACTTATAAAAAGAAGATAAACTCGTAGAAATGAGTGAGGATGAACCCAACTTAGAAGAATCTATTGACCATTTCCAGGAATCTGATGACCTAGAAATTAGGGAAGTTGTGACTAGTCTTTCTAGAGACACAGAAAACTCTAAGTTTGGGGGTGATTATCGTTCTCCGTGTGCTTTAACTCTTAGAAAGTCCCTTCACTTAGGACTTGATATCTTTGCCTCGACAATTTTACAAGATTACCTTCATACTCGTTTTCCCGAACCTAATGATGTCCAGGAAGAAGTTCAGTCGTTAGAAACCCATCCTCTGGTTGATGTGGTTGCCCAGGCAATGATACCCAGATTGACTTTGTTTTCCCACCAAATAGTTTTCTTCCAACTGTGGGAACGTTTATATTCCAAATGTGCGGAATATTAAGTTGTGAGACTAAACCTAAATGCTTTAGGAAATTAGAATCGACACATTTTCTTAAGAATGACCACTACTCTCATTGTGGTCAATTATGTTAGTCAAATCTTATTGACTTAGAGGATCCTCAGTTATTTAGGTTATTATTGTGCGCTTCTAAGATCATATTTGAGTTTTTCCAGACTCTAGGACCTAATGATTCGGATCCCACCTATGAAGAAACGCATCCAATGAAAATTTTCTATTTAGACCCTTTCGTAGAACCTGAACCTGAACCACAATTAGATATAAATTTCTTAATCAGGAAACTAAGTAAGGGCATGCTAGTCTTGTTCACTTTCTTGGTTCATTGCAGTTTCCTTTGGTCAGCTCTATTTAGTTTTGAAGACCCACAGTTATTTCGACTGTTACTTTATGGTTCGAGTTGACTAATCCTTTCCTAAGTCTGGCTGAAGAATTTAAACTTAGCACTTATTGGGAGGTATCCCATGCTCATGCAACACGGTAATATCTTTCCTTAACTCTTTCGCTTCAAATGGTAACAGTTTCTCCTTGTTCATGCTTTTAGTTTCATCTTTAGAACATTGAGGACAATGTTAGATTTAAGTTTGGGGGTATGGGAGAAACTTTTTAGTTGCAATTAGTAAACTTCAGAGCCTAGAAATTTATGCCTATTAAGGTTTGCACTAACCAATCTAAGTGGATGGGAACATCTTGGTTGTAGGAGTTGAGAAACCAATCTGATTAGATGGAAACATCTATAGAGTCTATTCATAAAAGCACAGATCTCAGGTGTTAGAAATAACATGATAGTTGCACCATATCTCGTTGAGTCCTTTTCATTTTTTTTTTATTTTTTTTTTCTTTTTAAACTATGTTTCTCTGAGTGATTAGGTGGGGCACACGATTCAAGTTGTTACCACTGCTAGGGTGAATTAGAGTGACTGAGTTACTAAAAAAAAAAAAGACCGGACCAGTTAGACCAATGGGAAAAGGTATTAACACTTGGATAGCAATATGCGTGTGTTCTCCCTGTTTCCGTCGCCTAAGCAAGCGTGGAATGAAGGACCCCTGGGAACTATCGTGTAATCTGCTGACAAGAAGCATGCGCTTGGATCAAAAAGATCTATTCATGCTGTTAAGTTAAAAAAAATGGTTATTGTTTTGTGTAGTCAACTGCTGGTTCCCTTGTATTTGCCAGTTTGTTGATCTAGATTTAAGTTATTGACCACTGGTTCCCTTGTATATGCCAGTTGTGTTGATATTAGTCAGACCAGTATCTCAGTCCATTAGGATAGGTTCATTCTGGCAGTGGCCTTCAGACAGATATGTGAAACATCGATCATTTGGTTAACATCAAAACCATATACATTTTTCTATTTCCATCTTTTTTTTCTATCCATATGATTAGTTTGACTCCGAATATGATGTCCATAGTGCAACTATCTGAGTAGAGCTCTGTCACTTTATATGAATTTTAGTATGCTTGAGTGCAAACTCGTGTACAACAATTGGAATTTCGCATCAGGGTACTTCCTCCTAGAGTCAATGATTGTATGCCAACCAAGGTGATTCTTTAGTGCCTTCCAAGGTTTGTTATAGATAGTTAGGGTATGGAGTAAAGGTTTTGTGGGTACACCTCTGGTAAACCCTCCGGAGACAACACTCCGTCACTAGGGACACCTAGTGAGTTAGGATTTTATTTTTGCTCGAGGACTAGCAAATAATAAGTTTGGGGGTATTTGATAGACGCATTTATGTGTCTATTTTGTTCTCAATATTCTGTATTGTTAGATTCGATTAAGTACTTATTGTGTTATTTTGTGTTTTTGTATATGTTTTTAGAGAAATAAGCCTTTGCGGCGAAATGAGCTCGAAAAGTAGTGTTTTACACCTCAGAAATGCACCGGAAGCGTCCCAGAAATGTACCGGAGGAACCCAGAAAAATTACTATTTCCATCCCAATTGCTAAAGGGACACCCGTACAGGATTAGGGGGAGGACACTTTTCTTCTCATAATTCAAATTTTGGAAAAAGGCGGGAAATTTCTAAACAGTTCTGGCAGAATTTCGATCGTCAAAATGAAGGGGTTATGGGTCGATTCAATGGCTGAAATTTGGTATAGAGATGTGATATAGGTTAAGGAACATAGTATGGGTGACATGATCAATCAAATTTGGCTGGAATTTTCGGTATGATTCACACACCCAAAACAGAGCACGTGTACTGTAACACGAGCAAAATTGAAGTTCTTGTGTGCATGGGGGAGTTCTGCTGGCGTTGGAAGAGTGTTGAGGCGTGAATAAGTCGAATGGGAGCGTGCAAGAAGCAAGTTGATTTAAAAAAAAATTATTTAAATGGCAATTATTCTCTATTTTTGGCAGCGAGGAATAATCGAATTAAAGAGAGTATATACGCAATCAATGGTCGGATTTTTGGCCTCAATTCACTATAAATACACGTACAATTGAAGTGAGGGAGTTTAGAGAGAATTGGGAGAGGTTTAGAGCACTATAGAGCAAGAAAATTGAAGTTGCAGAGATTCGGGTTCTGCTGCTGCTGCTGCTCGAGGAGGAAGAAGAAGAGGAAGAACAGACTACCAAAGGCAGTCGTTTACCAACAAAGACAACGACTGTCGTTCGTGGGTCATATTTTTTCAACGACAACAACACTTTATCTATATCGTTGATTCTGGACGCCTTCGGTGGGTCGCATAATCCTGTTTTATATCATTTTCTTGTCTTTCTCTTCATTGTAAAACATTTTTGAGCATCAATGAAATATTTTGAGAGGTTTTCCAACATGATGAGCGGCTAAAATACCTGGTGACTGAGGCGACGGAGGAGCTATTCACTCATGTTTGATTGGTAAATTCTTTTTATAATTTCTTAATTATTTATTTTATTTAATTCACTTGGATCAATAAAAAAAGAAGATAAAAATGGTTTTCTTAATTAGTTGTGAATCAGTTTGATGTTTTATGCTTATAATTAATTCTTTGATAAATCATGCTTAAGGATTACAATTTAATATTTGGACACCTTATAGATTAATAAGTGATTTAATGGAAAAAGAGCTAGATAATAATTATGAAATATTTTTGTAACCAATCAACTTGAAGTAATAGTGAATCCGGAGCCTTAGTCCATTTTAAATCTTGACATCACTCTTTGAAAATTAATTTGCTTTATTTTTATTAAGTCTAAAATTCATTGCCTTCACAAGTCTTAAAACAACCCTTTTTACCACTATCACTACAACAACTTTTGAAAAATCATCAATGCCCCAGGCGATTGATCTCGCTGATAAGGGTGTTCCCTCCGATGGAGGTGCTCGGGTTGGAGGTAGTGGTGGTGGTGTTATTAGTGGTACTGGTGTACCGAGTGCTTTTACTGGTGGTTTTTCTGCAGCTCCTGCTAGTTCGTCTCACACCTTTTTTGGTGGAGAATCCGAGGCGATGACAATGTTATGCTCGACTGAGCGAGGACTAGCAATCTCGTATCTTGACTTATTTTCCTAAGTCCTCTCAGCATCAGCTTGTGCAGGCGGTATGTATTAACACTTGAATTTGTTTTAATAGTGTGTATTTTTAATGCCCCACTCTAACTGGTGATGTTGTCTGATTTGCTAGAACAACAGTTTGAGAGTTGGCATGCTGTCCGAGACTCGTGTTTCTAGGAGGCGAGCCAGGGATGTGGAGCACGAGAACCAGTAGCTGTGTATCGCTTTGGAGATGGCTAAGCAGGAAGCCTTGTCCTTTCGCCAGGATAAGAAGGAGTTGGAAGGTATTGATTCTCTCCTTTGTCTAAGTTTTCCGACTCCGTACTAGGTTCTAGAGTTCTGAATTAGTCCCTCTATTGGTAGCCACCGTCAAACATTTGGAGGGGAGGCTATATATTATTGGTCATAAGCATGCTAGAGAACTTTGCAATCTAAAGCTCGATGTGAGCTCTCGCCAGTGCAAGATAGACGCTTTGGAGAATGAGAACTCTCAGCTTCAAATTGATGTGGATGTTCACAGAGATCGCATTGTGGAGCTTCGTGCGACGGTAGATAATGCTAAGAAGGTGGCAGCTCGGATAAGATTAAGCTGCTTCGACCTCAGAAGGATGGACTTATTGAATGGAAGTCCGATCATCTGCCCCTGCTAGCGTAGGCATAGAATGATAGAGAAGAACTTGGTCGACTCAAGCGAGAATTTATCCATATTGAGAAGGAGCGTGATAGACATATGTTATCATGTCCGGCTGGTGATGCTTCCGTAACTCCCATTGAATCAAATATTAGCGCTTTAGACGATGTTAAACTCCAGTTGGAACAAACTTTATCTTCTGTTATAGCTGAGCATGAAGGTTGCCTATTAACAACTTTTAAGTTTTATGTATTCCATTCCTTGTGAATTTTCTTTTAACCATATCATCTTCTGTCTTACAGAGGTTCGTAGGCGCAATGAAGAGCTGGAGAGGCAGTTGGAGGAAGTGATAGGAGAAATGCAAGATCTTGATGATGAATTGGAGGTTGAACGTGCTGATAAGCAAAAGAATATGAGCAATCTTCATGCTGGGTACAAGTTCAAGATGACGAATGCATGTAAAGCTTCTATCTTGCTCGAATGTCAGAGAGTCGCTGCTGCTGCTGCAAACGTAGTGGTTCCTCCCGATCCTATTACAGAGTCAATTGCTCCTGGCAGTGGTGAGGTCTAAGGCGAGGATTGGATGGAGACCAAGCAGGATGCTCCTCGTGAGGAATAATAGTGATGCTCTCTTTTGTTATATCTTTGTGTTAAAAACTTTGATGTCCTTTTTTATTACTATGCCCTCGTGTTATGTCCGAGGTGTTGTGAATTTGTATATAGTAAGTCCTCGTGCTCATTATGAGTCAATGTTTAAAGGTGGTACTGTTGACATTGTTACTTTAACAAGTCCTCTGTTGGTTTGGAGGCAACAACATTATATTTTGGTAAGTCCTCATATGTGGGAGGCAGTTAATATTTTTTGTTAACGTACTTATTAATACGTATGTGTTGATGGTGGTTTTTAGTTTAGGGTTAAAATCGTAAAACCCTAGTCAGACAGTGACGTCACATAACTTGAATAATAATGTCTCCACCAAACGCATTTATTGGACCCTTTAATATGTCTGCGAGAAAACTATCAGGGTACCTTTTTTAATGCTAATTAGGGTTTCGATGGGCCAAAACCCTAATTCTCACACCACCGTGCCAATGGAAAACCATGCCATCCATGTCTCCGCGCCAAGGCATGCCAACCATGCCATCCGCACCACATGTGCAAACGACACGCCGTGCGAGCCACATCTCCGCGCCAAGGCATGCCAACCATGCCATCCACACCACATGTTCCAATGGCATGCGTTTCAGCCACTTCTCCGCGCCAAGGCATGTCAACCATGCCAGCCGCACCACCGTGTCAATGGCAAACCATGCCAACCACGTCTCCGCGCCAAGGCATGCCAACCATGCCTGCCGCACCACATGTGCCAATGGCATGCCGTGCCAGCCACATCTCCGCGCCAAGGCATGCCAACCATGCCAGCCGCACCACCGTACCAATGGCAAACCATGTCATCCACGTCTCCGCATCAAGGCATGCCAACCATGTCAGCCGCACCACATGTGCTAATGGCATGTTGTGCCAGCCACATCTCCGCGCCAAGGCATGCCAACCATGCCAGCCGCACCACATGTGCCAATGGCATGCCGTGCCAGCCACATCTCCGCGACAAGGCATGCCAACCATGTCAGCCGCACCACCGTGCCAATGGAAAACCATGCCAGCCACGTCTCTGCGCCAAGGCATGCCAACCATGCCAGCCGCACCACATGTGCCAATGGCATGCCGTGCCAGCCACATCTCTGCGCCAAGGCATGCCAACCATGCCAGTCGCACCACATGTGCCAACAGCATGCCGTGCCAGCCACATCTCCGCGCCACGACATGCCAACCATGCAAGGCACACCACATGTGCCAATGGCATACCGTGTCAGCCACATCTCCGCGCCAGGGCATGCCAACCATGCCAGCCGGACCACCGTGCCAATGGCAAAGCCATGCCAGCCACGTCTCCGCGCCAAGGCATGCAAACCATGCCAGCCGCACCACATGTGCCAATGGCATGACGTGCCATCCACATCTTCGCGCAAGGGCATGCCAACCCTGCCGGCCGCACCACCGTGCCAATGACAAACCACGCCAGCCATGTCTCCGCGCCAAGGCATGCCAACCATGCCAACCGTGCGACATGTGCCAATGGCATGCCGTGCCAGCCGCGTCTCCGCGCCGAGGCATGCCAACCATGCCAAGCGTCCCAACATGGCAAAGCCGTGCATGACACTGGCTGCCAAAACGAAGGGTTGCGACAATCAACGACTACCCTTCCATCTGAGAAGCAGATCTCGGCCGTCCAAGTTCGCCACCAAGCGCGTGGCAACTTCTGGACCAATGCCAAAAATACATGATTTGTACCAAGCCCTAATTTTTGGCCGCGCCTAAAGCGTGGACGAGCATGCCGACCATGCCACCATGTCGCTGGCTACCAACATCCCTCCTGAATTCTTTCTGAGTTTTACTTTCGGGCTATTTTTACCTCCAGAACGAGTTCAAAACCTAAATATTCCCGTGTAGGGAGATAGGAAATTCTTTTCCGTACAGAATGGAGGAGCGAACCACAAAATCCGAGTCCGTACGAGAATTCTACAACGATTCTAGTAAAGGGCGCTAATTAGGGTTTCAGCATACCAAACCCTAATTTAGACAAAGCCGCAAGCGCTTCCCTTCCAAGCCGCAAGCGCTTCCCGTTTCCCTTCCAAGCCGCAACCGCTTCCCGCTTCCCTTCCAAGCCGAAAGCGCTTCCCTTCCAAGCCAAACGAAGGGTTCCATCAATCGACGGATACCCTTCATTTTGAGATGCAAATCTCAGCGGTACAAGTTCGCCACCAAACGCGTGGCAACTTCTATCCCAACTCCTTCTTTGTTTTGAAAACTGGAACTTCACCACTATTCTCTGGCGCTGATGTTTAAATTGGATCAGAACTGATTGTCTTTTCTTCAATCACGGGAGAATTCATAAACATATACTAGCACATAGCACATTGGCTTTCCCCCTATTAATAATCTAGTTTTAAATCCACCCCAAAATCGGTTTTCCCTTTAGTAAAAGTGGCTTTCCCTCTATTAATTATCATCCCCAGACCTGAGAAACTTTTCCCCAGTATTTTTTTGATTATTTTCTATTCCCTCGCAGGCATGATTCTATACACCACGAGTTGGGGACAACCCCCTCGGCGGTCTTAACGGAATCCATTGGTAATCTCATGAGAGCACTATGGCATTGATTTGGTACACATTTATGTGTGCATCCTACCATTATCCTGTTCGAGTATATCCTTAATTTCCTCACACAATTGAAAAAAAGCATTGAAATCTCTCCATTTTCTTTATTAGATTCTTTTGGTAAACAGGGTGATGTTAGCTGAAAAATTCGTAAAGCAAGACTAGTCCAATTGTTGGATATGAATTCAACAAACACAAGTGTCCATGACTACAACGCTCCACACAAATTAAGAAGGTGCATCCGTTTTGATATTTATACAGATTTTTTCAAGTTTCATCCTTTGAACTATTTCAAATTCATTTCATTTTTTACTTTAATACACTAAACACCACAATGCAAATTCCAAATTGGAATATTTCCCACTTATATTTCAATGAAATTGAAGGGAACATGGAACATGAGGTCATTAGAGGTTCTCCAAACTAGATTGCAATGTTTACTTGCAGGTTACTGAAAAGAGAATTCGTCCATTTTTAACCACCCTATAAAAACTTGTTTCGTGTAACAAATAATAACATAACTTGATCAGATCAAGATTCAACCAAGTCCCAGCTACATTGTTCATTTTTATAAATATTAGTATGCCTGGTTTATTAGTCGACATTTAGCTAGTCTCCGGAAAGTTTTAGCTATAAGAATGGTGTTGGTAGAGGAGAGGGATTCTACTTCATTGCCGTCATCCTGTATAGCTAGCAATAAAGATGCTGTGACAGAGATTCTACTCCGTCTACCAGCTTTATCACTAGTACTCTTCAAATCTGTTTCAAAAGGATGGAATTCTCTAATATCGGATCCTTATTTTGTTCATACATATTCCCTACGGAACCGTCTTACAGTCCCTAGAAAGTTTTTGCTCCAAATGATGTCACATGTTCAGTACACACAGCACCAAATCATATCTCATAATGAAATAGAGCTCATGGGATCATCTATAGTTGCTTCAACTGCACCTATGCCAGCAAGGATAGAGATAACTCAATCATGCAATGGTCTTCTATGTGGTAAGAAATATAAAACATACGACAGAAATTATGACTACTACATCATTAATCCGTCCACGAAGTGTTGCAAAATCCTTCCTCCATCTCCATTTAGAAACCCTAGTTTAACCGGGTCAGTTTGCAGTATGAGTTTAGTTTTCGATTCACAAAAATCAAAATACTATCAAGTTGTATGTATCATGAAAACTGATTACAAGAACAAGTATCAGATTGAAATATACTCTTCTGAAACAAAATCTTGGAGGCTGTCTGGAGAACCTTTCTCATCAGCAAGGGATACCTATGATAAGCCTGGTGTGTTTTGGAACGGTAACTTGCACTGGATCCGTAAATGGATAGACTATTCACGTTTCGATATCGAACAAGAATCTCTGAAAACCATGCCGGTGCCTCCGAGACACGATGCTGGTGGCTGGGATAGTAGGATGATTAAGAGTGAGTATTTCGGAGAATGCAACGGGCATTTGTATTTTATTGAGATTTATCATTCCTCTGCTACTCAATTCGACATCTTGGAGATGGAGAGTGATTATTCGAGGTGGAATGTAAGATATCGTGTTAATCTTGAACAGTTGATAATTGCGTATCCAAGTATCATCGGGAATCATGTTGAAGCTAATGAAGTGTTCCACGATCATTACGATTTCTCTGTATTGCTGGTTGATGAAGACGAAAAATCTTCCAAGTTAGTGTTACAAATTCCAGGCAAGACAATATCGTATGATCTAAATGAAATGAGTTTCAAGGGACTTTTCGATTTACCAAACATTCATAGTCGGAATAATCCTAAGTTTAGTGCTCACCAATATATGGACTCGGTTGTGTCTGTTTGATTCATTCACCCATGGTTTTAATTTTGCAGCGTGTTCGAAGATTGTTAATTTATTGTTGTTTATGTACATAATTGATATGAGTACTGCTATGTAGATATGTGTCATATCATAACCAACAATCTGAAGTTTGAGCAGTAAATGTACTATATACCTGTTATATATATACATGCCATCCTTCGTGATTAATACACCTGAAATAGTGTCTCTCTAGTTTGAAGATCAGGGTTAGGAAAGCGCGATTGAGAAATAATCTGGCAAAAGAAAGTTAATACCCGACACGCAGATGGTTAGAAACAACCCATGGCTATTATAAAGCTTCCAGCATACATCTTGTTTCTGCTGTATGGAAGCTTCTTCTTGCCGAATCGCCTTCCTATTGCAATGCCTGAAACAGCCAGCACGGGGGGTTCAAATTGCTGACATGTTTAGATACCCTTGCCTCAATTGTGCTACTACACCAAGTCCACCAATAAATTTAACAACTTCCCACAAAAAAAAAAATTCCAAAGCAGAATGAAACGAATTAGAACAAAAACTTTGAATGTAGAATGATTAATAATAGCTAGGAAAATCAATGGTGCAAAATATAATAAACTGTAGATGTCCATCTCGTCCAGAAACATGAATGCTAGTCCAATGAAAGTGTATATGCACAAACTTATGGTAGATCTTTAAAAAAACTTATGGTAGATCGTTGATAATCGTTTACCTGAATATTGGCCACAGAAGCATGAATGCTAGTTCAGTGTTTATATGCACAAACTTTCTGATGACGAGAGCCTAAAAAGACAATAAACAAGAACAAATGTTAAGAGCTACCTATATATTAATGGAAACTGAAAAACCAGAAAGTTCAAATGCAGTTTGACATATACCTAATCCTGTTTGATACTTCCGGTGCAAGCTCACCGAATATCGAAACTTGCATTAGCTAAAATGTAACTGATGATTGGTTTTTGATGAAACTTCAGTTCTGAAAAGTCAAATCAACCTCAGAACGTGGTGCGCAGTCAGTCATTGACTTCGGCGGTCCAAGTAAACTATGGGCTGGGCTGAGGACCTCTTAAAGTTTCGTACATGAGTTGGGCTCAAATCATTTGAGTTTTTAAAGAATGATTTTTTAGGGACCATGATTTTTTTGAAGGGACCATGATTTTATTAGGCCATCTTGCCTATAGTGATAACGGGTGTCCTAAAACGTTAAAATGACTAACCTACCCTTAACCTAATTTAATTTAAAACCAACCTAATAACCACTTATATATATAACCACCATCTCCTCCCACCACCACCGCCCACCACCGCCGATTACCACCACCACCACCTCCGATTATCACCACCACCAACCACCGATTACCACCACCACCACTACCGCCCACCACCGCCGATTACCACCACCACCACCTCCGATTATCACCACCACCAACCACCGATTACCACCACCACCTCCTCCCACCACCACCACCACCGCCTATTTAAGAAATGTAACAACATCAATGCAATCACAATTAAGTTCTGTTAAATGATAATTTTATCGAGTATAAAAGACGCCAGCCGCAACCTGATTCTGCCATGGGACCACTACGGAGGTATTTTCCAACAAACCCTTCACTTTAATTTGATTTTGATTGCTTCAATAGATTAGAAATCATCAAAATAGGGTTTTAGTAGGAGTTACAGAGCCATGTTCGGTTAGGCCGGTTTTCCAAAAAACCCTAGTTTACTAATCGAACTTCTTGAAAATGAAGAACACGAAGAACAGTTCGGTTCTATTGGATTTAAAACTAAGTCACCGAACTCTCTGTTCGGTTGTTTCGCAAAAAAATTTAAAACTACAAAGTAACCGAACTCCACCCTTAAAACCGAAAAAAAACAAATCCAATCTAACCGAACTGTGTTGTTGTGGCCACTATCTTGAGTTCCAAAATAACCGAACTTAGCCAATAGAGTTCGGTTTTTTCGCAAAAAATTTTAAAACTACAAAGTAATCGAACTTAGCCAATATACGCTGGAACTTCACAGTTTTGTTTGTTTGTTAAGTTCGGTAACTTCACAATTTTATCGCAGAAACCGAACTCAAAGTTTGGTTGGTTAGCTATTAGGTTCAAGTTTGCAAAAGAACCGAACTTTGTAAACTTATATACTCTCATATTACGTAAAGTTCGGTTAGATCAATATGCCGAACCTTAAGTTTATTCTTTGTAGTTTAAGAGGCGACTTACAGTATAATGTTCGGCTCAAAATTTAGCAGCACCAAAACCAGTCGAACATCAATGAATCTCTGAACCTATATAAGTCAGAAGTTCAGTCGAAAACCAACCAGAGTCGAATCAGACGAACGTAATATTTTCCTAAACAACAGCCTATGTTCGTCTCAAATTATATTCTCCAAGACCAACAGAACTGATCTTCTGAAAAAAAGTAAAAACGAATAACAAGGCTAGGTTCGTCTGATAATTATGGGCCGAGCCCACATTTGTAAACCCTACTTTCATCTTCTAAATCCTATTGAATCGACCAAACAAAACAATAACAGTCAAAAACAAGGTGAGTTTGTTGCAAATGCCTTATAATATTCATCTGAGAGCAATCACGATTTGGATTTCGCACTCAAATGTCTCTAGTTTTGATTTTAATCGATGCTCAAAATATATTTTTTTCATTAGTTTTGATTTAAGTTTTTAATTTAGATACTGATAGTTAAGTAATTTAATTAGTTTTCGATTAATTTTTCAATAAAATTGATGGGTATTTAAGTAATTTAATCTAATTAAACGGTAACCTAGTAATATCATCACGGCTAGGACACCCCTTATAAGCATATCTAGATGGTATCATCATTTAGTATGCCTCAAAATAGGATTCTGTTTTAAGGGCTGCTGAAATTTTAGAGGAGATACAATATACAAAAGAAGATCATTTTGCAGTAACTGAATACCCCCTTATAATTGACTTAGTTCAAGTTTGCACAATTCGTAAGGCAAGGAGAAGGATCATTTTTAAGTACATTATTTTTTACAATTATACCGTTATTGACGTAAAAGTTAGAACTGATTTATCTCCCAAACTGTTCCATGGATATTTAAAAAATTTATACCATTGAAAAACATTTTGATACTCTCTCCGTTCCGCAATAGGTGACCTAGTTCAAGTTTGTAGAATTTTTAAGACAAGGAGGAAGGAGGATTATTTTTAAATATTTTTTAAAATCATACCATTACGAGTAACAGATACTAAAACTTAAAAGTGATTTATCTCTCAAATTATACCACAGATATATTCATATATTTTATACTATTGAAAGCATTTTAAAACACTCACATAACCAATATAAACATGATTATCAAATTATGCATATTAATTAGTATGGTATAATTTTAGAAATATCCTCTTATTTAAGAACGCGCGATTGGGGGATATTAAAACTAATTGGGGGATATAAATTACTTCCCCCAACCAATATTGTTTGCTAAGGGGTTTTTTTTTGGGGCAAAAATACTAAAATACCCTTCCCTCAAATAAAAATCAAAAAATAAAATCATATCCCCCATCTCCATCTTCACTTCTTATTAATCTATTTGAGGGTAGGGTTTTGAAACCAAAATATTCCCCATTCCCTTTCAAATTCTAAATTTTCCCCACTCCCTTTCAAATTTTCTTCTCCTTCTCTGTCGGTCTCCTCACTTTGAAAAAAATTTCATCTTTTTTATACATTCAGAAGTGATGAAGACCATGCCGGAAGTGATGAAAACCAGGCCGATAGTGATGAAGACATGCCAGAAGTGATGAGACCATGTCGGTAGTGATGAAGGCAATGCCGGAAGTGATGAAGACCATGCCGGTAGTGATGAAGACAATGCCGGAAGTGATGAAGACCATGCCGGTAGTGATGAAGACAATGCCGGAAGTGATGAAGACCATGTCGGATTTTTTTTTACATCACCAGAAGTGATGAAGATCATGCCGGAATTGATGAAGATCATGCCGGAAAACGTTGTTGGCATGCCTGGTAACTAACATTCAATGCCGTAACTAAACGCCGGCATGCTCGATAGAAATTTATCAATGTCGGTAGTCAAGTGAAAAAAGTTTAAGTTTCCTGAATACTTTATATCATGTGCCGGCAGAGAAATTTAAGCAACATACTATGCTGGTAGCAGTACCGGCATGCTCGAGAATTAATTAATTGTGCCAGAAGACTGGTTAAAACCAGAAAAACATTCAAAACGGAATAGGTTTTGAATTTCAAAACCCAAAAAAAAAAAATCAAAACAGAATAGGTCGAACACAGCCGGGAGGGGCTACGCCCCCTAGACCCCCCATGACCCCCTGCATAGCGTACCAGCATAGTTTTTTGGTTGAATACTATGCCGACTTGAATTTTAAAATGGGGGATAAGCTCGATGCCGACATGGACGTGGTTCCGGCATGGTATTCATACCACGTCCATGCCGGCACCGATCTTTTTCAGATGCAAAAATGGTGGATTCAAAGAAAAAAAAACAAATTTTCAACCTCTTAGCAGCAATTCTCCTTCACGATCATCCTCCATTTTCACCAAAAAAAATTCAATTTCAAATATTTTTCCCTCCTTCTACTCTCACCTCACTCACCCAAATACAAATTATTATACACACTAATCATTTAAAAAATACTTAAGATTTTTTCTAATTATAGTTAATCATTAAACCTGATTAGTGAGGGGTAGATTAGGTATTAGGTAAAATACTTAGATGAGTGGTGACCTGTAGTGCCCAGACTCGAGAGGTTCATATTGTTCCTCAAGGCATTCCAGGATCCGGCATCAGAAACGGAATAATAAACATTCAACGGAAGCTGATGCACATATAACACACAAGACACAAAGATTTACGTGGTTCGGCAATGACTTAGTCCACGGACAGCAGAAATTCACTTCATTCATATATCAGAGAATACACAATGCACATGAAACTCAACACCCCTTCTTCTTCTTCACATTCTCAACTCACCTTTTACTCTCCCCCAACTCTCTCAACCCTAAAGCTATGAGAGGATCTACATCTTGCGAATGGAGAGATTACTTCTTCTTTTTTGTGAGGAGATGTCTACAACCTAAGGGTCTAGAAAAGATTGATGTATATGATGTAAATGCCTATAACCTAAAGGTTATGCCTTTATTTATAGGCTTATAATACTTCGATTAGGAAACCAAGCTTTACTCTAATTTAGGAAACATAAACTAACTAAGATAGGAAACCCTTGTTTAGATAGAAGTGTAAACATAATTCTAAAAATCAGTCAAAACTGATTTAAGAAATCACACTGATGTTTTCTAAAATCGAGCCAATATCCAACATGACCCTGATTTGATATTTGGATCCCGTTTTTGTCCTTTTTCTCTATCCCCTAATTAATTTTGATATCCCCGATCGCACGTTCTTATTTAATGATAGGTCACCTATTACTAGTGTGGCAAAAATGAATAACCATCTATTATGGAATAGAGGGAGTAACATAATATATTTATAATGACTAAAATACCCTCACGTGTGTTAGCGATTTTAATTAGTATAATTAATTAAATGTTCTTTGTTAGATTACATTAGTTAAATTAAATAAACATTAGTAGTTCAAAATCAGAATAAGCCAGAGATTTTTATTTTTTGGCCGAAGAAGAAAAACAAGAGGAGTTTATAACCCATATGTTACCAGGCCGGAGATGAAAATTCGTAATTATATCTAGGTTTCACAATATGTACACAATGCATTGAAATGGTAAACTCCTAACTGTAAATATGCGTGTTCTACGCAAATGAAGACTACAACTAGGTTTTGAAATTAGTTCATATTTGTAGGGTGTATTGGTAAACAACTATGGTTGGCAACTTGGCATGAATATGGTAAATAGGACCTAGACGTAACTATACTTGCAATTAAAAATCACCCAGTTGAATTAATATTAGTATGCTCAAAGTATATATATATATATATATATATGAGCAGGAATTTTTCCAGCTCTTCATAAAAAAATACAGCAACGTAACTCCATCCAGGATAATATTCTTGTTCCACAAAAGAAAATTTAAAATGAATTTTAATAACAGACTAGAAATTGAAATATGAATTTTATTAATCAACTAGAAAATGCTTACACATGGATATGTGTTTAGTCCCAGGTTATCGTTGAAAAATATCTTGATCGGCTCCTTTTCTGGTGCGTGATTGGTTAGACCAAGTTTCAATAGTATTATAGATTTTTAATGAAAAATATTAATCCGATATATTTCGTAAGCGAAACGAGTGAAAAACTATTATCAGAAGGAATAAATAAGCAATGCTAACAAATAAAAGAGAGAAACAATCCGTTTCCGAGACTTGATCGGATCAATTCCTTCCGTTTATGGAGAATATCGATTCTATTTGAGAAGTTTTCTAAGTTAGTCCATCAAATTTATAAGAAATTTCACATTGTTTTTCTTGATAATCAGGAGAATACCGATTCTACTTTAGAAGTTTTCTAAGTTCCATTAAATTTGTAAGAAATTTCACATTGTTTTCTTGATAATTGGACGAATATAAATGCATACATATCTTAAAAGAATTTTCTTTTATCAAATATTAAATAAAATATTAAGTTTACTAGTAACCTATATTACGAGACTACGTCAATTCCTGCGTTGGGCAGTCGTCTGAAATGTTCCAGAATCTTAAAGTATAAAAAACACCGAAGGTAAGAAATAAATCAACTCAAGAGAACAACTAGATGTTAAATAAAGGATAGATGAATCTAGCAGTTATTGGTTTTTCAGTTTTTTTTTGGTACAATGGTGATAGCAGTAGTTATATCTTCCCTATGTTTTCGTTGCCGCGAGGAAAAACCCACTACTACTACTGGTCCTACTAATAGTGATGGAGGGATGATTGTGATTGTAAGTGATGGTGCGACAGTGGTAGCTGCTTCTGGTGGGGGTGAATAGCGTAGGTTATTGTGGTGGGGGTGAGGGCGATGGTGGGGGTGGTTGTGGCGGCTGCGGTGGATGAGATTGAATGATTTTGATGATGTGTGGTTATAAAATATCGATGATGTGTTGTTACCAATGATCAAAGCAAAGGAACATATTAGTTAAGATTGGCGAGATATCTATCCTGGTGAGATTGGGGTATATTCAAACTAATTGGGGTATACCCAATAAGACAAAATCTGGTTATTTTGAAGTAAAATCAAGCCATCCTTTAATCTTGTCTTTTCTAAATGGCTAATATGTCCTTGGTTGATTAATATTAAATTTCTGATTAGGTTAATTAATTGAGTTTAGATTAAAATTTCTAAATTATGAACTTAGTAGATTAACCCTTTGATCCGTCTTATGAGGTCGATTTCGATCCAAAAATTTGGTTTTGAATATTTCAAAGGTCGGCAAGGTCTACGTTTGAACAAGGTGTCGGCTATACCCCGCTGGCATAGTCGTCGATGAATAAGATGCCGACCCCTCTCAGCCGGCATGGTCCTTGGATGCAGAACACGCCGACCTGTCAATAGTCGGAAGGGTTTTTGAATGAAGATGATGCCGGCTTTCTTGGGCAGCAATCTTACGGTCGGCATGTAAATATTTTTCCGGCTATCGTAAAGTCGGCATGCACATAATTTATAACACTGCCGGCTGACATGTAGTCGGCATGTTAAGGATTTCTGACCTTGCCGACCTAAACTTATACCAAACAGAAAACAAAATATGGAAGATGTAATTTACTTTATTCATGCAATTTTGGTTACTACACTGATTGAAACATAAAACCTAATCCTTGTCGACGGAAAAACGAGTGCACTTAGCATGTGCATCAAGCCTTTGAACCCCTAGGTGACCCTAGTGGACGAGTTATAGTCTCGTGAGGGCTTACATAGAGGTATACCCACAAAACAATGTATGGGCATCCTCATTGTCAACATTGCAAGCATAGTCAATGTGCTTGGTTTGCTCTTCAATCGACAAAGGCTCTCCTCTGTCTTTCGCGCAGCACAATACCTTCACAAAGGTCTTCAATTGGTCCTTCTATTTTCAATTAAACAGCAAACAATTAATATACAATGATTCGGTAATGCAATCAATCTTAAAATAGTAAGAGAAACTCAAGAATACTTACAAATAACTTAAGCATTGTTGTTGGGTCTTTCGATTCCATCTTCTTCTTACGAGCCAGTTCTTCAGCAGTCATTTTCCTAATCACAGTATGACGATCCCAACCCAAGTATCACGCCATGTATTTCTCAGTAGCTTCGTGACCGGTGGTCACCTCGTCCAAAAGACTCACATGGATTTTACGGCCACGTCTGTCGTCCCGATGTTCTTGAGTTGGCGCTGGATCGTAAACGACGTTAATAGTTTTTTGGGACGTGGTGCATTCAGCCATTTTCACAGTAAAGAACGGTTTTTCTTCATCGAAATGAGGTTCTTCTTGGACGTAACCCAATTGTCGCATTATCCGATGTGGATCGTACATTGAATATCCATCAAACATAGTCATCAAGGGTCCATAGTATAATGCAACAACTTCATCTCTCCTTTCGATTAAACCTTGATTTCTAACATCTCGATACGGATCAAATATCACCTCCTCCGCAGTCAATTTGTCGATGCCGTTTCGGAGTTTCATAAGTTGTTGCGGCATTTCCTTATCCTGAGTACCCTTAAAACTGTACCTTTGCGCTCTTGGCTTATCAACCGCAACACTCTCATCCACTTTGACGAGGAGTTGGTTTTGAACAAAGAAGGGAAGTGCTCATATATCCAAACCTATGAAAAAAAAAGTTTAGTAAGAATCTTATCTTACGAGAATTTTGCAAATATAAATGATTTAGACAATAAAATTACCTGGAAGAGACATGTGTTTCCGTTAACTTGCTTTGTGAGTGCCCTAAAATATTTTCCCAATTTATTGTTCAAGAAGGCGACCACCGCAGTACCCCAATAATACTCACGCATCTTGTCTAAGAGATCCAATATTTGCAAGTAACTGGCCTCGACCAAGCTTCCGGAACTGTCGGGGAAGATACATTTTCCCAGGACGTATAGCAAATAAGCTGACGCGGTAGCATTAATTCGCACCGGGTTCACCCTTCCTTCCTTATCAAAGATTTTCTTTGTCTCCCACAGTTTTTCCTTCAACTTCTTCAGATTAAACTTCTTGCTTAGACGACCATCCTTCATCTCAAGAACAGACTCCGTCTCAACCTGATTCCAACAGAACAATTTCTGTCTCAATTTGTAAATATCCTTGAAAGGAAACTTATTATCGAATCCCTCAATGACTGCTTTTCCATCAATCTGGAGGCCTAGAATTTGTTTAGCATCATCGGGAGTTACCGCCATCTCACCGAATGGGAATAACATTGTATCAGTCTCTCCGTAGAACCTCTCACAGAATGCAGATACGGTAACTTTATCATGATCAATATTCTAACTCTCCACCGCAAGCCACAACCCGGAGTTCTTGACAATCACTTTCACCTCTTCACATTCCTTGTCAAGATCCCAAGTATTAGTCACTGAACACGAAGCTTGGCGCCTCATGAGACGGACGGCATGCCTGTGATCCTAAATACCAAAAAAACAAAATGAAAAGAAATACAAATATTTGACGCAAATTTAAGATAGTTACACACTTGAATAAAGAACAAAGACGGATTGAGATTACTTACGATAGTATTACAGATCGTACATGCCCATGAGTCTTTGTATCCAAAAAGAACTTTTCCACTATCTTCCGGGGTCCCCTTTGGAGGCTCACCTGGTTTCAGTGTAACCATCAAGTGACAGGGAGGCATGTGAGAATCAGCTGGTTTAGTGATCACCCTCTTCCTCGTTCCGGTTTCGGTTAAAGCTGAAGCTTCGGTGGGTTGAACAATAGCTAGAGTTTGTTCTCCATCTCCATCTCCTTCTTCTTCTTTTTATTCTTCTTCTTGTTCCTCTTCCTATTCAAAAATTTCATCTTGGATATTCTTACCTTTATCATCATCATCATTACCTCCTCTAACATCAGGCATGTCTTGATCACCATCATCATCACCATTGTTACCTCCTCCATCAGCCGGAGTGCTTTCATCAACATCATCATCATCACCTCTTCTACCAGATGGAATTGATTGGTCTTCATCCGGAGTCTCGTCTGAATCATTGGGTTCAGATGGTGGTTCAGAATCATTCGTTATACAGATCTTTGTCGTTCCCCGCACAACGTATGCCCCTCGATGTGTTAAAGTCAAGAGTTTTTCACCAACACGAGGAGGTCTTGAAGGAGGACTAAGAGCTTTCTTAGATTTCTTCTTTTCCTTTTCCAACCTGAATAAGAACAATTAAGAAAAAAAACATTACAGGTCGGCAGGGTCGACATATATAGCCTATCCCGCGGAACAACGACCGGAAGGGTAGATATCTAAATTACATGCCGGCTAATGAGCGGCCAACAGGGTATCATTAATATAGCCTGTCGGCCTATAACACATATGAACACAATAGAAACAAGGATTTTTCACATTATAGGTCGGCAAGGTCCATAACCCATACATCGCCGGTTGACAAACTGCCGGCATGGTTTTATATAAATACCATTCCGGTTTTAAAAATTCAAGGCATCAGAAACCAATATATTCAAACCAAGTAGCCGGTAGGGTAAAAAATAATAACATGCCAGCCTCATTAAAAAACTAACGCCGACAAGGTCTACATTTGAATAACCTGCCGGCTCTGCTAATAGCAGTTGCAGACACTAAACAGCCGACAAGTTCTTCAACCAAACATCCTGCCGTCCAAACCCTAACTATGAAAAGTCGGCAAGGTCGATAACATAATACCTTGCCGGCATCGCAACTGCCAATTCACAATTTCGATTTTTCTGACCTAATTTGACATGCAAACATGAAATCGAAGTACTAGAGTGAGTTTAAGTATTCCCTTAATTTCTTAATCGCACCATTTCTCGTGTTTCAGCGCCCGCGAATTCTTCTTTTTCAACCGTTTTTTTCTTCTCTTTTTGTTGAACTAGTTTGAAAATTCGGGATTGTATTCATTGCGCTTTCTATTTGTTTGTTTCATCTTACTAGCCCTAGGTGGTGGCAGATCCATTGATGAAGATTAATCGGAGTTTTCGAATCGACGATTTTAACGAATTGATCGACGAGTTTTGGTGGTGGTGGGGGTAATGGAGCCGGTAGGTTTGTGGAGGAGAAGAAGAAGAGAAGAAGAAGATGAAATGAAAAAAAAAAAATTAAAACTGATTTAGGGTAATAGGTTTTTAAATGATAAGGGTAGTTTTGTAACTTACCCATTAGGACTCCCCCTAAAACCCTCAAAAAGAGTCCCTTTAAAATTGGGTATACCTCAATTAATTTGGGTATGCCCCAATCTCGCCAGGATATCTATAGCTAGCCGAATTTTCGTAAGATAATTGCTATTCATCCTACTATAAATATAAAATTCGCGCCCAAGCTCACTTAATCTTTCATTTCGTAAATTCTTAATTCTTGAAAACAGTGTCATCCCAGAAAAACAAAAAGTAAAGTGAGTTTTTTTATTTATTTACTTTTTTTGAAAGTTGGAATTTATTTATTTAAGAAACCGAACTTACATAGTTGGAATATCAAAACAGATTTTATCTCCTAGGGGCCTAAGAGGTAAAGGTTGTGGTAGGGTGATATCCGCTTTTGGTTTAGAGGTCTTTCTCGGTTTTTCCAAGTATAGCTTACATAACTTACATAGAAACATGTTAGACAACGCGATTAGGGACTTCTCTGGCTTGTTGGTGATATGAGATTGCATGGTTGTATGACGCACCCGGATTCTTCTTGATTCCGATGTCAGCTGCTTGTTGGAGGTGTGGTGATACACTCTACTTCGAGAGTCGTAGAAGGCGAAGGCTAAGACTATTATCTCTTCTAGAAAGACTACCCATAAGAGCAGCCCAGAATTTTTTGAACGCAACAGTTCCAAGACTTTGTCATCCCTAGTTGGCAAACGAAGTACCCGCCGGAGATAACCAATCCCAATTTCCTCACAGTCGTTATCCCTAGTTGGTAAACTAAGTACCCGCCGGAGAAATTCGTCGTGGAGAGAGAGATCACTTGGTACTGGAGCTGAGGATGGCATATGTACAAGTTGTTGTGGAAGCAAGCTGATGTAGAATCGTTTCCGGAGTCGAATGGATCTTAAACCTGCAAAGTGAATTGTTGTCTGATCAATTTTCAAATCTTCACCTAGAACTAGATTTTCATAGTAACTAGTACACATAATCGTAGACATGTTTGCGGACATAGTAACTAAAAAAGACACAGACACAAAGCTACTAAATGACATACTAACTAAAACCGACGCATATTTGAAGCAACTAAAGGATTTGAACTTCACTACAGCTGGACCCATACTAAGAAATTTAAAACACTTATTTAAAAAACATAAGAGATAATGCTTTCATTTTAACGTCATGGGGTAATATACTTCCACGGGATAATACACCTCCACGTGATGACCCATCTTGTGTCACATATCCTTATGTGCAAAAGTTTCTACGTGTCGTCCAAACGGACCCTTAACTTTTTCATTGTCGGAAACCGCAACAGAAAGGTAGACAGGCTCTTCCCCCGAAGCGATATATGTCCTCAGTAAAGATAATGTGACCCGTATCCACATTATTCCGGTTCGAATCAAATTGGTCTTTTCCATTGAGATTGCTTCTGATTCCGTAACCCGAGTTGCCATTGACTCGGCCAAACTTTTCGCCGAAGAAAGTGAAAAAAATGAAGAAGATAGTAATGTCATCTTCCCCGTAAAACACTTAATTAGGACTGTATTTTTCTTGGTAGATCCGGTTTGAACCGAGTTTTGATGTTGAATTTCTTCGATTCGGTGGATATGCAGATCAATTTCCCAGGATTTCCAACCACCACCAGTTTGCAGATGGAGTATTACCAAAAATACTGTTTTCTCTTCCAGATTTGCAACCGAACTAATTTCTCTTTGTTGATTAACTATCTTCTTTGGTTGCTGATTTACTAGCACTTGTGTATCCATAACTTTAAATGTCTTTATTTGTATCAACTTGGAGATCAAGATGTGGCTCCTTTTGAAGTACAAAGGAGTTGTGATAAATCCATCAAATAAAAACCGATAGTTATAAGGGCTAGTATTATGGAAATAAGAAAACAGATTGTGCCGTGATGTAGATGATGTTGATTGGGATTTGGTCATATGAGGAGTGACCGTGGAAACTGTTTGGGTTGATTTTGGTGTAGAAAGGTAAGTTAATGAGATTTAAACTAAATCAGCAAGGGCTGTGAGAGAACAAAGACTCGGAATTGATTTTGGATGTTACTATTTTTTCCAATCTAGGTACCACAAACAGAAGAGGACGAACTAAACTGAAAACAAAGGTATGATGCTTTGAAACTTATGGGTACTTACAGGAGGAAAACCGGAGAGAGATTCCAGGAACTCAACCCAGTTTCTGGCTTCTGGAACAATTGGGTATTCATCTACTCGACCAAAAACATCTAGAAACTCAAGAGGTATGAAGAATACATTTCTTCTGAATCCTTCATCTGCAAAGCAATCCCTATTCAACCAACATCAAATTGAAAAATCATTTTGATTCAGGTTCGACTTAGCTGATTTGTTAATACAGAAGACCAGACTATGAAGACAAAAGAAGGTTATTAATGGTGGATCGTTACAAACTCTCAAGGATACCGAGTCGAGAGCAAACTCGGAAGAAAGAGAAAAAACACGATACTATATATATATATATAAAGTAAAGTGAGTTGTTTGTCCGGTGAATGAAATATTATTATTATATATAAGAACCGTAAAGTAAAGTGAGTTGTTTGTCGGGTGAATGAAATATTGTTACTGTATACAAGAACTGTAAATATTTGATATAAGCTTGCTTGCAGTCGGTCTATTTTATCTGCTTCTCTCTTGGTTCCAAGAGGAAGTCAACGGGACTACACAAATTTGATAATCTGCTTGTGTAAGTGGATGGATAAATTAGATTTTGGGCAGTGGTAATTACAGGTGCGGAGCCAAGAATCATGGAAGGGGTGCAAAAATTGGTTATGGGTGCAACCAAAAATTTTAGGGGTGCAAGAAAAACAAAAATAGACTTGTTTGTAAAAAAATCTTATAGCACCTAAAATGGGCTTTGGAGTCAGCTGTGCACACCCTTGCAATGGACTGGCTCCGCCCCTGGTGGTAAGCAAACAACAAATGAATGGAAAAGTTAACGTATTGGGATCCTTTTATTAAAAAGTTATATAAATAAATAAATATTTTATAAATCTAGTGGGATCCGATTTCATATAAAAAAATTTCCTCGACTCAATATAAGCTGATCGGTGCATGTGGAACAGACCGTTTTAGATTCAGTCCATCGACTCAATCTGAGACGCAATGGACGAAACCTTTTATCTAAAGGTTTGTCCATCCATTGTAATTGTAGAAAGTAAACTGGCAAATATATGCTGATATACCGGTCCCATTGGACTTGCTCTAATATATCAGTATGCTCTAATATATCAGTATCCTTTCCTATCTGATATATTAATTTTCTCAGCCTTTTATATCCTATTTTAGTTGGGGACTATGGGTCTTAGATGGGGGTTGGTGAATAATAAAAATATAAGTTTATTCTGAAGTGAATTTAAAAACCCTCTACCGATATTGTTTTTGAAATGAAAATTATCCTAGTGAATAAGATTAGATAAAGGGCGTTCATATATATACCCTAGAAAACATGAACGGTGCACCTTTATCCCAACATTCATCTTCCTACCGCATCAAATTAAATCTACTAACAATCGTATACCCCGAACAGAAATCTCAAATCAATCCCGTCAATGACAATTCTCATCACTGCCTCTTTTAATCAAGAAAACCTTTTTGTGTTGTATACCAAGTCCTAGATTTAGTTGATTTAGTTTTTATTCTTCGTAATTCTTTTAATCCTTGTTCGAAACGTTATTGCATACCATGTCCTTAAACTCACTTTTGAAAATCTCTGTTATAGTCTTATCAGTAAAATCATCTTGTGTTTGGTTTCATTCGTTGACTAAAAATACTTCTTGATGAAAATAAAGAGATTTGGGGTTTTAACTGATTTTCTAGGAACACATGAAATTTATTTACCTTTTCAGTAACTTCATCATTTGTACATGATAAACACAAACAAATCAATCACCATTTTTATCAACTTTTGGTTTCAATTTGTCTGGTCTTTTGAAGTAAATTTGTTTATCAAGATTTTTTTTTTTTATGATAATCAATCACCGTTTGTTTATGAATAAATTTGTTCTCCCTCATTTTTATCACGGGAAAACCGAGACAAATGACAGACGAAACTGATACAGATGAATTAATTTGTTATGATAATTTTGTTTATGAACAAACTTTAGAGAGGACAGGAGGGTGTATAGTTATAAAAAAAAAACTCTCATAATTTTACGTTTCTTAGGTTAACCAAATTATAAGCACATAATTAACTATTGGGTGTACAACTAGTGTTCTTCGAGGGTATATAAAGGAACGCCCTAGATAAACTAGTTAAGATCTATTAGATTACATAAGTTTAATACGTAGCTTATCGTTAGATTAGAATTTTAGAAAATAAAAATCTTCCTTAAGAGTAGAGAAGAAGAGAAGGTTTTAGTAGGAAAAAAGTGAGAAAGCATGGTTTAAACAAATGAGTTATTCTAGTCTCGAAATTGATATGGGAGAAACTTTAAAAAGGAATAGTAATTTTTTTTTTTGATCGGTGAAGATGAATATATTGATCAAAAAGAGAGAGGGTACAAAAAGGCTTGTACCACCCTCAAAAGGATATAAGAGAAATGAAAGAGGAATAGACGAGAAAAAAGACTAAAGAAGTAACAAGCTACTTCTAGAGTCAAAGAAAATCAAAATACAATTTTGGCCAATTAGACAAAACCTCCTAATAGCTATAGTCTTCAAGATTTTTAAAAAGAAGACACCACATGAACATAGTGTACTTGATTCTATTGTGAAGAGTTGCTTCAGTGCTTGACTTGTTCTGAAAAATCCGTTCATTTCTTTCCTTCCATATGCACCAAATGATTGCTATTGGAATCATGTGCCAAATCTGAAGTTGCTGAGTGGAGAGCATAGGCAGATCCCAAGACAGCAACATTGTGAAAAGATCTTCAGGCATAACAAAATTCCACTTGAAGTGACTCCATATTCTTTCTGCAAAAACACAGTGAAGAAAGAGATGCTCCACTGTTTCATGTTGTGCACAGAACACACAAGTTTGTGGCACATTATTACCTCTTCTTCTCAAAACATCCCTGGTCGGAAAACTTTTATGAGCCAAAGTCCATAGAAAAAACCAACTTTTGGAGGTAAGTTTTGTTCCCAGATAAACTTAAAATATGTTGCTGATCTTGATATGAAGTAGAGACTGTTAAGGCATCATAAGCTGAACTGACAGAAAACTGACCTTTGTCTCCAATGGCCCAGCATATTTCATCTGGAACTGTTGCATTCATGATTTACCAAATTTAAACAATTTTGAAGAGAAGAAAGTTCATTCCTTGCCAGAGAATTCAGTCTTCTAGGAATGTGCAAATTCCAGGTGCCTGCATATGTATTGTAAACCTCAGCTACCTTGTGCTCCTTTGATCTTGACACTAAGAAAAGGTTAGGAAATTTTCTGCTTAAGGGAACCTCAGCAAGCCAACCATCATTCCAAAAACTTATGTTATTACCAGAATTGACTTTAAAACAAATGTGATTTATAAAGATTGAAATACACTTCATTATTCCCTTCCAAAGAGACCTTCCATAGGTGATTTTAGGAATTTTAGAGAACCAACCTGACAAATCAACTCCATATTTTTCCACAATAATTTTCTTCCACAAAACATCGTCTTCATTTTCAAATCTCCAAAGCCATTTAGTAAGAAGAGCCTTATTTATCTTTTTGAGATTCTTAACACCAAGACCACCAAACTTTTTTCTTCTTTGGAGAGCAGCACAATTAACCAGGTGAAGTTTCTTTTTGCCCTTATTGTTATTCCACAAGAAATCTCTCATGATTTTCTCTAAGGTTTTAGCTACTAGAGCTGACATAACAAAGAGAGACATGTAATAGACATGTAAACTAGCCAGCACACTTTTATTATGGTGATTTTACCTGCTCTATTAAGAATTGTCTTTTTCCAACCTGCCAGTTTTTTTAGAAAGCTTTCAATAACTTTGTCCCATTTAAGAATTCCTCCATTTTTAACTTAGATGGTAATATTAACTTAGATTAATCTCAAATGTACTGGATATATGATCATGAAAATCAATACATAGTCACAAATGAGGGTGTAAACGAAGAACCCATTTCTCAAAATGAAGAACCCAATGCTCCAAGTGAAGAACCAATTGTTCAAAAAACTCAAGTACACCACTACTAGTTTACGAATACTCGATTTGTTGGCTAAGTTCGTCAAAACATCATAAATATGAAAAGTCACCGTGTAAGAGTCGTCAGGGTTTTGAGGTTAAAACCATAACGGTTCTTGAAAGTCACCATGGTCGTAAATTCAAACATTGGCGACTTAAAAAAGGCCCCCTCAAGTTTTATGAAGAGTCGTCGTGGTTTTATTTTTTACCATGACGACTTTTCATGAAGTTTTCCTAACTATTAAATTTCGTCATGGTATAACATATTACCATGACGACTCTTACCAATGATGTGTTAGTAAGAGTCGTCAAGATACCACTTATATATGGACCATGATGACTTTGTTAGAAAATTCTTTATCTGAAAAAATCTGTTAGCATCGTCATGGTTTGTATTCTTTATCCATGACGTCTCTAACTGGAGATTAGAGTCGTCATGGTATTATTTATAGACCATGAAGATTTATCTTGGGAAGGGTTTGATTTTGAATTTCATTGAAAACGAAAAGGAATACATATTTCATAATGTTGCATTGAAGGAAAAAATATAACAAAGATCATTCCATTAGCTTTAAAATGTTAATCTAGTTTGAAAAACAAGCAACAACCTTCCAAAACTTGGTAGCATTCATGATGCTTAAATTCTTTGCAATGGATAGTGTTATATAGGGAAAGAGCCAGAGATCTCTGAAAAACAAAAAGGAGTTAGTATTATTCAAATTAATTTGATGAACAACTTATTGAAAAACATACTCTTCTCGAAACGGACAGTGTGGGATGGCCTATGACAACGTCGTGCGGTTGCTCTTTAAAATAGTATTATAATTTCTAAAAGAGCTTCTCAGATATTTTCTTAATGAGTTTGAAGGATCTTCATTTCAATTATTGTCTAAAACCACCAAAAACATAAATATACAGTTCTAAAAAGAATAAGAGGTTTGATCTAAGTTAATATCTGGATATATTCATCATGATTTCTGATCGACACCCACGATCTATCAATGAAAACATCTTCTTTAGTGGTGTAGCGAGTAACCATGTTGTTATTGTAATTGGATGAGCAAAAAATGACAAACGATTTGAAACTTGAAAATTATGATTTGGGAAAAAATTTTTGTTGAGAGTCAACAATCAACATCAGAAATAAATCCTAGCAGATTCGTCATAGTCCAGATTTTACAGGTTAGCGACTCTAATATACCAGTAGAGACTTAGCCTCTGAATTTGTAACACCATGATGTCCTCTTTAAGCAAATTATTAAGGTGAATTTTTATTTTTTTTGAATCTTCATGGTTTGTATTTATTGACCACAACGACTCTAACTGGTTGTAGTGAATAAGTACTGAAGTCTTTATGGTATTATTTATCGACCATGACAAGTTTCATTAGCAATGGTTTGATTTTGGATTTCGTAAAAACATTTCATGGAAAAGGAAAAATAACATATTTCATAGTATTACATTTAAATAGTTAATCTTGCTTGAAACTATACTATTGGAGCATTACTTCGTCAGGAAGACGATTTATCAAATGGTCCATAAATATTATGAAGACCATCTTCTCTCTGATTCCATCGGCTCTTGTATTCTCGTATTAGGTCGATATTTGGAATTCCTTCTCTTAATCTTGTCAGAATTGTCAATCATGTACCGCTACAAGCGTGTTGTTTCTTGTTACTTTTTGAATTTAATGTAATTGAGATCTATGTAATCATGATTTCCATTAATGAAATTTGAATTACCCAAAAAAGAAAACAGAGGTGGAATAAAATTTCATCAGTTTCAAAATGATTTCAGCTGACTGGGCGGAAAAATACCATAAAGTGTTGCCATCACACATGTAAGTTGCACACGTAATTTTTCCGTCACTGCAATAACAACAGAGTCAGGTCGTTGCGAGTTTAGCATAGGAAAAGGCCATTGTTAATCTTCCAACAACCTAGGGGCGGAGCCAGGATTTTGAAACAGGATGGGAAAATAAAAAGTACTCCACGAAACAAAAATAAATAACCCCGAAAAAAAATTTCATTAAACATGAAATATTGTATTACAACACCTGGTAGCGTTTTGTAGCAACAAAATATACAATACTAGAGATATGTTAGTTAATTAATTCTTCAATCATGTATTATTCTCTAATTTTATACCCAAAAAAACTTTGTATACTTTACCAAAAAAAACCAAACTGCTTTCATATTCAACAATGTCCGCGACGTGTTTCCATTTCTTGAAATCGTTGTCTAATCATGTCTGTGCTGATCTTGCGAAAAAGTTCCCGCTCAATGTAGGTTAGTAAACAATTGTTCAACCACTCATTCCCAATACTGTTTCGCAAACGATTCTTCACTATATGCATTGCCGAAAAAACTCGCTCAACAGTAGCGGTAGCAACAGGCAATATATCCGGTGAAGTTAATTTGTTGTTACCAGGAGCATTTTTCATAACCTCACTCTTGATACTATCATTATGTTCAGCTGTGTATTGAAGAAGTTCAAGAAAGTTACCTTGATTATGTGAAGCATCGGATTCATCATGGCCACGAAAAGCTAATCCTTGCAATAAAAGAAACCGAATAACACAAATTGAAGCTGTCAAACGAATCATGTAACTCAAACTCTCTTGTTCTTTTTTACGGCGATAGATAGCATCAATATGATGTGTTTCCTGCAGTAACTCGCGACTTTTCATATATGCATCATTGTGTGCACTGTTCTGACATCCTACATGCTTATCTAATTTTTCAACTTGCTGCTTCCAATTTGAAAAACCTGGATTCACAAAAGCATCAGAGCCACATTTACCCTAACATAATTTCTAAAAAGATAACACGACAAGCAAAACACGACATCTTTAGATATGCTATACTCTAACCAACTTCCATGTTTTAAAAAACAAGCTTCATTGAATCTTCTGTTCTTTTTTCCCATTACCTTTTGTGGAAATGGAAAATTCTTAGGTTGGCAAGGACCCATCTTCATGTAAGCTCTTCGTACTTTGTCTTGATCGTTAGGATGATAACTTGATATTGGCTTTCTCATTGCAGGGTCTGATTGAAGATTCCATACCGAGAACTCATCGTGGACAGTATTAGAAGTTGCTTGCTGTGGCAGAGTAGGAGCAGGGATGGAAGGTACTACTTGTGGACCATCAGTATTAGAAGATAGAGGAGGTACTTGTGAACTTGGAATGCTTGAAACTGAAGGCAATTCTAGAACATCTGTTGTTCTCTGTCTCTTAGTTTTGGTCACAAACTTATCCATACCTGAAAACAGTTGAGATATTAAACCCCTTGATCACACTCACACACATCAATTAGTTATTAAATTTAATCAAATTTTCTTGATAGAATGTCAATTAAGAGGAAATAATGAACACCCAAATCCTTAATTATCAATAGAACATGATGTGTAACAAAACCCCCAAATTTTAACATGAACCCTAAGTTAGTTTTAACAAATTCATGATAAAATTGAAATTAAGATGACAAAATTAGGGAACCTAAATCCTAATACCCTGATTATATGCAACTTTAAAGTAGTAAACGAAAACAAATTCAATAAATTTACCCACTACAAACATATCTTCACAGTTTAATTTAAGTTGTTAATGTATCTTCTTTCCTATCAGAAAAAAAAAAACAGAATCATGCAATTGTAGTTATTGACTACTACATCTTTAATCCAGCCACCAAGTGTTGCTCCACTTAGGTACCTCAGTTTATATTACTACTTAAAGAAATTGAGAAATATATGCGTATTCGAAACCCAGTTTACAAATGTAAGTCCATTTTTTTCAACTTTTCAAATGTAGGTCTGTCTCCGCATTTCCATTCATCTTCGTTAAGTCTTATTATATTTTTATTTATTTACCCTTTACTCATTGCCACGTTGGCCTTCTTCATTATTTTCAAGGTTTTTTGATCTCGGTTCAGGATCGTTTCTCCATTTTCAGGTTCGTTACATCATTTCTCAAAAATGTTCATCATTTGCCAGTTCAGGGTTCGTGTTTTTTAATTCAAGGTTCATCATCGGCAAGTTCAGGATTCCCAAGTTTTAGTGTTCAAGATTCCCAAATTGTAGGGTTCAAGGTTTTTAGTTGGTGGAAAATTGACCTTGCAAAAAGGAGATATGATTCAGGGGTAAAGAAAATTTTTTAATAGGTGAGATAAATGCCACCTTGCACCTAACCGGATGGAATCCGTTTTTTTCAAAAAAAATCAGCGGGACCAAGTCAATACAGAGCTACATTCGAAAAATTCAAAAAAACAGACCAATGTTCAAAAACACAAAAAGAGACCTATGTTTCAAAATTGCCCCTACCACTTTTACTACTGTAGTACTATGTTCTGTTAGAAACAGAGAAAAATGAGACACGGAGGGAATTGATGAGTTGTTTCATTCTCTTCTCAGTCACCCACTTCCTCTAGTCTCAGTCAGTGCCTAGCAGGGCCGGCCTTGAGGCAAAGCACCCAAAACACCGCCTTGGGCAGCAAACGTTTTGGGGCATCAAATTTTTTTCTTTGTCCGTTATCAAAAAAAAAGTCAATAACATTTTAGTTGGTGTTTGCCGGGTAACAGTCTAGAACTTTCGAATAGGAGACGTATGAATGGGCTGAATTTACTTGGCCCAAATGTAACTATTCATTTTAAGGTCAACCAAGGCTAAATATAGACGCAGCGCTGGTAGATCAAGATCCTCGTATGCTTCAAAAAAAAAAAAAAAACAGAAAAAAAAAAAAAATCCTGGTTAACAATAACATCGTTATATAATTATTTACCGCCTACTAGCTAGCATAATATCTTGGTTATCACTTTTGATGTTTTTAGGGAGGAAACGGGAGAAAGATATCTCAATACCCAATATAAATATTGAAACACGCACTCAAGGAATGAGGTAAAAACTAGGATTACTAGAGTTTGCATGGTTTGATAACTAATTTGCATAATAGGTCTTAAAATTGCAAAGTATGGTCCTATGGAAATTCAATACTTGGAAAAAGTTGGGTCAATGAGTGCACATGGTTCATTCTCAACTAGGCTGTTTCATTACAGGACCTCCACGCAGTGAAATGACATGCATGCCACACCACGGAGAGCAATTCTTGTTTTAAGAAAGTAGCACGACACCTAGTCCAAAACCATCATGGATTTTTTTTTCTCTAAGCAAGGAGAATTAATAGGAAAATCAAGAAACCATCATGGATTCACGGTCACAGACTCCCAAAACATTATAAAGAAAAGAAAAAAATGTAAAATCATCAAACCATAATTCAGCTATACAGTACCATGCATAAGTTCTACTGTAAGTAAGCACCTTCATTTTTTTTTTTCCATCGGCAAAGGTAAAAGAATCTTATAGAAGGCCTACCAGTGGTACACGAAAAGAGGGTCAAAAAGAGGTTACAGATTCAAGCACGATAAGCTCGAAAAGAGCCGCAAGAAAAGAACAGACTTTACAACCCAAAAGCAAAAGTAACTGAGACTTCTAAGTTAAGCACCTTTATATATATATATGGAATATGGTGCAAGAGAGAAAAATTACCTGCAACATCTTGGCCATCATAAACACCTTTAGAATATACACTACCATAACTTCCATGAGCTATAACATCCTTGATACACAATTTTGACAAATCAATCTCCCATTCTTCCGTTGGTATATACAGTACCTCTCTTCCCCTAGACGAAGAAGCCCCAGTCAAGCGCATCTCCAACTCAGTATCCGAATTTCTCAAATTAATCCCATCAGCTCTAGCCATCATATCTTCTTTACGAGTACTCCCCGAACTTCCAGCATCAGATTTCTCAACTTCCTTGTCAGTTTTAGTTGTTTCCATCTTTCTGAATTCAAATGAAAGCACCAACTAAAATTCAATCAAATCCCTGCAATAAAAAGCTGTGAAATTTCAAATTTCAATTCAAGAATCCAGTTAATATATACCGGACTGAATAAGAAAAAATTCAACAACATCAAAATTCAACTAAATATATTTTAAAAAAAAAAATCAAAAAATAAAGGACAAAAATTTCGCACCACCATAGATGGTAAGAATACATCAACAAGATATAACTAATATAATTAAAAATCAATAAGCTACTGCTACCTCTTCCACGAACAACAAGTGCCACCAAGAAGTATTCCCAAAACCATTCCTTTGCTTTCATTGACTAATTTTATTTAGTATTTCCACATTGTAAATTTGGACAGCACCACCAAAAGTTTCAAGATTGTTATACTTTCACATAGCTGATTATTAACATCAACTTAAGAGATAAAAGAACCAATACAAATTGTTCAAGAGAATTCATCCATGTCTTCATGTATTGGTTCTTTTATCTCTTGAACAACAATATTAGTACTTGCTTTCTTTTTGGTGATTATGTATTTTTAACTTCTTCTTTTTATCTCTAATCCATGAGCAATGGATGAATTCTCTAATTTTCCAACCCAAGATTCTGATTTTGATATAGGTGATGCAAATAAATTCACAGAAGAAAAAGAGAATGCTAATGACACTTGCTGTACTCCAAAAAAAAAAAAAAACAATATTACAACGCCACAGGAAGGTATGGAATTCAAAAGTTTTAAAGATGCAAAAAAGTATTTATAGAGTATGGGCGTCGAAATGGTTTCACAATACAGGTTCGATCAACAAACAAAACTCGTGTAGGTGTGAGAGAAATGACTGCAGCTTATATGGTATGCTCACGAGAGGGAAAACAAGAAATAAAGGAAAAAGTAGAGGGAATAAATAAAAAAGGTCGACGCTGTAATACTATAAAATGTGGTTGTGACGCAAAGATGCATATTATTTTTAATGAAGAAAACAATATTTTGTATCGCCGAGGAAGAGAATGCGCATGCGGTCTAATAGATGCATGTCGGAAGGGGTGAAAGATATAACATAGGTGTTTAATTTGGAAAACATTCAGGTCGGAAAAGTTCCATCAGTCTTTGGTGGTGCAACGATTGGATTTAATAAAAGAGACTGTTGGAATCACTTACGTAATGTTAGGCATAAAAATCTTGAAGTTGGTGATGCCCAATCTGTCATGGATTATTTACATATGAAACAAAGTGAGAATCCGCAATTCTTTTATCGGGTTCAAGTTGATGAACATGGTAGGGCAGTAAATTTTTTATGGGTAGATGCGAGGTCGCGTATGTCATACGAACAATTTGGGGAAGTAGTGTTCTTTGGCACTACTTACCTGACCAATAAGTATGGCATGCCATTTGCACCATTTACTGGGGTAAATCATCATTACCAGACCATCCAATTTGGTTGTGCGTTATTGCAAGATCAGAGTGAACCTACTTTTATATGGTTGTTTCACATTTGTCTTGAAGCTATGAGAGGACAACATCCATCAGCGATCATAACTGATCAAGACGCTGTCATGGCTACGGCGATAAAGCAGGTTTTCCCGAACAGTCGTCACCATTTTTGCCTGTGGCACAAAAAATTTGCAGAGAAATTATCTCATGTATATTTTAAAAAGTCAAAATTCAAAGGCGATATGAAAAGTTGTATCCATCATACATACAAAATACAAGAGTTTGAAGAGAAATGGAACAAGATGATTGTAGAATTTGGTTTAACCCATAATACTTGGTTAAACGATTTATATATGATTCGAGAATCATGGGTACCTGTTTACCATAGAAATACATTTTATGCAGGTATGAATACGACGGGTCGAAGTGAGGGAGTGAATTTCTTTTTTAAAGCTTTTGTCTCATCAAAAACTAATCTCAAAGAATTTGATGTTCGATATGTTCAGGCGTTGAAAGAGATCGTTGATAAAGAAAATCAGGAAGATTTTGTATCGGAGCATACCAACCGCCTTATCGAAGAAAGCAATTTGATACTTAATCATGCTGCTGAAATTTATACCCGCAATATTTTTAACAAGTTCAGCGATCAATAATCATTATATGTTGATGATTCATCCATTATCCTAAATGAGTTGGCATCTTTCAACCATCTTTTCAGAATGAAATGTGAGGGAATTGTATCCACATCTAGCTTCGTTAGGACTTTTAACACATGTTTGCAGGGTAAACCTTTGAATTCAAAATATTGGCACTCGCAGTATCCTTCATAGTCCCTGGATTTATTTTTACGGTGAAAGTTTGCGGATAACCAATATTAGAAGTCACCGAAAAAGTGCTAAAATCATCATCTTCATTTACCTCTTCAGCCTTGAACCGTAATGCATCTAATAATTGAATTCAGAAGCCTTCAGACTTAGCCATCTTTGTCGCAGGTCAACTCAGATGTCGTGTTTGGTTCAAAATCAAATATATTATATAAAAAGGCAATTGAAGGTATAGAGGAGCTTTTTGCTCGAATCATTGATAATCACAATAAGGTGGTTGAAACTGCAAAAACCGCTCAAGTTTTGAACTCTGAAATTCCAGATGGTGTTGCATAGGAAAAATCATGCCCACCGTTCATCAGAAACCCCCATGTATCTCAGGTGAAAGGTAGGCCTAGTGATAAAGAAAAAGAGAAAAGAAAGACTAGTAGCACTGGTAGAATGCTAAGTTTTGTTGAGTGTACTGGTGTCAAGAAAAGGAAGTGTTCAAATTGTAAGAATACAGGCCATGACAAAAGAAATTGTCCAAAACCACCGGATTCTGAGCAGCTAAATATTGTTGAACCTGGTAAGTAGTAGTATGTCTGTTATATATGCATTACTTTTACTATTCAATAATGTCGAGTTATTGCAAACTTTCATCTACGTGCAGGTTTAAGCAGCAAAGAATCCATTGTGCTTGGTGTATCATGATGATGCGTATATAGCATGAAAAGTGCAGTAGGTGTGTTTTCTATGATAAAAGATTATAAATATTCTGCACTCATGAATGGAAATGATATTAAGTGAGTAAGTTTAACTTTTGTACAGGTCCTGAGATCTCCAATCAAGTATGTCACTAAAAGAGTCGGCATATATATGTTTAGTTCGCAACATAATTACGGAGTTGTTTAGGTGCAATAATAAGGAGTTACATGCCACCTCTCGAGTTGCAGCTATGGAGAAGGTGCCAAAGACAAAAAACATATACTGCAAGGACAAAGAGAACAATAGTAACAGTGTGTTATCATTCATTTTGAAAAATACTTTCTGTTCATTACAAAGAAGATAAAACTTGGACCCAATCAGGTGATATTTATATTGACCAATCAGAACAAACTCTTTCAAGCGTACAGAAAGTGTGTGATATTGATCAGCTGTAGACATCCTGCCATTAGATGTAACTGCTTATCTTACACTGCTTAAGTTTGCTTATCCTTCACCACTGTATCAGCTGAGATAACCTGTTCAGATGGTAACTGATTGTAGAGAACACTATCAGTGTTAATATCCCCCCTCAAGCTCAAGGGAGCAGCAATGACATTGAGCTTGGATCTTATATCAATAAATCTGGGACCATGGAGAGGTCTGGTAAAAATGTCTGCCAACTGATCCAAAGTGTTCACATAGAATATATCCAAATCTTTAGACTGTACTAGTTCTCTAATAAAATGATAGTCCAGATGAACCTGCTTCATTTTGGAATGTTGAAATGGATTAGAAGCAAGAGACAGAGAACTAATATTGTCACAATCAAGTTGAGGAATACCAGAGATAGGGAAGTGCAAATCCTGAAGAAGATAACAAATCCACACAATCTCAGCTGCACTATGAGCAAGAGTTCTGTATTCAGCTTCGGTGCTGGATCTTGCAACTGTTGTCTGTTTTTTAGATGACCAAGACACTACATTTGAACCCAAAATGATGCATTATCCATCTGTGGATCTTCTATCATCAATACAGCCAGACCAATCAACATCTGAGAATCCCAAGAGAAAAGTAGAACCTTTCGTGAACTGCAGACCAAAACTGAGAGTGCCCTTAACATATCTGAGAATCCGTTTTGCTGCAAGCAAGTGTGGAACTCTAGGATGTGGCATATGCTGACAAACCAAGTTCACTGCATAAGACAGCTCAGGCCTAGTCCATGTAAGATAGTGAAGAGAACCTACCAATGATCTGTATTCAGAGGGATCTTCAAGTAAATCACCAACATCCTTTGATAGTTTATCAGAAGCAGTCAATGGTGTATGACAAGCTTTAGCACCTTCCATATTGAATCTCTTTAACAAGTCAACATCATATTTAGTTTGAGAAAGAATCAATGTATCTGAATCTCTTTTAACCTCAAGACCCAAAAAATGGTGAACATCTCCCATATCTTTGATTGGAAACTGAGTTTGAAGATGAGATATCACTGATTTCAAGAAACTTGTAGAAGAACCAGCGAGAAAAATATCATCTACATAGATGAGAGCTACTGTAATGTGTGAACCATCATGATGCACAAAGAGAGAAGGATCAGCTTTGGAATTCTCAAATTTTTAGCCCAGAAGAGCTGTACTGAGTTTTTCATACCATGCCCAAGGGGCTTTCTTTAATCCATATATGGCCTTGTGCAGTAAACAAACATGATTGGGCTTCTCAGGATCAACAAAACCTGGATGTTGAGACACATAAACTGTTTCTTTTAAATCACCATGAAGGAATGCATTACTTACATCCAATTGATGTATTTTCCATCCAAACTGAACTTCCATAGAAAAGATAATTCTTATTGTGGTTGGCCTTGCAACTGGACTAAAAGTCTCATCAAAGTCTATGCCATGTTGTTGGTGATAACCCTTTGCAACTAATCTAGCTTTATGTTTGTCAATAGTGCCATCTGCTTTGTATTTGACTCTAAAAATCCATTTACAACCTACTACGTGATCGAATTCAGAGGGATCCACTAGAGACCAAGTACCAGCATGCTGTAAAGCAGTAAATTCTTTTGCAGAAAAAACTCTCCAAACCTTTTGTTTATGAGCAACAATAATACAAGTAGGAACTGTAACATAAGTAGCTAGCAAAGCAAGTTTCATAGGATGTTTTGTTGCAAAGTATGATTTTGGTATTCTTATGCCATTCTTTCCCCTAGTTGTCATGGGATGAGCATTCTTAGTGACAGGAAAAGATGAGGTCTGAGGAACAGATTGTAAAGCAGGAATTATGGCATGAGGAGCAGAAGAAGCATCAGATAAATCAGTAATGGGTAATGAAGTAGAGAGAGCATCTTTAAAGGGAAAAGAAGTCTCATTGAATGTAACATTTCTGGAGATATACACAGTGCCAGTATATGGGTCTAGACATCTATATCCCTTTTGATGTAAATTATAGCCTATGAACACACAGTGCTTGCTCCTTGGTTCAAGCTTGTTGGAAGTATATGGCTTTAACCATGGAAAACAAGAACATCCAAAAACTTTCAGAAAATTATAATCTGGAACTCTATGAAAAAGAATTTCAAAAGGAGTGACAAACTTAATTGCTCTAATTGGAAGTATGTTAATAAGGTGATTAGCTGTAAGTAAAGCTTCAACCCAATAAGAGGGAGGTAGACCAGACTGAAATAAGAGAGTTCTAGTAACATCCAGTAAATGTTTATGGTTAGTTTCAGCAACACCACTCTGCTCTGGTGTGTTAGGGCAAGACAGTTCATGAGTAATGCCTTTTTGAGCACAAAAAGAATATAGAAACTCATTTAAAAATTCACCACCATTGTCAGTCCTGATGGTAATGACAGAACAAGATAAAAGTTTTTCAATTCTTGTTATAAAGGAATGAAAAGCATGTTTAAAATCAGCCTTAGAATATAAGGGTAGAACCCAACAATACTTTAGGTAATCATCCACTATATTTGCATAATAAAGAGAACCAGATACAGATTGTTCATGACAAGGACCCCAAAGATCCATATGCAACAACTCCAGAGGTTGTTTTGCAGAATTTAAAGAAAGTTGAAATGGTAGTTTGTGACTTCTACAAACCTTACAATTTAAGCAAGTAAATGGTTTATTAGCTACATTTTTCAAATTGAGATGATTACAAATTTTCTGAAAAGTTTGAAAAGATGGATGACCAAATCTCTTATGAAGAAGAGTATGATATGTTATTGTTGATGATAAGGCATAGGTAGATGGAGTGAACTGAATTGGATAAAGGCCATTCTTATGTGGTCCTTGGAAAAGAGTCTTCTCAGAGTTCAAGTACTTCACAGAAAATCCAGCAGAATCAAGAGTTATGGAGCAGTTATTTTCACAAGTGAATTTATGAATGGAGAGAAGATTATGAGAAGATTTTGGCACTACTAGAATGTCATTAAGAGAAAAAGAATGCTCATGCACATTTTTACTAGCAGAACTAAGTTGAGTTATAAGCATACCTTCACCATTTGCAGCTTTTATAACTTCTGCACCATCATAATGAGTTATCTCTTGTAATCCAGCTGAAGTAGAGGCAATATGTGAGTGTGCACCACTATCAGCAATCCATTCATCAGTATCAAATATATCAGCAGCAGCTAACATGGAACTTAAATTTGCAGGTGGTGGCTTTCCTTTGTAGGTGAAATGAAGTCTATGAGGACATACATCAGCAAGATGTCCTGGTTCAATGCAGATTTGACAGACTGGATCTGCAAGTGGAGCATAACCTCTGCCAGATTGAAATTTTGGAAAAATAGATGGATTTGGATATCTACCAGAAGAACCTCTGCCTCTATAACCTCCTCCTCTGTGATTTTAGGTTCCTCTAAAAGCACCTGTGTGTGAATTAGCTAAGAAAGCTTTTGCCTCAGTTTCAGTTTTCACTGCTTTAGCTCTATCAATAATAATTGCTTCTTCACTAAGCAAGTTATTGTGCAATTCAACACAAGTCACAGGTGGACTTCTATGCCTCATAGCAGTAGCAAATGGTATATACTCAGGACTTAGAGCTTTTAAAGTGACAACAACAAGCTCTTTGTCAGAAATCACTTCTCCTGCAGCAGCTAACTGATCAGATATACTCTTGATTTCATTAATCAATGATGGAATTGATTTGTTTCCTTGACTTAAGGAAAGTAACTTTGTGTGAAGTTGAATGGAGTGAGTAGATGATGCTCTTGCAATCCGATCTTCAATACTTGTCCACAACTGATGAGAGGAAGTAGAACTGGAGAAATATGCAATAACAGTATCCGAGATTGTTGAATTTAGCCACATGATAATTGAAGAATCCTCATCCATCCAATCAGTGTATAATGAATTCTCAATTCAATTTTCTTGATTACGTCTATTTGTAAATTGAACAGGACATGGATAAGATCCATCCAAGAACTTCATGAGTTTATATTTTTGGATTGTTGGATTTAGTAAATGCTTCCAAGTAATGTAATTGTCTTCTTTAAGTTTTAGATTGACAAAATGAGTAAGATGATGAAGAGGAACTTTTGAGAAGAAATTTGCAGTTGGATTTTCCATTGAAAACAAACAATAACTATATTTGAAGATGAAGAATCAAAGATTGAAGAAAGAAAGTAAAGATTTGTACCGTAGGAGAAGAAAGCTGTAAAGAAGTGATGAAGTTTTTCAATGAAAACAACGGAAGAATACTAATCTTGAATCCAAAGAAAGATTGATTGAAGAAGATAAGATAATCTTCTCAAAGAAGACACTGAATCAGATAAAAAAAAATTGAAATCTGATGAAGAACAAGGATCGAATTTTAAAGGTTGAAGATAACCTTCCCTGTCTGATACCATAGTAACAGTGTGTTATCATTCATTTTGAAAAATACTTTTTGTTCATTAAAAAGAAGATAAAACTTCATTACAAGCACAGGACCTAATCAGGTGAATATTTATATTGACCAATCAGAACAAACTCTTTCACGTGTACAGAAAGCGTGTGATATTGATCAGCTGTAGACAGCCTGGCATTAGCTGTAACTGCTTATCCTACACTGCTTAAGTTTGCTTATCCTTCACCACTGTATCAGCTGAGATAACCTGTTCAGATGGTAACTGATTGTAGAGAACACTATCAGTGTTAATAAACAAGCACTTTACTTTTTCAGAAGCTGGAGTCATCCACTTATTTCTTGTTTATTTTCATATTTTAGTATTACATATGCCATCGAATTATACTTTATCTGGTATAATTTTTACTTGTTTTCTTTTTCGAAATAATATGCTAGATCATAGAACAATTTTATTTATTTTTTTTCAGAATGACTAGTTTTGACCGCAGATGATGGGTTTCGTTTCAACTTCTTAACACTGAAAGCTACATAAAAAAAATTGCAATTATCCAAAAGATTCTATGGATATTTTCTAAAAAGTGTCGTTGAGTCATTTGGTTTCTCTGCCCAGATTAGAGCTGCCGCATCCGGTCTGTGTTTGATCATTGACATTGGTATATGATGATGGTTGATCCGTTTGAGCCTTGTACTCAAGCTGCAGAATTTGTACTCAGATGACCACTCTCTCTTATATTGAGAACAATCTTTATGTCTAAGGCATTTCATTTTGGAGTGATGATATACTGAGTTGTCTTAGTGTTAGGGTCTTCACAATCCTTATTTGTAGTTGGATTGAGTGATTTTTGAAGTAAACGGACGTAATATCTCTGAAAATGTGAATACGCACAAACTATTAAGATCCATTTTCCCCTGTTATTGAAGGTTAACCTGGACTATGTCATGGTTTTCTTATTACTAATAATCCATCTTAAAATAGGGGTACTCAAAAATATCTCTGCATTTTTGCAAAGCTTCTCCTAAAGATTCCAATCATGTGATGTTGCATCGCCCGTAGACGAGTAAAATTTTAGTTCAAATTAAGTGCAGGAAAAATGGATACAATACCTAATTAATGACGTGAATAGCCTTATTTCCGGGTATCCATTTTGATGCCTTTCATCTGAAGCTAAAGAAAATTGGAGAAGGATTCCAATTTACGATCAAAATATATATACAATGGCCTTCCAGATATTTGCAGGTTTCATAACAGTTTTTTATCTCGGGAAGAAAGGTAAGCTATCACAGAAGAAAAAAATTCTGGAGATTTCACAGAAGAAAAAGATTCCGGAGATATAGAAAATTATTAAACTTTCCTTAATTAAAGATACGGCTTGACTTGGCTTTAGTCGTATAAGAAAATTGAGCTAATATGGAGTGCAACATCATCATAGTACTGATCCTTAGATATATGCAATGCAACGGCTGTGATGGTTTGTCTTTTTCTTTTGTCAAAATAATTTGTTTACGGATCCGCTCCCTAATTAAATTAACCTTTTATCAAGTGATTAATTTTATCATCTTGAAGCATGATCAACTGGTCAGTAATTTATGTTATTTTTCTTATACATAAACGTATACGGGACATCATTGTGGAATTTGATTTCGGGGCAACAAATTTGCAAGGTCGGTTTTGACTTTTTATTAAGGATATTTCAAATGGTTCTGGCTGATTCATGGAGTCGCACTATGGATGGAGCAACGATTTTAACTTTGCTTTGGGGCAGCAAAGTCTCAGGGCCGGCCCTGGTGCCTAGCTTTCTGGATCCTTTATTGAATGTCCTAGGTTGTTGCGGCCTTGCCTGGCCATCTGTTTTTCATGTGATAGAGGCCCTGATTTAGACGTTTGAAATACGGACATCACGTATTTTGTGCGCCACAACATGCGTGTTCAAATTACAAACGACAGGAGATTCCAATTATTGTCTTTTCCTTTCTTTGAAAGAGTTTAAGTTTGTGCTTGGGCGACGTTGTTCCAACTCCCTTTCACTGCAAGCTAATTAATACTCCATCCGTTTCAGAAAAAAAAGTTACTTTTTCAATTTGCACAATTTTTAAGGAAAATACATGAGAGAGTAACTTTTTAAATTTATTTCCAAAACTATCTTCAACAAAAACTCTCAAAAAAAACGTATAATTACCATAATTGTCATTATTATCTATCTTACAAAAATAAATGATTTTTGTCAAATCCCATAATTGTTGATGGGTTTTTTAATTGCGATCCACGGCCAGCATCTGCTCTCAAAGTTGAGAAAGCTGAAAGACAAATCGTGGTTAAGAATCACCCCAGGTTTAACACCCCCATCCGACCGTTCTGATTCTCCCATCCATTATTAACATTTCTGTCCGTTATAAAATCACTAAAATCCCCATTGTATCACCACCAAATCCCCCCTAATAATCTCCCCATGTTACAATTATCTTCTTCCGTTACTTCTCTTCTTACATCCCTCCTATGATCTTTTTAAGGAAATAAAAACGATTTTCTATAAAGACACAATAATAAGTTCATCAGACGTTACATGCAGCAACATCCTTTCGATTGTTGCACTATATAAACCCTAGAAAAGGTCATCTTCTTACCATGTCTCAGTCACATACTCTCTCAACAATACCAAGTAATGGCCAGTTATTTTTTTATTTAACTCATAGTTTGATTTTTCAATTTGGGTTCATAATAATTTTATTGTTCTATTGTAGGTTCGGTTGTTTCTTTCAGAAAATCATCAGAATACTAAACATCAAAGATAATTCAATTAAAAGAGTATGAGCGATTGCTCCCTTGAATACCTAATAATTTTATCAATATTGATTTAAAGGTAATTCAACGCCTGTACCTCCGCAGGACCTGTAGTGATTTTCCTTTGATAAATATTGAGCCTGAAGAGATGCAGCAAACATATTACTTCCCTATACCTCTGAAGGGCATGTAGTTGCATTTTATCAATGACTTCATAACTTTATGTTGAGTGGACTTCCAACTTCTACGAGTTCTATATCATTTGAAGAACCTATATTAAATAGGACGTTACGTTTGTACAACATGTGACAAGAACTCAAAAGTGTTTTACAGTTATTGATCTTTTGATTTTGATTACTATTCTGAAATTTTGATTCTTTTAGCTGGGGTTTTCTGTCCCGAAAATAAGATGTTTATAGTGGTTACGGATTCGTATGTTCTTTTGAAGTAAATCTTTCAATTATGAATGTTATAACTGCATTCAACCACACATGAGGCACATAAGCCAATATTTTAGCCAATTTATCCCTGCCATCTCTCATCGGGGATCATATTTGTGAACTAATATGCCGATGGATTGGATGCGCTTTGTTGAAAATACCGATCTTTGGCGGTAAATATTCCACATGTTTCATATTTATATTATAATTAATTGGCGACTCTGATGCTAGAACTGGTAACTGTGATTTTATAGAAAGTTGTTGACTGCTGAGGAAGATGAGAGAGAATTAGAAGAAAAGGAAAGGTCGTATGTCAGGAGGAATTGTTAGGTGAAACTGTTTGCGGCCCTTGCTAGGTATTGGGGGTCCAACGAGAATGAGGTAACCACCCCTTGCTAGGAATTTCAAGCGATGGATCCTTCAAAATGTAATATATAATGCTCTCCAAAGTGACATGTATTACTTCGTCTGTATGAAATTCCTTCTTTACCAAAGAACATATTAATAGACACAATTTGAAACATTATACAAAACCAAAATGACTTTTCTCTTTACCATATGTGTTTTATTTATTTTTTTGTGGCAATTAGGTTATTGTCTAATTTTCTGAAAGGAATTGCAAGCGCAAGGGTTTGCTGTTTTTGCTGCTCTGGATAGCGAGGTCCGGATATTGGTTGGTGCATACCAGTTTGGAGAGGTTACTTATCCTCCTTGCTACTTGAGTTTCGCTCATTTTTGGTTAATCTGTACATTAGCGCTACAGCTTTCACACCACACAGATCACTCAATATGCATTTGAGTGATTGCGGGAACCGATACAGTAGATTACATTAGTAACCCAAAAAAATGTACAATTTCATTAGTTTTTGCATGTACATCTAGAACAGTTGAAATATAATGCCATCAAGACTCCATTCTTTAAGCGTTTATATGATGTGTCATTCTCTTACATTGGAGTTTTTTTGGTAATGCAGGGACAACTAAAAGCCAAAGTGCAGTCCGCCTTCAATGTTATCATGCATTGAGAAACTTTCAGATAGCACTGGGTGTTTAATATGAAGAAACTGATGCCTCCTACCTTTAAAGTTACCCGCATTAACCATCGTGCGGTCAATCAATCTGCATTTTCCACAACATGTGTTACGGATAGCATGACAATCGAACCCACTGAGGATTTGGATGATGAGATGTTGGAAGACGAAACCGATTGGTGTGAACTCTGGCAATGAGAATTTCCAAAATGTCACCTTACAATCTTATCGGGTTCGATCTATTGCCAAATTGGGCATTAGATACTGCTTTAGTAGTATTATATTTTCTCTGCCTACTTTGTATTGGTATTGTGTCAGTGTTTTCTTTTCATGAAAGTCGCATTTGGTGGTCTTATTTTGTGTCTTTTGTTTTTGGTTTCATGGTGATCCAGTCACTGTTATCCTTTCAGGCTTTCAGCATAAGTGAGTATTCTTTATTATATAATGATTCAGTGAATGACCATTTCAGTAATCAACAAAATGAAATGATGTTATATTTATTAATTACAAGAAATATGGATGACCACTATAGTGAATAGTGGTGGAGCTGTGCAATGTTAAAATTTGTGAACTTATCTTTCCGTAAGTTGTATTGGTTTCAAGTAGGAAAAGTATTTAATATGGAACTCGGCAGCAGGATACGACTTACTGTTTTTGGTTATGGTTAATCATTAAGAGAATCATGCAGAGAAATGTTCTACTTCACTTTGGAGGTATCTTTATTTCAAGAAAAATTTATACAGTGATAGGACAAGTTACAAGCGTCAAATGACTGACTGACAACAAAATTTGTAAAACTTTTTGTTTCATTTAGATTTTTGAAGGACTTAATAAAATTTCATCAAACAATGAGCGTCTTGAATCAATAGAGCAAAATTTTGCTTGCCTTTTGTGCGTGACGCTGTTGTGGAACACCTAGCCGGTGAACACAGCGTATATATCATGGCACACGGATAAAACACCCACATGGATACCTATTACAGTTGATAACTTTTGGAACCAAGTTGTTGGCTGGATGGGAGTCTGTTGTCTTGCCATACAACATTGATTAGTAATCAACACTGAATCCAAAGTAAAGCAACATTGATCTACCCTCGAATCCAGAGTGAACGTGTGAAGTCTTGATGTGACAAATAATGCACCACTCACCGTGCATGAGTATTAAATCCAAAATGGGAAGCCATAACACCACACTCAGATAAGCAAATCAAGAAAAGAGAAACATTATTTATTTATTTTTCTCTCTCTCTTTAGCTCTGCACCGTCATTGTGACATAAGTAAGTCGTGAGTATTCTTCAGATGTCGTTTGGTGTTTATCATGGATTGGACGCACTTTGTTGAAAATACCGATCTTTAGCGCTTAGCGGTAAATATTCCACATGTGACTCTGGCTGGTACTCTTGCGTGATACTATTGGTGCATGTCTGCATATATGTTTTAAAGTTTTTACTTATTCCATCACTTCTGTGTTGCAGTTACTGGGTGGTCGGCTGGCCTTTTTTTTTTTTTTTTTCTTTTTTAACAATAACTGGAGAAGTCTTCCGGGTTTGAGGACCGGGGCTTAGGAAGCAATGAAGAGTCTAGGCAAAAAAGGTACTGAAAGATAATTTTCAGATAGAAGTCAAAATTTCGGACGGGTGTGACTAATTTGCAGAAACCATCATATCTAATACACCGTCAACCCTTAAAGATCCATGTTGCCGCCGGATAAAGATTGCCAACATTTCGTTCATGAGGTAATAGGACATCTAACACACTGGAACCAAAAACTTATCAAAAATTCTATTTGAATCGCGGAAAAAACAACGCCAAAACTATTCCTCACAAATTTTTCAATGGCCCTAGCATAAGTGGCCCCCCTGCTGTCCTCCAGTGGGCCCACTGGGACCCACCATACAAAACTGTGAGAGGAAAAGTTGATTCGGTTTTGGTGTGGTTTGCAGGTGGCGGTCTGTGCAGAATCACTGAAAACTTATAACACTGCAACAGCATCTCTCCTCTAACGAAAGTTATTTAAGTTGTTTTTTTTTCTTTCTTTGGATAAATAATTTTTTTTCAAGAAAGTGATTTAGTTAGTTTTAAAAAGGTGAAAATTTTAGACTTATGTGTTACAAAGTTTAAACATTAATTGACTTTCTCTTCAAAGGTTTGACATGAGTAGTCCCTGGATTTAACTAGAACTCTTACAATTTGTCAAGACTTGAACTTCCCGTACCATTGGAGTACTCTTAATATAATTTTGTTATTAATATAAATAAATTTGAAAGGGTAAATTTTTTTAATCCAAACATTTGAGTAAGTGTTCGTATTGACTGTTGTACCAGAGTCGAATAAACTGAAAATACATAAATATCCTTATCTTGAATCCAACCATAAAAATATTGAATGGTCACCATATAAAGTAACGATCCAAATCCCGGGACATAAATATCCTTATCTTGAATCCAACCATAAAAATATTGAATGGTCACCATATCACCATATAAAGTAACGATCCAAATCCCGGGCCGTTATGGCGCGGGTCATATATAAATATTATCATGTAGATACAGTGTTTGTTACCTCTCTAATAGCAAATTCAATTTTTCGCATCCCATGAACCCATTTCATTAACAATCGTAGTACACATTCAATTTTCAACTGTCGGCAGAAATATTTGAAAAATCAAAAACTGTCGGCAGAAATATTTGAAAAAAATTCGAGTTTGGTGATAGCCTCCAACGAGATATTGAGGGCTTCCAAAACACTTTGGTGGGTGTCGGCACGATCCATCGTCACTATTCAATCATTAACGGGACGCCTTTCACCCTGACAGAACGGGTTAGATTTCACTATGCTCATTTCGCCTATACTTATACACAAGCACTAACCCCTATGCACTCTGACATATGCGATGTGGGACTAAAACATCTCGTCATTAGTATGAGGAAGGATTATTTTGGATGTTCAACTTATTATAAATGAAATCATCTCTTTTGTAGATACAAAATTTAAAAGGAAAAATAACTCTATTCCTAAAAGTGAGGGAGTATGTTTTGTGCTGTCATTAAGACTTGAGAGCGCCTTGCAAAGTAGAAAAGGGATCAATGACTATCTCAAAGCTATTTCGTTGACATCTCCTCCTCCTTTTATAGTTTCTTTCTAATTAAAAAAAAAGAGTTGGCTCAAAAATAAAGTGAATATAAATCTACCGAAGAAGAAGAAAAATTGGAAGAATATTGGAATATTATTTTTGCTAGCCTTTTAGTGAACGCCAGGTTTCTCCAACAGTAAATATTTAAAAAAAAAAGGTTGTTCTTGAAGGTGGCAATGGATTTCATTTATGATCAAGAACCAATAGGAAAGGTATGTTACAGGTGATGTAACATTTGATTCTTTCTCCGTAGTAGTTTTGGGATCCCACTAAAACTCTAGCTTATTTTCCAAAATAGAATTGCCCCAAGACTTATTAACAGCAGGATCTTAAGTTTCCCATACAATGTGCAATCAGTTAGACAAGGACATTCTGAGTAGAGTAGTTTAATTAGGCGCTCAACTGGTAGATGCTGTTAGACCAACTGAACCATGCGGTATGTGTTTAGATTGGACTGACCTGCATTGATATATCCTAAGTTATCTTAAGCTAGAAAGAAATCGAACTTGATTTTTACTCATGTGTTCGAGAAAGTAGAAATACTACCACTACAGCATTGAAACGTACTCTTAAACTGAAGCTGGTCAAATACTATTAATGTCTTCTTAAGGGTTATGCAAATGTTAAGTTGATGTTAATAATCAGCTATGTGAAAGTATAACAATCTTGAAACTCACTAATAATCTGTTGAAATTCGAGGAATTGATCAACAACAGGCTTATCATTCGTCATCTTGAAGTCCATAAACTTCGCCACCAGAAATTTCTTGCTCCCTGCAGTCTCCGCTTGATACTTTGCTTCTAGCGCAGTCAACAGATCATAAGCACTGAAATTTTATTTAGCATTGTAAAAATCATACATCGTATCTTCCAAACCATTCAGGACATGATTTTTCGCCAGAAAATTACACCGCTTGTTATACTCGATCACCTCCTCAGTTAAAGCTTCAACACTCATCAATTCATCATGTGGAACAAGTACATAATCCAGTTCATGATGGCTTAAATAAAACAACATCTTGGATTGCCATCTCTTGAAATCCTTTCCATTAAACTTTTGTGGTCTTTCAACGTCGTTCTTTCCCATTGTTACAAGGAATAATAATGTGTTAAGATTGTTGGAGTCTTGCAACAATAGAAGAAACGTCGGATGTATCAAACAATAAATATAAAGAACCGTATCAAACAACTCTACCACGAACAAATTGATGAGGGCATAATCACAGATTCAACAAGCTGTCCTTAACACATTAGTTCGGGTATACTCTAAAGTAATGCTAAACTCCAACGTGCGAAGATGTGTCCAGGATAAGACTGCCCGATATAACTTGTATTAGCACAATACAAGTCACCCACTCTTAAACTCAGCAACGGGGATGGAAATAAAACGCCGCACGAAAATAAAAGCAAGAAGATGAAGAAAAGTAGACCTAGAGATGGTCGCTGCTTGTGTGTTTTGAAAAGAGATTTTCGAGTTGTAATTATAGGAAAATTAACTTGCAATTCAAGTTAGGTTTAGGTTTTTTCTTATAAAACGAGTTTTGTTTCTTGTAAAACAATTAACCACAAAAAAAAAATATTCCATCAATAAAACTCTTAAATAAATTATTTATCAAGTTAAAAACTTGTAAAAAATAATTTCAAATAGACACGGACTTGGTGCTTGGTACACGCGCATGGGCGTGGGTCGAAACATGTATTTTCGGCGCCACCCGCTCCACCCACATTGTTTTACAACATATCCATGAGAACATGGTAATATAGTGGAGCACCTCTTTAGTTTTCCACAATGTGGGACTAAAGGTTCCATTTCATTCACTCAAAAATGAGTGAATATCCTTAGACCCTTAAGTCATGAGATCAAACCACACTAAGACCAAAAAACCATTTATTAAATAACTCATTTTCTCCAACAATCCCCCACATGAATGAAATCTCGGTAAAAAACGAAAAATCAGAGTATGAAAAATACCATTTAGGCAAAGGTGTCCACGAGGTCTTGAACCTTTCTTAGAGGGAAGTTACCGGAACTACTAGCTAGACAGTGAACTATGTCTTGAACTGCTAGCGTTTGGTGTAATTCTAATAACATCCATGCATTATATCTTCCAAGTGTTGCTAAGTTTGTGCCGTTTTGTCCATTTTGGCCCTGGACATATCCTGTTTCTCAAAATTCTTTAGAGAATCGGCTTCATTCTCATTGGAAGCGACCCACTTCCTCATTCAGATACGTGAGTTCCATCAAGAGTGTTTACTGCTACACCCCACTTCAATCTTAAATTGAAACTATAGAACTCATTAAGACTTAATTAAAAGTCATCCTCCACATGCAGTCGCACTATCACATCAACACCATAAGGAAGGGACAAATAATGAAATTCTCTGATAGTGTTTACCTTTACCCACCATAAATTATTTGTCTCATTCGAAACCTTGTTATTGGAATCTCCAGTCAGCAAGGTTGAGTATCCTTCATGGAAAGTTTAATTATTTGAGCCTAAACCCCATCCCCTTCGATGCTTTACTAACTATCTCCTTGGGCAAACCTTTCGTCAAAGGGTCCGCGATGTTCTCCTTGGACCTTGTCCAATCTATGGAAATAACACCTGTGGAGATTAGTAATTTCAAAGAATCATGTCTTCTACGTATATGTATAGACTTTCCATTGTAAAAGCTATTCTTAGATCTACCTATTGCAGATTTGCTGTCACAATGTATAGATATAGCTGGCACAGGCCTATTCCAGAGAGGAATATCTTCTAAAAAGTTTCTTAACCAATCGGACTCCTCTCCTGCTTTATCTAACGCAATAAACTCCGCCTCCATAGTTGAGCGAGCTATACATGTCTGTTTGGAACTCTTCCAAGATACAGACGCACCTGCTAGAGTGAATACATATCCACTCGTAGACTTAGATTCCTCTGAGTCTGCTATCCAGTTCGCATCGCAAAATCCCTCAAGGACGCCGGATACCCTTAGTAATTCAAACAAAAAGTAATTGTGTACTTCAAGTACTTTAGCACTCTATTAAGTGCATCCCAATGTTTCTTCCATGGATTACAAGTATACCTGCTTAACCTACTCACAGCATAAGCAATGTCTGGTCTCGTACAATTCATCAAATACATCAGACTTCCTATGACTCTCGAGTATTCAAGTTGGTTAACACCTACACCCTTATTCTTCATGAGTTTTCAAGAAGAATCATATGGAGTGCAAACAGGTTTACAGTCAAACTGATTATATTTCTTAAGTATGGATTCAACATAATGAGACTGACTCAGACTATAGCCATTAGAAGTTTTTCTAATCTTCATCCCTAATATGACATCAACGGGGCCTAAGTCTTTCATGTCAAAGTTCTCATTCAACATTTTCTTAGTGGTATTAATAACATCCATGTTTGTACCTAGTATAAGCATATCATCAACATACAAGCATACACCACAGGCATCCTTGACAAGTTTAGTATAAACACACTTATCAGATTCATTAATTCTAAAACCACTAGAAATCATCACATGATCAAATTCTCATGCCACTGTTTAGGTGCTTGTTTCAATCCATACAAAGATTTCTTCAGTTTACAAACCTTCTTCTCACAACCTTTAACTACAAATTCGGGTTGTTCCATATAAATTTCTTCATCTAATTCACCATTCAAAAACGCTGTCTTTACATCCATTTGATGTATCTGTAGGTTATGGACAGAAGCTATAGCAATTAACATCCTAATGGAGCTAATTCTACTTACTGGTGAATATGTATCAAAGAAGTCTATACCTTCTATCTGTTTATAGCCTTTCGCTACCAACCTAGCCTTGTATTTTTCAATAGTTCCATTTATATTACGTTTTCTCTTGAAAATCCATTTACAACCTATGGCCTTAGACCCTGGAGGTAAATCTACAAGTTCAAAAGTACCGTTTTCTCGAACGGAATCCATTTCACTAATTGAAGCTTCTTTCCACCACGGAGCTTCAGGACAAGTCATGGCTTCTTTATAAGTCTGAGGATCAGACTCGGCTAGGTATGTAATGCAACCAGGATAGGTTTTCTTAGTTTTAACCCTTTTACCTCTTCTAGGTTCTATTTCTGGTTCATTTTCCTCTAAAGGTAATGACTGACTGGATGATGGAAATTCTAGGGGATTATCTAAACATCTCTTTCGAGAATCACGTTTCATAGGAAAAATATTCTCAAAGAACTCAGCATCCCTAGACTCCATGATAGTATTCAACCCTATGTCAGAAATTTCAGAACTCACAACCATAAACCTATGAGCACAATAATGCTCAGGATACCATATAAAAACACAATCAACGGTTTTGGGTCCTATCTTATTTGTCTTAGGAGGAGGGATGGCCACCTTTGCCAAGCACCCCTACACTTTGAAGTAATCATTAGATGGTTGTTTACCTTTCCATAACTCATATGGAGTTTTATCTGATCCTTTAAAGGGTACTCTGTTCAGTCTGAGAAGATAGCCTCCCCCCACAAATTCGAAGGTAATCCTGAACTAGTCAACATGGCATTCATCATATCCTTAAGGGTACGGTTCTTAAGTTTAGCTACACCATTGGATTCAGGTGAATAAGGGGTTGTAGTTTCATGTATTATGCCATGTTCTTCACAGAAATCTCCAATAGGAATTAGATACTCATCACCACGGTCAGACCTAAAAATTTTAATGGTAGCATTCAATTGGTTGTCAACTTCACGTTTATATATCTTAAAGGCTTCTAAGGCATCGTCCTTCCCTCTAAGCAAATAAACCTGACAGTACCTCGTACAATCATCTATAAAAGTGACAAACCATTTCTTACCACCTCTAGTTTGAACTGACTTCATGTCAACTACGTCTGAATGAATCAATTCTAAGGGTTTAGTGTTTCTCCGGACATTCTTCCTGAATGATTTCTTAGCATGCTTAGATTCTACGCAAATCTCACACTTACGACTTTTATCTAAAGTGAATTTGGGTATGCAGCCTACGCTATCCAGTTTATGCATTGATTTGTAATTTACATGACCAAGTCTACCATGCCAAACATTCGATGACACACACATGTAAGCAGAAGAATCATTCAATTTCAGTTCAGGACAGGTTACATTTAGTTTGTAAAGACCCCCATTCTTATAACTCTTACCCACATAATACGTTCCCTTAGTTACTATAAGTTTTCCAGACTCAATTGAAACTTTAAAACCCTTATCATCTAAAACAGAACAAGAAACAAGATTTTTGCAGATGTCTGGAACATGAAGAACTTTATTCAATGTGAGAGTCTTTCCAGATGTGAGCTTCATACCGACCTTTCCTTTTCCTGCAACCTCTGATGCAGATGAGTTACCCATATAGAGTTTCTCGCCTTCCCCTACCCTATGGTAGGAGGTGAACAGGTCTCTGTTCCCACAAACATGCTTGGTAGCTCCAGAGTCTACCCACCAGTCCATCACATTGGTCACCAAATTAACTTCAGACACTACAGCAGAAAACTCATCCTTGTTCTTTCCATCCAAGTTAGCATTATCCTTTTTGTCCTTACGATGTCTACAGTGAACTGCCATATGGCCAGTAACTCCACACGCATAACAAGCACCCTTAATTTTAGTAATGCTAGACTCTGGCTTTCGAAACATACCTTTCTTGGGAGGACCACGCTTAGAGTTACGATTTTTACTCTCACCTTTTCCAGCTTTGGAAGATCTATGTTCAGTCATATGAGCTTTATTACTCATGTACCTTGCAGAAGACACGTTCTTATCTTTGGAGCACAGCAACTCTTCCACTTGAATCTTCTTCCCTAATTCAACCATGTTGATCTCGCCAGTTTCATGTCTTAGATTTTTCTTGTACTCAGACCAGGAAGTTGGTAACTTCTCAATTACCGCAGATACTTGAAACGTCTCATCAATGACCATACCTTCAGCAAGAATCTCATTAATAATCTGTTGAAATTCGAGGAATTGATCAACAACAGGCTTATCATTCGTCATCTTGAAGTCCATAAACTTCGTCACCAGAAATTTCTTGCTCCCTGCATTCTCCGCTTGATACTTTGCTTCTAACGCAGTCCACAAATCATAAGCACTGAAATTTTCTTTAGCATTGTAAAACTCATACATCGTATCTTCCAAACCATTCATGATATGATTTTTCGCCAGAAAATTACACCGCTTGTTATACTCGATCACCTCCTCAGTTAAAGCTTCAGCATTCATCAATTCATCATGTGGAATAAGTACATAATCCAGTTCATGATGGCTTAGATAAAACAACATCTTGGATTGCCATCTCTTGAAATCCTTTCCATTACACTTCTGTGGTCTTTCAACGTCGTTCTTTCCCATTGTTACAGGGAATAATAATGTGTTAATATTGTTGGAGTCTTACAAATAAAATAAACGTCAGATGTATCAAAAAATAAATATAAAGAACCGTATCAAACAACTCTACCACGAACAAATTGATGAGGGAAAAATCACAGGTTCAACAAGCTGTCCTTAACACATTAGTTCGCGGGTATACTCTAAAGTAATGCTAAACCCCAACATGCGAAGATGTGTCCAGGATAAGACTGCCCAATATAACTTGTATTAGCACAATACAAGTTACCCACTCTTAAACTCAGCAACGGGGATGGAAGTAAAACGCCGCACGAAAATAAAAGCAAGAAGATGAAGAAAAGTAGACCTAGAGATGGTCGCTGCTTGTGTGTTTTGAAAAGAGATTTTCAAGTTGTATTTATAGGAAAATTAACTTGCAAATCAAGTTAGGTTTAGGTTTTTTCTTATAAAACGAGTTTTGTTTCTTGTAAAACAATTAACCAAAGAAAAAAAATCCATAAATAAAACTCTTAAATAAATTATTTATCAAGTTAAAAACTTGAAAAAAATAATTTCAAGTAGACACGGACTTGGTGCTTGGTACACGAGCATGGGCATGGGTCGAAACATGTATTTTTCGCGCCACCCGCTCCACCCACATTGTTTTACAACATATCCATGAGAACATGGTAATATAGTGGAGCACCTCTTTAGTTTTCCACAATGTGGGACTAAAGGTTCCATTTTATTCACTCAAAAATGAGTGAATATCCTTATACCCTTAGGTCATGAGATCAAACCACACCAAGACCAAAAAATCATTTATTAAATAACTCATTTTCTCTAACAATCCCCCAGATGAATGAAATCTCGATAAAAAACGAAAAATCAGAGTACGGAAAATACCATTTAGGCAAAGGTGTCCATGAGGTCTTGAACCTTTCTTAGAGAGAAGTTACCGGAACTACTAGCTAGACAGTGAACTATGTCTTGAACTGCTAGCGTTTGGTGTAATTCTAATAACATCCATGCATGATATCTTCCAAGTGTTGCTAAGTTTGTGCCGTTTTGTCCATTTTGGCCCTAGACATATCATGTTTCTCAAAATGCTTTAGAGAATCGGCTCCATTTTCATTGGAAGCGACCCACTTCCTCATTCATATAAGTGAGTTCCATCAAGAGTGTTTACTTTTACACCCCACTTCAATCTTAAATTGAAACTATAGAACTCATTAAGACTTAATTAAAAGTCATCCTCCACATGCAGTCACACTATCACATCAAAACCATAGGGAAGGGACAAAGAATGAAATTCTTTGATAGTGTTTACCTTTACCCACCATAAATTAGTTGTCTCATTCGAAACCTTTTTATTGGAATCTCTAGTCAGCAAGGTTGAGTATCCTTCATGGCAAGTTTAATTATTTAATCCTGAGCCCCATCCCCTTCGATGCTTTACTAGCTATCTCCTTGGGAAAACCTTTCGTCAAAGGGTCCGCGATATTCTCCTTGGACCTTGTCCAATCTATGGAAATAACACCTGTGGAGATTAGTAATTTCAAAGAATCATGTTTTCTATGCATATGTATAGACTTTCCATTGTAGAAGCTATTCTTAGCTCTACCTATTGCAGATTTGTTGTCACAATGTATAGATATAGCTGGCACAGGCCTATGCCAGAGAGGAATATCTTCTAAAAAGTTTCTTAACCATTCTTCCTCCTCTCCTGATTTATCTAACGCAATAAACTCCGACTCCATAGTTGAGCGAGCTATACATGTCTGTTTGGAACTCTTCCAAGATACAGACGCACCTGCTAGAGTGAATACAGATCCACTCGTAGACTTAGACTCCTATGAGTCTGCTATCCAGTTCGCATCAAAAAATCCCTCAAGGACTCCGGATACCCTTCGTAATTCAAACAAAAGGTAATTGTGTACTTCAAGTACTTTAGCACTCTATTAATTGCATCCCAATGTTTCTGCCCTGGATTACAAGTATACCTGCTTAACCTACTCACAGCATAAGCAATGTCTGGTCTCCTACAATTCATCAAATACATCATACTTCCTATGACTCTCGAGTATTCAAGTTGGTTAACACCTACACCCTTATTCTTCATGAGTTTGCAAGAAGAATCATATGGAGTGAAAACAGGTTTACAGTCAAACTGATTATATTTCTTAAGTATGGATTCAACATAATGAGACTGACTCAGACTATAGCCATTAAAAGTTTTTCTAATCTTCATCCCTAATATGACATCAACGGGGCCTAAGTCTTTCATGTCAAAGTTCTCACTCAACATTTTCTTAGTGGTATTAATAACATCCATGTTTGTACCTAGTATAAGCATATCATCAACATACAAGCATACAACCACACAGGCATCCTTGACAAGTTTAGTATAAACAAACTTATCAGATTCATTAATTCTAAAACCACTAGAAATCATCACATGATCAAACTTCTCACGCCACTGTTTAGGTGCTTGTTTCAATCCATACAAAGATTTATTCAGTTTACAAACCTTCTTCTCACAACCTTTAACTACAAAGTCTTCGGGTTGTTCCATATGAATTTCTTCATTTAATTCACCATTCAAAAACGCTGTCTTTACATCCATTTGATGTATCTGTAGGTTATGGACATAAGCTATTGCAATTAACATCCTAATGGAGCTGATTCTACTTACTGGTGAATATGTATCAAAGAAGTCTATACCTTCTATCTGTTTATAGCCTTTCGCTACCAACCTAGACTTGTATTTTTCAATAGTTCCATTTATATTACGTTTTCTCTTGAAAATCCATTTACAACCTATGACCTTAGACCCTGGAGGTAAATCTACAAGTTCAAAAGTACAGTTTTCTCGAACGGATTCCATTTCACTAATTGAAGCTTTTTTCCACCATGGAGCTTCAGGACAAGTCATGGATTCTTTATAAGTCTGAGGATCAGACTCGGCTAGGTATGTAATGCAACCATGATAGGTTTTCTTAGTTTTAACCCTTTTACCTCTTCTAGGTTCTATTTCTGGTTCATTTTCCTCTAAAGGTAATGACTGACTGGATGATGGAAATTCTAGGGGATCATCTAAACATCTCTTTCGAGAATCACGTTTCATAGGAAAAACATTCTCAAAGACCTCAGCATCCCTAGACTCCATGATAGTATTCAACCCTATGTCAGAAACTTCAGAACTCACAACCATAAACCTATGAGCACTAGAATGCTCAGGATACCCTATAAAAACACAATTAACGGTTCAAGGCTGAAGAGGTAGATGAAGATGATGATTTTAGAACTTTTTCGGTGACTTCTAAGATTGGTTATCCTCAAACTTTCACCGTAAAAATAAAGCCAAGTACGTATGAAGGATACTGCGAGTGCTTATATTTTCAATTCAAAGGTTTACCCTGCAAACATGTGTTAAAAGTCCTAATGAATCTAGATGTGGATACAATTCCCTCACATTTCATTCTGAAAAGATGGTTGAAAGGTGCCAACTCATTTAGGATAATGGATGAATCATCAACATATAATGATTATTGATCGCTGAACTTGTTAAAAATATTGCGGGTATAAATTTCAGCAGCATGATTAAGTATCAAATTGCTTTCTTCGATAAGGCGGTTGGTATGCTCCGACACAAAATCTTCCAGATTTTCTTTATCAACGATATCTTTCAACGCCTGAACATATCGAACAGCAAATTCTTTGAGATTAGTTTTTGATGAGACAAAAGCTTTAAAAGAGGAATTCACTCCCTCACTTCGACCCGTCGTATTCATACCCGCATAAAATGTATTTCTATGGTAAACAGGTACCCATGATTCTCGAATCATATATAAATCGTTTAACCAAGTATTATGGGTTAAACCAAATTCTACAATCATCTTGTTCCATTTCTCTTCAAACTCTTGTATTTTGTATGTATGATGGATACAACTTTTCATATCGCCTTTGAATTTTGACTTTTTAAAATATACATGAGATAATTTCTCTGCAAATTTTTTGTGCCACAGGCAAAGATGGTGACGACTATTCGGGAAAACCTGCTTTATCGCCGTAGCCATGACAACGTCTTGATCAGTTATGATCGCTGATGGATGTTGTCCTCTCATAGCTTCAAGACAAATGTGAAACAACCATATAAAAGTAGGTTCACTCTCATCTTGCAATAACGCACAACCAAATTGGATGGTCTGGTACTGATGATTTACCCCAGTAAATGGTGCAAATGGCATGCCATACTTATTGGTCCGGTAAGTAGTGCCAAAGAACACTACTTCCCCAAATTGTTCGTATGACATACGCGACCTCGCATCTATCCAGAAAAAATTTACTTCCCTACCATGTTCATCAACTTGAACCCGATAAAAGAATTGTGGATTCTCACTTTGTTTCATATGTATATAATCCATGACAGATTGGGCATCACCAACTTCAATATTTTTATGCCTAACATTACGTAAGTGATTCCAACAGTCTCTTTTATTAAATCCAATCGTTGAACCACCAAAGACTGATGGAACTTTTCCGACCTGAATGTTTTCCAAATTAAACACCTATGTTATATCTTTCACCCCTTTCGGCATGCATCTATTAGACCGCATGCGCATTCTCTTCCTCGGCGATACAAATTTGTGATTGTGATCATCTGAGAATGCCATCACTGTCCAAATATTGTTTTCTTCATTAAAAAGAATATGCATCTTTGCGTCACAACCACATTTTATAGTATTACAGCGTCGACCTTTTTTATTTATTCCCTCTAGTTTTTCCTTTATTTCGTGTTTTCCCTCTCGTGAGCATACCATATAAGCTGCAGTCATTTCTCCCACACCTACACGAGTTTTGTTTGTTGATCGAACCCGTATTGTTAAACCATTTTGACGCCCATACTCTATAAATACTCTTTTGCATCTTTAAAACTTTTGAATTCCATACCTTCCTGTGGCGTTGTAATATTGTTGTTGATTTTTTTTTTGGAGTACGTCAAGTGTCATTAGCATTCTCTTTTTCTTCTGTGAATTTATTTGCATAAACTATATCAAAATCAGAATCTTGGGTTGGAAAATTAGAGAATTCATCTATTGCTCCTGGATTAGAGATAAAAAGAAGAAGTTAAAAATACATAATCACCAAAAAGAAAGCAAGTACTAATATTTTTTTTCAAGAGATAAAAGAACCAATACATGAAGACATGGATGAATTCTCTTGAACAATTTGTATTGGTTCTTTTATCTCTTAAATTGATTTTAATAATCAACTATGTGAAATGTCAGAGTTTTGATAAAACACCCCTTACCCCCTTTCGAGAGATAATGGCCATATATATTATTATGGTTTTGGTCAATTAAGGAGAATATCCTGTGACCGTAAATAAGGCAAAGTATCTTCTATTACACCCCCTTAGTCTGAGCGGGAGAGGAACAAACGCTAAGACTAGAACGAAAATTAATAAATAATTGTCTTGGAAGACCCTTAGTGAAGATATCAGCATATTGATGTTCGGAAGGGATGTGCAAGACACGAATATCACCAATACGAACCCGTTCACGAACAAAATGAATGTCAATCTCTACATGTTTTGTGTGTTGATGTTGAACCGGATCACCAGACATGTAGACATCACTCACATTGTCACAATACACCAGAGTATCCCGCTGTAATGGCATATGTAACTCAAGAAGTAAATTCCGTAGCCAGGTTGTTTCAGCCCTCAGCATTAGCGACACCCCTGTATTCTGCTTCAGAGCTGGAGCGGGACACCGTTTCTTGACGTTTGGAAGACCAAGAGACAAGATTGTCTCCAAGAAAAATGCAGTAACCAGATGTTGATCGGCGTGAGTCAGGACAGCCCGCCCAATCAGCATCAGAATAGGCGGTGAGGCCAGAAATATTCGAAACCGATAGAGACAAACCATGATCAATAGTGCCCTGAAGGTATCGAATAATGCGCTTAATGGCTTGCATGTGTATCTCCCGAGGGTCATGCATAAATAAACATACCTGCTCAACCGCATAAGATATATCCGGTCGAGTGAAAGTGAGGTATTGTAACGCTCCAGCCAGACTGCGGTATAAAGTAGGATCCGAAAGTGCTGGTACAGAAGTAGCACTGAGCTTAGAGTGTGTGTCGATCGGAGTTGCTACTGGATTGCAGTTCTTCATGGATGCACGAGAAATGATGTCCTTTGTAGAGAGTGACTGAGATAAAAACAACCCTGAGGAAGAACGAGAAGCAGTAATACCCAAAAAAATGATGTAACGGGCCAAGATCAGTCATAGAAAATTCCTGTTTCATCAGGTCGATAAAGCGGGCTAGGAGAGCATCAGTAGAGGCAGTGAGTATGATATCATCTACATATATTAATAAATACGCAATGTCCCGGCCGGACCGGTAAATAAAAAGATATGGATCACAAACACTACCCCGAAAACCACAACCTGTGATGAAAGTCGCAAACCTATGGAACCACGCCCGAGGCGCCTGTTTGAGACCATAAAGAGATCGACGAAGACGACAAACATAATTAGGTCGAGCAGGGTCAACAAATCCCGGAGGTTGATGCATATAAACTGTCCCAGACAAGTCCCCATGTAGAAAAGCATTCTTGACGTCCAATTGGTGAATCGGCCAAGATCTTGATGTGGCAATGCTGAGAACGGTATGAATGGTGGCAGGATTAACAACCGGACTGAAAGTCTGAAAACAATCAACTCCAACCTGTTGTGATTTACCATTGGCAACAAGACGGGCTTTGTGTCGCTGCAATGTACCATCTGCATTAAACTTGTGACGAAATAACCACATGGAACGAATAACATGAGATCCAATAGGTCGTGGTACTAAGTCCCAAGTTTTAGTTTTTAACATATCAATAAACTCATCTAGCATGGCCTTGGTCCAGTTGGGATCCCTAAGAGCATAAAGGTGAGATTTTGGCAGATTGGAGATATGTAGTTGTGTCTGAACATTGAGATTCAATTGGTGAATGGGACGGAAGATGCCACGGGAGGCACGAGTAACAGGGCGAGAGGAGTTGACCGGAGTGCCAGGCGGAGCGGAAGATGGAGGCGTGACCGCCTGGATAGTGCAGTCAGGCGCTGTTGCAGTGACAGTACGCACTGAAGTGTTGCTGTCAGGAGATGTGGGAGCTGACTGCTGCTGTGGGGGAATGTGGAGGTGAGGTGATGTAGGAGAACGACGATGAGGAGGTGTGTAGGGATGCACTGCAGGAGAAGGTGCATGTGCATTGGTGGAAGATGGCGGAGAAACGACTGGGCGTTGTTGTGTAGCGGAAGAAGAAACTGACGTAGTGGCGGAAGGTGGCTGGACAGGAGGGATTAGGAGTGGAGGATGAGGAGATGTTGGGTAACGGAAGCGAATGGGAAGAAGAGTGGAAGATGGTGCGAAAGGAGAGTCTTGACAGTTTGATGGAATAGATACATTGTCCTTGAATGGAAAAACGTTTTCATCAAACGTCACATGACGAGACAAGATGATTTTGTTAGTGGCTAAGTCGAGACATCGATAGCCAAGGTGATGTATTGGAAAACCAAGAAAAACACACCTAGTGGAACGAGGAGAAAGCTTATGAGTAGTGGTAGCGGAAATATTGGGATAGCAAATGCAACCAAAAGTACGAATATGAGAGTATGTTGGTTGACGTTGATAGAGAATGGACTCCGGAGAAGAGAATTTTAGGATTTTGGAAGGAATAATGTTGTGGAGGTAGACGACCATATGTAGGGAGTCGGCCCAATATCTGGGAGGGACCGATGCATGAGACATAAGCGTGCGAGTGATGTCATTGACACGACGAATCATTCGCTCAGCTTTGCCGTTTTGAGAGGAGGTATGAGGGCATGAGAAACGGAAAACTAACCCATTTTTGTGAGCAAAATCATGAAAAGATGAGTTGTCGAATTCACGACCCATGTCACACTGAAAAGATTTGATTTCTCGTTCAAACTGAGTTTTAACGAAAAAACGAAATTCCAAGAACTTGGTATAAACTTGGGATTTTAATTTGAGAAGATAGATCCATAGATAATTTGTGAAGTCGTCTAACAATATAAGATAGCAATTAAAACCATTCTCAACATGTAATGGTGAGGTCCATAAGTCGCTATGAATGATATCAAAATGAGCAAAAGTAACAGAATTTGATTCAAAAAATGGCAGACGAACATGTTTACTAACTTGACAGAAATGACAAAGTTTGGTAGACTGATTTTTATTACATTGAATTGAAGAGTTTGCACGTAAATTATCTAAGATAGATTTCCCTGGGTGGCCAAGGCGGCTGTGCCAAATATCATGAGAGCACACGACAAGGGATATAGGACGAGACAGAGACGATGTTGAAGGTGATACGGCAGAAGCAGTAATAGGGTAAAACTCCCCGGAACTGTTACATCGAAGGGGAATCTTCCTCGAATTCAAATCCTTCACAGAAAAACCATACGGATAAAATTCAACAGACACATGATTATCAGTGGTGAATTTACGAACAGAAACCAAGTTTTTGATTATGTCGGGAGCAACAAGAGTATCTTTGAGCTTTAGGGTGCGGGATGGAATATCTATGAACTTGGTACTAGAGGCAGTGACTGGAATACTGTCACCATTGCCAACTAAGATGGAACGAATATTACTAGTATTAAAAACAGTATTTAAAGTACTTGAATCCGCAGTGAGATACGATGTGGCACCGGTATCCATATAGAAAGCGTCGCCAGGTGAGTATAAACTCATGGAGCTGTACGCTTCGGCAATGTCACTGGGTTGAAGATATTCCGTGGATGGAGTTAGATATGCCTGTGCACGTCCAACGCCAGAGGTTCGACCGCGTGACTGACCATTACGGCCACGGCCTTGGAAGGAACCACGGCTTGGAGGTGGATGCCAAGGTGTTGCCGGAGGTGCTGTAGGGTACGAACAAGGTGGCGCTGCCCATTGTGGTGGACAGTGGTTGTTGTACGTTGGATGGGGTGCACCGTAAATCTGGTAGGGGTGCGGTGGCGTTGGCAGCAGGGGAGGTTCTGTGGCTGGAGCAGAGGAGCGATGGCCGCCGCTTCTGGAAGGACCACCGCGCTGTGAGCGCTGGTTGCTGCGGTCTGTGGGTGGAGCTGCAGCGGCAAGAGCAGTAGGTGCAGACTGAGATTGCTGTTGGGAGCGGCGAATCTCTTCGGTACGCAGCTGGTATCGAGCGGCATCAAACGTCGACATAGATTGTTGGATAAAAGAGGCTACCATGCTGTATTCCTCCGGAAGGCTGGTAGGATTTGAAAGGGGGACAGAAAATAAGAGCAAGAGGAAGCCTACATGTTATAACCGCAAGTGCACGGTGTCGGCTGTAGCTTGTGCAAATACGGGTCGAATCCACAGGGACTAGGGTGTGTAAGTTGAAGTTTCCTAAACTAGTTAATCTAAATGAAATGAGTGACAATGACACAATGAAGCAAAGAGAGCAAAACAGGGCCTACACAAGGTGAGTTAAAGGTGACAGTGGCATATACAATGGTATTTAGGCAGTGGCAAAGGAAAAGCAAGCCAAGGCAGTGAGGCAAAGCAATAAGGAAGATGCAAAGATGGGAAAACAGTTAACAAAGCAAAGCAAATGACATGACATTTAAGAACCAAAACAGCAAAGCAATATGGCAAAACAGTTAACAACCAAGGCTGTAAGCCAAGGGCAGGGATGAGTTTGTGCACTGATTTCCACCTTGTGTCCTAATCAATCAATGCAATTCTAGGTTGAGTTCAAGACCTTGAGCATATATTAGAATGGGAGGAAAATCAGCTTGCTCACTGATATGCCCCTAGTATTGACTGTCTTTTGACAGCACAGTCAATCACAGGCATACCAGAGCACTGATTACTTCCCATTGCTCAAGCAAAACAGGCATCAAGATAACTATCCTAGCAATACATCATTCAACAGTGCACTAGAATGAGACTATCCTAAGAACAAATCATAAGAACATAACATAACATAAACATGAACAATTGAGGAACTGGCTAGTCCAGTCCTCTTGGTGGTGCACTGGCTAGTCCAGGCATATCCTCTAACACACACCCATCATCCCTATTTATACACAAACCAACTTTCTCCAAAACAGGACCACATCAGTCCAATTAGGGTTTGGTGAAAATACAAATTAAATCAAAAAAAAAAAAATCCTACCTAACTCTGATAACAACCCTAATAGACTATCCCATACTTCAATTTAACATTCAATTGATTTCCCCCAAAAATTTCCCAAATCAGAAAAATTAGGGTTTTAGAAATTAAAATTAGAAATTTACCTAATCTCTGACTCCAATCAAACTTCAACCCATGCTTAGAATTAGTCTTCTATTGCTTCCCATACCTTCAATTTGCCTCTAGATCGACCTAATTTACCTATTTCACACTTTAGGGTTTCGGTTGAAAATGTGTGGAATAAGTAAAGTAGACGGACTAGGGAGAGGGGAACAATGATGGGTTATCATTGTTCGACGCTGTGGTAATTATGGTGGTGATGGCGGAGCAGTTGGGATAGCGGGTGGAGGAGATGGTGACGGACATGGAGTTTGCAAAGGAGGTGAGGGGAGAAAGAGAAGATGGAGTCGATGAAAAAGAGTGAGGGGGTGTTTGGTTGGGTAGGAATAGGGTTAGGTATTAGGGTGTTGAGCGGATGTATCAGAATTCGATGTCCAGTGAGTTAAAACGTTGGATCGACACATCTGGATCGAATCTATCGGCTGAGATGGAAATGCTTGCAGCTACCGTAGGATTGTGAGACACAACAAAACTGATGGCTCCAGATGGAGTTAGGTGTTGTAGTGTTAGACAGGATCTTCATATTTTGATGCACTTTGATGAAGAGACCGTACGATGCTGAGATGATCCAATCCGACGGCTGAATATGAAGGCGGGTATGGATATTGGAAATGGGTTTGGGTGAGGGTTTTGGGCCTTGGGTATGCCAAGCCCATATCTTCTTTAAGAACAATTCTTCCTCTTCAAGCCCAGTTCTAGCCTTTTGGTCTTGCGCACAACATTCTTCGCGGCTTCCTTGTGTGATTCCTCTTGGCTTCCACCACTTTTCTGCTCTTTTTGCTCCGCTATTCATCCAAAATTTATTTATTACCTAAAAATGCAAAATTAGTTAATAAAAATATTTATTCTTGAAAACAAAGAAAATACAGAATATGGGATAAAATGTAGAATTAATGCACAAAAGATGAGTTAAATGCCAACAAAAAGATATAGAAATATGCACTTTTTAGCACTCATCAAATACCCCCAAACCTGAATTTTACTTGTCCTCAAGTAAAACAAAACTAAGGAAATCCTACCTATACCACTTTCGCTGGTCTCTCGAATGCATTTAGCATATGCACTAAGCCTTTTAAACCACTAAGTGTCCCTAGTGGACGAGTGAAGTCTCGTGAAGGTTTGCTTAGAACGTACCTACAAAGTTCTAGGACAAAATATAAGCTCAGATTCCATCAAATGTGACATGTGCAAGTCAGTTTAAGCTCACAGCAAAATGGAGATGTCAATATAGCTATCAAAGGCACAATCCTAGCACTGATAACAAATAAAGACATGTGATAAGAGTGTAAAGTGTATCTACACATGTTTCTAGAATGACCTGAAGTTATGACTACTAACCACCAAGAGATAGTTTTTATGCTAAGAACCGAATTCTAAGCCAAGCTAGCTGTCCGGCTTTACGAGAATTGTGAATGTTCACCCAATGAGTTGGTGATATTTCAGTTTACCCGCGTTATACATCGATGGTTGCACCCTCCTTGCTTATTACAAGACTATTTACAACAAAAAGATGACTCTTTACATGACTCTTATTTACATTGATTACTCTCTTTTATTTTTGGAACAAGAGAGAACTATTGTCTTTAACATGAAAAAACATGGAATAAATAAATACTTGATTTTTTTTTATTTTTTATTTTTTATTTTTGATATTTTTTTTTTTCATGAATTTTTCTGATTTTTTTTTTTTTTTGAAGAAATAACTTTGATCATTACAACATAATGACACTTTTGATACATGAACAAAAAGAAAAACATAATTACATGACTCTTAGCAAGAGGTGGCCCTTATCGAATGCATCCGGTCAAATTCTATGGTTGCTTTTCTTAACGTATCCTCCAACTTCTATCCCAGCCAACCAAAGAACAAGCTAGTCAAGTCTCATTCAGTATTCTAAAGTGATTGGCAATCTAACTTCCTATCAAACACCTTGAAGTTCGAGGCTATACATGTATTGGTAGATCGTGCGCGTGCAAGTTTCTTATCACTATGTGAATTGTGCTAGAATCAGGGTGCTTAAATATCTAGACTAAGAATCCTTATGTTTACATACATGCACAAGAGTCAACATTTCAAGGTAAATGAGCTCCATTTTTATGATTTTTTTTTATTTTTTAATTTTTTTTGGAATTTTTAATTTTTTCATTTTTTTTCAAAAAGGAAGAGTTCAAAAAGAAGGAGTTCTTGTTTTCAATTATGGCATGTGATCATGGTATCTACTCTATACCCCCAAACCTAAACTAAACATTGTCCGCAATGTTTCAAAAGATGTAAAGAATTATAATACAACATATGGAGAGGATTATGCTGAGTAGAGAAAAAGGAAAGAGAATACCCGATTTCGGCGAAAGCAAGATTAGAACTCCGTTATTCAGGGCAAAAATCCAACATTTTTTCAGCCGAGATCATATTGGATTAGCACTATATATACAAAAGAAACAAAAGGTTTAACTAAGAAACTATCTACTAGATTTTATACAAGAAAATTTGGTTTTTAATGGGATTGGACTTTTTGGGAAAAATTTGGTTTTGTCGGAAGACATTTGGTTTTGATGGGAAAAAGAAAAATTTTGGTTTTTAGGGAAACATTTGGAAAACTTTGGTTTTTATGGGAGAAAAACATTTGGTTTTTAATGGGATAAGGAGACCAAGCCCACTGTTGGGTTTTGCGAAGCCCAGCTACGTTTTTGAAAAACAGGCCCACTGCTGGTGAGTAAAGCTCACTGTTGATTTTTGGAATTTTGAAATTTTGGCCCACTTGAACTTTGGTTCAGGCCCACAGTTCAGAAACAAGCCCAGGTAACAATTTGAAATTTGGGCTCTTAAATAGCCAAAGGTCGAGGCCCAACTGGGCTTTGAAAACGTTTTCTGTTTTTGGGTCAAGCCCACAGTGTAAATGTTTAGTTTTCAAATGGATGTTAAGCCCACAGTCCCAGAAATTTAGTTGGGCTTTGGCTAGCTACTAACTAAAATATGAGGCCCAACTGGGCTTTCAAAAGTTCAGTTTTCTTTAATTAAAACAACAGGCCCAAATCAATCTAAAACCACAAGCCCACAAGAAATTAAACAAACAAGCCCAAAAGAAATTAATTACAAACCCAACAGAAAAATGGAAAAAATTATTACAAGCCCACAAATTAAAAATGGAAGCCCACAGGTTGGGTTCTCTTAATGGGTTTAGGCTTACTTGCTTAAGCACAGCCCAGCTGCTCAGTTTGGTTGCAAAAGCCCAGTTGGGCTTTGGATCATCCTAAGCTTTTGTCTTTGTTGAGGCCCAGTTGGGCTTGGCTTATGAATGGCAGCAGAACCACTTCAGGCCTAGCAGCAGGAGCAGATCAGCAGCAGCAGCAACAACACAACAGCAGGCTTTGCAGGTTCACAGGGCCACAGCAGAGCAACAGGTGCAGAAGGCAGCAGCAATTAGCAGCAACAGGCAGCATCATGGGCCACAGCAGATCAGCAACAGTCTTGGCCTGGCACAAGCAGGAGCACCACAGCAGCACAAGCACAGCAGCTCAGCAGGAGAGCAGGAGTACAGCAAGCACAAGAGCAGCAGCAGCAGCAGCTCCACAGCAAAAGCAGCAGGATAGGCAGGTACCTGCTGGCTCAAAGCAGAAAGTGAGTAAAGATGCAAGCTATGATGCAGGAATGTAAGTGAACAATATGCAAATGAGTATGCAATGCAGGGAAAGATGCAAATGCAATGAACTATGATGCAAATATGAAGATGAAAGTGAATGCAACAAAACAGCAAAGAACAAATCAACACACAGCGCCAAGTCCCCGGCAACGGCGCCAAAAACTTGGTAGGCTTTGCAAGGGGGACAGAAAATAAGAGCAAGAGGAAGCCTACATGTTATAACCGCAAGTGCACGGTGTCGGTTGTAGCTTGTGCAAATACGGGTCGAATCCACAGGGACTAGGGTGTGTAAGTTGAAGTTTCCTAAACTAGTTAATCTAAATGCAATGAGTGACAATGACACAATGAAGCAAAGAGAGCAAAACAGGGCCTACACAAGGTGAGTTAAAGGTGACAGTGGCATATACAATGGTATTTAGGCAGTGGCAAAGGCAAAGCAAGCCAAGGCAGTGAAGCAAAGCAATAAGGCAGATGCAAAGATGGGAAAACAGTTAACAAAGCAAAGCAAATGACATGACATTTAAGAACCAAAACAGCAAAGCAATATGGCAAAACAGTTAAGAACCAAGGCTGTAAGCCAAGGGCAGGGAGGAGTTTGTGCACTGATTTCCACCTTGTGTCCTAATCAGGAAATGCAATTTTAGGTTGAGTTGAAGACCTTGAGCATATATTATAATGGGAGGAAAATCAGCTTGCTCACTGATATGCCCCTAGTATTGACTGTCTTTTGACAGCACAGTCAATCACAGGCATACCAGAGCACTGATTACTTCCCATTGCTCAAGCAAAACAGGCATCAAGATAACTATCCTAGCAATACATCATTCAACAGTGCACTAGAATGAGACTATCCTAAGAACAAATCATAAGAACATAACATAACATAAACATGAACAATTGAGGAACTAGCTAGTCCAGTCCTCTTGGTGGTGCACTGGCTAGTCCAGGCATATCCTCTAACACACACCCATCATCCCTATTTATACACAAACCAACTTTCCCCAAAACAGGACCACATCAGTCCAAGTAGGGTTTGGTGAAAATACAAATTAAATCAAAAAAAAATCCTACCTAACTCTGATAACAACCCTAATAGACTATCTCATACTTCAATTTAACATTCAATTGATTTCCCCCAAAAATTTCCCAAATCAGAAAAATTAGGGTTTTAGAAATTAAAATTAGAAATTTACCTAATCTCTGACTCCAATCAAACTTCAACCCATGCTTAGAATTAGTCTTCTCTTGCTTCCCATACCTTCAATTTGCCTCTAGATCGACCAAATTTACCTATTTCACACTTTAGGGTTTCGGTTGAAAATGTGTGGAATAAGTAAAGTAGACGGACTAGGGAGAGGGGAACAATGATGGGTTATCATTGTTCGACGCTGTGGTAATTATGGTGGTGATGGCGGAGCAGTTGGGATAGCGGGTGGAGGAGATGGTGACGGACATGGAGGTTGCAGAGGAGGTGAGGGGAGAAAGAGAAGATGGAGTCGATAAAAAAGAGTGAGGGGGTGTTTGTTGGGTAGGAATAGGGTTAGGTATTAGGGTGTTGAGCGGATGTATCAGAATTCGATGTCCAGTGAGTTAAAACGTTGGATCGACACATCTGGATCGAATCTATCGGCTGAGATGGCAATGCTTGCAGCTACCGTAGGATTGTGATACACAACAAAACTGATGGCTCCCGATGGGGTTAGGTGTTGTAGTGTTAGACAGGATCTTCAGATTTTGATGCACTATGATGAAGCGACCGTACGATGCTGAGATGATCCAATCCGACGGCTGAATATGAAGGCGGGTATGGATATTGGAAATGGGTTTGGGTGAGGGTTTTGGGCCTTGGGTATGCCAAGCCCATATCTTCTTTAAGAACAATTCTTCCTCTTCAAGCCCAGTTCTAGCCTTTTGGTCTTTCACACAACATTCTTCGCGGCTTCCTTGTGTGATTCCTCTTGGCTTCCACCACTTTTCTGCTCTTTTTGCTCCGCTATTCATCCAAACTTTATTTATTACCTAAAAATGCAAAATTAGTTAATAAAAATATTTATTCTTGAAAACAAAGAAAATACAGAATATGGGATAAAATGTAGAATTAATGCACAAAAGATGAGTTAAATGCCAACAAAAAGATATAGAAATATGCACTTTTTAGCACTCATCAAAGGCCGTTGACAAGTTGAATCACAAGTCGTTTATCATCCATGGGAAAGTCAAGATCAAGTAATCGATTAGACAGGGATTTAAGCTTATCGCAGTAACCATCAATACTAGTGCAATCAATAAACTTAAGATTGACAAACTTACGTTCAAGAGTCGCAGTGCGGTTACCTTTGTTGTCTTGAAAGAGTTTCTTGAGATGATTCCAAATCTCTTTAGCAGTTTTGCCAGATTTTAGGACGGTGATCATTAAATCCTTGGCCATTGTGGAGAACATCCATTGACGACAGAGAACGTCAAGTTGGAGCACGGTGTTGGCATCAACATCTGGTGGTGGTGCGGATCCATTGATGAGAAAAAGAAGGCGATGAGCCTGAAGATGGAGTTCAAACAGAAAAATCCAAGATGAGTATTCATCCTGTTTGATGTCTAGGATAATAGGGATTAGGGTTTTGATGTTGTTAATAGCAAACGCCGGATGGACTGTCTTTTTATCTCCTGCCATTGTTGTTGTTGGTGAAGAAGATGAAGAAGAAGAAGAGGAAGAAGAGAATCGGCTAGTAGGTTGATACCATGTCAGAGTTTTGGTAAAACACCCCTTACCCCCTTTCGAGAGATAATGGCCATATATATTATTATGGTTTTGGTCAATTAAGGAGAATATCCTGTGACCGTAAATAAGGCAAAGTATCTTCTATTATGAAAGTATAACAATCTTGAAACTTTTGGTGGTGCTGTCCAACTTTACAATGTGGAAATACTAAATAAAATTAGTTAATGAAAGCAAAGGAATGGTTTTGGGAATTAGTTCTTGGTGGCACTTGTTGTTTGTGGAAGAGGTAGCAGTAGCTTATTGATTTTTAATTATATTAGTTATATCTTGTTGATGTATTCTTACCATCTATGGTGGTGCGAAACTTTTTTGTCCTTTATTTTTTGATTTTTTTTTTAAATTTATTTAGTTGAATTTTGATGTTGTTGAATTTTTCCTTATTCAGTCCCGTATATATTAACTGGATTCTTGAATTGAAATTTGAAATTTCACAGTTTTTTATTGCAGGGATTTGATTGAATTTTAGTTGGTGCTTTCATTTGAATTCATAAAGATGGAAACAACTAAAACTGACAAGGAAGTTGAGAAATCTGATGCTGGAAGTTCGGGGAGTATTCGTAAAGAAGATATGATGGCTAGAGCTGATGGGATTAATTTGAGAAATTCCGATACTGAGTTGGAGATGCGCTTGACTGGGGCTTCTTCGTCTAGGGGAAGAGAGGTACTGTATATACCAACGGAAGAATGGGAGATTGATTTGTCAAAATTGTGTATCAAGGATGTTATAGCTCATGGAAGTTATGGTAGTGTATATTCTAAAGGTGTTTATGATGGCCAAGATGTTGCAGGTAATTTTTCTCTCTTGCACCATATTCCATATATATATATGAAGGTGCTTAACTTAGAAGTCTCAGTTACTTTTGCTTTTGGGTTGTAAAGTCTGTTCTTTTCTTGCGGCTCTTTTCGAGCTTATCGTGCTTGAATCTGTAACCTCTTTTTGACACTCTTTTCGTGTACCACTGGTAGGCCTTCTATAAGATTCTTTTACCTTTGCGGATGGAAAAAGAAATGAAGGTGCTTACTTACAGTAGAACTTATGCATGGTACTGTATAGCTGAATTATGGTTTGATGATTTTACATTTTTTTCTTTTCTTTGTAATGTTTTGGGAGTCTGTGACCGTGAATCCATGATGGTTTCTTGATTTTCCTATTAATTCTCCTTGCTTAGAGAAAAAAAAAAGAAAAAAAAAATCCATGATGGTTTTGGACTAGGTGTCGTGCTACTTTCTTAAAACAAGAATTGCTCTCCGTGGTGTGGCATGCATGTCATTTCACTGCGCGGAGGTCCTGTAATGAAACAGCCTAGTTGAGAATGAACCATGTGCACTCATTGACCCAACTTTTTCCAAGTATTGAATTTCCGTAGGACCATACTTTGCAATTTTAAGACCTATTATGCAAATTAGTTATCAAACCATGCAAACTCTAGTAATCCTAGTTTTTACCTCATTCCTTGAGTGCGTGTTTCAATATTTATATTGGGTATTGAGATATCTTTCTCCTGTTTCCTCCCTAAAAACATCAAAAGTGATAACCAAGATATTATGCTAGCTAGTAGGCGGTAAATAATTATATAACGATGTTATTGTTAACCAGGATCTTTTTTTTTTTTTTTTGAAGTATACCAGGATCTTCATGATCTACCAGCGCTGCGTCTATTTTTATTTCTTTTTCCCATATTTGTGGTGTGATGTCTCAAATAGTGTTGTTTCAATATTATAGTGAAGGTTTTGGATTGGGGCGCGGATGGTATTGCCACAACCGCTGTTCGTCGTGCTTCATTTGATCAAGAGGTTGCTATCTGGCATGATCTTGACCATCCTAATGTTACAAAGGTAACCTTTATTTGGTTAATTTATAAAAGGATTACTTTCACTCTCGTGCCTTTGTTATTCAGACCAGAGTGACTTGGAGCTAGGTTATAGTGGGGTTGGAATTCCTCCATGTTAACTTTGGTTTTACTGTTAAAACCTCAAGATCAAGTATTTATTTATATCTTCTTGGTTACAGTTTATTGGTGCTTCAATGGGAACTTCAAATCTTGAAATTCCGTCTAGAGATTCTGGTGGTAGTGGCTCCCTCCCTGCAACAGCATGTTGTTTTGTTGTGGAGTATATTCATGAAACACTGAAGAATTACTTGATAAAAAACCGCCGCAAGAAACTTCCATATAAGATTGTGATAAAACTTGCATTGGACCTGGCCAGAGGATGAGTAGTATTATTTGAAGTTTTTGAAATATCATAAACATTATACATGATGGTTATTTCCTAATCGATGGGTTGTTGTCTTCTGATGGTTGCAGTTTGAGTTATTTGCACTCAAAGCATATTGCCCACCGAAATGTTAAGACTGAAAACCTGTTATTGGATGCTAACGGAACCTTAAAAATTGCGGGTTTTGGTGTTGCTCGTGTGGAAGCTCAAAATCCGAGCGATATGTCCGGTGCAACAGGTACCCTCGGGTACATGGCCCCTGAGGTATTTTGAAATTGAAATTTAGCAACCGATTCAATTGATAAACATAACTAACTATAGTTCGTCATAGTGTGCAAAAAGAATCTTCAAACTTTTTAAATAAAATGTTTTCTAAAAATAAACTTGTTAAAACAAGTTGGCACCTTGGAACTCAAATGGTTTACCACAAGTTGGTTATCAAAATGTTATGTAAATAACTCTCACTCTTATGTAAAAACCCGAATGTTAAGTCTTCCTTGTTTCTAGGTTCTTCGTGGCGATCCTTACGATAGAAAGTGCGACGTATACAGCTTTGGCATATGCCTATGGGAAATCTACTGCTGTGATATGCCGTATCCTGATCTAAGCTTGGTCGAAGTATCATCTGCAGTTGTCCAAAAGGTTAGTGTACTGAGTACTGTCATTAATAGCTGGATACACATCTTTGGTAAGTTCAATACCTATTCTGTCAGTGTTTACCACATACTGTTTGTGAGCAGCTAACATTAGGGAGTGTGCTACTGCTCCTAAGCAGCACAAGATATAATGTACTTTTATATTTCATTCTCCAATACTGACTGCATGTTTATGTCATTTGGCAATCCCATGAACTTGACAAGTGCGTAATTTACTTTGGTTTTTTCATAGCGTTTACCACCAGAAATACCGAGATGCTGTCCGAGTGCATTAACAAACATCATGCAGAGATGTTTGAATGGGTACCCAGGAGAACGACCACATATGGATGAGGTGGTTAGGCTGTTAGAGGCTCTTGATACCAGTAAAGGAGGAGGCATGATACCAGAGGACCAAAAATGTGGATTCTTTTGTTTTGGTGTTGCCCGGGGTCCATGATTCTTCATTTCTTTTTCTACGTGTTTTATGTTGCAGTGATACTGTTTTTTAATTTGAAATTTAATGTGGTATTTCATTGTTTACAACCATGTTTCTTTTTGGGGAGGAGGATATCTGAAATGATTAAGGAAATCTAGAGTCACATTCACAGTTCATTTGCTTGCCCCCAAAACTATATATCAAAGTCATATATAAAATTTGCTCGAGTCTGTATGGTAAGTTAAACACATTCTAAAACCTTCTCTGAAAAGTTTGGTACATCATTATGTCAAAGTTTGTCATGACAACAGTGATATGAATGAAAGGTTTTCTTCTCAATTGCTTAACTTCATCAAGGTTACAGCACAAACTTATACAGGACATACGACTCTATACAAGGAAAGAAGATATTACAGATAATATTAAATGAATACAGAATATGATACAAAGAGAAACAGAATATAGGCAAAAATATGAGAAAAAATGCCATATATTTTAACATCCCCATCAACCTCAAGATGGTATAGAACACATCTTGAGGTTGTCATCTAAAAACTTTAGTCTAAAAGATGGCAAGGACTTGGTGAAGAGATCTGCAAGCTGAAATTCTGATTTCACATACGGCAGTGAGATAGATTTCTTCTTGAAGTGATGTCGTACAAAGTGACAATCTATTTCTATATGTTTTGTACGTTCATGGAAGACATCGTTATGAGCAATATGAATAGCAGCCTTGTTGTCACAATACAAAGGAGTGGACTCTGTCAGATGAATGCCCATGTCACTAAGTAACCACCGTAGCCAAATTATTTCTGAGGTAGCGTAAGCCATAGCTCTATATTCTGCCTCAGCACTGGATCGAGAGACAACTGACTGTTTCTTACTTCGCCAAGAAATTAAAGAGTTTCCTAGAAACATACAATAACCAGAAGTGGATCTTCTGTCTGTTACATCACCTGCCCAATCCGAGTCTGCATAAGCATGAAGATGCAATTCTGATTGTGAAGAGAATTGTAATCCTTGATATAGAGTATCTTTGATGTATCGGAGAATTCTGAGAACTGCAGCAAAGTGTGTGGTACGCGGAGCTGACATGAACTGACTTACTACATGAACAACATAACTAATATCCGGTCTTGTGATAGTTAAATAATTTAAACTACCCACTAGTTTCCTGTATAAGGTTGGATCAGGTAAGGCTTTTCCTTCAAAAGGATTGAGCTTAGCATTCAGTTCTAAAGGTGTTTCTGCGACCTTGTTGTCACTTAGACCAGCTCGACTGAGAATTTCAGTTGCATACTTAACTTGTGATATAAAATAACCTTCAGAAAATTTATCAACTTCTATTCCAAGAAAATATCTCAAATGGCCGATCTTTCATTTGGAAGCATAAATTTAGATGATATTTCAAGGAATGTATACCCTGTGTGTCACTGCCTGTGATAATCATATCATAAACATATAGAAGAATAAGTATGATCCCATTTTTAGACTTTCCGACGAACATTGATGAATCATACGGACTCTGACTGTATCCAATTTGAAGAACAACAGCAGAAAATTTCTCAAACCATGCACGAGGTGCTTGTTTGAGGCCATAAAGTGCTTTACGAAGCTTGCATACCTGATTTGGAGAGTGAGGTAAACCTGGTGGTGGACGCATATACACTTCTTCTTGTAATTACCGGTGTAGAAATGCGTTTTTAACATCCATCTGATGAAGGTTCCAATTACGTACAGCAGCCACGGCAAGAAGTGTACGCATTGTTGTCATACGAGCAATAGGAGCAAAAGTCTCTTCATAATCAATTCCATATTGTTGTGTATTCCCTTGAGCCACAATACGAGATTTACAGCGTTCCAAAGTACCATTTGATTTAGTCTTGATTTTATAAACCCAGTGACTTCCCACTACAGGTTTTCCAAGAGGTAAATCCACAATTTCCCATGTACCAGCTAGTCTATGTGAAGTCAGCTCTTCTTTCATTGAGCCTTGCCAATCTGGTATGAGAGAAGCTTCCCTATAACCCTTAGGTTCATGTAAAGGCAAGATAGTTGTCAATGAGCAATGATAATCAGAATACTTAGCTGGTGGTCGTCTTCTATGTGGAGGTAGTGAAACAGCTTCAGGTACAAGATCCTCAGTTGGAGATGCAATGTCAGGATATTCCATAGAGTGATCAGTTGTGGCTTCAACTTCAGAAACTTCTGCAGATTCAGAGGAGTTATGAACTATAGGATTTTCTGGCGACAAAGAATTTTTCAACTGAACTTTCTTCAAAAGGATCTAGATAAGAGAAGTTTTCTAGAGAGGATTTTTTGTTACGAGGAAGAGACCAAAATGGAATTTTATCCAAAAATGTTACATGTCTATAAATACGCAGTCTTCTAGTTTCAGGATCATGACATCTATATCCCTTTTGTTCTATACCATAACCTAAAAAGACACAAATGGCATTCTTTTTCCCTAGTTTATTTCTTTCCCGTTCAGAGAGAAGAACAAAACATGTTGATCCAAAAACATGGATTTCAGAGTAAGTTGGCTTCTTATTATATTAGCAATCATATGGACATATACCTCCTATAACCACATTAGGAATGCGGTTAATGGTATAGACTGCGGTGAGAACAGATTCACCCCAAAAGTTTGAAGGTACAGACTAGGACAATAACTGAGTTCTAGCTGTTTCGATAATATGACGGTGTTTTCGTTCAGCCACACCATTTTGTTCTGGAGTTTCGGTACAAGATAACTGAAGAAGAGTGCCTTCTGATTTTAAGAATTCTTTGAAAGGGTTGGATATGTACTCTCCACCTTGATCTGCGCGGAAAGTCTTGATGGTTTTTCCAAATTGGGTTTTGATCATTCTAGAAAAATCTGTGTAAATTTTTAGGAAATCTGACCTGGTGCTGAAAAGATAAATCCAAGTATATCGAGTGTGATCATCAATGAAAATAACATAGTACAAATCTTCTCTTTTTGTTTAAAAAGGAGCCTTACCCCAAACATCAGAATGAATAATATCAAAAGGAGCATTAGAAGAAGTGATACTTTTATTAAATGGAAGAGCAGACTGTTTGCCCATTTTACAGGCCATGCAATGAGGTTTCTTGTCTACAGTTATATTTCCTAATAACCCTTTATTAATCATGTAGGTAAGACGGGAGAATGAGACATGACCTAATTTAGAATGCCAAGAGATAAATGGTAATACCGTGGAAGGTAAAGTAGATGCAGAGGCAGCAACAAGTTTTTTCTTGGATTGCTGAGGAATAACTAGAGACTCCAAACGGTATAGACGACCAACTCTACGGATTATCCCAACAAGCTTATTTGTCCTGGGATCCTGTATATAACAACCAGAAGAAGTGAAATAGATGTTAAAACCCTGACTACGTAACTGTCCAATAGATATAAGATTCATTCTGATTTGAGGCACAAGAAGCACATCTTGTATATGTATGTTGTCAGAGATTTTAATGTGGCCAATATGACTAGCTGTTATTTCTGTACCATCAGCACTATGGATCTTAGGTGTAACAATAGGATGCTTTTGTTCAAACAAAGTTGAGTTGAAAGTCATGTGATTTGATGCCCCTGAGTCAAGGAACCATTCAGCTGAGTTTATACCTGTTGGAATTGAAAAGGCAGATGCTACTGTGGAATTATTACCAATGGACAAAGCTTGTTTAAGCATTTCCTGAATTTCAGCCAAGTTGGGTGTTGTAGATGGTGCAACTGCATCTTGCGATCTCTCCAAACCAAATGAGATATTAGCTGGAGCTGCAGACAGATGTGCTGGAACAGTGTTATTGTATCTCCTTCATTATCTCATGTTTCTAGATGAAGGTGATGTGCAATTCCCAACCAGATGTCCAAAAGCCTTGCAGTAATTGCATTGCGGTGTGCCAGGAGGTGCAGTTTGACTTGTCAGGCTTTGAGCATCACTTGAAGATGAGGGAAGCGTACAGTTCTTTGCAATATGACCAAAATTCTTGCAATTGTGGCAGTGGATCTGAGAAAAATCACGTGAACCTCTTTGACTGTTGGACTGAGAGTTGTAACTTGGTCGTGTTGGTACTGCAAGAACGGTGTGACCATCTAGTTTAACCCTTTTACGAGTCTCTTCAGTAATAAGCGTAGATAGGGCAGTTTCTACAGTTGGGAGAGGAGAACGATGCAGGATTGACGCTCTGACAGTTTCAAACTCCTCTCTCAATGCCATCAACAACTGAACTAGTCTAGACTCCTCTCTATATTTCTGCCAGATTTCTGTATCTACAGTCCACTTAGATTCCATGATCTCCAGTTGATTCCATATGAGTGACATCTCAGAATGGAAATCTGAAATGGACTGATCACCTTGTTGCTTCAGGGAACGAATATCCTGCTCAAGTTTATAGTGCTGGACAAAATTAATTTGAGTATACCTTTTTGCGATGAAATCCCATGCATCCTTGACTACTTCAAAACTTATGAGATGCATACTTATGGATGTGATGATTGTATTCCTTATCCATATAATAACCTTGTGATTATTAACTTCCCAGGTTTCACTCGGATCCTGTGATGAAGAATCTTTTGGTTCCTTACTCGCATCTTTGATAACAATGCCAGAGCTTTTTGGTTTCGTTTCGGTGCCATCCACATATTTCGACATTCCTTTTCCCTTAAGGAAACTTCTCATGAGATACGACCAGTGATTGTAGTTGGTTCCATCAAACTTGACAGTGATAGGTGAAGAATATTCTCGAGACATGATGAGGTGATGTAACAGAAGATACAAGAGATAACTCAGATTTCTGATCTGATATTGAGGGTTTCAAAGAACTAGGTAAAGAAAACTCAGGAAGAAAAGATTTTCACAGACGGTTTTGTTGCAGCGGAAGTGGCTTTATATTATGTCTGGCTCTGATGCCATGACAAAGTTTGTCATGACAATAGTGATATGAATGAAAGGTTTTCTTCTCAATTGCTTAACTTCATCAAGGTTACAGCACAAACTTATACAGGACACACGACTCTATACAAGGAAAGAAGATATTACAAATAATATCAAATGAATACAGAATATGATACAAAGAGAAACAGAATATAGGCAAATATATGAGAATAAATGCCATATATTTTAACACATTACACAGCAGTAGATTCCAACAAGCATATGCCAAAGATGTATACGATTTACCATCAATTTGCAAGAACCTAGGAACAAAGTACACTCAAACATTCAGGGAACTGAAAATAAATAACCTACGGGAGCTAGCTATCAGAGTGGAATGTTTATGCCCTGGTATTATAAATAATGGGAAAATTAGGCGCAGACCCAAAAAAATAATATTCTCATTGTCAGACCCACAATTAATTTTAGGTACCGTGACACCCATAATTATATGAAATTATTAAAAATGTATGCATGACGGATTATACATCCCCATGACAGGTTATGCATCAGGGGTATAATTGGAAACTATATCGTTGGAAATATTTTTAGGAGAGCTACACAACAAGTACAAACAAGAATATCAAATTTTTGTTTTTCACGAAAAAATTGGAGGTGATCATCATTTTAGGCAAAATTTCCGAATACTGGATACATAACCATTATGCAGCCAACAAAAAAGATGTATAACCATTATGCAGACGCATAACGAATTATGCAACCATTTTCTCCACTGCATAACAAATTATGCATTTGGATAACAAAGTTATGCATCTGTATAAGTTACGTAACCATTGTTTTGGTTGATTTTAGTGCGTACATAAAAAAAATTGATGGAAATGCAGTGTGCATCCATATTTACGGATGCATATCAGGTTATGCATCTATTTTCTCGATGCATAATGCATTATGTAGCCATATTTTCAGACGCATAACATGTTATGCATCCATTTTCGCGACTGCATAACATGTTATGCAGATATTATTGTAGGTGCATGACAAGTTGTGCAGTCTTTGTTTTTGTTGGTTTCAATAGTAACAAAAAAGTTACTGCATAAAGTGTTATGCAATTGTTTTCTGGATTGCATAACAAGTTATGCAACAACTTTTGTAAATGAATAATAAGTTATGCATACAATTTCGTAGCTGCATAACAAATTATTCAACCATTGTGACCAACATCAATATATCTGTAATCCCAACCAATAACGCGAACTCCTCAAACTCAACTTTATTAAGGTTTAGGTTTATATGATCAATAAAGATTATCAATAACGAGTTAGACAGAGGTTGAAAGCAACCGGGAAATAAAGTTTAGGAAGAGTCGATCATTACAAACTTATCTTGAAAAGTGTTGGGATTACTAGTGCGGAGCTGCATAATAAGATGGATAGTATGGAGACTAAAGCTTTGATCACAAGAAGATGGAGCTCTTTGCAACTCCTTGTCATCAACGAATCCACTTTTGTCCTAATCAACCATTTGAAAACATTTCTCAATTTCAGGATTGGTCCCTTTTGGGAAAGCAGACGGTAACATTGCTGAAAAAGGACTCATCATTCCATGTTGTTGCTGATTACTATTAGCACGAACATAACCTCCATTGCTAGGGAGTTGAACCTGCTGGAACTTACCAACAAGTTGGACACATTCTTGATTACTGCTACTGTAGTAGTTGTTAATTGAACCTGTAATTCTCAAGCCATAGTAATTCTCCTTTTAGACAAAATTTCAAGCACTTCCTGAGCAATTTTCTTTGCGTGAGGAGTTGTATCGTTGCTGAACTCTGAGCTCCCCCGCATAACTTTACTTCATCTGCAAACACGAGATTCATACACCACACATTTAACCAACACCTGGTCTTCTAAGAACCCTAATTTATACCCAATTCGAATCCTCAACTGTATCTCTCATGAATTTCTAAATCCGCTGTTGTTGTTGCCGGTAAAAAGGCCCCCAAATTAATTGGTTATTGTTGTTGAAAGAAGTCAGCAGAGGCGTTGTTGTTGTAAAGAATTGATCTTCCGGTGATGCCATCTGCTATTCCATAAGATGAATCCACGTCTCGATCTCGCCCCATAATTCAGGTGGAAAACAAGTGAAGGAGAATTATTAGGTTTAGGACATGTTCTTTCTGTTGAATTTTGTGTGATATTTGGAACAGAAGTTCCCAGATCTAAAAAGCTAAAAACGAAAAAAATTTGTCAATTCACAAGGAAACTATGAGACATAAAAACCTTTGAGATAATCAGTTCATGAAATCAAAGTTCTCCCGTTGAATCGGGAAAAATCAGCTGCTCTCAATTCCTCTACTAATTTTTTGAAAGAAATAACCAGAAACTACGAATGGAGAAGAAATAAAATGAAAATCATAATTTTATGAAATATGGGTCTGTGACAAATTTCTTCTCCAAAAATGGGTGCGCGCTTGAAATTTTCTGGGCGTGGGTTTGACAGTGATCAAAATCTGAAAAATGGGTGTGGTAGTAGTTTTCACATAAATAATTTAGTTTGTAGGTGTTCATTGATAAACCTCAAGCCCGGCCCACTTTCATGTTTCTGTGTGTCGTAACTCGTAAGTGAAAACTACAGAGAACCATTTTTCCAATTTCTTCAACTGTGAAACCCACGCCCAGAAATCTAAATGCGCGCACCCATTTTCTAGGAAAAAATTATTCCCGGACCCAAAATTATTGAAATTAAATTTAATCGTGAGATTTTATATGTTCATCGTACTCTTCTTCTTCTCTCTTTCTCCTCGATCTCTTTCATAAAATACGAAATTACTTCATTGAAAAACAAGTTTTAGCTGTAGATCTATGATTATCAAACCTTGTTTTACAAACCCATTTAAGGATTTTCTCTGAAAAACAGAAACATGGTGGTTTTAGCCTAATTTGGGTTACCCTTTTTGGATGAAGATGAAGAACAAAGAATCGCTACCAGCAAGGTACTTTTGGAGCTAATATCAAAGATGACATCCTTATTCTTCTGCCTCTACCATCAACTTTAGTATGTCTATCTTTATTTGAACTTCTTTGTGGTGCTAATTATTTCTTTACACTTCCTTGCTGCTGATCATCTTTCTGATCTCCTGCTACTACTATATTGAAATCTTTAACTTCTGATGTTGCTTTATGATTATGGGTTTCTTCCATTTCAACAATCTGGGTCTGTTTTGATCTTGATTTTGAATGTGGGTTTATGTTTATTCCTCCTCCTCCTTCTCTAGGTTCCATTCATTCAAAGTACTTCAGAAAAAACTGGTCTTTTTCTTTCTGTTTTTTTATCAAAGTCTGATACAAAGAAAAAAAAGGACTAAACTTTCATGGGTATTCATTGTTTTGGCAAAAAATACTTGATTTCAAAAAGAAGAACTGAATATAAAGAGTTGAGATCAAGCACGTCAGGTCCACTAGGATTAAACAAATGAGTGGGATGTGATGTTGTACACAGAGGCTAAAGAAATGGTGGACGATGTTTACTAGAAATTGAGAGACATTTACTGGGGTCCGTTGCTGGTGTTGGTCTGTTTACTGTCTACAGATCATGGTTAAATACAGGCTCGAGCTGTGCAGGTTGTGGTGATGTGCAATAGCCGATAGAAGGTGCACTTAGCCGCGTTGCATAATCCGTTAGGAGATTTGGTTAGTGCTGTGGAAGATTTGGTCAAGGCTAAACAACAAGAACATAACCATCTGCAGCTGCAGCTGCTTGACCGCACCGTTTCCTTGCTAGTTTGTTGTGCGTTTGTGGGATGAGTACAAGGGTTGTTTGCAACGGATGTGGCGTTAATTGGAAACCAGTAGGGTGAGCTAACTTGGGTACCAATTTGTTTCAGCATCGGATAGAGTTTGTTATGACTGCATAACATGTCAAGATCAGATTTGGTTTTTAGTCTGTTGGGTGTTGTTTTAAGTTGTTATGCAGCTATGAAAATGGATGCATAACCTGTTATGCATCTACAAAATTTGTTGCATAACTTGTTATGCAGTCCAGAAAACGGTTGCATAACACGTTATGCATCAACTTTTTCATCACTATTGAAACCAACAAAAACAAAGACTGCACAACTTGTCATGCACCTACAATAATATCTGCATAACATGTTATGCAGTCGTGAAAATTGATGCATAACCTGTTATGCATCCGAAAATATGGCTGCATAATGCATTATGCATCGAGAAATTTGTTGCACAATCTTTTATGCATCGAGAAAATAGATGCATAACCTGTTATGCATCCGAAAATATGTTTGCATAATGCCTTATGCATCAATTTTTTATGTACGCACTAAAATCAACCAAAACAATGGATACATAACTTGTTATAGATGCATAACTTTGTTACGCAGATGCATAATTTGTTATGCAGTCGAGAAAATGGTTGCATAATTCGTTATGCGTCTGCAGAATGTGTTATGCATCTTTTTTGGTGGCTGCATAATGGTTATGTAGTCAGTTTTTGAAGTTTTGCCTAAAATGATGATCACCTCCGAATTTTTGTGAAAAACAAAAATTTAATATTGTTGTTTGTACTCGTTGCGTAGCTCTCTTAAAAATATTTCCAACGATATAAAATTTGTAAAATTCCAAGAGGCGGATTTTTAGGTATGTTATATCCAAGTTGCGTTGCCAATTATACCCCTGAAAAATTAGGTTGCATAACGAGTTATGCCTGAAAAATAGTATGCATAACGAGTTATGTATTGATTCTTAATAATTTTGTAGAATTTTGGGTGTCAGAGAAATAATTATAGGTGTCACGGTATACAAAATTAATTGTGGGCCTGAGAATGAAAATTTTTTTTTTTTGGGTCTCCCCCTAATTTCCCCAACTCGTAAGGTTGCTCTTCCAATTCCAAGCATATAGGTTTAACCACACCTCAATAAAACGACCAACATCATAAGCTTTTCTGAAATTAAAAGACAGTAATGCTATTGGTGCAGATGGCTGGCATTGCTAGAAGTTGCCAGAAAATCAAGTTCTTAATCATGAAAACATTGATTCAGCAAAATAAAGCACTGTTAAAGCCCAACTGAAAAGTACCAGTGACCAGAAAGACGACACTTACATTTTTGAAGCAGTGACAGTAGTCAGTAGGCAACGCTGTTGGAGACTTCTAAGTTGAAATGGAGAACGGAAAACTCAAGAACAGTCTCATGGGACATTCACAAAGTGACTTTCATAAAAGGCAATGCCATACTTTCATTTCCCAAATCATTAAAGGTCCATTTGGCATGGTGTGATGGGAGGCATAGTGCAGTCAAAGGATTAGTCAGGGGACTAGATTTCCTAAAATTAATATATTTGGGAGCTCTTTGAATTATCTACTAATGATTACAAATAAGAATATTAAATTCTTATTTTACGTAAAAAAATCTCATAAAATTTGTATCAGTGAAATAGTAAGTTCACGCAAGTGCATCGCGAGTATTCTCTGACTAATTTGCGTCAAAGTAATTATCTTTTTTCTCCCGATGGTGCACTGAAATTGTTTGGTTTTTGGATGACGGAGACGGATTATTACACCCATGGAAAATTCTTTATATCCTGAAATGCACGTCTATAAACATCTAGATCTGAATCTTTTCGATCTTGATTAATGAAGTGGTTCAATATATTTTAAAAATAAAACGATTGGATTCTAAGCAATTACTGTCACGTAAGCAGTGACTTAAGCAAACTTAAGAAGTCAAGGTTTTTGTACTTAATTAAAATAGTAGCTAGTAGTATAGCTATTCCCATTTTCATTTAGAAACAACACACACAAAACACACACACACAAAACCTGACCTTAATACAAACCAACATTGACATTCCAGTTATTGAAATCATAAAAATACAAATTTAGCCTTAGCTGCAACTTCATAATTTATGTTCAGATCACTGACCGACAGATCTGAGATGAATCGTGCTAGGGTTGACGTCCTTTTGATCCCATGGAGATCTAGTGGCATGTTCTCCATTTATTTTAGAAAATACTACATTTCCATTTATTCAAGGAAATAGGAGAGTGTGGAGAAAAGATTAGAAGGCTGGAAAAGAAGGTATCTCTCGTATGGTGGTAGATTAGTATTTATTAAGAGTGTTTTATGTGCACATGCAGTCTACTTGATGTCTGCCTTCACAATTCCTCCTCCCGTAGCAAAGAAGATTGAAAGAGCAATGAGAACTTTTCTTTGGGGAACGAAAGATGGTAGAAATAGAACAGCACTGGTGGCATGGCACAAAGTATGTCATAGTAAACAAGAGAGAGGGTTGGGGATAAAAGTTATATCAGTGATGAATGATGCGTTACTGTGCAAGTGGCTATGGAGATTCTCAAATGAACCGGAGGCACTGTGGAGAAGATTTGTTGAGGATAATTATGGGTGGGATAATAATGGGTGGGATGCTAAGCAAACTAAGCGACCATATGGCATGGAGTTATGGAGAGGGATTTGCAACAGAATGGATAAATTCAGATTGGGAATAATGCACAAGGTTGGAAATGGGAGAAGAACTCGATTCTGGTTGGATAGATGGATGGGTGGGGAGGTGCTCAAGGACAAGTTCCCAAATCTTTATGAAGTTACTAGAAAGCAAGGGAGTTGGGTAAGCGAACTAGCTACAAGCATCGTAGAAGGGGGTACTAGTTGGGACTTGGATTTTAAAAGAAGACTCACTGATACGGAGATCCACGAGGCAACAACTCTATCTTCTCTATTAGAGGGGGTTATCTTAAGTGATGTGGAAGATATCAGAAGTTGGAGATGGGAGACTAGTAGAGTCTTTTCAGTGAAGTCGTGCTACCAAGGTCTGGCGAAGAACTCAGGTATCATTTTCCCTTCTGCACAAATATGGAAACCATTAGTACCAACCAAGGTCTGTTTCTTTGTTTGGTTAATTCATCATAAGGCTATTTTAACTCAAGATAATCTACATAAGAAGGGGTGGCAGTTAGCAAATAGGTGTATATTTTTCAAGTCGAATGAAGAAACCATCGATCATCTCTTCAGTCACCCTGAAATGTATGTTGTTTGGATGTACTTCATGAAGGAATTTCACAGGATTGGGTTATTTGTGAAAACGTTACAAACTTGTTTATCGAGCAACAGGCTCGCGGGCTCACTGAGAACGGCAAAACTCTTTGGGAATTACTACCCTTTGCTTTCGTTTGGGGAGTGTGGAAACAGAGGAATAAGTGCATTTTCCAAGATTCGGAATACTCGCAAGAAAACTTGATTAGGAGGATTAAAACTCTATTACTATATTGGACCTCTACTACCATATCTTTTGGAGGCATTACTTTTCAGAATCTATACTACAACTGGGATCTTGTAGTTAATAAGCAGTGTTGATTGCACTTTCTTAATGGAGGTCTTCCTCGATTTTGGGACAGTTCTGGTGGTTTAGGTTCTTGGCTAGCAAGACCTTGAACATATTGAACTTACTAGTGTTCTTTCTAGTCGACTAGAGCAGAAATACTTTGGTCTTTTTTTCTTTTCTAACTTTTTATCTTTTTTCTGTTCTATTCTCCTCCTTGTAACATACTTTCATAATTTATAAAAAAATTTGTTGTATTGATAAAAAAAAAGCTACCAGTTTACATTAACCGTCTAAGTTTTACGCAAACATTAGATACAGTACCACCAATGATGCTTAAAAAAATACCACCAAGTAAACTACCTCGAGATACCAAACTCCATCATTGATGTCTTTTCTACTTTGCAGGTACATGATTCAAACATTCTTAATGACCACCAGACAGAAACGTACTAATTAGCTTGGTCAAAAGATAGAAAAGGAGAATTATTTAAATCTACTGCCGTTTGTAGATTAAATACACACGTTGTGGTGCACAAAGTACGTGATGTCCGTATTCCAAAAATCTAAATCTGGGTCACATGAGAAGGAGATGGCAGGCAACGCTGCATCATCCAAGGACTTTCAGAAAAAAGATCCAGAAAACTAGGCACAAACCGAGATTAGAGGGATTGAGAGAGTGAGTGAGGAGAGAATGAAACAACTCTTCAATCCCTTAGTGTCTTGTTTTTCTCTGTTGCTAAGAAAACACAGTAGTAATGGTAGACGTCTACCTCCATTTCTATGTTTTGGTTTATTAGGGTTTACATTCTTTCTAGTTGTCTTCATATATGGTGAAGATTTTCATTGTTTCTTCAGTATACAGCAACACCATAGAGCTACTGTTGTATCATCAAATTTTCAGCAAAGCCGCCAACACTACCTTCGTCTTGACCAAGATTCGGTAAACCCCCATCCTCTCTATAATCCTCAGCTACCGAATTCATCGTCAAAATCACCACAGCCCATATTGAAAACAGGTGAGACTGTCATCTTTTTATTTTGTTGAGATATTGGGATGACTGACTAAGTGTGTTTTCTTTTTTTTCCTCGGAAGCCTTGGTGCCAACAAAGAAGAATGATCTTGTAGTAGGAGCAGAAGAGGAGTGTGATTTGTTTAGTGGAAAGTGGGTATGGGATGAACTGAATCGGCCGCTTTATGAAGAATCCGAATGTCCATACATACAACAACAATTTTCTTGTCAAGCACATGGAAGACCTGATAAAGATTACCTGTTTTGGAAATGGCAACCCCATGGTTGTTCCCTTCCAAGGTTAGCCATGCTTGTTTCTCCACTATTAATTTCATAATTGGATAGAAAATGAATCAGTCTTGATTTGTAATTACATTATTGTCGAACTCAGTTTCAATGCAAGTCTTATGCTGGAGAAGCTTAGAGGAAAAAGGATGCTGTTTATAGGAGACTCACTAAACCGGGGTCAGTTCTTTTCTTTCGTGTGTCTCCTTCATAGATTGATTCCAGAACATGCCAAGTCGATGACAACCTTTGAATCCTTCACTGTCTTCCGAGCTGAGGTAATTAATCTCAACTATCTATCAATATGGTAATTCTAAGTATTTGGTTACAAGGAGGGATTATAAAATGCTTAAGGCCTAAATTGTGTAGAACTACAATGCAACTATCGAATTTCACTGGGCTCCGTTTCTTCTTGAATCGAACTCCGACAATCGTGCCAACCTTCAAACGAAAAAAAAAAAAGAGAATTGTTCGCAACGAATGGATGAATAAGCTTAGCGAGTATTGGAAGGGTGCGGAAATTTTGGTGTTTAATACATATATATGGTGGATAACAGGCTCAAAATTTAAGATATTGTAAGAGATCATTCTAACTAAAATGTTTAAGTGAGTGCTCTATTTTTTTGATGATTTGTTATGGGTACATTTTCTTCGAATTTGGTAATGAAATCGAACGTATTTGATGTGTTTGGTTTTTCAGGCTTGGATCTTTCGATCAAGAGAAGAGAGATATAGTTGAGATGGAAACCGAAGATGCATATCGAATGGCAATGGAGACTTTGCTAAAATGGGTCGCGACAAATATGGAACGTAACAAAACAAAGATCTTCTTTACAGGCATGTCACCCTCCCATGGAAGGTATAATAAAGTTTACTTGTCATTGCAGGATATCTCAAATTTTTATCTGAATGGGTGACATTTAGCGATCCAGTGATCCAGATATAGACTGCAATTGATAAATATGTCGTCTGTCCTATTGCAGGGGTTCAGAATGGGGAGGTGATAAAGATGGGAATTGTTACAACCAAACGACTCCAATCGAAGATCCATCCTACTGGGGATTTGGATCGCGTAAGAGCATAATGAGAGTAATCGAAGATGTTTTTAGCAAAAGTAAGGTACCCATTACATTTCTAAACACCACCCAATTGTCAGAGTACAGAAAAGATGCACATACATCCATCTACAAGAATCAATGGAAACCACTAACGCCGGAGCAATTAGCGAACCCAGTACACTATGCTGATTGCACGCATTGGTGTTTGCCTGGATTGCAAGACACCTGGAATGAGCTTCTATACGCCAAGCTCCTCCATCTTTAGTCAGAGTCATTCGATATATGCACGTATATCACAGGTTCAGGCACAAATACTTTCGGGTCTCTTTGACGGGATGAAACTAAAGAGTTGTCTATAGCATTTCTGGGTTTTTTTTTTCGGCATTCAAAATGCTAATAGTTAAACGAATTTGTATGAAGAAAAGATTTCATACACAATTGTAAATGATAGTCGATAGATGATTATTTCCATTCTATTCTTGGACTGTAACTTACATGGTCGAATTAAACACTTTCTATGTTAGCCACATCTATTCTTTTTGATTACAACATTGGCATGGACTACCTCAGGAAGACGTGTTTAAGTACATAACTATCAACGACAAGATGTGATCAACTACACCCACGGAGGGGCAACTTAAGGGAATTACCAGTCCCCTTGCCAATTTTGACTAACTAGTTTGTTTATGTTTATTCCAATAAAATACCATGAGATAAAAATAGTGAAAAGCCGGTGAAAGTTGAATTTAAAAATGACCGTACTAGCACCACATACATGCATACAAGGAGTAATAGTAGGCGGTGAAAATGCCTTTGTTTTAGCTGACACACTAGATCGAGTTCATATTATACACTAGACCTAGATCGAAGACCAGAGAAGGGTGTGAACTAGATCTAGGCCTAGGGTAACTTTGAATATTTGATGAACTCAATGAAGGTCTAGTGTAGGAAATAGTAGCTATGAGTCTATAACAATGGTTTCTGAATCAAATTTGAATCTGTGGGCTAGTTCATCGATATGTATTACCTTCATTAAATTTGTAAGCTTACAATAATAAAGGCCTAGTATGCTACACGTAGCTGTTTATTACTGCCTCTGCTTCTTTTTCAACTTTTTATCTTTTGTAATCTTTTTGGGAGGGACAAATTAATCTTTTGTTAGGAAAAAATTTCATGGAAAGAAGTTATTTGTTTTAATACGAAGCCAACTGATTATTCAATCACTACTGGTACTGGTAAGTGGTAATGTGGTATCCACTTGCCATTGCAAGTTGACATTGTGCGAAGATGATAAGCCCACTTGGTTATAATTGTACATTAGAGGCAAAATCTACAAGTGCACATTACTCCACCGTCTAACTGAGATTAGCCGTTAGATTAAAGGAGTTTTGAACTCCTTTATCAAAGGAAAACATTGAAGGAGTTATCACGAAGATAAGTCAACTAGTAAGTTATAACGAATTAAAATAATAACTTCGGTAACCGTCTCGATTAAATGTCCTTTGAAATGGGCGTGCTGTTCGATGAAAAACCATGTTAAATGGAGCTAGCAAGAGTCGGTGATTAGAGTCGTTAACGGGGCTGGCAGACAGTACCGAACATGCCAGGGCCTATGACTCCCAACTTTTTATTTTTTTTATTTTTTTTTGATAAAATCTTACAGACAACAATTTAAGGATAAGTACTTTGCCCTTTCATTGCCAAATTACCATTTACTTATCATACTTTTTAATATTAAAATCTTACGGACAATTTATTGATACGTTTGGAAAAAAAGATTGCAAAGCTCTTCCAGAATTTCCCAACTTTTAAAATCCGAAAAGAATGGCTTTTAAAAGCACCAAAAGCTTAAATTATAGACTCACTTTCATATCTTATATATATTCCTTTTCTATCCATATTTTTATTTTGTAAATGATAAAAATTATCCCTAAAATTTATATACCGAGAACTAAGCAGATGTGATTTTTAATTGTAAACCACAAGAGAACGACTATCGACTGACCAATATGCAAACACGAATTGTCCACATAGACTAAAAATACTATTATCTTTGAGTCTGACTTTGTGCACCCGCGGGTGCACATTCCTTCCCTGTTGATTTGCTGGAATTAACGGATCTTTTACCGTTTAAGAATTATTTTTTTTTTTCATAATTTCCTTTAGAGAAAAAAGAAAATACAAGTTCCAAAATGTAAATTTTTTTCTTCGTCTTTCTTCTTTCTTCTTCCATCTTCCTATTGGATAAACTTCAACATTAAGCCTAAGATAATCTCTAACAAGTTGGTTAGGATAAGAAAAGGCAATTGATGTAATCCTAAGGGAATTAGAAGTCATCTAGTTCTAAGAAAATGAAAGACATGTAATAAGGTAATAGGACTAGGAAAAGGAATTCATAGTTCTATATATATATATACAATCACCAAAGTTGTGGTTGATCATATGAGCAAGATTAGAGCTTGTGTTCAGTTTTGAGAGATTTTCTAAACATCAATAAAGAGAGTTGTCTTTATATAAGCTAAGTTTCATCTTGCAGTTGCCATTAATTGGTATCAGAGCTTGTTTCTGAGCCATGGAAAACGAAACCACCATTGTGGGTGCAAAACAGTTCACGCCACCATCAATACAAGTTCCAATCCTCAACGCCACAAACTACACAGTATGGGCCATGAGAATGAAGGTACTGATGAAAATCTACAAAGTTTGGGAAACAATTGATCCTGGTACATTGGACCCAGACAAAAACAATGTTGCCATAGGATTACTCTTTCAAGCAATACCAGAATGTCTTGTTCTACAAGTTGGTGAACAGGAAACTTCAAAGAAAATTTGGGATGCAATAAAGGCACGTAATTTCGGAGCTGATCGAGTTAAAGAAGCCCGTCTGCAAACCTTAATGTCTGAATTGGAAAGAGTGAAGATGAAAGACACTGATACTATTGATAGCTTTGCAGGAAAGCTATCAGAGATAGCCTCAAAAGCTGCGTCACTTGGAAAATCCATTGGTAAAGATAAACTGGTAAAGAAGTTTCTCAATAGTTTACCAAGATCCAAGTATATTCATATCATAGATTCTCTCGAACAAGTCTTAGATTTAAAGAAGACTAGCTATGAAGATATAATTGGAAGATTGAAAGCATATGAAGAAAGAATCATTGATGAAGAAAACAATGGAGAAACTCAAGGAAAACTCTTGTACACAAACTCTTACCAACAAAACTCTGCGACAAGAGGAAGAGGTCGTGGAAGAGGTGGTAGAGGAAACAGAGGCCGAGGAAGGGGAGGAAGGTTTAATTCACAAGATAGAACAACAAGTCAGAATGATCAAAACCAAGGGAAAGAAAAAAAGGATCGATCAAACATTATTTGTTACAGATGTGATAAACCAGGACACTTCTCCTCTGTATGCCCTGAAAGAATACAAAAGATGGAAGAAACAAACAAGAATGAAACAAGGGAAGCAGATACAACTATTTTCATGCACGAAGTTGTCTTCTTAAACGAAGGGAAACTAATACCAAAGAACTACGAATCAAAGGATGGAGAAGAAGGAATCTGGTATTTAGATAATGGAGCCAGCAATCACATGACTGGTAAGAGACACTACTTTTCTGAACTCAATAAGAAAATCAAAGGACAAGTGAAGTTTGGGGATGGATCCTCTGTAGAAATTGAAGGGAAAGGATCAATTCTATTTCAGAGCAAGACCGGAGAACAGAAGCTTGTCACAAACATCTACTTCATCCCAAACTTACAAAGCAACATTCTAAGTTTAGGACAAGATACAGAACTTGGATGTGATGTTAGAATGCGACAAGATTATCTAACAGTTCATGACCCAAGTGGAAGACTTTTAGTTAGAGTCTCACGCTCACAGAATAGACTCTACAAGATAAGTCTCATGATTGGAAGGCCATTATGTCTGAATATGAGACTGGAAGATCAGACATGGAAGTGGCTCGCAAGGTTAGAACACATAAGCTTTAGAACTTTAAAGGCAATGTCTCAGAACAAGATGGTTCGAGGGCTACCACAGATAAACGATGAATCAAGGATCTTTGAATCATGTTTAGTTGGGAAACAAACGCGTCAAGGTTTTCCAAAAACAACAACATTCAGAGCCTCAAAGCCATTAGAGCTTCTTCATGATGATTTATGTGGTCCTATTACACCACAAACCCTTGCAAATAACAAATACATATTTGTTATTATAGATGACTTCTCAAGATTTATGTGGTATATTCTTATAAAAGAAAAGAGTGAAGCATTTGACAGATTCAAAGCTTTCAGAAATCTGATAGAAAAAGAGCTAAAAGAGGAGGTCAAAATGCTTAGAACTGATTGAGGAGGAGAGTTCACTTCCGTAGAGTTCAACAAGTTCTGTGAGTCAAATGGAATCAAAAGGAAACTCACAGCACCATATACACCACAACAAAACGGAGTGGTGGAGAGGAGAAATAGGACTCTAATGGAGATGACAAGAAGTTCTTTAAAGGCTATGCATGCACCTAATTATCTATGGGGAGAAGCTGTACGACACTCCACATACCTAATAAACAGGATACCTACGAAAGCTCTGAAAGACATGACTCCATATGAAAGTTTGAGAAAGATAAAACCAAACATAGATCATTTAAGAGTGTTTGGTTGCAAAGCATACGCAAAAGTTTTTTCTGCAACTCTTAAGAAACTGGATGATCGCTCTTAGACTCTTGTGCATCTAGGAATTGAGCCTTGATCCAAAGCTTACAGATTATTCAATCCAACAACGAAAAGAGTAATAGTGAGTTGAGATGTGGTATTCGATGAAAAAGCAAACTGGAACTGGAAAGAAACTAATGATGGATCAAGTAGGGATCCAGGAATGTTTCATATGAGATGGGGTCAAGTAATTGATGAAGGCGAAGGACCCATAATCATCAATACTAATGGAAACAATGATGTTAATCAAGAAGAAGAAGAGAATAATGAAACCACTGAGAATAACGAAGAAGTATAAGAAGAAGAAGAAGAAGAGATCGATGAAATAACTCAACCCATTCCACTGCGAAATCAACAAGACAGATACAAAAGCCACAGTATCTGGAGGATTATGTTCTTCAAGCTGCAGAAGAATGTGAGATTATGCTACTTTATGTTAATGATGAACCAAGGAATTTTCAAGAAGCAAAGGTCTCGACTAAATGGACACAAGCATGTAGAGAAGAAATTATTTCAATCAACAGAAACAAGACTTGGTTTCTAGTTGATAAGCCAGGTGGGGTAAAAGTGATTGGTCTTAAGTGGATCTTCAAAATAAAACAGAATGCTGATGGTACTGTCAACAAATATAAGGCAAGACTTGTAGCTAAGGGATACATTCAAGAATCAGGCATAGACTTTGATGAAGTTTTCACACCAGTTTTTAGACTAGAGACAATTCGTCTCTTAATAACAGAAGCAGCTAAACAATCAATATGGCTCCAAGAACTGTTGGGTGAAATCAAAGGAAGAGAACCTGAAAAAGTTCTCATCAAGATTGATAATAAGTCTGCAATTGCACTCACTAAAAATCCAGTGTTTCATGGGAAGACGAAACACATTCACAAAAGGTATCATTTCATACGAGAATGCATCGAGAAGGAGGTCATTAACGTAGAACACATACCTGGAACTGAGCAGAAGGCAGATATATTAACAAAGGCATTGGCTCGGATCAAGTTTGAAGAGATGAGGAAATTAATAGGAGTACAAGATTTTTCACAAGTACAGTTGAAGCTTAAGGGGGAGAATGTTGGATAAACTTCAACATTAAGCCTAAGATAATCTCTAACAAGTTGGTTAGGATAAGAAAAGGCAATTGATGTAATCCTAAGGGAATTAGAAGTCATCTAGTTCTAAGAAAAGGAAGGACATGTAATAAGGTAATATGACTAGGAAAAGGAATTCATAGTTCTATATATATATACGATCACCAAAGTTGTGGTTGATCATATGAGCAAGATTAGAGCTTGTGTTTAGTTTTGAGAGATTTTATAAACATCAATAAAGAGAGTTGTCTTTATATAATCTAAGTTTCATCTTGCAGTTGCCATTACTTCCTTACTTCTCTGCTTCTGTATCCCAACATTCCTTAACCCTTCTGACTGAACTTGAAATTGTTTATAACAATTAGACTTCTAAGCTAAGATAAATTCACTAACAAGCCTAACTTTAAACTCCCACCAAAGCTTAGATATTATTTTTTTTTATCCACTGTAATTTTCTTCGATGGGTTTGCCTACACCCTTTTACAAACGAAAATGCTTATGTTTTATACCAGATCACATGAAATTATCAGATTGGTGTATTGCACCAAATCTGTTTGATGAAATCATGGTATGAAATTATAAAGCTTCCAATATTATGGTCCTTGTTATTAAAGAAAAGTGGAAGATTTTTAGTGATCCTAGACGGGTTCGCTGTTCAGTTGGGAGTGATTCCCAACTTTGTTTGATTTTGTTGTTCGTGAATCTCTAGATAATTGATAGGTATCATTTTTGGTCTCATGGATGATGATGGAATGAGTAATCCCTTTGATGATATTGAATGCAAGAATATTGTTATAATATAGCAAACAACAATTAACTTGTAAGGGCGAGATGCGAAGAAGCATCTGAAACATTTTAATCTTCTAAAACAGATAGAGTGAGGAAGGATTTGAAAACATAAACATAAAGAAGATGAGCAATCATTAGAGAGAATGTAATAATTTTGATAAAACAAGTTCATACATAAGTAAAAAAAGAAAATATATTCTGTTAATTAAGAAACCCAATAAACAAGGGAAGAATGTGCATCCCGGTTAAGTCGGGGTGCACAAAGTCGGACTCATTATCTTTAGTTTACAATTAAATTATATACTAAAAAAAATGATAAAAGATGAACTAAAACTAAAAACATAATAATTGGAGATGAATTAAATCCTAGGTTTTAGATTCCACCGCAACGGTGGTCCCTAGAGTATTCAAATCATTCTACAATAACACTCTCCATAATATCTCGAGAGATTTAGGAAACGGATTTACTCCTCGGAAAATAAAACGTATATGTATATACATTAGTTATTAGGAATGTTTCTGAACTTTATATTAGAGACAAAAGTTCAGGAACCGTTTACATGTACATAATATATTTATACCATCTCAATTTTGATATATTTTAGTAGCATTTATTTTCAAAGATCATGTTCGTAAACTTCTGAGGATTATGTATACTCTGTATGCATACCATGTCATGTTTGACATAATTTTGGAATCTTATTACTACGGAAAAAGTACACAAACTCCTTAGAGTATGCATACCTTGTCTGTGGACGAACGTAAAAGTTCACCAATTGTTCACGTATGGAAAACCGGTTTGCATACCATGTCAATTTAGACATTTATCTGTACATTTTCTTTTTTGACAACAAAAAAGATACCATGCATAAAGGAGCCCATGTAATCTTGTACAATACTTCTAAGACACCTTTATTCACAAAATCTTATTGGGCTTGTGGTTTATTGTTTATTCTTGAGTGTTCTTGAATGCCACTATTGCATAAACGTTTATAGCCTTACTTGGTCATGTTGAACCATCATTGTGCACGGTTCCGTAAACTACCTTACCATAGTGCATATTCTTCTTTGTGATTCAAGGAAAACTTCTCACATGCTTACATGAATCATAACTAGGAATTTTTTCGAATTATGGAAGTTATTTATTAGTTTGAACTCCAATCAGTCTTAGCTTTAATTAATCTATATAAATAAAAGACTCTATGCAACTGAAATTATCAATCCCTGCCACCCCGGTGTCCTAGTTACTAAGATAGAGTCGTCATTTATAACTGGGTTCCCGCTGGTGAGACCGTATTAGGTTACGTCTTTGAAGATTTCAATTAGGGATTCGTGAAGCTCGGTTAGACTATCTTTTGCCCGATAGTTCTTGAATCCAGATCAACTAACTATTGTAGTTCACGAGTTGTAGATCAAGAACAAGATAGGTAAAAATCAAAAAGTTATCTTCATCTGAGACTTTATGATTCCACAGGATAGATATTTAAACTCTTCTTTGATTTGTTTGAATTTTCATCGTGAGGTGGTAGTGATCTAGGCTTCTCTTTGATAAGAGTATAATTAATGTTGCGGATCCCTGAGGATTTCTAGAATTGTTTTACTGTAAATAGATTTTCAAACTTTGATTGAGATATGATTTCTGTTAGAGGCAGATAAGTATCAAAAGCATTCACCGAGGTTGAAGACTTGAAGCTACTCTTCGACTATAAAGGACGTCAGCTAAGGGAATCAAGTGTGTAGAATCACGATGTATACGGAAACGTACAAGATCATTTCCTTGGAGGGTGAATTCAGTCTCAACTATATTCCAATCTGAAGTATGATAAGAGGCTAGTGTTTGTAGTGGTTAAATACTGTGTGGTGTTCAATCTGGAACAGGTCTCGGGGTTTTTTAGCACCTATGGTTTCCTCGTTAGTAAATTGAGATATAACTCTTTGATAGATTTCTTGATTGAGCTCGCTTTATAAGCTGGTTCTGCATTATATTGTTTATCTTTATATTATGAATACCAGAATTAGTATATATTCAACTTAGATAGTCATTGCGCCCTTATTTGCTGAGATCTTACAATACTTGTTTTTTTTTATTCCATATCTTGAAATATAAGTTACATATCTTGTACTTGCTGAATTTGGGATCTTGAGAAATTCAGGTACATACTTGGTTAATCTTGGATATTGATTTTTGAGATCATCCAAGAACTCTTCTACACAATAAGTGTTAGAGAATTGCTCGGTCGAACTCGCATGCGTTGCTATCTCAAGCATGTTTGTTAATGTTAGTGATCAAAACTATAAGTCTTGATTTCTAGTCTATTATAGCTAAGTCTCAGACTAGGATAGGAAGTGTAGTTGAGCTCAAGGACTTCATGGCGATTCATCATACAAGTAGAAGAACTACTCAAAGAACCGGCGGAACTTCTCGACAAAAAGGTATGTGAAGACTTGAACTTATCTGTCACTCAAAAGTCACTACAAAAAAACTACGGTATTGCAACATGTCGTATGTGTAGCAAGATCTTTTGTTTCGCGTGGCAAAAACCTTTTGTCGCATAAAAGCTTTTTGCCACACCATGTGGCAAGAAACCGTGTGACAAAAAGTTATTAACACACCTTTAGTATCCTGCCGCACTAACCAGGATTTTTACCGCATTAACTAGTGTGGCAATAACATGAGGCAAAAATGTATTTTTTTAATTAATTTATTTTTAATTAAATTTTTTCGGTTTTATTATATTTAAAAGTACTGGCAATTTAATTTTATTTTCAATTTTCATTTTCAAATATTATTTTCAAGTTTAACTTATTTTCCCGTTTCCAGTTTTATTATATTTAAAATAAGAATCGTATTATTTTCATTCTATAATTTTAAGCAAGAAAATCTAACTAAAACGAAATTCTCATTTGATGCATTAATTTTATTTCATATAGAAATTTTAAATTACACAATATACATCAAATGCATAAATGACACATCACTTGGAAGTAATAATGTGATCGCATCATAGTTTACAGAAAAAAAGAAAAAAAAAGTAGAAAGGAAGAAAACATGAACTTTATCCCGATCAGCTTCTCTACTACTGCAAAACCAATATTCTCTATTCCTGCAAAACCAATATTCAAGGAGGATAAGTATTTCATAATTCGGAATCGTTCTAAATATGTACATAATAATTGTACTTATGGAAGATATAAAAACTACCTTGCAATGGAAATCTTTCCAACTTGATTAGCAGTATCCAGGCCCTGTAAATCAATCAACTTTATTAACGCTAGATCAAGTCAAAAAAAAAGGGAACAGTATCAATCCAAAGAAACAAAGGAATTTCTTATAAAGATTAAAAACCCCTAAACATAAATTAGATCTCAATTAAACAACATCTTATATACGTAAAACTGTTGCAGAGAGTGTGGATTCTTACACTAATAGTCATCAATCCTTAAGCAAGTTTGATAATCACAAGATTTTCCCCCTGTTTTTGCCAAATCAAACAAAACTTTCATTAACCGGAACTGGTCGATATCATGATTGAATAACCCAAGCTCCGAAGCAATAACAAAATCAAACGAACTATTTTGACAATTTGATTACCATAGATTTTTGTTTTAGATCTGAAAGGTTCTCGTAAGAATGTGTGAGAGAGAACATGAAACTGAAAGGTTAAAGAGAAACGTAATATATACTTGAGTTGGACTTTGACTCCCGAAAATCTATAAATATATTCGTTTTTTTTAGAAGGAATAAAATACATTAATAGGCTTTTGCCGCACCTAGTACCTGTACTGCTGCAACAAACCATCTTTTTGCCTCATCCTTGAGCTTGATGCGGCAAAAGCCAACTCTTTTGCCTCATCGCTGGGTTCCATGTGGCTAAAAACTGTTTTTTGCCACAACATGATCTAATACACTTAAATAGGTGGTGTGGCTATATATTGTCTTTCTTGTAGTGAGTCTATCTACTCTATATCCTATTTTTTGAGATAAAAAGTCGTATGCTATATATATAGACTTATATTATACACATTTGGTATTTCGAGCCGAGTATACCTCGCTTATTTATATCTCGAAATATGTGTTGGTAAGCTTTTCGCTTCGACCAAGTTTATCTTTACCTAGTGACGAAAGTCATGATATGTTTCAATCACTTTGAAAATTGTTTTGACGAGAAATGGTGTAACAACTATATAACGTCTTCTTAGAATGTTTCAATGATTGGAATGAGAGTTTGGATTACATGACCAATGATTGACATAAGCATTGTTGTGGAAACACATTTATGTATAAGTCCTATTCCTTGAACCAAAGTTTTCGAACTTTGTTGATCAAGAGAACCGGAAGAATGGCAAGTGCCAAGTCCGCGAACTCAGTCCGCGAATTGCCGAAGTTCTCAAACCCGAGAATTTCTGCTGGAGTTGACAAATTACTTGCGTGAGCTAAGTCCGCGAACCCAGTCCGCGAACCGGCGAAGTTCTCATCCCGAGAATTTCTGCTGGAGTTTGTAAACTTTGTCCAGTGTCTTAAGTCCGCGAACCTAGTCTGCGAACTTGAGAAGGTTATATATCTAAAGATGATTTCTGAACTTAAACTTAAAAAGACTAAGGAATGCAGTTTGAAAACCGTGGCTATAAAAGTTCATGAACTGATTCAAGTGAATCAAATCTTCTTTGCTTCAATTGTATCTTGTGTAGTTACATAAGATTTTCTTGCAATTGAACAACTCTCTAACTAGTTCATTTGAGTCATTTGAACTAGTTATGGTGAAGAAGAACATGGTTGATATGAAATGCTCATATGGATAACCTTTTGGTTAACTATTTTTGAACCAACAATGTACACGTTCGAGTACGGTTAACAAACCTAGAAGCATGCAGTTCATTTTTGCATAAAAATCTAAGTTTTCGATCTAAGGTTGAGAAATCTTAGCTTGAATCTAAATCAGGTTTTCATCAACGGTGAATATTGATTGTTTTGTTACCAAGGCAAAACCCTGATTTGAAAGACTATATAAAGGAGACATCTAGTATTATGCAAAACTAATCCGCACACCTTACGTGTGATACTAGTTTGCGTACTAGAGTCGGTTCTCCTTTAACCTTTGGTTTTCTTCTTCTAAAACCAGGTTAACGACTTAAAGACTTCATTGGGATTGTGAAGCCTGACCGATACTACTTTTATCGTAGTTGTGTGATCTGATCTTGCATCTTCTATCGTACGAGTACAATCAGATTGATTGGCTTGAGATTTGATATCTCCGATAGGAAAGATATAAAAAGTAATCACAAACATCTTCGTCTCATTGTTTGTGATTCCACAACATGTTGATTCGCTACTATACGATTAAGATTGTTGTGAGGTGATTGATTAATCTAGGTTGTTCTTCGGGAATATAAGACCGGATTATCAATTGGTTCCTGTTCACCTTGATTATTATCAAAAGACGGAACAAAAACTTTTGGATTTTTCTGTGGGAGACAGAGTGATCCTTTGATAGACTTGTCTATGTGAGACAGATTTGTTTATTGTCAAAGCCTGAGATTTTGGGTCGTAGCAACTCTTAGTTGTGGGTGAGATCAGCTAAGGGAAGCAAGTACGCAGTATCCTGCTGGGATCAGAGGCGTAGGGAGTACAACTGTACCTTAGATCAGTGGGAGACTGATTGGGGTTCAACTACAGTCCAGTCCGAAGTTAGCTTGGAGTAGGCTAGTATCTGTAGCGACTTAATACAGTGTGTGTTCAATCTGGACTAGGTCCCAGGATTTTTCTGCATTTGCGGTTTCCTCGTTAACAAAATTTTCGATGTGTGTTATTTCAATTTCCGCATTATATTGTTTTATCTTTATAATTGAAATAATACAGGTTGTGCGTTAGATCAATCAATTGAAGAATCCAACCTAACGGTTGTTTATTGATATTGATTGACACTTGGATATTGGTTTTTGGTACCATCCAAGTTGTTCCTTGTATTTGATTAGTACTCGCAGTTTCTGTTTGAGGAAATCAAATCAAGAGATAGATATAAACTCGTTGATATACTTTTAATTGATTGAGTCTTGTTGATTCTCTTAAAATTATATTCGAATTTGTCCATACAGATTTCTAAGCGAAATATTGGGTGGTGTTGTTAGACCCCCGCTTTTTCAATTGGTATCAGAGAAGGCAAACACATTTAAGACCATACAAGTTTGTGTTTGTAGCGATCTGACTCTATGGACAGAGGTGCTATCTCTATTAACGTACCACCAGTCTTCGATGACTCTAATTACTTATGGTGGAAAATTGATATGCGAGCTTTTCTTCAAGCACGTGATTTTCAATCATGGGTATATGTTGTTAATGGCTATTATGCTCCCGTTATGGCAGTTGGAGATGTAAACGTTCCCAAACCTATTGGTGAATACACCCCTGCTGAGATAAATGCTGCAAAGCAAAATTCTGACGGTTTGAATACTATCATACATGCCATTACCCCAAATCTTAAGCACCATGTGTCTAATTGCACTCGGTGTAAATATGCTTGGGATATCTTAGAAACTGTATTCGAAGGTAACTCCAGTGAAAAGGAAGATAGGCTTCAAAACCTTAATTCTGATTGGGAGAACCTTCGTATGGCTGATGAAGATACGTTTGATGAGTTTAATCACAAAGTTTCTGAGATTGTTAATGCATCATTTGCATTGGGTAAGACTATTCCTGAAAACGACATTGTGATGAAAATCCTCAGATCGCTGCCATCTAGATAAGAGTCTAAGAAGCATGCCATCGTTGAGGGAAATAACCTTGATAATCTTTCCAGAAATACATTGGTTGGAAAGCTAAAGATCTTTGATCATGAGCATACATCCCAAATCAGAAAGGATGTTGCCTTTAAAGCACAAACGAACACTAAATTACTTAATAAAAGTAAAAGTGTTTAAGTCTATGAGGATGATCAGTCTGAGGATGATTTTTCGGATGAAGATCTTGACAAATCAGTCTCCTTGATCACAAGACAATTTAGGGATCTTCTATTGAAGAGAAGTAATCGGTTTTCAAGAGACAAACCTAGGTCGTCAGATAAACCTCACAATCGCGTCCCTCCTAAAAACAGGGATGTTGACGAGGCTGATGACGAGGATATGCCACAATGCTTTAAGTGTAAAGGTTTTGGTCATTTTGCAAACGAGTGCCCAAATCGTAGAAAATACACTGGGAACAAAGGTCTTGCTGTAACACTTGATGAGATGTCTGAGATCTATGATTCTGATGAAGACAGGAAATCAAGTGCCGGTCTTCTATGTGAAAACATTGATTTTGATAATTGTAGCAATACAAATATCAACCTTGATGGTTTCGGTGAAGAGGAGAATCCAATCAAGCTGGAAGAATCAATTGACCCATTCTTTGGAAACGCTGGTTTTAATGTTTCAGGATCCACTATGTGTCTAGATGCATTCACACCACAGATGCCTGAATACTATCCAAGTTTGACGTGCTCGTTTTGTTCTCAGAAGGGTCATGAACTATCTAGATGTTACAAGTACAAGCATCAAGTGAGGAACGCCAACAAACTTCAACGAAGAGCAAATCGATTAGCAAGGAAGCTTAAACTTTCCCAGAAGACTGCTGAGGTATGTAGGATTTTATCTTCGACTAAGAAGTTGGTTTCCAAAGACAAAATTAAACCATTAGAGAAGAAGGTATAGTCAAATCGTTTTGATAGACAGAAGTCAGAGGAGTCCTCTCAAGAGGAAAATGGTGGTCAAGTTGTTGTTCACCACAACACAAATTAATTGTGTTGTTTGGTAAATCTTGTCTCATGTGCCTGATCAAAAGAGATGAGATTGTGTACTGCTCAGGCTTCAGAAAAAGTTATTTTCCTTAGGTTTGTGTTTCTTGTCTATCAAATAAAGTAAAGGGTTATTATCGACAATTAGACTCTTTATAGGGTTTAGAATTGGGCGTTCACGAACCTGTGTAAAAGGTTGCGAACCCTACATTATTTTTCCTCCCTGATATCCTTTATATCTTAAGACTGCTTGTTGAGATTGTGAATTCCACTCACAAAAAACCAGTTGTTTTTAACTGTTCTACAAGCATCATGTCTTTGGATGGAAAAGATGTCAACATGATTGTTAAGCCATCAATCAAGGAAAAATAGAAATCTCCAGTAACTCCTTCCGTGAAAAGAAAAAGGAGAAATACAAGAAATCCAAGGGTTGTCCCTTCCAACTCTCAGAATTTTTCCGATGTTCTTGATGAGTTGAAGGAAGTAAGAAAGGATATTAGTGAAATAAAGGCTTGTGTTTTAAGATCTTTGGAAATTCAGAAAGCCTGGTTCGACATCATCAGCCAAGACGGTTTGTTGGTATTGACTCCTTCCTCCACGAACCTTATATTCCAATGGCTGTTGACGACAAGGAGTTCGGGAATGATAAAGAATTTCTCAAAGACATTGTTGCCTAGTATGTCTTCTTTTTGGTTTAGTTGGAAGAATAACTAGTGCTTTGAATAACAATGATTGTGACTACACATGGCTATTATTTTTCATCTTCTTGTATTATTTTTTAGGTTTATTGGTATAAAATTCTAAAAATATTTGGAGGATGATGTTTTTGCATTATTAATCTTTATGATTTGTAATATTGCAACTTGTTATGGGATATGTATGTTTGCGTCCGTGAACTTGAAGGTCCCATACTTTGTCAAAAGTAAAGTCGTTCGTGTTCGATATTCACGTACTGGTAAAAGGATGAATGGACTTTTGACAAATACAAAAGTTAAGCCTATATTGTCAATTATGTTGACGGAAGATAGATTTTAAAATCTTTTGTTTTCAAGGATTATGTCTATTCTTGTTGTTATACAAATAATGATTGAAGATAGAATGAATCCTTGTGTATTCCACAGTATTGATCTTCACTGATCCATATTTTATGTAATATTGTGAGGCTCCGTAATGTGTCTGATGTTGAGCACGATACAACCAAGTTGATTATTTTTTATTAGCTTTGTTGGTTGTTCCGTAAGGTACTTTATGTTGAGCATTTTGAACTAAATTAATCATCTTGTTTGGTTATTTATTTATTGCTCCGTAAGTTTTCTTATGTCGAGCAAAACAATTGACAATTAAATTGATTACTTTCGTAATTAGTTTGGTTGTGTATTCCAATTAGATTAATTATGGGTTATCTTGTCATTAATCTAGTTGAGTATTTTTGTGTCTCCATGAGTTTTCTTATGTTGATCACAAACAATTGAATTGATCACTTTTTGTGTTTGATTTGATTGCGTATACCGATTAAGTTAGTCACGGGTTTACTTGTGATTAATTTGATTGATTTTTTGGATATAAAAAATCATTCTTATGGTTTTTGGTGTCCAATGAAATCCTTCTTTTCTTTTGAAATTAAGGTCACTCTTGTTATTCTTTCGGGAATGACATCAAATGGGGGAGAGTTCTTTTAAACTTGTGCTTAATGGTCATATCTTGAGGGGTGTGCGGCTGTCGAATTTTAGAGGGGTTACGTTGTATCTTTAAACTCCTTGATGAATGCTATTAGTTTCGGCTATATGATTGCATCTAAATAAGATGATGTGTGTTCTTTCTTTTTGGTCATGAAATGTCTCTTACGGAAATTTCATTATGATCTCGTTTTTGTACCTTTGCCAATTTTATTGACAAAAAGGGGGAGAATTAATATGTAGTTCACTCTACAAATACATATGGTCTTCGGGTCATTATATAAGGGGGAGTGGTTTTCATGTGAGATGGAGTATTGACTAAGGGAGAGTGATACATATCACCATAGTATTATTGTTGAAGCTGTGATACAATTGAACTTTGACGGTGTGTAATAATACTATGACATTGTATAACAATAATCGAGACCGATGCTTTCTCATTGTTATAGATACGGATCTTCAATAGAGGTGATGGTAAACTTACAACCTTTAGGATCATTGGAGTACTTGGAAATGATGAAGATTTCGAGGAATGTTGAAGATTGGACATGTGGAATAGGAGCTACTTAAGTTTCTTTATCTTTTTTTTATTCCATATGTATTGATAGTTTTGTCACTAAAATTGACAAGGGGGGAGATTGTTAGAGCATTGCTCGGTCGAACTCGCATGCGTTGCTATCTCAAGCATGTTTGTCAATGTTAGTGATCAAAACTATAAGTCTTGATTACTAGTCTATTGTAGCTAAGTCTCGGACTAGGATAGAAAGTGTAGTTGAGCTCAAGGACTTCATGGCGATTCATCATACAAGTAGAAGAACTACTCAAGGAACCGGTGGAACTTCTCGACAAAAAGGTATGTGAAGACTTGAACTTATCTGTCACTCAAAACTCTATCTACTCTATCTCCTACTTCTTGAGATAAAAAGTCGTATGTTATATATATATAGACTTAGATTATACACATTTGGTATTTCGAGCCGAGTATACCTCGCCTATCTATATCTCGAAATATGTGTTGGTAAGCTTTTCGCTTCGACCAAGTTTATCTTTACCTAGTGACGAAAGTCATGATATGTTTCAATCACTTTGAAAATTGCTTTGACGAGAAATGGTGTAACAACTATATAACGTCCTCTTAGAATGTTTCAATGATTGGAATGAGAGTTTGGATTACATAACCAATGATTGACATAAGCATTGTTGTGGAAACACATTTATGTATAAGTCCTATTCCTTGAACCAAAGTTTTCGAACTTTGTTGATCAAGAGAACCGGAAGAATGGCAAGTGCCAAGTCCGCGAACTCAGTTCGCGAATTGCCGAAGTTCTCAAACCCGAGAATTTCTGCTGGAGTTGACAAATTACTTGTGTGAGCTAAGTCCGCGAACCCAGTCCGCGAACCGGCGAATCCTCTTAATTATTGAGGAAATCAAATCAAGAGCGAGATATAAACTCGTTGATATACTTTTAATTGATTGAGTCTTGTTGATTCTCTTAAAAGTATATTCGAGTTTGTCCATACAGATTGCTAAGCGAAATATTGGGTGGTGTTGTTAGATCCCCGCTTTTTCAATAAGGTATACTGATTGAAAACGCGGGGTACCGGTACCAAGTACACCAAAAACTATTTCGTTCGACAACCTGTATGGAAAAAAATGTAATATAATTGCAAGCATACTGAAAAAACGGGGGTATAACAATCACACCCAATAATTTGTTCGGCAGTCTGTATGGACTAACTCTAATATAATTCAGAGAGAACCAACTTATAAAGCGAGATCAATTAAGAAATATATCAAAGAGTTATATCTCAATTTCTCAATACAATCTGCAATCGCACAGATAGAAATTTGTGAGCCTGATTGATATGAGAAATAACTTGGATGGTACCAAAGACCAATGCCCATGTGCCAATCAATTCATATCCAACAAACAAGGTCGCATTTACCAATTGATTGAACTACGCACAACCTATGATATTTCAATTATATAGAAATATAATGCGGAAAAGAAATAACATATACACCAGAAGTTTTGTTAAAGAGTAAATCGAAAATGCAGAAAAACCCCGGTACCTAGTCCAGATTTGAACACCATACTGTATTAAGCTGCTACAGACACTAGCCTACTACAATTTAACTTTGGACTGGAATGTAGTTGATCCCTAACCAAGTCTTACAACGATTAAGGTACAGTCGCGTTCCTTACGCCTCTAGAACCACGCCGGATTTTGCGCACTTGATTCCATTAGCTGATCTCACCCACAACTAAGAGTTGCTACGACCCAAATTCGAAGACTGATAAGCAAATCTGTTTCCCACAGATAAATCTATTCTGATAAATAAATCTATCTTCACAGAAGTACCTATGAATTTTTTGTTCCGTCTTTTGATAAATTAAGGTGAACATGAACCAATTGATAATTCGGTCTTATACTCCCGAAGAGCAGCCTAGTATTATCAATCACCTCAAAATAACTTAACTATATGGTAGTGGAAGAAGTTATTGTGGAATCACAAAGAATGAAACGAAGAGCTTTGTGATTACTTTTTATATCTTACCTATCGGAGTTAAATCTCGAGCAAATCTTATAGAAGATAGTACTCAATACGACAGAACAAGTAAGATCAGAACACGCAACTACAGAGAAAATAGTTGGGTCTGGCTTCACGAATCCCAAATGAAGTCTTCAAGTCGTTAACTTATAATGGTTTTGGAAAAACCTAGGTTAAATGAGAATCGACTCTATTCGCAACTAGGACACAAAAAAGTGTCGGGATTAGGTTTTCTAGTTTCTAGAGTTCTCCTTTATATAGTCTTTCAAATCAGGGTTTGCTTTTAATCAAAGCTAAGATAGCTTAGTAATGAAGCATTCAATATTCATCGTTAGATGAAAACCCGATTTAAGATTCAAGCTAAGTTTGCTTAAAACCAAAGCAATATCTCTCTACCGTTATATGGTCTTAGCTTGTTACACACAAATGAAATATACCTTCATTTAGATATGGGTTACCATACCTTAAACATGTATATTGAGTTGGATCAATAACAGTTAACCGAAGTTAGCCATATGAACACTTTTATCTTAACCACATTCATCTAACACATCTAGATCAACTATGATGATCAATCAATCATTAAAGATAATCAAATGAATTTAATTGAGTTTCAAATAGAGTTTTTCAATTGTTCACTATTTCACAGAAATATATATGAACCAATTGAAACAAAATCGGATTGATTTGTAAGAATCAATTCATGAACATTAACCCACGGTTTGCAAAGATTGCATTCCTTAATTCATAAATGTATTTGTTCATGAGTATGAAAAATATACTTAAACGATTTTAGAACTTAAACCACTAAGTTTGCAAACAGGTACGCAAACTATACCTTCCGGACTTTGGTCTTGTCCAGCCGTTTTAAAATGGGTATGCAAATAGATGTATTGTACCTAACACAGGTAAAACCGTTCGCATACTAGTATGTAAAAAAGGTTCCCGGACTTTAACAGTTAAAACCCTTCACATATTAGGTATGCAAACAAGGTTCCCGGACCTGAATCATACCAAAACAGTTTGCATACTAGGTACGCATACTATGATGTATCCAGACACGGGTTTTTGTTCTAAACTCCCATTTGAATCATTAAAACATCCTTAGAAGACGACAATAGCTGTCTCACACAAACTATTAGCTAATAAGTAATTTTCAAGTGATCGAATGATCAATACGAAACTTTCCGAGTCGATATCAAATGATAGTCTCACACAAATCATGTAAGATGTTTTAAGGCAATTTCCACATTATCATCTTTTGACTTATTATTTAGTTTCCAACAAATAAATTGTTTCCAACGAAACTCGTCAAGAATATGATGAACGTAGCTAAAGCAAAATGCTTCCAACACATATTTCGAGAAATATATAAGCGAGTTAAACTCAGCTCGAAATATCAAATATGTATAATATAAAAGTCTATATAGCTATACCACTTAGTCTCACTAAAAGATAAAATAAAATAAACTTCTGAGTGATAGATAAATTTTAGTCTCCACATACATTTTGTTGATGAAGTTCCTCCAAGCTCTCCTCAGTAGATCTTCGTCATCAATCGGTGAACGCCGTGAAGTCTAAAGCTCAACTACACATTCAATCCTCTTTCGAGACATAACTTTAAGTAGACTATAAATAAAGACTATAGTTTTGATCAACTAAATTTGACAAACAAGTTTGAGATAGCAACGCTTGCGAGTTCGACCGAGCAGTGCTCTAACAATCTCCCCTTTTTCAATTTTAGTGACAAAACTACCCATACATATAGATTACAAAATAAATAAACTTTGTAGCTTCTCATCCATCATGCTTGATTTCCTAGGTTCTTCAACATTCCTTGAGTTCTTTTCCACTCGAAGTACTTCAGTGATATTGAACGTGTTCAACTCAGCATCATCACTGATGAAGATCCGTAGCCATAACAACAAGACAACATATGAAAAACATATGTTCTCAATCATTGTTACACAGTGTCATAGTATTATTACAATACATCAAAGTCCAATTGTATCACAACTTTGACAATAATACTACGATGATATGTATCACTCCCCCTTAGTCAATACTTCCATCTCATAATGAAAATTACTCCTCCTTACATAATGATCCGTAAACCATATGTATGTAGTGTGAACTAGAAAATAATTCTCCCCCTTTTTGTCAATATAAATCGGCAAATGTACGAAACTTACGGGATCATAATGAAATTCTCAAAGAGATAATTTATGATTAAAAGAGGACATATCAACTTTGTTTCGATGATTTCACATAGTCGAAACTTAATGTATTCATCAAGGAGTTTATAAAGATACAAGATAACTCCTACAATATTCCACATCCGTACTCCCCATAAAGATTTGACAATTAAGCACAAGTTCTATTAAGAACTCTCCCTCATAAAATGTCATTCCCGAAAGAACAACAAGGGCGATCTACTTTTACAAGAAAAGAATGATTTCTTTGGACATTAACAAATAACATGAAACATGAATTTGTATCCAGAAACACGAATAAATTAATCACAAGAAGACCTTATAGATTAATTTAGTTGGAAATGCTCAATATAAGAGAACTTACGGAGTCATACAGTACTTTCACATAGAAGTGGATCATGGATAGATCAATATTGCGGAATATTCAAAGGTTCATTCTATCTTTTATTAATATTTGCATAAAGACATAATAGACTTAACTTTTGACAAATATGAGACAATCATAGTTCACGGACGTAAACACACATATCCCATAAAATATTTTTGCAATACATAAAACCAATAAAGATTAATACTGTAAAATCATCTTCCAAATAACTCAGAATTTAAATAAATAAATATAAACATTGTAAGATGAAAATAGTTGGAAATATCTATGTGTAATCAGAATATTTGGTATTCCAAACCCTAGTTATTCTTCTTAAACACAAGAATAAATTTTCATAAGAAGTTTCCTAGACAAAATAAAATTTCAGACTTCTTTGATAACTTCATACCTCTCCATGACTCCATCATAAAAGGTATTATCGATATCCTTGATCCTTTTGACCGTAGAAACTCCATGTTCATGAGTTAGAACATTCACCTGTCGATCAACAATGCGAGCAAGTTTCCTAGCCTTGATACAATCAGAGTTGAGTTTCTTCTGGTTCCGTATCAGGACCTTATGATTTTCAAGGATATTGGTCTGAAAATCAATGAGATGATTTATTTGCATTTGTAAGTTTGCAAATTAGACCTTAGAATCATTTTGAAAATGAATTAAATCCTTGACTGATTCAGCAATCCACGAGTTGTACTCTGTCATTGCAATCATCTTCTTCAAGACAAGTTCTTGAACCGAACTGCATCCTTTGATGTCTTCTTCCATATCAAGATTTACTACTTCCTGAGATCTTGAAGAGTTCTACATATATTTTATAATAGGTATGGAGAAAACAATATATATATATAAGTTTGTGAACAAGAGAAGGAAACCCTTGTTATAGAAACCCTAAAAACTCTTAAAGAAGAAGAAGACACGGGCATTCGTGGACCAGTTATAGAAAGTTAATGGATCAGAAGAGACACCAAAATAAGGAGATATACTTTGTTTTCAGTTATCTTATATATTTTTCATAGCTCAATAATTAAGAGGATTCGCTTCAAATTAGAGCACATGAAACAAAATCAACAAGATGCATTAGTTACTAGGAGTCAAGATATGACTCAACATTCACAAATAAAGAACATAACTTTATTTCAAACACAAGATCATATGATAACATACAACGAACTTGAGCATCCCGCAAATATCATCCTTGCATCTCTCAAGTTAGATACAAGGATGAAATTACCTAGAACTGTGTAGCAGAGTGAGATGTCATCCCACTGTGAATACTGAGAGACGAGTTTTAATTACCATATGAGTGTTTGTGCTTTGTATCCCTTACCTTCCTTCGATTATATCTTATTCCAGTAGAATTAGACATAAACCTTTTAGAATATCCAACAGAAGGATTTTTCTGAGTATTAAGTCTAGGACCTCTTGAGATCCGTTCCAGAGGATAAGAATTATGAGAGTTCCAACTCCTAGACTTAGATCTTCCAGACCTATTCTCATAGACATTCCTGTAGGGATTTCTAGATGAGTGACCTTGGAAACCTCTTTTATGAGAGTTCTGTTTTTTTGCAGGAATGAAATCCATTGTAGATGTTGTCAGACAATTTACTCTGTCGACTGTAAAAAGAAGTAGATTTTGAAGATCCGAAATTTGTTCCTTTCTAGCAAAACAATGTAGAGTATTATGATTTCTTTTCCCGCAGTATGAACAGGGTCGTGGACAAGAAACATTGGATGAAACGTGTTTTAGTCTTATAGCCTTTTCGGAAATCCGCACGTTACGCAAATTTTTCTTATCAGACAATTCCTTAGGAGTAATTTTCTCCATGTTAGGTAATACCATATGAGTATTAGATACTGTTAGAGCACTGCTCGGTCGAACTCGCATACGTCGCTATCTTAAGAATGTTTGTCAATGTTAGTGATCAAAACTATAAGTCTTGATTTCTAGTCTACTTATAGCTTAGTCTCGGACTAGGATAGAAAGTGTAGTTGGGATCAAGACTCCATGGAGATCATCATACAAAGACGAAAAACTACTCAAGGAACTGGTGGAACTTCATCGACTAAAAGGTATGTGGAGACTTGAATTTATGTATCACTCAAAAGTCTATCTACTCTATCTCCTATCTTGAGACAAAATTCGTTTTGCTATATAGATTTACACATTTGCTATTTCGAGCCGAGTTTATCTCGCTTATCTATTTCTAGAAATATGTGTTGGAAAGCTTTCTCTTTGGCCAAGTTCATCTTTACTGGTGACGAAAGTCATGATACATTTCAATTACTTGAAAATGGCTTTCACGAAAAATGACTTGTGAATAACAATCATATAACGTCCTCTAAGAATGTTTCAATGATTGAAATGAGAGTTTAGATTATATAACCATGGTTGGATATAAACATCTTGAGGAAACTCATACATGTATAAGTCCATATTCCTTGAACCAAAGTATGCGTACTTTGCTGCTTAGGAAAATCGGAACAAGAGTCCGTGTACCAAGTTCGCGTACTGTCGGAAGTTCTCATACCGACTGGAGTTTGTGAATTGAAAACAAACTTATTCCGGGTACTTAAATCCGCGTACTTAAGTTGGTTATTTTCTAAAAACGGTTATTCGTGAACTTAAACTTATATTAACTAAGGAATGCATATTTGCAAACCGTGGTTATAAAGTTCATGAATCGATTCGAGTGAATCAAATCGTTTTTGTTTCAATTGTGTCTATTATAAAGATCTAAGCAATTGAACAACTCTCTAACTAGTTCACTTGATTCATTTGAACTTGTTATGGTAAAGAAGAATATGGTTAATATAAAAGTGCTCATATGGCTAACCATTTGGTTAACTACTGTTGAACCAACTAGATGTACATGTTTGGGTACGGTTACACAACCTAAAAATGTGCATTTAATTTGTGTGTAATAAGCTAAGTTTCGATCTAACGGTTGAAAGATATTAGCTTGAATCTAATCAGGTATTAATCTAACAGTGAATATTGAATGCTTTGTTACTAAGCTAACATTGATTGCAAACCCTGATTTGAAAGACTATATAAGGGAGAACTCTAGCAACTGGGAAACCTAATCCCCACACCTCCTGTGTGATACTAGTTGTATTAGCTAGAGTCGATTCTCCTTTAACCTTAGGTTTCTTCTCGAGACCCTGTAGGTTAACGACTTGAAGACTTCATTGGGATTGTGAAGCCAGACCGATACTACTTTCTTTTAGTTGTGTGATCTGGTATTGATGTTTCTATCGTATTTGAGTACAATCGTAAGATTGGCTTGAGATTGATATCTCCGATAGGAAAGATATAAAAGTAATCACAAACACCTTTGTCTCATCGTTTATGATTCCACAATATCTTCTTTCGCTAGTGTTTGAGGGTGAAAACCGTTTCTGCTGATTTCGGTAATTTCATGTGTGTGTGGGTGAGAAACGAATCTAAACCCTAAACAATGTACTGCACGGGAGTACTTTTGATTCGAGAGATCAATCTGTACAATCCTGGCCTAAACCAAGAAATGGCCGTTCCAGGCTTGCTTCGGTCACAAAGTGAAGGAGAAGGGTTGGTCTTAGAGAGGGAAACGACGAAAGTGTTGAGACCAGAGTAGTTGATTCTGGAAGTAGGCGTTTTGTGACTTGTATCGGAAAGTATAACTGGTAAGCCGAATGGAAAGTTACCAGGTGATTTCTAGATGTTGTGTGTTACCGACCAAAAACCTTGTGTTTTGGTGGAAATAGGTGAGACCTATTTATACAATGTAGGATCAGAATCTCGCAGCAATAATGCCTTAGCTAAATTATCAGCTATACAACACAACAGCGTCGCAGAACAGTTTCAGAAATGACATGATAAACGACGTCAGCTAAAATCATGAGAAAAAAATGTGATGTTTCTGCGAAAATTAGAGAGTTTGCGAGATTAACATTTGTAAGGTCGCAAGCCATATCCGAAAATAAAGGACATATTAGCTGTCATCCACTATGTAACTCCCTATAAATAGCCGCTCAGTTGTAAAGGAAAGGAGAGAGATCCTTTCTGAGTGAGAAGCAACTAAATAGGAGAGAGAAACTCTAGAGCATAGGTTATTCTGGATTCCTTTATCTTTTCTTGTAAGAATGTTCAAATATTCATCAATAAAATTAAGATTGAAAATCTAAAAATGAGTTTAGTATTAATGAAATCATATGAGGGGTGTAGTGTAGGATTTCCTACAACTACATAATGGTGCTAGAAATAGGGAGAGGCTGAAGATCGAAAGTTAAAGATTGTTGTTGAGATTGTTCAAATCAAAAAAGTGATTAAATAAATCAGTGGACCAGTTAAAAGAAAATTGATTAGAGTCAATGAAGATAAAAAAAGATTGGAGTGTAATATGATAACAAAAACAATGGTTAATGAATTCCATGAAAACATCAAAGGAAGAATACATAAATGAAATTTTGAAGGAAGGAAGGTTATGGCGGTAGAAAAGACATCACCCTTGAAAGATTGGGAAAAACAAAAAATCACATTCATGGCGGCAGAAATACCAAAATAAAATTTGAACCACACATCTCCATTGGTTATTACAGTGCCTATTACGCGAAAAGAGAAGGGGACAATATATTTGAAGGAATCCTACACTACACCCCTCATATGATTTCATTAATACTCAACTCATTTTTAGATTTTCAATCTTAATTTTATTGACGAATCTTTGAACATTCTTACAAGAAAAGATAAAGGAATCCAGAATAACCTCTGATCTAGACTTTCTCTCTCCTATTTACTTATTTCTTACTCAAAAAAGATCTCTCTCTTTCCTCATAGTTGAACGACTATTTATAAGGAAATACATAGTGGATGACAGCTAATCTGTCCTTTATTTTCGGATATGGCTTGCGACATTCTCGCAACCTTACAAATGTTAATCTCGCAAACTCTCTAATTTTCGCAGGATCATCACGTCTTTCTCATGATTTTAGCTGACGTCGTTTATTATATCGTTTCTAAAATTATTCTGCGACGCTGTTGTGTTGTTGATAATTTCGCTGAAATATTATTGCTGCGAGATTCTGATCCTACATCTTGCCTCTTCTCATATCTTCTCTGCAAAGTAGAGAATGATGTGAGAAATGCCGAAGCTATTCATTTCTTCATATTCTGCATTTATCACACGTATTCTTTCTTCCATCTGTTTCTTGACACGTCTTTTGTAACCGCTGTTTTTTAACCGCTTATATCTTTCCGTATTAATCGTGTTTATCTTCTCGAGGAAAAATTCCCTCTATATATACTCTTTCTCACTCTCCTTTTCTTTCTTTTTATTTTATCTGCAACTTCATCGTTCTTCTGCAAATTCCGTTGTTGCAACTTTTCTTCTTTCTTCTTCAATCTTTTTAAGTTCTTCTTCATCTTCATACTATTTCCTCTGCAGATCTTCATCATTCATAATTTTCTTCGAAATAATCTTCCTGCTAGTGTTTTCCATGGATTCATCAAGGTTAGTTTTCTTTTTTCTTCTGTATGGGTTTTGCTGAAATTGATCTTGTTTACGGCCTTATTTGATGTTGTTTATGTGATTCCCATATTGTTGTTATTTCAACAAAAGCGCCTCCAACACTAAATTTACAGTTCAGAACCCTAATATTCCCAAACCGCAGCATAAGATTGTTGCGCATAAAAGAAAGTCTGCGAATCAGAAGGTAGTAAGAAACATTATTCTTTTCTAATAACAATATTGTCGCCTCTGTTTCTTATCTGGATTGTAATTCGCAGGGTGATAAGGATGTCAATAAACCTCTCAAGAAATATCGCCACCTTAAAACTGTTGAAACTTCTGTCCCATTCCACTTACTTATGTCTTCTAAGTCTCCTGCGACATCTTCGCAAGATAAACCATCATCTCCAATTCGCGAAAAAGCTGCCTCAGACTTCATTTCTTCAGCTTACCTTTCACTGATTGAAACCCCCATTATTGATCCCTCTGTAAATGAAACTTCTTCTCTTCCTATTGATAATATTTATCAACCTTCTATCATTGCCAATTTTCTACCTGAGTCTCTTCCCTTTTCGAAAGAAACCGTGGAAGGAATAGATATTGCTTTCAAAGTTTTTTCTGAGGTCCTGGATGATGGAAAGAAGTCTTCTATTGATCCTGTCAAATCTAGTATGTGTGAAATTCTGAGTAGGTATTTCGGTTCTGACAGAGCTGCTTCGCAAACAGCTTTGGAAAAAGAATGCAATGCTCTTCATCTCGAAAATAAAAAGCTTCAGAATGTTTTATTGGATCGTGACAACCTTCGCAAGAAGAATGATGAATTGAGAGGTATGACTTTCTTATCTGTGTATTCAATTTTCCTTTTTAATGGTTTTATCCTTCCCATATTTAATTATCCTTAAAATCCCTCTTTCGCATGTTAAGCCTTAAACCAGAAACAAATAATTGAGAGATATCAATTTGAATCTGCTGTTCAAGAAGCCCGTGTTGATAAAGAAATTTTGATGTATCAATATAACCAATTAGATAACCTCTATTCATATTCTCTTGATCATATAAATAATCTTACCAATGAAAATACCCAATTAGTTCAGGGGAAAGATTTATTAAGTAATGAAGTATCTCGCCTTTCTTATTCTTTAACTAAAGCTAATTTAGGGATGAAACTTTATCAGATGAGAATAAAATCTTATCTCAAGAGAAGCGAACTTGTTTAAACAAGATGGCGATATCTTCGCAACAACTTAGCATTCTTCAGAAAGTATGTGATGACCAAGAGCAATCTCTTCGCTCTTTGAGAAATGAACTTAAAGAAGTAACAGAATCATCTATCGCTGAAAGAGATACACTCATTCAAGGTAGAATAGCTTTAAGTGTAAAGGCGAATCAACTTAAAGAACAATATTCCAAATTAGAAGAATCTTATTCTTCTCTTGCAAAGAAAAATAACTTTCTTATTTCAAAAGAGAAAAATCTTCAGTCTCGACTTAAAGGTTTAGTTGGAGACAAATTTGATGACGCAATGGACCGTTGGGAGAATAGTTGTCTGACCTTGATTCAACACCTTATTTCGCAAAAGGAAGGTAGTCATAATAGTTTGACTGCCTTAACTATCTTTTCTTTGTCATATCTTTTTGAGTTCTTCATCTTATTGAAATTTTGTATTCTACCTTTCGCAGAGTCTGAGAAGAATCTTCATTCCTCCATTTCTGTTTTTGAGGCTAAATATGCCAAAATTCGCAAAGAAAATGCATTGCTCGTCTCTGCCCTTACTGGTTCTCGCGACCGAGCAGAAAGAAGACTTGATTATCTTGCTTATTTTAAGGATATTCAAGATAGGAATCATCAGAGAGCACTTCTTCGTCAAGTTCATCTCCGGGCTGAAGTCCTTGTAAATGATATTTATTGTCTAAATCTCTTCCTCCTACATCAATCGAACCTTTGGAAGTAGATGATGATGAAGTTCCTCGTCCTGCTGATAGTGATTATGATTATGAAAGTGGTGCACAGGACAATCTCTTGAAAGATGAAGAAGAAATTCCTTCTAAGGAATCTGCTGGTGTTAATCAAAATGAGATGAAGAAATCCTCTGAAGAAGTAATTGCTGGCGATAATCAAGGTGCTAAGGCGAAGATCAGAATCGAAATGAAGGAGAGGCTTGCGATAATGAGAACATTGGCGAAGAACGTCTGTTATCTCCTTCTACTGGAATTAATATGAAGCTGAGCTTCTTATCTAGTTCTATTTCTTGAATTGTCTTATCTTTATTACTTTTTGCGAATAATATTCTTCAACCAACTTTGGAATCAATTTTCCTTTTAGTATTTTGCTGGTGAGAAAGATAATGCTTCTTGTTTATTGATTCCCATACTTGCCTCTCATTATCTTTCTTGCGAAAAATAATCTGTTATGAATACTTATAAATATTTTGTTTTCATGTGGTCTTATTTTGCCTTCCTAATTAAAGGTCTTATTATGCCACCTCTTGTCATTGCGACAAAATCGCAGGACGTCCTTGCACTTTCATGCAAAAACCCATTGATCTTGCCTTAACTTTTTCTTTTGTATTATGGCCTCTTCAGGAATGTTGCGACAATATGACAGGCCTAAATATTCTTGCGAAAATAAAGCCCCATGACATTGCCGTCTTGCGACGAAATCGCAGGACGTCTTCGCACTTTCATGCGAAAACCCATTGATCTCGTCTTATCTTTTTTTTTGTATTATTGCCTCTTCAGGATTGTTGCACAAATATGACAAGCCTTAATACCCTTGCGAATAAAAAGCCTCATGACATTTGCGTCTTAAGACACTTATCAGCTCCCTAATGGAGGGTGCCGCCCTTATCTCCCCCTGGTTGCCCCTTCAAGGAGGCGTACTTCTACCATACAAGGTTAGCTCCTCCCATCCAGTCTTAACAACAACCAGTTGTTTTCGCAGCCTCTTATCCCTTTTACCTATAGGGCTTATGGTTACGAGACTGCACCCTAAGTGGGGTTTTCTTCAGGCCGAGTGCAGTATAAGCCAAGACTTGTCAAGAATGGCAAGGTACGCTTCAAACGCCCTGGCACTCTTGACTCAACCGTGTACCTCGGCGCCTTGATCAGATCTGCACTCCTTGGGAGAGTCCTTATTACCTTAGTCGCCCAACCGTCATATGCTTAAGCTGAGAATCCAAGGTGCCTCTCCCGGATGGGCTTTATTGACCCCAAATCTCCATGACTCAGGTTCCGGTGGCGGTGTACCTTTCCCTGAGCCATGCAACAGGTACCCCCTAATATGACGTACTTTAGGTCTTACATTTGCCTCTTGCGAAATTTTATTCGCGAACTAGGGTGTACGCCATAAAGGTTCGCCCCTTTCTTTTATGTCATTGTTCTGTGATTATCTCTGCGAAAATTTCGCACATCATGATCTTGTTTTGATATGAATAATCTTGCAATTATTCTTTCAGAATCCATAACTTCTCAAAGCTTCTTACGGATAATATCTTTTTAAGTACAACCTGTTCCATGGTCTGTCAAGTCTATGACCAACATCTCTACCTTCTGGATCCATTAATCTATAAGCTCCTGTTCCAACTATCTCCTTAATGATGTAAGGTCCATCCCATTTTTTCGCTAATTTTCCACCATTTTCTCGCTGATATATTGGTGTCTCTCGCAGAACTAAATCTCCTGGTTGGAATTCGCGTACTTTGACACGTTTATTATATTCTCGGGCTAATCTTCGCTGATAATTCTCCATATGTTGTAAAGCTTTTTCTTCTTCTTTCTTCTAATTCATCAAGTTTTTTAAGATCAAACCCGCACTAAGATTTTTCTCCCAAGCTTCTCTCTTTGTTGTCGGAATAACAACTTCTGTTGGTAACACCGCTTCAACTCCGTATGTTAAACAAAAAGGTGACATTCCAGTAGCTTCTCTTCTAGTTGTATTATAAGCCCATACTGCATTATGTACTTGTTCGCACCATGCTCTGTGATGTCCTTCCAATTTCTTCTTTAATATATCTGCAATTGTTTTGTTTGTTGCTTCTACCTCCCCATTAGCTTGTGGATACAAAGGAGTAGACTTTCCACATTTTATCTTAATGCATTAAGTAACATTTATGTTTGTCCTTCAAATGTTTCCCATTATCAGATACCAACTGCGCAGGAATTCCGAATCTGCAAATGATATTTTCGAATATGAATGTAAAGATATCTTTGTCGCGAATATGTTCTGCCTTCACTTCTGTCCATTTTGTGAAATAATCTGTTGCGACTATTAAGTATCTTCTTTGTCCAGAACCTGGTAAAAATGGCCCCACAATATCTAAGCCCCACTTTCCAAAAGGCCACACACTGGTTGAAGATGACAATGGTGCTCCAGGTGCATGTATTTTCTTTCCATGTCCGACAATCTTCGCAACGTCTTGATATTTGTTTTGCATCTTCGTGCATGTATGGCCAGTAATAGCCTTGCATTTTTGCTCTATGTGCCAAAGATCTTCCCCCGCTATGATTGCCAGCATCCCCACTATGTAACATTTTTAGCACTTTTTCTCCTTCCTCTCGTGTCAAACATCTGAGTGATGGTCCATTAAAGGACTTTCGGTATAGCAGCCCATCTCTTAATTCATAATTCGTTGCACGGCTTTTTAACTTGTGCGTTTCCAATCTTTTTCTTGGTGTTTCTCCTTTCCCCAAATATGCATGAAGTTTCATTCTCCAGTCTGCGATATTGTTCGTTTGTTCTTCTTCTTCATTGTCTATTATCATCACGTCCACTTCTTCTTCTTCTTTATTGATTGATGGTGACATAAGTGTTTGTACTTTTATGCATATCGCAGTTGGATCTGTCATCATGCTTGAGATGAAAGCAAAAGCGTCTGTGAGTCTGTTATACTTCCTTGAAATGTGCCTCCATTTTCTTTCTAGGATTTTCACTGACAATTCTTCAACGAGCTTCTTGTGTTTCTTCAAGGATGGTTCATTTGTATTATACTCTCCCTTTATTTGGAGAATAACTAGCTGCGAATCACTAGTGATCCTGGCATTTTCTAGTTTCATTTATATTGCGAATTTTAAGGCATGTATCACAACTTTATATTCTGTTTCGTTATTAGTGGATGCGAATTCCAATCTGAATGAAAAAGCCATCTTTATTCCTTCTGGCGAAATTAAAACAATTCCAACTCCATTTTCTTCTCCATTTTATGATCCATCTACCAATATCTCCCATCTATTTGGTTATGTTAATAAATCTTTTGGATCTCCGTGTTCTTCTTCTATATCCATCATTTCTTCTACCGCTTCATCTTCTTGTAAAGGAAATTCTGCCAAGAAATCTGCAACAACTTGTGATTTTGGTGAAGACAAAATTTCATATTTAATATCAAAGTGGCCTACTTGTGTATTCCATCTCTCCACTCTTCCTGATCTTTTAGAATTCTTCATCACTGATTCAATTGGTACTTTTGTTAATACCTTTATCTTGTGCGCTTGAAAATATATGCGGAGCTTAAATGATGCATAAACTAATGATAAGATCAACTTCTCAATCTTTGAGTAATTATTCTCGGCAGTATTAAAAGTTTTGCTAATGTAATAAATGGGTTTCTCTACTCCTGCGTCTACTCGCAATAACACAACACTTAATGCATGCGACGTCGTCGCAAGATAGATCAATAATTCTTCTCCTGATTCTGCTTTTTGTAAAATAGCTGTATTCATAAGATGTTCTTTGATCCCTTGAAAAGCCTTTTCGCATTCCTCAGTCCATTTGGATTTCGCACCCTTCTTGAGTATATCGAAAAAATATTTGCATTTGTCTGATGATCGCGAAATGAATTTCCCCAGCGAAGCTAGAAGCACATTCAACTTCTGTACATCTTTTATTGTTGCTGGTGTTGGCATCTTTTCGCGTAATAGGCACTGTAATAACCAATGGAGATGTGTGGTTCAAATTTTCTTTTGGTATTTCTGCCGCCATGAATGTGATTTTTTGTTTTTCCCAATCTTTCAAGGGTGATGTCTTTTCTACCGCCATAACCTTCCTTCCTTCAAAATTTCATTTATGTATTCTTCCTTTGATGTTTTCATGGAATTCATTAACCATTTTTTTTTGTTATCATATTACACTCCAATATTTTTTTTATCTTCATTGACTCTAATCATTTTTCTTTTAACTGGTCCACTGATTTATTTAATCACTTTCTTGATTTGTACAATCTCAACAACAATCTTTAACTTTCGATCTTCAGTCTATCCCTATTTCTAGCGCCATTATGTATTTGCAGGAAATCCTACACTACACCCCTCATATGATTTCATTAATACTCAACTCATTTTTAGATTTTCAATCTTAATTTTATTGATGAATCTTTGAACATTCTTACAAGAAAAGATAAAGGAATCCAGAATAACCTCTGCTCTAGACTTTCTCTCTCCTATTTACTTGTTTCTTACTCAAAAAAGATCTCTCTCTTTCCTCACAGTTGAACGACTATTTATAAGGAAATACATAGTGGATGACAACTAATCTGTCCTTTATTTTCGGATATGGCTTGCGACATTCTCTAACCTTAGAAATGTTAATCTCGCAAACTCTCTAATTTTCGCAGGATCATCACATCTTTCTCATGATTTTAGCTGACGTCGTTTATTATATCGTTTCTGAAATTGTTCTGCGACGCTGTTGTGTTGTGTTATTGATAATTTCGCTGAAATATTATTGCTGCGAGATTCTGATCCTACAGACAACAACAAAATCCACGGAAGAATGGACATTGAACAAAACTTTAGTCGATACAGGAAGTTTAGTTGATATAATATTTTATCATGCGTTCAGGGGAATGGGATTTAAAGATGAAGAAATGTCCAATTCAACATATCTTGTTCATGGCTTTGGAAAATCCACAACAAAACCTAAAGGAAAAATAGTGTTACGAATTCCACTAGGAGAGATCGAAACACACGTGACACTATGCATGGTGGATATGGAATCGCCATATAATATGTTGCTAGGAAGACCATGGATACATGCGATAAAAGTTGTAGTATCAACGTTGCATCAATGTATTAAATTCCCCACACCAAATGGAATAGGTGAAATCAGGGGAGATGTTGACAATGCGAAATTATGTTATCAAATTGAAAGAATTATGAAGGACGAGCAAAAAAGAAATAATTTCGCAAAAAGTTGGCAAAGGAGGCAAAGATAGAAGAATAATTTAGAGTGTACACGATAAGGGAAAAAGAAGGCAGGGGAATACCCAGCGAAATTTCGTAAGAAGGAGAAGGACCTGTGAAAACAATAAAAGAACAAACACCAATGGGAGAACCCAAGTCCAGTTACACTGCCGCAGAACCAACAAAAGAAGTAAACGTTGGGACTATAGAAGAACCTCTAATATTGAGAATTGGATCCAAGATGGATGTAGAAGAAGAAGAAAGAACTGTTAACCTTTTGCGAGAATATAAAGACATTTTCGCAGGGAGCATGATTGAGATACCGGGAATAGATCCATCAATTGCATGTCACAAGCTGGAGATTAACAAGAATGTGATCCCATTCAAACAAAGAATAAGAAAAATCGCAACAGCCTACCATTCCCAAATAGAAGAAGAACTACAGAAAATGCTTGATGCGGGAATCATAAGAGAAACTAAATACCCAGAGTGGATAGCGAACATGGTCATTGTTCCAAAGAAAAACAAAGGAATAAGGATTTGCATATATTTCACTGATTTAAACAAAGCCTGCCCTAAAGATAGCTTTCAGTTACCAGATATTTCTCAAAAGGTGGAATCAGCGGTGGGAAATGATAGGGTATCGTCTTTAGATGGGTACAAAGAATATAACCAAATCCCTATTGCTGAATAAGATCAAGAGCATACTGCTTTTTTCACCCCTAGAGGTTTATATTGTTACATGAAAATGCCATTTGGTTTGCGAAATGCGGGAGCAACATACCAAAGAATGGTAGACAAGGTGTTCGCGAAATGGAGACACAAAACATTAGAAGTATATGTGGACGACATGTTAGTAAAGAGTAAAGAATCCAAAGACCATGTACAGGACCTGAGGGAGATTTTTGAACAAATGCGGCAGTATGACATTAAACTGAATCCTGAGAAGTGTACCATTGGAGTTGCATCGGGAAATTTTTTAGGCTACATTGTATCAAAGGAAGGAATACAGGTTGATCCAAAAAAAGTGCAAGCAATTCGTGACATGCCAACACTAGCAACAATAAAAGATGTACAGAAGTTGAATGGACTTTTAGCTTCTCTAGGGAGATTCATTTCGCGATCATCAGACAAATGCAAGTATTTTTTCGATATACTCAAGAAGGGTGCGAAATTCAAATGGACTGATGAATGCGAAAAAGCTTTTCAAGGGATCAAATAACATCTTATGAATACATCTATTTTACAGAAAGAAAAATCCAGAGAAAAGTTATTAATCTATCTTGCGACAACGTCTCATGCATTAAGTGTCGTGTTATTGCGAATAACGCAGGAGTGGAGAAACCCATCTATTACATTAAAAACTTTTAATACTTCCGAGAAGAATTACTCAAAGATTGAGAAGCTAATCTTAGCATTAGTTTATGCATCATTTAAGCTCCGCATATATTTTCAAGCGCACAAAATAAAGGTATTAACAAAAGTAGCAATTGAATTAGTAATGAAGAATTCTAAAAGATCAGGAAGAGTGGAGAGATGGAATGCACAAGTAGGCCACTTTGATATTAAATATGAAAATTTTTCTTCACCAAAATCACAAGTTGTTGCAGATTTCTTGGAAGAATTTCCTTTAGAAGAAGATGAAGCGGTATAAGAAATGATGGATATAGAAGAAGAACACGAAGATCCAAAAGACTTATTAACATAACCAAATAGATGGGAGATATTGGTAGATGGATCATCAAATGTAGAAGGCAATGGAGTTGGAATTATTTTAATTTCTCCATAAGGAGCGAAGATGGCTTTTTCATTCAGATTGGAATTCGCATCCACTAATAACGAAACGGAATATGAAGCTGTGATACATGCCTTAAAGTTCGCAATAGAAATGAAACTAGAAAATGCCAGGATCACTAGTGATTCGCAGCTAGTTATTCGCCAGATAAAGGGAGATTACACTACAAATGAACCATCCTTGAAGAAATACAAGAAGCTCGTTGAAGAATTGTCAGCGAAAATCCAAAAAATAAAATGGAGGCACATTTCAAGGAAGGATAACAGACTCGCAGACGCTTTTGCTTTCATCTCAAGCATGATGACAGATCCAACTGTGAGATGCATAAAAATACAGACACTTTTGTCACCATCAATCAATAAAGAAGAAGAAGAAATGGACGTGATGATAATAGACGGTGGAGAAGAAGAACAAACGAACAATATCGCAGATTGGAGAACAGAACTTCATGCATATTATGCGAAAGGAGAAACACCAAGAAATAGATTGGAAGCACACAAGTTAAAAATCCGCGACAAATTATGAATTAAGAGATGGGCTGCTATACCGAAAATCCTTTAATGGACCATCACTCAGATGTTTGACACGAGAAGAAGGAGAAAAGGTGCTAAAAATGTTACATAGTGGGGACGCTGGCAATCATTGTGGGGGGAGATCTTTGGTACATAGAGCAAAAATACAAGGATATTACTGGCCATACATGCACGAAGATGTAAAACAAATATCAAGACTTTGCGAAAATTTTCAGCGACATGGAAAGAAAATACATGCACCCGGAGCACCCTTGTCATCTTCAACCAGTGTGTGGCCTTTTGGAAAGTGGGGCTTAGATATTGTGGGGCCATTTTTACCAGGATCTGGACAAAGAAGATACTTAATAGTCGTAACAGATTATTTCATAAAATGGACAGAAGTGAAGGCAGTACAGCATATTCGCGACAAAGATATCTTTACATTCATATTCGAAATATCATTTGCAGATTCGGAATTCCTGCGCAGTTAGTATCTGATAATGGGAAGCAGTTTGAAGGACATGACATAGGAATGTTACTTAATGTATTTAAGATAAAATGTGGAAAGTATACTCCTTTGTATCCACAAGCTAATGGGCAGGTAGAAGCAACAAAAAAAATTGCATATGTATTAAAGAAGAAATTAGAAGGACATCATAGAGAATGGTGCGGACAAGTACATAATTCAGTATGGGCTTATAATACAACTAGAAGAGAAGCTACTGGAATGTCACCTTTTTGTTTAACATACGGAGTTGAAGCGGTGTTACCAACAGAAGTTGTTATTCCGACAACAAAGAGAGAAGCTTGGGAGAAAAATATTAGTGCGGGTTTGATCTTAAGTAAACTTGATGAATTATAAGAAAAAAAAGAAAGAGCTTTACAACATATGGAGAATTATCAGCGAAGATTAGCCCGAGAATATAATAAACGTGTCAAAGTACGCGAATTCCATCCAGGACATTTAGTTCTGCGAGAGACACCAATATATCAGCGAGAAAATGGTGGAAAGTTAGCGAAAAAATGGGATGGACCTTACATCATTAAGGAGATAGTTGGAACAGGAGCTTATAAATTAATGGATCCAGAAGGTAGAAATGTTGGTCATAGACTTGACTGACCATGGAACAGATTGTATTTAAAAATATATTATCCGTAAGAAGCTTTGAGAAGTTATGGATTCTGAAAGAATAGTTGCGATATTATTCATATCAAAACAAGATCAGGATGTGCGAAGCTTTCGCAGAGATAATCATAGAACAATGACATAAAAGAAAGGGGCGAACCTTTATGGCGTACACCCTAGTTCGCGAATAAAATTTCGCAAGAGGCAAATGTAAGACCTAAAGTACGTCATATAAGGGGGTACCTGTTGAATGGCTCAAGGAAAGGCTACACCGCCACTGGAACCTGAGTCATGGAGATTTGGGGTCAATAAAGCCCATCCGAGAGAGGCACCTTGGATTCTCAGCTTAAGCATATGACTTAGGTTGGGCGACTAAGGTAATAAGGTCTCTCCCAAGGAGTGCAGAATCTGATCAAGGCGCCGAGGTACACGGTTGAGTCAAGAGTGCCAGGGGCGTTTGGAGCGTACCTTGCCATTCTTGACAAGTCTTGGCTTATACTGCACTCGGCCCGAAGAAAACTCCACTTAGGATGCAGTCTCGAAACCATAAACCCTATAGGTAAAAGGGATAAGAGGCTGCGAAAACAACTGGTTGTTGTTAAGACTGGATAGGAGGAGCTAACCTTGTATGGTAGAAGTACGCCTCCTTGAAGGGGCAATCAGGGGGATATAAGGGCGGCACCCTCCATTAGGGAGCTGATAAGTGTCTTAAGACGCAAATGTCATCAGGCTTTTACTCGCAATGGTAATAAGGCTTTTCATATTTTTTCAACAATCCTGAAGAGGCAATAATACAAAAGAAAAAGATAAGACGAGATCAATGGGTTTTCGCATGAAAGTGCGAAGACGTCCTGCGATTTCGTCGCAAGACGGCAATGCAATGGGTCTTTATTTTCGCAAGAAAATTTAGGCCTATCATATTGTCACAACATTCCTGAAGAGGCAATAATACAAAAGAAAAAGTTAAGGCAAGATCAATGGGTTTTTGCATGAAAGTGTAAGGACGTCCTGCGATTTTGTCGCAATGACAAGAGGTGGCATAATAAGACCTTTAATTAGGAAGGAAAAATAAGACCACATGACAAAACAAAATATTTATAAGTATTCATAACAGATCATTTCTCGCAAGAAAGATAATGAGAGGAAAGTATGTGAATCAGTAAACAAGAAGCATTATCTTTCTCGCCAGCAAAATACTAAAAGAGAAAATTAATTCCAAAGTTGGTTGAAGAATATTATTCGCAAGAAATAATAAAGGTGAAACAATTCAAGAAGATAGAACTAGATAAGAAGCTCATGCTTCAGTATTAATTCCAGTATAAGGAGATAATGGACGCTCTTCGCCAATGTTCTCATTATCGCCAACTTCTTGTTCATTTCGATTCTGATCTTCACCAACAATAATTCCTTTGAAAGGGACTTCTTTTTCGCTGCCACCTTGATTATCGCTAGCAATTACTTTTTTATAAGATATTTATTTTTCGTTTTCATCTTGATTAGCACCAGCAGTTGCTTCCTTAGAAGGGATCTCTTCTCCATCTTCCAGAAGACTATTCTCTCCACCACTTTCATAATCATAATCACTGTCAGCAGGACGAGGAATTCCATCATCATCTACTTCCAAAGGTTCGATTGATGTAGGAGGAAGATATTTGGACAATAAAATATCATTTACAAGGACTTCAGCCTTGAGATGAACTTGACGAAGAAGTGCTATCTAATGATTCCTATCTTGAATATCCTTAAAGTAAGCAAGATAATCATGTCTTCTTTCTGTTCGGTCGCGAGAACCAGTAAGGACAGAGACGAGTAGTGCATTTTCTTTGCGAATTTTGGCATATTTAGCCTCCAAAACAGAAATGGAGGAATGGTAGGCTTTTAAGAGTGTAAAATAAGAGCAAGAAAGAAGCCTACTTGTTATACCTGCAAGTGCACAGGGTCTGTTGTAGTAGATGTGTGCAAGTCAGGGTCGAACCACAGAGACTAGGTGTGTGTGATTGAAGGTTTCCTAGATAATCTAGATCTCTAAGTGTAGCAGTGGCAGTGAGCTAATGAAACAAAGGCAATGAGCCTAAGGCAGTGAAGTGACAGCAAAGAAGTAAAGGGAATCAAATAAAAACAAGAAACAGTAAAGGAAAGAGGGATTTTGGGTGAAGACTAGGGATTAGATTCCACCATTTCACCTAGACTAAATTATCCTAGTTCCACATAAATCTTGTCCCTTGTATAGTTATCAGTGAGCTTCTTGGCTCAACTGACTAACTAGATGGCAGTGGAGGTTCTATGCCTGCTGCTCATCAAAGGGTTGGGTTAGAAAGGAAGCTAAAGGCACTAAGATAATTCTAATCCTAGTAGTAGTTGGGGCTCTCACACTGCAACTACCCATAGAGAAGCCACTTAGGTGTTTTAACAACCTAAAGGATGTTCTAATCACAACTAAAGTATTCATCCTAAGTACTAATTGTCTGATTTAGAGTACAACTAGTCAGAGGATTCATAACAGACAATTAAGCATGAGTTGTAGCACAATCACATAGTGGTATTCTAACTGCAATGCATACATGATATTCACTGTGAGAGCAAAATTTAAAGTGCTTTGATTAAGACTATCCTAAACATTTCAAGCACAACAAGAATTATGTTTATAACTGAATGAAACTTAGCAATGGCTCAAAGGGTTTCCTCATCACCCTAGCTATGAGCTTAGAACATGGAAATTACACTTGAAACAACATTGCATTCAAACAAAACATGAACTGAAGATAACACAGTTGAGGAACTGGCTAGTCCAGTCCTCTTGGGTGAAGCTCTGGCTAGCCCAGGCATGGTTTCTACAACACCCATAACATCAATCTATAGTTTTTACAAAACCCTAAATTTCTACAAACTAATTTGAAAATCCCTAAATTTTTGAATTGAAAATTACCCACTGATTTTGATCTGATTTTGTCTCTGACCCAGGTTTTCTTCTTGTCTTCTGCTTCATCTCCTGCGCTTCTTGTCGTCTCTGAAATACTAGCTCGAGATGTTTTACAAATCCCAGACCCTAGGGTTCAGATAAAGAGGTGCGAGTTTTGTAAAATGTCTAGGCTTGTAGAGGGATGGGTTTTGGGGGAAGGACTGAGCTGATGGAGGTGGTGGCAGTGATAGAAATGGTTGCGGCAGAGGAGACAGAGGAGGAGGTGGTGTTGCAGACGAGAAGAGAGTTTTGCAGAGAATTTGGGAAGAAGAGAGGGGAAGAGATCGATGGAAATGGGATTAGGGTTCGTTTGGTTGAGGGTGTAGGTTTCTGATGCTAGGGTGTGAGGAGGGTGTATCAAAGGTTGATGCTCAGCAAAGCGAAAGCGTAGGATGAAAAGGTGATGGAATGATCCAACGACGCGATAGGAACGACCGTTGGATGATGAGATACAATAAAACTGACGGCTTCAGATGGAGTTAGGTACTATAGTGTTTGACAGGAGCTTCGGAGTTTGATGCACAATGATGAGGCGACCGTTGGATGATGAGATGGATCCAATCTGACGGCTCTCATGGAAATGGGTATGGATAATGGAAATGGATTTGGGTAAGGGTTTTGGGTCTTGGGTATGCCAAGCCCATATCTTCTTTAAGAACAATTCTTCCTCTTCAAGCCCACTTCTAGTTGATCCGGCTCTTGCAAACATTATTCTTCGCTTCCTCCTAGCGGGAGTCATTGCCGTTCCTTTGCTCTTTTCGCTCCGTGAGATAACCAGGCTTTATTTAGTACCTGAAAATGCAAAATTAATTAAGAAAAGTATTTATTCTTGAAAACAACGAAAACACAGAATATCGGATAAAATGGAGTGTTAGTGTACAATAGATGATTTAAATGCCAATAAAAAGGTGCAAATATATACAATATTTGGCACTCATCAAATACCCCCAAACTTGAATTTTACTTGTCCTCAAGTAAAAAAAAACTAAGGAAATCCTACCTATACCACTGTCGCTGGTCTCTCGATTGCATTTAGCGAATGCAATAAGCCTTTTAAACCACTAAGTGTCCCTAGTGGACGAGTGAGGTCTCGTGAAGGTTTGCTTAGAACGTACCTACAAAGTTCTATGACAAAATATAAGCTCAGATTCCATCAAATGTGACATGTGCAAGACAGTTTAAGCTCACAACAAAATGGAGATGTCAATCTAGCTATTTAAGGCACAATCCTAGCACTGATAACAAATAAAGACATGTGATAAGAGTGTAAAGTGTATCTACACATGTGTAAAGAAAGATCGGATGTTATGACTACTAATCACCAAGAGATAGTTTCTCAGGCTAAGAACCAAGGTCGAAATCTAGCTAGCTGTCCGGACTTTACGAGAATTGTGAATGAGTTGGAGGTATTTCACAATTACTCGCGTTGTACATCAATGGCATACACCCTTCCTTGCTTATGACAATAAAACAATAAAAGATGACTCTTTACATGACTCTTATTTACATTGACTACTCTCTTTTATTTTTGGAACAAGAGAGGATGGAATTGCTAAATACTTGATTTTTTTGATTTTTTTTTTTTTTTTTTTGAAGAAGGAATTGATTTTTACATATGGTAGCTCTTTTGATACATAACAAAAAGAAACAAAAAATTACATGACACTTTGCAAGAGGTAGCCCTTTTTGATGCACCCAGTTAAATTCGATGGTTGTCTATCTTAATGTAACCTCCACCTTCTATCCCAACCAACCAAAGAACATGCTAGTGAAGTTTCGTTCAGTATTCTAAAGTGATTGGAAACTAAAACTTCCGATAGAACACCTCAAGGATGAGGCTATACATGTATTGGTAGATCGTGCGCGTGCAAGTTTCTTATCACTATGTGAATTGTGCTAGAATCAGGGTGCCTAAATATCTGGACTAAGACTCCTAATAATTACATATTTGCACAAGAGTCAACATTTCGAGGTAAATGAGCTCCATTTTTATGTTTTTATCGTTTTTTCAATTTTTTATTTTTATTTTTTATTTTTTATTTTTTTTCAAAAAGGAAGAGTTTAATTTTTTCAATAATAGCATGTTATCGTGGTATCTACTCTATACCCCCAAACCTAAACTAAACATTGTCCTCAATGTTTCAAAATATGAATAAAATTATAATACAACATACGAATAGGACCATGCTGAGCAGAGAAAAGGAAATAGAATACCCGGATGTCGGCGAAAGCAAGATTAGAACTCCGTTATTCAAGGCAAAAATCCAACATATTTCAGCCGAGATCATATTGGATTAGCAAAATATATACAAAAGGAACAAAAGGGTTTTTTAAAAATTTTATCTACTGGATTATATACAAAAAATTCACCATACACTAACAATCTAAAGAGTTGAGGATCAACCCAAAAGACGAAGTGTAGACATTTCAACAGCTTCACACAATAATAATATGATAGGCATGCAAGTGAAGCTGTGAAAAAAAATGAGCTACCCCCAAACCTGGATTTTTCAACAGATAAAATTTTGGATACAAAATCTCGCAGTTTTGGGGGTTCATCATGCACAAGGTCTAGCTCGAAATGAACTTTGCTAGGGACGGGCAAACATGCTAATTCCAACTGTGGCTCCTCAAAGATATTATACTTAGATGCAAAATAGTCCAAAAGGACTTGGGAAGCACACAGTTCCAAACCTAGGTTGGGAATTTTCAGAAAAGTTGGTTTGACAATATCGGTACAAACCAAATCTAGGTTGGGTGGAAGGCCATTAGATTGTGACTCAGGCAGGACGATAGGCACATCATTATTAATCAAATCAATATCTCCTAAGTCTTCTACACGTGTCACAACATGCTCACAATCATCAAATAAATTAGCAAGCCCACAATAAGAATCAACATCATCAACAGATTTATTCTCATGCATCGGCAAATCAGGAGAAATATCACAATGTGACCTAGGTGGAGAATCAGACACATCAAATATATTTTCATGCATAATAACATTAGTGTCTGCAGAAGATTCAACTATTTCTATGTCATGCTCATCTTCACAGAATAATTGTACGAATCCCATGTCAATATCAAAATCATATGAATTACAATGAGTATTAGAAAAAACAACATTCATGAAGGTCGAGGGCGAGAAGCCATATGTTATTGAACCAACAGGTTCCACAATATTTTCATGTTCTTCTAACATATCATCATAATCATCATCATGGTAGCATGCATATTGGTCCTCATTAACAGTGGTGGTGTCATTAGTCAATTCATGTTCCTCTACATTATGTTCATATTCAACATCATTTACATGAATGGGACTAGACACTTCATTAGGGACAACATACATTTCCTCATGAATTTCTTCCTTTTGTAGGTGAAGCAAAATCTGATCTAAATATGCCTGAATTCGTGATGTAGATCTATCGAAGTTTTTCTCACTGAGTGCTTCTATGGTGGAGTCTAAATTCATGGGAGTACAAAGTTCTTCATGTTCAAATTGTGGTGATTGGTACATGTGTGCATGGTCATTAGGGTTTATAAAAGATTGATCGCAACCCTCAAAGGTTTGATTATGGTCCCAATGACTACCAGCCTCACAATTTATGGGCATTTCATACCTTGGATTTTCTCTAGATTGCCTAAAATTATGCAAAATATGACAATTCTCAACAGGGTGGTCTAAACTACCACATGCGGGACATGCATAGATTTCAGGTTGCCTAAGAAAATTAGATGTGACAGATTCCTCATGTGATTGCATTTCTAAAGCTGCGATTCGAGCTTCTAATTGATCCATAAGAGATGCTTGTGTGAGTGAGGTATTAGGAAAATGTTCATTTTCACGTTGTGATGAATGATGCATGTGTGAATAGTCATTAGGGTTCATGTATTGAGGCTCGGGACTTTGAAAATGTCCATAATAATTCCTATAACTATTGACATCATGGTCTATGGGAGGTTCATAACGTGAAGTATGTCCATACGCAAGTTCTCTAAGGGATTTGTTGTATTCCCCAACTGTAGACCAAGATCTAGACATGATTGGGCTCAAAAGCTAAGTAACTATGTTACAAAGCCCAAAATTTGGTTTTTAATGGGTTTGTATTTTTGGGAAAAATTTGGTTTTTATGGGTAACATTTGGTTTTGTCGGGTTTGAAAAAGAAATTTGGTTTTTAATGGGTTTTAGAAAATTTGGACTTAATGGGAAAAGAAAACACTTTGGTTTATTGGGTTTTGAAAACTTTGGTTTTATGGGATAAAAGGCCAAGCCCACTGTTGGGTTTTGGAAAAATTGTTGTGAAACAGAGACCAACTTTCGGCCTAGAGTTTGGGTACACGGCCCACTAACGACTACAGCAAGCCCAGAAACTAACGAAGCCCAGCTGAGTTGGTAGGTTCAGTTAAACTTGTTTAGGTTGTTTGTTGGGTTTTTGAAACCCAAAATTTTGATAGGGACAATCCCACAGTTAAGCTCAAATACAAACCCAAAAGTTAACTTAAATTACAAGCCCAACAAAAAAATGGAAAAAATTATTACAAGCCCACAAATTAAAAATGGAAGCCCACAGGTTGGGTTCTCTTAATGGGTTTAGGCTTACTTGCTTATGCACAGCCCAGCTGCTCTGTTTTTTGGTTGCACAGCCCAGTTGGGCTTGGTTCTCAGCAACAAGCTCAGACCAGCAACTCAACAACAGCAGAAGGGCAGCAGCAACAGCAGTAGGGAGCAGCAACAGCAGCAGTCTTGGCAGCAGCAGAGGCTGGCAGCAGCAATAGGAAGCAGCAGCAGCAGCAACACCTGTTGGCTCAAAAATAAATGACAAGTCTCTTTGAAGAAAATCGGTGGAGCAAAGAAACAATGAGGGATAACAGCAATGATATGCAAACCAAGATGCAATATGCAAGATGCTGATGCAAGTTACACTAAGATGCAATATGTTGATGCAATACAAAACAGTTAAATTACACTAAATGCTCATGCAGGAATGCAATGCAAAGATGAATATGCAAGTTATGATGCAGGAATGTAAGCAAGAAAACAACTTCAACACAGCACCAGTCCCCGGAGCGGCGCCAAAAAACTTGGTAGGCTTTAAGAGGTAAATAAGAGCAAGAAAGAAGCCTACTTGTTATACCTGCAAGTGCACAGGGTCTGTTGTAGTAGATGTGTGCAAGTCAGGGTCGACCACAGAGACTAGGTGTGTGTGATTGAAGGTTTCTAGCTAAGCTAGATCTCTAAGTTAGTAGTGGCAGTGAGCTAATGAAACAAAGGCATGAGCCTAAGGTGAAGTGACAACAAAGAAGTAAAGGAATCAATAAAACCAAGAAACAGTAAGGAAAGAGGGATTTTGGGGTGAAGACTAGGGATTAGATTCCACCATTTCACCTAGACTAAGTTATCCTAGTTCCACATAAATCTTGTCCCTTGTATAGTTATCAGTGAGCTTCTTGGCTCAACTGACTAACTAGATGGCAGTGGAGGTTCTATGCCTGCTGCTCATCAAAGGGTTGGGTTAGAAAGGAAGATAAAGGCACTAAGATAATTTAAATCCTAGTAGTAGTTGGGGCTCTCACACTGCAACTACCCACAGAGAAGCCACTTAGGTGTTTTAACAAATTAAGGATGTTCTAATCACAACTAAAGTATTCATCCTAAGTACTAATTGTCTGATTTAGAGTACAACTAGTCAGAGGATTCATAACAGACAATTAAGCATGAGCTGTAGCACAATCACATAGTGGTGTTCTAACTACAATGCATACATGATATGCACTGTGAGAACAAAATGTAAAGTGCTTTGATTAAGACTATCCTAAACATTTCAAGCACAACAAGAATTATGTTTATAACTGAATGAAACTTAGCAATGGCTCAAAGGGTTTCCTCATCACCCTAGCTATGAGCTTAGAACATGGAAATTACACTTGAAACAACATTGCATTCAAACAAAACATGAACTAAAGATAACACAGTTGAGGAACTGGCTAGTCCAGTCCTCTTGGGTGAAGCTCTGGCTAGCCCAGGCATGGTTTCTACAACACCCATAACATCAATTTATAGTTTTTACAAAACCCTAAATTTCTACAAACCCTAATTTGAAAATCCCTAAATTTTTGAATTGAAAATTACCCACTGATTTTGATCTGATTTTGTCTCTGACCCAGGTTTTCTTCTTGTCTTATGCTTCATCTCCTGCGCTTTTTGTCGTCTCTGAAATACTAGCTCGAGATGTTTTACAAATCCCAGACCCTAGGGTTCAGAGAAAGAGGTGCGAGTTTTGTAAAATGTCTAGGCTTGTAGAGGGATGGGTTTTGGGGGAAGGACTGAGCTGATGGAGGTGGTGGCAGTGATAGAAATGGTTGCGGCAGAGGAGACAGGGGAGGAGGTAATGTTGCAAACGAGAAGAGAGTTTTGCAGAGAATTTGGGAAGAAGAGAGGGGAAGAGATCGATGGAAATGAGATTAGGGTTCGTTTGGTTGAGGGTGTAGGTTTCTGATGCTAGGGTGTGAGACGGGTGTATCAAAGGTTGATGCTCAGCAAAGCGAAAGCGTAGGACGACGCGATAGGAACGACCGTTGGATGATGAGATACAACAAAACTGACGGCTTCAGATGGAGTTAGGTACTATAGTGTTTGACAGGAGCTTCGGAGTTTGATGCACAATGATGAGGTGACCGTTGGATGATGAGATGGATCCAATCTGACGGCTCTCATGGAAATGGGTATGGATAATGGAAATGGATTTGGGTAAGGGTTTTGGGTCTTGGGTATGCCAAGCCCATATCTTCTTTAAGAACAATTCTTCCTCTTCAAGCCCACTTCTAGTTGATCCGGCTCTTGCAAACATCATTCTTCGCTTCCTCCTAGCGGGAGTCTTTGCCGTTCCTTTGCTCTTTTCGCTCCGTGAGATAACCAGGCTTTATTTAGTACCTAAAAATGCAAAATTAATTGAGAAAAGTATTTATTCTTGAAAACAACGAAAACACAGAATATGGGATAAAATGGAGCGTTAGTGCACAAAAGATGAGTTAAATGCCAATAAAAAGGTGCAAATATATACAATATTTGGCACTCATCAAGGAATGGAGATTTCTCTCAGACTCTGCGAAAAGTAGAATACAAAATTTCAGTAAGATGAAGAACTCAAAAATATATGACAAATAAAAGATAGTTAAGGCAGTCAAACTATTATGGCTACCTTCCTTTTGCGAAATAAGGTGTTGAATCAAGGTCAGACAACTATTCTCCCAACGGTCCATTGCATCATCAAATTTATCTCCAACTAAACCTTTAAGTCGAGACTGAAGATTTTTCTCTTTAGAAATAAGAAAGGCATTTTTCTTCGCAAGAGAAGAATAAGATTCTTCTAATTTGGAATATTGTTCTTTAAGTTGATTCACCTTTACACTTAAAGATATTCTACCTTGAATGAGTGTATCTCTTTCAGCGATAGATGACTCTGTTACTTCTTTAAGTTCATTTCTCAAAGAGCAAAGAGATTGTTCTTGGTCATCACTGGTAGGCTTGAGAATGTGTGTAAAATAAGAGAATAAGAAGAAGCCTACTTGTTAACTGCAAGTGCACGGTGTCGATTGTAGCTTGTGCAAATACGGGTCGAATCCACAGGGACTAAGGTATGTAAGTTGAAGTTTTATAGGCTATTCTAGCTAAGCTAAGTGATGACAGTGAGTAAGAAGCAAAGGTGGTGACAGTGACAGCGAGTGACAAAGAGTGATAGTGGCAAAGAAACCAAGGCAGTAACACAGGAAGTGATAAAGAAACAAAGGCAGTGAAGTATAGAAGGACTAGGATCTTGAATCCACCCTTTTCCTAAGCTAAGTCCTCCAACTATGTTCTTGTCCCTTGTTAGTTATCAGTCAGCTTCTAGGCTCTCTGAATAACTAGATGACAGTTGCGGTTCAAAGCCGGCTGTTCATCTAAGGGTTGGTCTAGAAAGATTACTAAGAACACTAAGATGAATCTAATCCTATTAGTAGTTGGGGCTCTCACACTGCAACTACCCGCAGAGAAGCTTTCTTAGTGTTTTAACAACCTAAAAGGATATTCAATCCTAGACAGTTCAAGCACAAAAAGATCATAGCATGGATGGGACAAATACAATTGAAATTTACAAAATAATTTAAACTAAGAACTAACCCTTGAGGCACTGGATATTCCAGTCCTCTTGGGTGAAGCACTGGCTAGCCCAGGCATGCCCATTACAACATCCCAAAGCATCTATTTATACTCAATTACACTTTACAAGCAAAACCCCCAAAACAGTAAATTAGGGTTTCTGAAAATTAAAATTCAGTTTACCTAATCTTTGATAATGGCTTCTGTACGTCGACCCATCCCTCTATTTCTTCTCCTGATGCTACCCATGCCTCCAATTTGTGTTATTTCTCAACCTAATTTACCAAACTCACACGCCTAGGGTTTCTGTGAAGAGGCGAGTGAATTAGGTGAATTAGGTCTCTGAAATTAGAAGGGAATAGGTGATGGATGATGGGGTGATGGGGTTGTTGGTGATTTGAGAGCTCGGTGGTGGTTGTGGTGGTGGCAGAGAGTTGGTGATGGCAGAGTTTTCTCTGCAGCCGGTGAGGGAGAAGATGGAGTCGATAGAATTGGAGAAGGGTGTGTTTGTTTTGCGGGTATAGGTGTTAGGTGTTGTAGTGTTGAGCGGTTGTAGAAAATTCGATGTACAGTGAAGATGATACGTTGGATGATCACATCTAGATTAAATCGAACGACTAAGATGGAACAGGCTTGCAGCGACTGTTGGATGCGTGATACAACAATTCTGACGGCTTAGATTGGAGTTAGGTACTATGATGTTTGACAGGAGCTTCAAGATTTGATGCTCGGTGATGAGGCGACCGTTGGATGATGTGATGGATCCAATCTGACGGCTCTCATGGAAATGGGTATGGATATTGGAAATGGATTTGGGTAAGGGTTTTGGGCCTTGGGTATGCCAAGCCCATATCTTCTTTAAGGACAATTCTTCCTCTTCAAGCCCACTTTTAGTTGATCCGGCTCTTGCAAACATCATTCTTCGCTGTCTTTCTGCGGGAGTCTTTGACGTTTCTTTGCTCTTTTCGCTCCGTGAGTTAACCAGGCTTTATTTAGTACCTAAAAATGCAAAATTAATTAATAAAAATATTTATTCTTGAAAAAAATGAAAATACAGAATATGGGATAAAATGTAGAATTAATGCACAAAAGATGAGTTAAATGCCAAGAAAAATATATAGAAATATGCACTTTTTAGCACTCATCAAATACCCCCAAACCTGAATTTTACTTGTCCTCAAGTAAAACAAAACTAAGGAAATCCTAACTATACCACTGTCGCTGGTCTCTCGATTGCATTTAGCGAATGCAATAAGCCTTTTAACCACTAAGTGTCCCTAGTGGACGAGTGAAGTCTCGTGAAGGTTTGCTTAGAACATACCTACAAAGTTCTAGGCCAAAATATAAGCTCAGATTCCATGAAATGTGACATGTGCAAGACAGTAGAAGCTCACAGCAAAATGGAGATGTCAATCTAGCTATCAAAGGCACAATCCTAGCACTGCTAACAAATAAAGACATGTGATAAGAGTGTAAAGTGTGTCTACACATGTGTAAAGAAAGATCGGATGTTATGACTACTAATCACCAAGAGATAGTTTCTCAGGCTAAGAACCGAGGTCGAAATCTAGCTAGCTGTCCGGACTTTACGAGAATTGTGAATGAGTTGGAGGTATTTCACAATTACTCGCGTTGTACATCAATGGCATACACCCTTCCTTGCTTATAACACAAAAACACAAAAGATGACTCTTTACATGACTCTTATTTACATTGACTACTCTCTTTTATTTTTGGAACAAGAGAGGATGGAATTGATAAATACTTGATTTTTTTTTGATATATTTTTTTTTTTGATATTTTTATGAATATATACATCGTTTTTTTTTCTTTCTTTTTTTTTTTTTTTTTTTTCTTTTTTTTTTAACATGCTAACACTTTTGATACATATACAAAAGGAAACAAAAAATTACATGATTCTTAGCAAGAGGTAGCCCTTTTTGATGCACCCAGTTAAATTCGATGGTTGTTTTTCTTAATGTAACCTCCACCTTCTATCCCAACCAACCAAAGAACAAGCTAGTCAAGTTTCGTTCAGTATTCTAAAGTGATTGGCAACTAAAACTTCCGATAGAACACCTCAAGGATGAGACTATACATGTATTGGTAGATCGTGCGCGTGCAAGTTTCTTATCACTATGTGAATTGTGCTAGAATCAGGGTGCCTAAATATCTAGACTAAGAATCCTTATGTTTACATACATGCACAAGAGTCAACATTTCAAGGTAAATGAGCTCCATTTTTATATTTTTTTCAATTTTATATTTTTTATTTTGATTTTTTCATTTTTTTTTCATTTTTTTTTTCAAAAAGGAAGGAGTTCTATTTTTCGATTATAGCATGTTATCAGGATATCTACTCTATACCCCCAAACCTAAACTAAACATTGTCCTCAATGTTTCAAAAGATGAACAAAATTACACTACAACATACAAGAGGATCATGCTGAGTAGAGAAAAAGGAAAGAGAATACCCGATTTGACGGCGAAAGCAAAATTAGAACTCCGTTATTCAAGGCAAAAATCCAACATATTTCAGTTAAGAGTCACATGGGATTAGCAAAATATGTACAAAAGAAGCAAAAGATTTAACTAAGAAACTATCTACTAGATTCTATACAAGAAAATTTGGTTTTTAATGGGATTGGACTTTTTGGGAAAAATTTGATTTTGTCGGGAGACATTTGGTTTTGATGGGAAAAAGAAAATTTTTGGTTTTTAGGGAAACATTTGGAAAACTTTGGTTTTTATGGGAGAAAAACATTTGGTTTTTAATGGGTTCTGAAAAGAAAAATTTGGTTTTAAAATCGGGAGCAAGCCCACATTGGTGGAAGAATGCACAGCCCACAACTTGTGTAAAGTGAAGCCCAACGAATTAGTTTGAATTGAGCCCAGCAAAAGGTTTTGAAAAAGAAGAGGTCCAACTGTTTGGGTTCAGGAGCCCAGAAGTTCAGTTTCAGTTTGGTTTTGGGCTAACAGAATAGCCAAAATTTGAGGCCCAGTTGGGCTTAAAAATTGTTTTTCGAATTTTAATTTGGGTCAAGCCCAGAGTTCAGAAATTCAAATTTCAGGGTTGAAACCCACAGTTCAGAAACAAAATAAGCCCACAGTTCATCTTAAATACAGGCCCACAGTTTAGTTAAACTAAAAGCCCAGCATTCAGTCTTAAAATTACAAGCCCGAAAATTGGGTTTACTGATGGGTTTAGGCTTACTAGTTAGCACAGCCCAGCTGCTCAGTAATTGCAGTTGCACAGCCCAGTTGGGCTTGGTTCTTTTCCAGCAACACAGAGCAGCAGCAGCATAGCAGCACCAGCAACAGCAAGAGGCAAACAGCAGCAGCACCAGAGGCTGGCTGTAGCAAAAGCAGAAGTTGACAGCAGCAGCAGCAGCATCAGTTCAGCCACAGCACAGCAGCAAGTAGCACCAGCAGCAAGTAGGAATAAGAAGAAAGAGTAGCAGCACAGCTGCAGCAACAATATCAAGAGCACTAGAGGCTCAGCACCAGCAGTAGCAACTCCACAGCAACAGAAGACAAATAGCAGCAACACCAACTACCTGACACTCATTGTGTGTGATCAGTACACAGAAAAGACAGGGAAAAAAAAGGAAAACTGCATAAAGCAGTGCAGTTTGCAGCTGTAGTTGGCAAGGCCAAGATTCTTGACAGATAATATGCAGCTACAGATGTAGTGACCAAACGGAACACTAATATGCAGGCTAAGCTAAAGCTATAGAGCAGGCATGCAGGCTAATATGCAGATGCAGATGCCAATGGAAATGGAACAGATGCAGGATAAGCTACAGATGCAGATGCAGATGATGCAAAAGTTACAGACTAAGTTACAGCTAAAGACACTAAGGCTAAGTTAGAGATGCAGGAATTACAGACTAAGTTACATCTAAAGCAGCTAAAACAGTTATACTAAGTTACACTAAAGAAGCTAAGTTACAGCTAAGTTTGAAAACAGAAAAGCAAGAGCACAATTTTTTTTTTCTCTTTTTTTTTTCTTTCAACTACACAGCACCAGTCCCCGGCAACGGCGCCAAAAACTTGGTAGGCTTGGGAATGTGTGTAAAATAAGAGAATAAGAAGAAGCCTACTTGTTAACCGCAAGTGCACGGTGTCGATTGTAGCTTGTGCAAATACGGGTCGAATCCACAGGGACTAGGGTGTGTAAGTTGAAGTTTTATAGGCTATTCTATCTAAGCTAAGTGATGACAGTGAGTAAGAAGCAAAGGTGGTGACAGTGACAGTGAGTGACAAAGAGTGATAGTGGCAAAGAAACCAAGGCAGTAACACAGGCAGTGATAAAGAAACAAAGGCAGTGAAGTATAGAAGGGACTAGGATCTTGAATCCACCCTTTTCCTAAGCTAAGTCCTCCAACTATGTTCTTGTCCCTTGTTAGTTATCAGTCAGCTTCTAGGCTCTCTGAATAACTAGATGACAGTTGCGGTTCAAAGCCGGCTGTTCATCTAAGGGTTGGTCTAGAAAGATTACTAAGAACACTAAGATGAATCTAATCCTAGTAGTAGTTGGGGCTCTCACACTGCAACTACCCGCAGAGAAGCTTGCTTAGTGTTTTAACAACCTAAAAGGATATTCAATCCTAGACAGTTCAAGCACAACAAGATCAGAGCATGGATGGGACAAATACAATTGAAATTTACAAAATAATTTAAACTAAGAACTAACCCTTGAGGCACTGGCTATTCCAGTCCTCTTGGGTGAAGCACTTGCTAGCCCAGGCATGCACATTACAACATCCCAAAGCATCTATTTATACTCAATTACACTTTACAAGCAAAACCCCCAAAACAGTAAATTAGGGTTTCTGAAAATTGAAATTCAGTTTACCTAATCTTTGATAATGGCTTCTGTACGTCGACCCATCCCTCTATTTGTTCTCCTGATGCTACCCATACCTCCAATTTGTGTTATTTCTCAACCTAATTTACCAAACTCACACGCCTAGGGTTTCTGAGAAGAGGCGAGTGAATTAGGTCTCTGAAATTAGAAGGGAATAGGTGATGGATGATGGGGTGATGGGGTTGTTGGTTATTTGAGAGCTCGGTGGTGGTTGTGGTGGTGGCAGAGAGTTGGTGATGGCAGAGTTTTCTCTGCAGCCTGTGAGGAGAAGATGGAGTCGATAGAATTGGAGAAGGGTGCGTTTGTTTTGCGGGTATAGGTGTTAGGTGTTGTAGTGTTGAGCGGTTGTGGAAAATTCGATGTCCAGCGAAGATGATACGTTGGATGATCACATCTGGATTAAATCGAACAACTAAGATGGAACAGGCTTGCAGCGACTGTTGGATGCGTGATACAACAATTATGACGGCTTAGATTGGAGTTAGGTACTATGATGTTTGACAGGAGCTTCAAGATTTGATGCTCGGTGATGAGGCGACCGTTGGATGATGTGATGGATCAAATCTGACGGCTCTCATGGAAATGGGTATGGATATTGGAAATGGATTTGGGTAAGGGTTTTGGGCCTTGGGTATGCCAAGCCCATATCTTCTTTAAGGACAATTCTTCCTCTTCAAGCCCACTTTTAGTTGATCCGGCTCTTGCAAACATCATTCTTCGCTGTCTTTCTGCGGGAGTCTTTGACGTTTCTTTGCTCTTTTCGCTCCGTGAGTTAACCAGGCTTTATTTAGTACCTAAAAATGCAAAATTAATTAATAAAAATATTTATTCTTGAAAACAATGAAAAATACAGAATATGGGATAAAATGTAGAATTAATGCACAAAAGATGAGTTAAATGCCAAGAAAAATATATAGAAATATGCACTTTTTAGCACTCATCAATCACATACTTTCTGAAGGATGCTAAGTTGTTGCGAAGATATCGCCATCCTATTTAAACAAATTCGCTTCTCTTGAGGTAGAGTTTTATTCTCATCTGATAAAGATTTCATCCCTAGATTAGCTTTAGTTAAAGAATAAGAGAGGCGAGATATTTCATTACTTAATAAATCTTGCCTCCGAACTAATCGGGTATTTTCATTGGTAAGGTTATTTATATGATCAACATAGTATGAATAGAGGTTATCTAATTGGTTATATTGATCCATCAAAATCTATTTATCAACACGGGCTTCTTCAACAGCAGATTCAAATTGATATCTCTTCATTATTCGTTTAAGGCTTAACATGCGAAAGAGGGATTTTAAGGATAATTAAAAATGGAAAGGATAAAATCACTAGAAAGGCATATTGAAGACACAGATAAGGAAATCATACCTCTCAGTTCATCATTCTTCTTGCGAAGATTGTCGCGATCCAGCAAAATATTCTGGAGCTTTTGATTTTCGAGACGAAGAGTATTACACTCTTTTTCCAAAGTTGTTTGCGAAGCAGCTCTGTCAGAGCCAAAATACTTACTCAGAATTTCGCAAATACCAGACTTGACATGATCAATGGGAGACTTCTTGCCATCATCCAGGACCTCAGACAAAACTTTGAAAGAAATATCTATTCCTTCCACGGTTTCTTTCGAAAAAGGAAGAGGCTCAGGTAGAGAGCTGGCAATGATAGAAGGTTGAGAAACATTATCAATAGGAAGAGAAGAAGTTTCATTCACAAAAGGATTAATAAGGGGGGTTTCAATCATTGAAAGGTCAGTTGAAGAAATGAAATCTGAGGAAGCCTTTTCGCGAATTGGGGATAGTGGTTTAACTTGCGAAGATGTCGCGGGAGATTTAGAAGAGATGAGTAAGTGGAATGGAACAGAGGTTTCAACGGTTTTAAGGTGGCGATATTTCTTGAGAGGTTTGTTGGCATCCTTATCACCATGCGAATCACAATCCAGATAAGAAACAGAGGCAACAATATTGTTATTAGAAAAGAATAATGTTTCTTACTACCTTCTGATTCGCAGACTTTCTTTTGTTTACAACAATCTTATGCTGCGATTTGGGAATATTAGGGTTCTGAACCATAAATTTTGTGTTAGAGGCGTTTTTGCTGAAATAAAAACAGTATGGGAATCACATAGGCAGCATCATCAAATAAAGCAGTAAGCAAGATCAATTTCAGCAAAACCCATAAGAAAGAAAAAAGAAAACTAACCTCGATGAATCCATGGAAAACACCAGCAGGAAGATTAATTTGGAAGAAAATTACGAACAGTGAAGATCTACAAAGGGAACACTATGGAGATGAAGAAGAAATTAAAAAGATTAAAAGAAGAAGAAAGAAGAAAAAGTTGCAATGGCAGAATTTATGGAAGAACAATAGAGTTGCAGAGATGAGAGAATAAAAAGAGAAGAGAAAGTAAAAAGAAAATGGAAAGAATAGTAAGAAGAATATATAGAGAAGATTCTTTTTTACTCGAAGAGATAAACACCATTAATACGAAAAGACGTGAGTAGTTAAAAAGCAGCGGTTACAAAAGACATGTCAAGAAATAGATAGAAGAAATGATACGTGTGATAAATGCAGAATATGAAAAGATGAACAGCTGCGGCATTTTTCACATTGTTCTCTACTTCGCAGAGAAGATATTAGAAGAGGCAAGATGTAGGATCAGAATCTCGCAGCAATAATGCCTTAGTGAAATTATCAGCAATACAACACAACAGCGTCGCAGAAGAATTTCAGATTTGACATGATAAACGACGTCAGCTAAAATCATGAGAAAAATGTGATGTTCCTGTAAAAATTAGAGAGTTTGCGAGATTAACATTTGTAAGGTCGCGAGAATGTCGCAAGCCATATCCGAAAATAAAGGACATATTAGATGTCATCCACTATGTAATTCCCTATAAATAGCCGCTCAGTTGTTAAGGAAAGGAGAAAGATCTTTTCTGAGTGAGAAGCAAGTAAATATGAGAGAGAAAATCTAGAGCAGTGGTTATTCTTGATTCCTTTATCTTTTCTTGTAAGATTGTTCAAAGATTCATCAGTAAAATTAAGATTTTTAATCTAAAATGAGTTGAATGTTAATGAAATCTTGTGAGGGGTGTAGTTTAGGATTTCCTGCAACTACATACAAGTCATAGTGAAACGTACCCTGGTCTCGTAGGAAGTGGAAACGATTGACTGGTGGAAGAAAAGAGTAACGTGTAACTGCCAGACGTTATGCTTCCATGATGAAGTAAGTAAATTTGTGTAACCGCCGGTCATTACACTTCCATGATGAAGGAAATGAATTGTTTACACCGTTACTTTTCACCACCACTAATTATCCTACTTCATGACACTTTCTTGTAACGGGCGCATTGCATGCCGCACACTGTAAACCGCCAGACCAATACCCTGATGAGAATCCCCCAGTTTGTGACATATTTTGATGTCTCGAATTTTTTCGTTGAAAACATGTAGCACGTTGCTACGTGTGGCAAGTTAAAATCGAGAGGCTTGTCGCAGGAAAATAGCATGTGATGCTAGGCTCGTCTTATCTAGTCGCCTAAAACTTGTCGCGAGCTTAAGGGTTGTGTGGCGAACTTGGATGGCTGAGATTGCATCTCATGAAGAAGGATGGCCATTGATTATGGCCATATCTTGTTGTATAGCGAAGTGGCGTCAGCCACATGCTAATGGCATGCCGGTGGCGTAGCCAGGGCATGGAAGCATGCTAGTATCCGCGACATAGTAGTATGCCAGTGATGTTGCGGTATGGCCAAAGCTAAAAATTGGCTCCGCAGCCAAAGTTAGGGTTTGGCGTCGTGGAGGGATTTGTCGTGGACAAGTCTTGGCGTCGTTGGGAGGATTTGGCCTGGACAAAGCGCCGTGGAGTTAGACCCACATGTGGCATGGCAACATCGCCATGTTGCCACGCCAATCACGTTGCTCTGGGAACGTTGTTAGCTTTGGTAGAAATTTGCTCAAATTAGGGTTTGTCGAAACCCTAATTAGCGCACGTGGCTTGCGGCTGCGGCATGGCGCTATTTTTGTGCAAATGGCGCCATGGCTATGCCAAAGGAACTATGGAAAGTCCATAGTGTGGAAACGACCACAAGGGTAGAAATTGTCGTGGGTGGCTATTTATGGCAGGTTGCCACGAAGTTGGCATGTTACGAGGTTGCATGGCGTGTTGTCAAGGTAGCATGGTATGTCGCCAAGGTAGCATGGCATGGTGCCGAGGTAGCGTGTTGTCATGTTGCCGAAGTATCATGGCATGTTGCTGAGGTAGCATGGTGTGTTGCCAAGGTGCATTTGGCCTTTAATGTATGTTGGCAAATTTTGAGTAACCTGATTGGCCACAAAAGGGGGCCGGCCAAACAAAAGGTGCGACCACACTTTTGGTGAGAGTGTGGAGCTTTTAGGGAGACCTGATTGGTGGATGGAAAGGGGGGGGCAGGTAACATGGGGTCGAACTTGTTCGGAATGCGCGTGGTCATTTAGGGCGACCTGATTGGTCGATGGGAAGTGGGGCCGGCAAGCTAGGGCGTGGCCACACTTCTAGCGCGTTGTGGCAGAAATTTTGACAAGCAAGGTCTGGTATATTGCGCGAGGCGCGAAACCCTAACTTCTGCAAGTTAGTCAGGTTGACTGAATTCTATGTGTCGACACAGAGCTCTTTTAAGTTCGTTGCCAGAGAGCAACATGCTTTTCTGATTGAATACCTTATGCAAAGACCTTATTCTTGATACTAGGAGATTCATGCTACTCTGCTGAGAGTGAACACAAATCGTCATGACATATCAACATTAAGAGTTCAGCCGGGGAACATAGCATAGAAGGCATCCAGAGGAACTTATATTAAGTGAACATGCGTGAGGCGCCAAAATTTACAGAACATCTGGGATTCGCCAGTCTGGATAAATTTCATGTAAATATGTTGAGAGGCTCAAAACATTTGCCAGTGGGGAGGTTAGCACACGTGGCTCTGTTTCCTTGCAGAGTGACGTCACATCAGATGCAAGGTTTTACAATTTTAACCCTAAGCTAAAAACCACCACAACATTAAGTCCCCTGCTTAGCTCGGAACAGTGGCATTGTTGCGAGGTAAGCATAAGATGGTGACATACAAGGATAAAATCGAAACGGAAAATCATGAAGAGATTGTCAGGAAGATCCGGCTAACCTTTTTCGGAAGGTGAAGAGAATATGTGACTCTTGTATTGGCGGCCTCGCGTAAAATTGGCTTGGCATAGGCGGCATTGCAATTTGGTCCGTGAAGCGGTGCTACGGCTGGCTATGGAAAGGTGGATGGAGCTGCTTCGGCTGGCTAAAGGATGACCGCGGAGTGGAAGAGATGGCTGCTGGGTGGGACGCAGGCTGTTGGCGTCGGCTTGGTTGTGTAGCGCCGTCGGCTTGGCTTGGTTTGGCCGTGGAGTCGTGGGCTTGGCTTCGCGTGAGCTAGCTTGGCTTGGATGTGAGTCATTGGCTCGGTATAGCGTGGAGCCGCTGGTGCTGCTAACTTGGGTTTGGCTTGGCCGTGCGTCGTTGGCTTCTGTCCTTGGAGCGATGGAAACTGGTTTCGGAACTTCGGCTACCAAACGGTGATGACGGCGTTACTTACTTGACCGCGGGGCGGGCGGAAAACGACGCTCCGTGGTCAAAACCCTCAACTGTTGAGGAATTTACACGTCTCAACACTAATAGGAAAGGTGTGTTGAGGCAGCATGCCTGGCAACACAGTAGTGAGTGTTGAGGAATTGCACGTCTCAACACTACTAGGAAAGGTGTGTTGAGGCAGTATGACTGGCAACACAGTAGTGAGTGTTGAGGAATTTGCACGTCTCAACACTACTAGGAAAGGTGTGTTGAGGCAGTATGCCTGGCAACACAGTAATGAGTATTGAGGAATTTGCACGTCTCAACACTACTTGGAAAGGTGTGTTGAGGCAGTATGCCTGGCAACACAGTAGTGAGTGTTGAGGAATTTGCACGCCTCAACACTACTAAGAAAGGTTTATTGAGGAAGTATGCCTGGTAACACAGTAGTGAGTGTTGAGGAATTGCACGTCTCAACATTACTAGGAAAGGTGTGTTGAGGCAGTATGCCTGGCAACACAGTAGTTAGTGTTGAGGAATTGCACGTCTCAACACTACTAGGAAAGGTGTATTGAGGCAGCATGCCTGGCAACACAGTAGTGAGTGTTGAGGAATCGCACGTCTCAACACTACTAGGAAAGGTGTGTTGAGGAAGTATTCCTGGCAACACAGTAGTGAGTGTTAAGGAATTGCACGTCTCAATACTACTAGGAAAGGTGTGTTAAGGCAATATGCATGGCAACACAATAGTGAGTGTTGAGAAATTGCACGTCTCAACACTACTAGGAAATGTGTGTTGAGGCAGTATGCCTGGCAACACAGTAGTGAGTGTTGAGGAATTGCACGTCTCAACATTACTAGGAAAAGTGTGTTGAGGCAGTATGCCTGGCAACACACTAGTGAGTGTTGAGGAATTGCACGTCTCAACACTACTAGGAAAGGTGTATTGATGCAGTATGCCTGGAATGACAGTAGTGAGTGTTAAGGAATTGCACGTCTCAACACTGCTAGGAAAGGTGTGTTGAGGCAGTATGCCTGGCATCACAGTAGTGAGTGTTGAGAAATTGCATGTCTCAACACTGCTAGGGAAGGTGTGTTGAGGCAGTATGCCTGGAAACACAGTAGTGAGTGTTGAGGAATTGCACGTCTCAACACTACTAGGAAAGGTGTGTTGAGGAAGTATGCCTGGCAACACAGTAGTGAGTGTTGAGGAATTGAACGTCTCAACACTACTAGGAAAGGTGTGTTGAGACAGTATGCCTGGAAACACAGTAGTGAGTGTTGAGGAATTGCACATCTCAACACTACTAGGAAAGGTTGAGGCAGTATGCCTGGCAACACAGTAGTAACTGTTGAGGAATTGCACGTCTCAACACTACTAGGAAAGGTGTGTTGAGGCAGTATGCCTGGCAACACAAAAGTGAGTGTTGAGGAATTGCACGTATCAACAGTACTAGGAAAGGTGTGTTGAGGCTGTATGCCTGGAAACACAGTAGTGAGTGTTGAGGAATTGCACATCTCAACACTACTAGGAAAGGTTGAGGCAGTATTCCTAGCAACACAGTAGTGAGTGTTGAGGAATTGCACGTCTCAACACTACTAGGAAAGGTGTGTTGAGGCAGTATACCTGGCAACACAGTAGTGAGTGTTGAGGAATTGCATGTCTCAGCACTACTAGGAAAGGTGTGTTGAGGCTGTATGCATGGAAACACAGTAGTGAGTGTTTAGGAATTTGTACGTCTCAACACTAAGATATTTTTAAAACTTATTCAACATGCCTAATAGATATAAAGAATTTAGTTTAAGGATAATTACTTAGCTCTGTCTCCGCTAGGCATGTCCTTCGCGCATGATCCGTCTTTGGATATTTTAGGCTCCCCCATGAGTGAGAAGCATTAGGCGTTAGTGATGACACCAGGATGATGACAGGTTGATAGACGGACAAAAGTCCCCAGGTCTTGGAAGGAAGGAGCGTGGCGTCTACGGCACGATCTTTGGCAGGAAGGAGGCACTGAAGCGGAGCGGCTGATGGAGGGAACGTTTAAGCGGAGCCGCTGCTTGGGAACGTTGAAGCGGAGCCTTGAAACTCTCAGATTCTTGACGATTATAATGTTGAAGTCGGAGACCGCGTCACTCAGCATTTTATCAAACTCGACATCCTTCAAGTGAACAGTGGTTAGGAGTCCCCAGTTCCATATATCAATCTTACTTTCCAGGAGAGGTTGGGGTTTGAGAACGACTTCCCTGGATAGAAATAGCTGCTTTCCTGGTGCAGTGCGGTTGAGGGATGCAAATATGTCTTGACGTTGCGCCTTGGAGAAATATGGACTATCACATAAATGTTTCGTCATAGACGACACGATTTTTTGGGCGAAGTCCCCATAAATCATGCAACTCCTGACGGGAAGAGGGTATCTGTGAACTCAGGATCGTTGCTGATTTCCTTTGCTTCGATTTTGGAGAAGTCGTTCCTGATCTTTACGTGTGATGAAATTGGATTGTTGATTCCGTTCTACTGGGCGTTGAAGAGCAACGCGAGCCTCTTCATCTATAAATGCACGTCCTGCTGAAGTGCCTGCGCCGGATGTTAAAAGTATTCCTTATCATCTCCCTCTTGTGTTGACGTGACTCTTATGGTGGCCGCTCTATTAGTGTCTTGAGGAAAATAGGTATCTCTTTCTGAGTCGAAGCCATGCTTCCTGTTTTTCCATCAAGTCAGCAATGGTAATATGGGGTCGGCTCACCCTGGCTCCTCCAGTCTCTCGTACTGATAATGGAGTAGCAGCGGCTCTGATGACGGTTGGAGATGTCACGTTTGAAGAAACGTTGGGGGCAGCAGCGGCCCTGGCTCTGGTGAATGGAGGTATAACACCTAAAGGAACATTTTCCGCGGTAGAGGATCTGTCTCTGGTAATCGAAGGTGTAACGCCTGAAGAAACATTCTCCACGTTGCTGGTGTTGAAAGGTGGCGTATTAACACTATTGGAAGGAACGCTAACACCGAGGATAATTTCAGCGCCAGTGTTCTCAGGGTTTGTTGCTGATCCAGACTGTTTCCGAGGATGTAATCTCGAGCTGGGAGTTCCACCATGACATGTGCGTGAACTTTGATTTCAACGTTCCCTGGTTCGTTGAGGGTTTCACCGAGATCCAAAGTTGCAGGTTGAGGCGACCGAAGGCCTCTCCGCAGATGTGATCAATCAACAGGAAGCGGAAATCGGAAGGTTGTCCAAAAAGTTGAAGATGAAACAGGCGGCTCTCCAAAGCGCGAAGGAGGTTTTCTCTAAGAAGAGCAAGCCATTGCTGAATGATTTTCCTTGAACATCTTCTGTCTTTTGGACCTATTTTGTTTAAGTTTTTTTTTTTTTTTAAAGGCAAACGAAACCTAGTTTATGGTTTGGTTTTCTGGTTTTTGGATTGATAGATGATTGTTACCTATGAGGGTTTTGGATTATTCTTTGGGATGAATTTTGGAATAATGTCGTTTTGATTATGACTGTTAGTAACATAAATATTCCAGGAGAGTCATGGAACCGTGAATGTTGTATGACGGTAGAAAGTATAGGATGAGATTTATGGGGCTAACATGGCTGTCGGTTTCCAATGTGAAAACCTGAAGTAGTAGATTGTGTACTTTGTCTAATAAGACTTACTCGCTTTTAGGGTCTCCCAACAAAATGGATCTTCCGGTCGTATGTATGAGCTTCTCGAGTGACGCCGTTGTGTCCGTGAGAAGTACCCAGTCATTCCTCATCGTGTGATAACTGGCAACTGAGCCATTAAACCCCGCGCGATCATTTGCTTCTACCATCTTGATGTCTGGATTGAAGAATGAAACTTAGAATTGGAAATTGATATTGTAACCGAGAGATTAATCTCCCACTGTGGTCGCCAATTGTTTGAGGGTGAAAACCGTTTCTGCTGATTTCGGTAATTTCGTGTGTGTGTGGGTGAGAAACGAATCTAAACTCTAAACAATGTACTGCACGGGAGTACTTTTTATTCGAGAGATCAATCTGTACAATCCTGGCCTAAACCAAGAAATGGTCGTTCCAGCTTGCTTCAGTCACAAAGTGAAGGAGAAGGGTTAGTCTTAGGGAGGGAAGCGAAGAAAGTATTGAGACCAGAATAGTTGATTCTGGAAGTGGACGTTTTGTGACTTGTATCGGAAAGTAGAACGGGTAAGCCGAATGGAAAGCTACTAGGTGATTTCTAGATGTTGTGTGTTACCGACCAAAAACCTTGTGTTTTGGTGGAAATAGGTGAGACCTATTTATACAAGTCATAGTGAAACGTACCCTGGTCTCGTAGGAAGTGGAAACGATTGAGTGGTGGAAGAAAAGAGTAATGTGTAACTGCCAGACGTTATGCTTCCATGATGAAGGAAGTAAATTTATGTAACCGCCTGTCATTACTCTTCCATGATGAAGGAAATCAATTGTTTACACCGTTACTTTTCACCACCACTAATTATCCTACTTCATGACACTTTCTTGTAACGGGCGCATTGCACACCGCACGCTGTAAACCGCCAGACCAATACCCTGATGAGCATCCCCCAGTTTGTGACATATTTTGATGTCTCGAGTGTTTTCGTGGAAAACATGTAGCACTTTGCTACATGTGGCAAGTTAAAATCGAGAGGCTTGCGCAGGTAAATAACATGTGATGCTAGGCTCGTATTAGCTAGTCGCCTAAAACTTGTCGCGAGCTTACCGGTTGTGTGGCGAACTTCGATGGCCGAGGTCGCATCTTATGAATAAGGGTAGCCACTGATTGTGGCTACCTCATGTTGGCGCCTGAAAATGGCACAGCGGCATGGCTCGTGCATGCCAGTGGCACGATGGTGCAAGTGGTTCCTGACGTAGCCATGGTCGCTGGGTTTAGGCGGTTGGTCGCCTAAAATTTGCCACAAGTCCATCAGTTTGGTGGCGAACTTGGATGGCTGAGATTGAATCTCATTATGAAGGATGGCCATTGATTATGTCCATATCTTGTTGTATAGCGAAGTGGCGTCAACCACATGCTAATGGCATGCCAGTGGCGTAGCCATGGCATGGCGGCATGCTAGTAGCCGCGGCATAGTGGTATGCCAGTGATGTTGCGGTATGGCCAAAGCTAAAACTTGGCTCCGCAGCCAAAGTTAGGGTTTGGCGTCGTGGAGGAATTTGTCGAGGACAAGTCTTGGCGTCGTTGGGAGGATTTGTCCTGGACAAGTCTTAGCGTCGTTGGAAGGATTTCGCTCGGACAAGTCTTGGTTTGAAGGATTTGGCCTGGACAAAGCGCCGTGGAGTCGGGCCCATGTGGCGTGGTAACATCGGCCTTGTTTCCACGTCAATCCCGTTGCTCTGGGAACGTTGTTGGCTTTGGTAGCAATTTTCTCAAATTAGGGATTGTCGAAACCCTAATTAGCGCACGTGGCGTGCGGCTGCGGCATGGCGCTACTTTTGTGCAAATAGCGCCATGGCTATGCCAGAGGAACTATGGCAAGGCCATAGTGGGGAAACGGCCACAGGGGTAGAAATTGTCGCGGGTGGCTATTTATGGCAGGTTTCCACGAAGTTGGCATGTTGCGAGGTTGCATGGCGTGTTGCCAAGGTAGCATGCCATTTTGCCAAGGTATGATGACATGTTGCCGAGGTAGCGTGTTGGAATGTTGCCGAGGTAGCGTGTTGGCATGTTGTCGAGTAGCTTGGCATGTTGTTGAGGTAGCATGGCGTGTTTCCAAGTGCGTTTGTCCTTTAATGTATGGTGTAAAATTTGGAGTAACCTGATTGGCCACAAAAGGGGGTCGACCAAACAAAAGGTGCGACCACACTTATGGTGAGAGTGTGGAGCCTTTAAGGCGACCTGATTGGTCGATGGAAAGGGGTGGGGGCAGGTAACATGGGTCCGTCCTTTTCCGGAATGCGCGTGGCGCATTAGGGCGACCTGATTGGTCGATGGGAAGTGGGGCCTTCAAGATAGGGCTTGGCCACACTTCCAGCGCGTTTTGGCGGAAATTTTGACAAGCAAGGTCTGGTGTATTGCGCGAAGAAACCCTAAATTCTTCAAGTTAGTAAGATTGACTGAATTCTATGTGTCGACACAAAGCTCTTTTAAGTTCGTTGCCAGATAGCGGCATGCTTTTCTGATTGAATACCTTATGCAAAGATCTTATTCTTGATACTTGGATATTCATGCTACTCTACTGCGAATGAACACAAATCGTCATGCCATATCAACATTAAGAGTTCAGCCGGGGAACATAGCATAGAAGGCATCCAGAGGAACTTATATTAAGTGAATGTGCGCGAGGCGCCGAAATTTACAGAACATTTGGGATTCGCCAGTCTTGATAAATTTAATGTAAATATGTTGAGCGGCTCAACAAATTTTCTAGTGGGGAGGTTAGCACACGTGGCTCTGTTTCCTTGCAGAGTGACGTCACATCAGATGCAAGGTTTTACGATTTTAACCCTGAGCTAAAAACCACCATCAACATCTAGTCGATTAAGATTATTGTGAGGTGATTGATAATTCTAGGTTTTTCTTCGGGAATATAAGTCCGGGTTATCAATTGGTTCATGTTCACCTTGATTTATAAAAAGACAGAACAAAAACTAGTAGGTATTTCTGTGGGAGACAGAGTTATCTATTATCGTACACTTTTATGTGTGCTACAGATTTGTTTATTAAAGTCTTCGACTTTGGGTCGTAGCAACTCTTAGTTGCGGGTGAGATCGGCTAAGGGAATCAAGTGTGTAGTATCCTGCTGGGATCAGAGACGTAAGGAGCGCAACTGTACCTTGGATCAGTGTGAGATTGATTGGGGTTCAACTACAATCCAGACCGAAGTTAGTTTGTAGTAGGATAGTGTCTGTAGGGGATTAATTAATACAGTGTTTGTTCAATCTGGACTAGGTCCCGGGGTTCTTCTGCATTTGCGGTTTCCTCGTTAACAAAACTTCTGGTGTCTGTGCTATTTATTTTCCACATTATATTTTTTTATATAATTGAAATATCACAGGTTGTGCGTTGAATCAATCAATTGGGAAATCCAACCTTTGGTTGTTGATTGAAATTGATTGATACTTGAACATTGGTATTTGGTGTCGTTCAAGTGATTTCTCTTGTATTCAATTAGACTCACAGATTTCTATTTGCTTGAGTAAGTATTGAATCGAGAAAGAGAGATATAACTCTTTGATATACTTTTATTAAGATTGAGTATGACTGTCTAGTTGATTCTCTTAAAAGTATATTGGAGTTAGTCCATACAGATTACTAAGCGAAATATTGGGTGTGGTTGTTAGACCCCCGCTTTTTCAATTGGTATCATAGCAGGCAAACACGTTTAAAGACCTTACAAGTCTGTGTTTGTAGCGATCCGACTCTGTGGAAAGAGTGTTATCTCTGATAAAAGAGAAAGATTCTTCAATCTCAAATATAGACGAACCTAGTGTTCTGGCGAGACAGACAGACACTGACATGTGTTGTTCTAATTACCCTTCAAAAGAGTCCATCTCTATTAATGAAAGGGAAATAGCTGAAGAGAGTGAACTGATTCTAAATCTTGTTAGAATCCAAGCTGATAGATTTAATCAGTTGAAAAACCATGTCAATGTCCTTCTTGGCGTAGTAAGAGACTGCAATTCCAAAAACACTGAAGATTAGTCTTCACGTATCCTACTTGAGGCGAGCCTTGAAAAGGATGTTATGGAAATTGAACATTGCTTGAATAAACTCTCCATTCGAGGATGTGTCAAAAAGTCCTCTATACCATCTACTTCTCATGAAACCAAAAGAGTTCTAGTTTCAGAAGTAAAACCGGAATCCCTTCCTATTAAAAAGGATGTGCTGAAATCTCCATTAATCAAGGATGTTGCGCATCAGATGGGAGGAAGAAATCTTCAAACGATGATGTTAAGACGAAACCTTCTAATAATCCTCATGATCAGAAAGTATGTCTCTTTTGTGATTCCAAAGGGCCTGTTAATCAAAAGAGAAACTCTAGGTTGAATAACAATTCCATTGTTCAACTTCAACACACCTTAGACTTAATTCTCAAAGGTGTAACTGACATTCGTATGTCTAAACCATTTTGTTTTCGTACTTACCCTGCGTATGCTACCAGGAAATTCAGTTCAATGAGTTCCTCGAATGCTCAAAAGCAGAACAAACGTCTTAACAAAAATCGTCTAAGGAAAGATCAATTCGTTTCCTCTGGAGATAATATTACCTTTGATGTGAACAAAATACCGGGAGAAAGGAGAAAAATGATGATATGAGAAATAACCTGAAGGAGATAATTGAAGGCTATAAAGAAATTGTCAACATGTGTCAACCTCCTCAAGTCAAAATTCTTCTGGTAAGAACTCGAACTATGTCTCATATATTGATGACAGTAAGTTTTATGATAATTTTTCACATCAAAAGATATCTTTTCCTAGACTTGAAAGGAAAAAGAAACTCAACCATCAACTTCGTTCATCTAATGAGCTGAAAGCTCATTCTTGTGCTAGTTAATCACAAGGGTTGAGAACTTACTCATAAAAATCCTGTTGGGAAAGTTGTGTTAATAATCGGGTATACTTAAGTCAAAATTGTTTTCTGTTTAGTTGAGTTATCTTCTTATCGCTTATGACTCAACTATTGTCTGCAAACAACTTTGCTTAAAGTATTGGTTTTGTCTAATGAGGTTCTTCATTTTTCCTTCTCTTTTTCGAAGAAGTTTTTTTTTCTTTGCAACTGTGTTGCATGCTACTTTTGTGCTCTAATATTGTTTCTCTACTGAGATATAAAATTTATTGAGCCAAAAAATTTGTGATATTTTTCACATAGCAGAAATTATGTCTTGTCATAAAATTACGACCGGTTGCGTACCTTTGTTGTTGGGTCAAGATTGTGTTCGTACGAGTACCCGTGTTACGGTCACGAATCAATTTTTAGAAACCCTAAAAGTTACCTTCCCTAAGAAACCATTTAAATACCAAAACCCTTGAGTCTCGTACGCATACTTTTTTTTTTTTTTGTCAAGGATGTCTTCTTCTAACTCTAGCGGTTTTACAAAAGGGTTTCTTGACAAAGGTATTGGTTTCGAGTCCAAGGGAAGGAAGAAAATGACCCTAGTGGAAGACGATCATCCTAATGCCTCATGTTATTATGCCTATACACATCAGGATGTTGATAATGAGGATATGATCTCTGCTGAAGTGGTTCATGACTTTCTTAAATATTTTGAGGAAGCAAAACTGCAGCTCATTGATACTTTGAAGAGTCTTGATGTGTTAATAACTGAGTTGAAAAAGGTTACTTCTGACCTTGGTCTCATAAAGACACATGTTAAAGATCTTCTAAATGAGGATATCTTCTCTGAAGAAGCAGTAGATGCTGTCAATCACAAGCTCAAAGACCTCAAGGCTCGTGAGGATTCCGAAACGTCAATTTGACTTCAATTCGTGTTCAGATTTGGCATAGGAGTCTGTTTTTGTTCTTTAGATTGTTGATTTTATTTTTTCTAGTAAATCTTCTTATGAGAATTTTATTTTTGTGTTTTTAGGAAGAATAACTAGAGTTTGGAATAGCAATTATTATGGTTACACATAGCTATGTCCAATGTTTTCATATTTATTTTTTTAGGTTTATTTGATTAAATTCTAAAATTGTTTGGAAGATGATTTTTGCTGTATTAATCTTTATGGTTTATATATTGCAAATTTATTATGGGATATGTGTGTTTGTTTCCGTGAACTATGATTTTCCCATATCTTGTCAAAGTTAAGTCTTTCGTATGTCGATATGCAAATATTGATAAAAGAATGAATGAACTTTTGACATGACAAAAGTTTTAAGCATATTATATGTCATTATGCAAATATTGATGGAAGATAGGATGAACTTTTGTTTACGAGGATTATGTCTATTGTGTGTCATTGTGCAAATAGTGATGGAAAAATAGAACGAATCCTTGTCTATTCCGCAGTATTGATCTTCCCTGATCCATATTTTTTATGTGTATACTGTGTGGATCCATAAATTCTCTTAAGTTGCCGATTAAATTAATCATGGGTTTTCTTGTGGTTAATTTAATTGAGTATTGTTGGATTCAAATTCATATTCGTATGTGATTTGTTATGTCAAAAGAAATCCTTCTTTTCTTGCGAAAGTAAGGTCGCTCTTGTTGTTATTTCGGAAATGACATTTTATGGGGGAGAGTTCTTACTTGAACTTGTGATTAATTCCCAAATCTTTGTGGGGAGTGCGGCTGTGGAATATTATAGGAGTTATCTTGTATCTTTATAAACTCCTTGATGAAGGCATTTAGCTGCGCCTATATGATTGCATCCAAAAAGTTGATATGTGCTTTCTTTTGGTCATGAAATGTCTCTATGGAAATTTCATTAGGATCCCACTAGTTTTCGTACCTTTGTCAATTTTATTGACAAAAAGTGGGAGAATTAATGTGTAGTTCACACTACAAATACATATGGTTTTCGGATCATTATGTAAGGGGGAGTGGTTTCCATGTGAGATGGAATATTTACTAAGGGGGAGTGATACATATCACCATAGTATTGTTGTCGAAGTTATGATACAATTGAACTTTGATGTTGTGTCATAATACTATGACACTGGTAACGACGATCGAGAATTCTTGTTTTCTCATTGTTATAGCTACGGATTTTCAACAACGATGATATTAAGCTTACAACCTTTGGAATCATTAGAGTACTTGGAAGTGACGAAGATTTCGAGTAATGTTGAAGAACCAAGAAGATCAAGCATGTGGAAGAGAAGCTACAAAGTTTATTTATTTATTTTGTATTCCATATGTATTGATAATTTTGTCAATAAAATTGACAAAGGGGGAGATTGTTAGAGCACTGCTCGGTCGAACTCGCATGCGTCGCTATCCTAAGAATGTTTGTCAATGTTAGTGATCAAAACTATAAGTCTTGATTTCTAGTCTACTTATAGCTAAGTCTCGGACTAGGATAGAAAGTGTAGTTGGGATCAAGACCCCATGGCGATCATCATACAAAGACGAAGAACTACTCAAGGAACTGGTGGAACTTCATCGACTAAAAGGTATGTAGAGACTTGAACTTATCTATCACTTAAAATTCTATTTATTGTATCTCCTATCTTGAGACAAAAGTCGTTTTGCTATATAGATTTTGATTATACACATTTGCTATTTTGAGACGAGTTTATCTCGCTTATCTATTTCTCGAAATATGTGTTGGCAAGCTTTCGCTTTGGCCAAGTTCATCTTTACTAGTGACGAAAGTCATGATACATTTCAATTAATGGCTCTGACGAAAAATGGTTTGTGAATAACAATCATATAACGTCCTCTAAGAATGTTTCAATGATTGAAATGAGAGTTTAGATTATATAACCATGGTTTCATATAAACATTGTGAGGAAACTCATACATGTATAAGTCCATATTCCTTGAACCAAAGTATGCGTACTTTGCTGCTCAGGAAAACCGGAACAAGAGTCTGTGTACCAAGTCCGTGTACTGTCGGAAGTTCTGATACCGAGAATTGCTGCTGGAGTTTGTGAATTAAAAACAAACTTATTTCGGGTACTTAAGTCTGCGTACTTAAGTTGGTTATTTTCTAAAAACGGTTATTCGTGAACTTAAACTTATATTAACTAAGGAATGCATATTTGCAAACCGTGGTTATAAAGTTCATGAATCGATTCGAGTGAATCAAATCGTTTTTGTTTCAATTGTGTCTATTATAAAGATCTAAGCAAATTGAACAACTCTCTAACTAGTTCACTTGAGTCATTTGAACTAGTTGGTTGATATGAAAGTGCTCATATGGCTAACCATTTGGTTAACTACTGTTGAACCAACTAGATGTGCATGTTTGGGTACGGTTACACAAACCTAAAAACGTGCATTTCATTTGTGTGTAATAAGCTAAGTTTCGATCTAACGGTTGAAAGATATTAGCTTGAATCTAATCAGGTATTCATCTAACGATGAATATTGAATGCTTTGTTACTAAGCTAACATTGATTGCAAACCCTGATTTGAAAAACTATATAAGGGAGAACTCTAGCAACTGGGAAACCTAATCCCCACACCTCTTATATGATACTAGTTGTATTAGATAGAGTCGATTCTCCTTTAACCTTAGGTTTCTTCTCGAGACCCTGTAGGTTAACGACTTGAAGACTTCATTGGGATTGTGAAGCCGGACCCATACTACTTTCTTGTAGTTGTGTGATCTGATCTTGCTATTTCTATCGTATTTGAGTACAATCGTAAGATTGGCTTGAGATTCATATCTCCGATAGGCAAGATATAAAAGTAATCACAAACACCTTGGTCTCATCGTTTGTGATTCCACAATATCTTCTTTCGCTAGTCGATTAAGATTATTGTGAGGTGATTGATAATTCTAGGTTGTTCTTCGGGAATATAAGTCTGGGTTATCAATGGGTTCCTGTTCACCTTGATTTATCAAAATACGGAACAAAACTCGTAGGTATTTCCGTGGGAGACAAATTTATCTATTACCGTAGACTTTTCTGAGTGATACAAATTTTTTATTAAAGTCTTTGAATTTGGTTCATAGCAACTCTTAGTTGTGGGTGAGATCAACTAAGGGAATCAAGTGTGTAGTATCCTGCTGGGATCAGAGACGTAAGGAGCGCAACTGTACCTTGGTCAGTGTGAGATTGATTGGGGTTCAACTACAGTCATGGCCGAAGTTAGTTTGTTGTAAGCTAGTGTCTGTAGCGTCTTAATACGGTATGTATTCAATCTGGACTAGGTCCCGGGGTTTTCCTGTATTTGCGGTTTCCTCGTTAACAAAACTTCTGGTGTCTGCGTTATTTCTTTTCCGCATTATATTTGTTTATATAATTGAAATATCACAGGTTGTGCGTTGAATCAATCAATTGGGAAATCCAACCTTTGATTGTTGATTGAAATTGATTGATACTTGAACATTGATCTTTGGTACCTTTCAAGTGATTTCTCTTGATTCAGTTAGACTCGCAGATTTCTATTTGATTGAGTAAGTATTGAATCGAGAAAGAGAGATATAACTCTTTGATATACTTTTATTAAGATTGAGTATGACTGTCTAGTTGATTCTCTTAAAAGTATATTGTAGTTAGTCCATACAGATTAATAAGCGAAATATTGGGTGTGGTTGTTAGACCCCCGCTTTTTCAGAGACAGGCACTGAAGAAGACATACTTACTAAAACATAGTTTTTCCTTTTCATGGATTCGCAATGTTCCAGGGCTAGTAAAATAGATGCAACAAGTTTCTATTTCTCAACATGAAGGATGTTCAATTCTGATGAATGAGTCTTGATTAAGCGTTCTTCTCTAATTGAGTCTTATTTAACAGTATCTTCAAGCATACTAATCTTTTCACGTTGTAGAGTAGTTTCCTGAACAAGGTTTTCGATATTGTTAGAAAAAGACTCAACAATACTATAGAGTTCTCGTTCTCTATCAAGGGACTTCTCAAGTTCATTAGTGAGCTGAGTATATTTTTCCTCAAGCGATCTAATTTTAGAAACTTGAATATTAATAATCTCAGCAGAAATTTTTTAAAATTCTGCTGAGCTCCATTTCAGATTCTGACATAGTGTCAACTGTCATTTTAGAGGGAAAGTTATCAGAATCTGATTGAAAAATTTTTATACCTCGAGATTCGGAAGAATCAACGAAGGATTTATCCTTTGAGGTAATCCCAAAACATTTGGAATAATCAAAAACTTTGGAAGACATCTCTATGTGCATAAAAGCGAGATAAACTTCTATCCACAGAAATCAGATTGCTACACAGATTTATGAGGTCTCAACGTGTTTGCCTGCTCAGATACAAAATGAAAAAGCGAGGGTATAATAACCACACCCAATAATTCGTTCGGAAATCTGTATGGACTAACTCCAATATAATTCCGAGAGCACCAGCTTATAAAGCGAGTTCAATCAAGAAATATATCAAAGAGTTATATCTCAATTTATCAATACAATTTATAATCGAACAGATAGAAATCTGTGAGTCCGATTGATATGATAAATAACTTGAATGGTACCAAATACCAATACCCAAGTTCTAATCAATTCCTATCCAACAAACAAGGTCGGATTTACCAATCGATTGAACTACGCACAACCTGTGATATTTCAATTATATAGAAATATAATGCAGAAGAGAAATAACAAAGACACCAGAAGTTTTGTTAACGAGGAAACCGCAAATGCAGAAAAACTCCGGGACCTAGTCCATATTTAAATACCACACTGTATTAAGCCGCTACAGACACTAGCCTACTACAAGTTAACTTCGGACTGGAATGTAGTTGAGCCCTAACCAAGTGTCCCACCGATTAAGGTACAGTCGCGTTCCTTACGCCTCTAGAACCACATCGGATTATGCGCACTTGATTCCCCTAGCTGATCTCACCCAAGACTAAGAGTTGCTACGACACAAAGATGAAGGATTATAAAGAGGCTCCCACAGATAAGTCTATTCTGATAGATAATTTTTCTCCCACAGAAGTACCTATGAAATTTTTGTTCCGTCTTTAGATAAATCAAGGTGAATAGGATCCAATTGATAATTCGGTCTTATACTCCCGAAGAGCAGCCTAGACATATCAATCACCTCACAATAACTTAACTATATGGTAGTAGAAGAAGTTATTGTGGAACCACAAAGAAAGAGACGAAAAGCTTTGTGATTACTTTTTATATCTTACCTATCAGAGATAAATCTCGATCAAATCTTAGAGAAGATAGTAGTCGACACGATAGAACAAGTAAGATCAGAACACGCAACTACAGAGAAAATAGTTGGGTATGGCTTCACGAAACCCAAATGAAGTCTTCAAGTCGTTAACCTATTATGGTTTTGGAAAAACCTAGGTTAAAGGAGAATTGAATCTAATCGCAACTAAGACACAGGAAAGTGTCGGGAGTAGGTTTTCCAGTTGCTAGAGTTCTCCGCTATATAGTCTTTCAAATCAGGGTTTGCTTTCAATCAAAGCTAAGCTAGCTTAGTAACAAAACATTCAATATTAACCATAAGATGAAAACCTGATTTAAGATTCGAGCTAAGTCTACTTAAAACCAAAGCAATATCTCTCCACCGTTAGATGGCTTAGCTTGTTATACACAAACTAAATATACCTTCATTTGTATATGGGTTACTGTACCTAAACGTGTATATTTAGTTGGTCAATAAAATTTAACCTTAGTTAGCCATATGAACACTTTTGTCTTAACCACATTCATCTAACACATCTAGATCAAATATGATGATCAATCAATCATGAAAGATAATCAAATGAATCTAATTGTGTTTCAAATAGAGTTGTTCAATTGTTCACTAGTTCACAGAAATATATATGAACCAATTGAAACAAAATCAGATTGATTCGTAAGAATCAATGCATGAACATAAAGCCATGGTTTGCAAAGATTGCATTCCTTAATTCATAAATGTATTTGTTCATGAGTATGAAAAATATACTTAACCGATTTTAGAACTTAAACCACTAAGTTTGCAAACAGGTACGCAAACTATACCTTCCGGACTTTGGTCTTGTCCAGCCGTTTGCAAACGGGTATGCAAACAGATGTATTGGACCTAACTCAGGTAGAACCATTCGCATACTAGTATGCAAAAAAGGTTCCCGGACTTGAACAATTAAAACCTTTCGTATACTAGGTATGCAAACAAGGTTCCCGGACCTGAATCATACCAAAACAGTTTGCATACTAGGTACGCATACTGTGTTGTATCCAGACAAAGGTTTTTATTCTAAACTCCCATTTCAATTGAAACATCCTTAAAAGATGACAATAGCTGTCTCACACAAACTATTAGCTTATAAGTAATTTTCAAGTGATCGAATGATCAATACGAAACTTTCCGCGTCGACATCAAATGATTGTATCACACAAATCATGTAAGATGTTTCAAGGCAATTTCCACATGATCATATTTTCACTTATTATTTAGTCTCCAACAAATAAATTGTTTCCAACTAAACTTGTCAAGAATATGATGAACGTAGCTAAAGCAAAAAGCTTCCAACACATATTTCGAGAAATAGATAAGCGAGTTAAACACAACTTTAAATACCTAATGTATATAACATAAAAGTCTATATAGCTATACGACTTAGTCTCATTAGGAGATAAAATATAATAGACTTCTGAGTGATATATAAGTATTAGTCTCCACATACCTTTTGTTGATGAAGTTCCTCCAAGCTTTCCTCAGTAGATCTTCATCTTCAATCGATGAACGCCATGAAGTCTAAAGCTCAACTACACATTGTATCCTAATCCGAGACATATCTATAAGTAGACTAGAAATCAAGACTATAGTTTTGGTCAACTAAATATGACAAACAAGATTGAGATAAAAACGCTTGCGAGTTCGACCGAGCAGTGCTCTAACACATACCAACTTATATAATGATCCTTGAAAATATGTATATAGAGTTTATATCTCTACCTCTTCTCAATCAGTATGTATAGGACAAAGATTCTTTGAGCCTAATTGTAACGAAGGGTACTTGGATGATCTCAAAAGTCAATATTCAACATCAATCTATCTGTATCCAAATAATCTAATTAGAATTCTTCCAAGTAATTAAACTTGTTATCTATCTTTCAAGATTCGAATTCTACAAGAAACAAGTCTTGTAATGGATTACAATTAGATGGACGTATCTACTAAGATTAAATATGTAAACTTGTGTAAATCCAATTATAAAGATAAACAATATAATGCGGAAAAGGAAAAACACGAGACACAAGAAGTTTTTTTAACGAGGAAACCGCAACTACCGAAAAACCTCGGGACCTCTTTCAGATTTGAACACCAAACTATATTAACTAACCATATACACTAGCATACTATCAGATTTCAGACTGGAATGTAGTTGAAACTGAATCCACCCTCCGAGCAATTCAGTTACAACCACGCTCTTTACATATCATGTACCTCGTAAGGTTCTATGCAATTGATTCCCTTAGCTGACGTCCTTTACATCCTAAGAGTTTCTTCAACCCAGTGAAGACTTTTTATACCAGTATACCTCCAACAAATAAGCCTATTTGAGATCAAGGCTTGGAAATCTGTTTGCAATAGAAAAAGCTAGCAAACATCACAATCCAGACACTTTACACTCACTTAGATGAGAAGCATGGATTTGTTACCATATCTCAAGAGCAATCTTCAAAATATCACTTAAGATCAATTTTCAGACATCTATCTTGAGGAATCACAAAGTATGAGGCAAAGAGAAATTTACGATTTATATCTATCTTGCCTAAAAGAGATTACGAAAACCTCGATAACAAAAGATAAAGATCAGAATACACGAACTATCAAGGTAAAGAAAGTCGGATATGGCTTCACGAATCCCCAAAGCGAAGTCCTTTAGTCGTAAACCTAATTATATTTTCCATAGGAAACTTAGGTTCATACAGTACAAATCTAGCTATCAACTAGGACACAAAGTGTGAGGGATTGAATTTCTCAGTTGAAATAACATCTTTATTTATAGTTTTCAATAGTGAGGGTTGCTTAGAATTCTAGATAAGATAACTTGAGAATCAAGCAAATACTTTTGGTCTTGAAGATATAATAGAAGAATATACATAGTGATCCGGTTAAGGAACAATGTATAATGATTGTCCGGTATTGACAAAGATGTCGTGCAAACAGTAAGCAAATTAATGTTCATTAACACACCGAAGAGTTTAATCATGATGCACATACATAAGTGTTTAAGTGATCAATGAAGTCTTAGAAGTGCTCAACAGAATCAAATTAACGATAAACATATTTAAAAAAATAAGTGTTTGAGCATCTGCTAAATTCTACTGGGACCGCAGGTGTAACGGTTCGTGAACCATAAGGCTAAAGTTCACGAGTCAGGGTGCTACAGTTCGTGTATTGGGTTCTCCAATCCTACTCTCTTGAAGAAATCATATTACATTGTTCGCGAACTGGGCTCGCTAACCGTCCTTGGTTTATGAACTCAGATGGACACAGTACGCCAACCTTAAGCCTTTTATACCAACATTAAAAATTCAGTTCACCACGGTTCGGAATCTGGTTCATGAACTGTTCCAACCGAACTTGTGGTTTACAACTGGTTTCCTGACCTTCCCTGTATTTCTTTAACTCAGGTATATATAGTTTGCAAAGTGGTTTCCCAATCTACCCTAAGAAGAAATATCAAAAGTTCATGAATTTCCCTTTTATGATGTTTGAATCATTGTCATATGATAAAATTAATTGTATGAGCTATTTTCAATTGTACACAAATTAATTCTCAAACAATAAATTGTTTCGAACTAATATTGCTAAGGACTTTTGAACATTTATGCTAGAATCATATTTGGAGATTTTTAACAAGACAAGCGTGACTCAAAATTTAATCTTTGTAAACATACTAGAAGTCATACGACATAGTCCCAACGGATAAAATGGTAAGATAATGAGTAAAATAGACTAGTTCAGTCTTGACATACCTAATACAAAAGTTCTCCAAATGTCTTCGTCGATCTTCAGTCTTCTAGGGTGATGTCTGATATTCAACTACCAAATTCTAACCTAGTCTGGGACTTGACTTGTAGACTAGAAATTAAGAAATAGGTTTGATCATCTAACATTGACAACAAGCTTGAGATAGAAAAACTTGTGAGTTCAACTGAGCGTTTCTCTAACACTAACCTGTATTCTATACATATCAATTGTGCAAAACAAATAAAGAAACTCTATATACAATCTTATACAAGGGTCTTTTACTGTTGACCTTGGTGATTGTATTAGGTTTTGTCCTTACAGGTTTCAGAACAAAAAAAATGGCGGTATACTTGGTACACTTTACTTTTTACCTTCTCACAAACTCTTCTCTTCTCTCTAAATCGATAGAAAACCCTCAAACCTAATACCACATCTTGGATGTGTGCCGATTTAGAAAACCCTCAAACCTAATAGCGCATCTTGGATGTGTACCTATTTGAGCAGATCTTCCCAAGATAATTTTACATCTCCTGCATTTCTCTCTTCCGCTGCTTGTTTAGTTTTAAATTGAATTTTAGAAGTTAGATTTTTACATACTGATCCTCTATAGTCTATAGGTTGGATCTAATTTTTAGAATATGATCTCGTGATCTTTTCTTTATCTAATTTATTGTTCCATATCTCCTTGGATATTAATCTCATTTCTAGATTTGGATTTTTCGTTTAGGATTTCTACTGATTTCCTTCAAAAAGTGTTTGCAGTATTGTTCTACTTTGATTTCAGTAGTGAGTTTGGTTTTTGAATTTGGGTTCAAATCAAAGACAAATGGTTGGTTTTACTTCAAGCTTTATCTTTGGGTTCAAGTCAAACTTGTTGTGATACTTTGTTTAGGACTCTCTTTCTTGTTTATAGGGTTCTGAATTTCGGGGATCATGTTTGAGTTTCATATGTTCTGAAATCTTTTTTGATAAATTTATACCGACAAATGGCCGTTCTATAATGGAACACACAAATCAACAATTTCAAAGATATCAGATACTCCATCAACAAAGACTATAAAGACTTCAGCAGAAGAAGTACAAAGATCAAACCAATAGAAAATATAAAAAAAAAAACTAATTTCGAAGAAAACTCAGACCTCCTCCGACAGATTCCTCCCAAAGTTTGCATATTTCCAAAGTTTTTAGGAAATTTAAAAGGACATGTATTCTCATAACACTCCAATGATTACTTGAGGTTCAAATGTGAGTAAATGACCATTTTATCCAAAAGAAGATGACTAAGTTGTTGATTATAAATTATAGAAAAATGTTTTCTAAACCCACAAGAGTAATAAAGGGACACATGTTGACTTATTTAATAAGTTATGCAATTACCTATATTTACTTTCGAAAAACACATGATTAAATGAATTGTCTGGAAATTCACCTAAATGAAGCAACAGGAGATGCCGGCATTATCAGGAGGATTCATGAATAAGATGTAGAGATATTTTACATCCATTCATGGATAAGATGTCGACATATTTTACTTCGAATGTGAAAGCTATGTTGTGATCTTTTCGCCATTCGATCGGGATTAGTTTTTTCCACAATATTTTTCTTACTCGAATAATTGTAGGCGAAAAAATGATAATTACACCAGGTATATGTTGAATAATGAAGACTTAAAGACTGTGTTGATCTTAATGAACAATATTATAATCAAAAAAAATTTTAAATGAAACACAATACGTATTGTGTCAAACCAAACCACTCCAAGAAGTAAGCAAGAGTTTTACAATAAAAATTGTGGCAGACATGAAAATTACACCTAACCGGGCTTTTAAACTTCTTTTTGAGCTAGGAAAATGCACGTGCATTTGTAGTTGCGAACATGCTTCCGCAAATATGATACCTTAAACACAACTTCGATAGTGTTCCAACATACCTTGTTTTATGAAGGGTATAAAGCTTCAAGACTAATGCTGATGCATTATTACATGCATCACTGACTTATGAGTCTTGTCCAGGCAGGCATGGCTTTCACTTGCACATAGTCCATTGCACGATTATTTCCTCTTCATCACTTCGCTTTTGCATTGAACTGGATGCACGTACTTATATATCTTTTACCAAGAGTGCATCACCCAGGTTTATGCAAGCTAGCCTAACTTGCATACTGAATAGCTTCGTTTCATGACTATGCCCAATGCGTGCATGCCTATGTAGAACGACTTGATAGGAATTATGATCATCTAAAAAAATGGACTGCAACTCAGTTCAACAATTATAAAAAACATCATGTATTGCCTTGCATTTTCGAGCCGGATGATATGAGTTTCCATAATGTCGTAATAACCTTCAATTATATGATATGAGCGACAAGGTGTTGAACCACCAATGCTGCAACTTTGTAGATGGGAAAAAACGGTTCGCTGGTTTTTAGGGAAGTGAAGAGACGACCCTGCGGACGAGACTCCTCAACCGAGCAAACTGCTTAACCTCAAACAGATGCATTGCACTGGAGTTTTTTGAGTTCGAGAGATCAATCTGTAGGACTCTGGCCTAAACTAAGTCAATGGCCGTTCCAGAGTCAATTCAGTCACAAAGAGGGAGATGGGTTGATCTGTAGGAGGGAAGCTGAGAATTGTGTCGGATCAATGATGATCAAGGATTGTGGATGTGTTGTAGGTTTCTGCAAATGATAAATAAGTTCGAAGGATTGAGAGAGTGTTCCTCACACGATGATTCTTGGTTAGACGATGGATTGTATGTTCAATATCTCGTGGGTTTTCTGTGTCTTGTTCAATTATGGATTCATAGATTTATTTGTATTATCAGAATAGTGGACACATTAATCCCAGTAAGTGTGACGGTTTCTAGAATGAAAGAGTGGGAAAGTGGGAGATCATGGAAAAATCAGTTTCATGTCGTGTGGAGACTTGATTGATCATGCACCCACCACTTTGCTAACTCCTTCAACTGTTTTCACGACTTACTCACATTTATCACCGTAGATGAACACACGTGTTGTAGGCCACCAGACCAAAACCCTAATTGATATCCCCCATAAGACGTGATTGATGTCTCACGAACGTGGAGTCTGCAAGGCAGACATGTATTTGATTAGTCAGTTGTTGACTTGATTAGATATTAAGTCTAAGTTTTGTGGAATTGAGCATGATTTGTGAATGTTCAGTAATTCATGGACTGAACATCCCAGACGTACAATTCTTATTTTGATATTGCTCATCTGAGCAAATATTGTAAATTTGATGAATTGTTGAATATTGAGTTAGATCAATATTCGAGCAACTGAGCAAGTATTGATCAATTCGACAAATTACTGAATATTGATAGTTGGATCAATATTCGAGAAACTGATCAAGTATTGCTCATTCGATGAATTACTGAAGATTGATAGTATGATCAGTATTCGAGCAACTGAGCAAGTATTGCTCATTCGATGAATTATTGAATATTGATAGTTGGATCAATATTCGAACAATATTGCTCCATTCGACAAATTACTGATCATTGACGGTAGGATCAATATTCGAGCAACTGAGCAAGTGTTGCTCCATTCGATGAATTATTGGTAACGTGACCCAATAAAATATTAATTAAAATATTGGTAGCCTACCAAATATTGTATAATTAATCCAGATGTTGATTGCTGAGTCAACATAAATTTATTAGTGTTTGAAACTGCATAAAATCGTGATTTGCAGAGCATTTGTTCGAAACCCTAATTTTTGATCAATTATTCATCAATTGATGAAATACTGAGAATAGGTTACTGAGTGAAAGAGGGACCGACCACATGGGATGATGGACGACCATGTGGTTCCCAAGTGCTCGAATGTGTGCGCACCAGAGTCCTTTGTTGACTGGTTGGTGAAATGATGATTAAATGCAGGTTTAATCATTTATTGAAATAGTGCTCAATTGGGCATTAGGTGATAAAACCTAATTATGGAGAAGTGAGGGACCGGACAATATGGCATGAGACCGGCCCTTGGTGGTCGTGGGACCAGCTGATGGTCGTTTGAGCAAATTCCAAGTCAGTTGGAAAGAGTTTGGACCCAATATGAGCAATTGAGCAAATTAGGTCAAAATCATAAAGATGTGTGGGACCGGCTCCTTGCAAGCCCTAGGGCCGTCCTTGGTAGATCAAGGAAGCATGCATGTGTCACCATAATGACTGTGTCACAGTCCTGAGAGTTTTGGTATTTTCTGGCGTGCGTTTGAGTAATATATTGGATTTTCTGAAGAGTTTGATATTTGACTGAATTCTTGATTTTGCTCGAATGAGCAAGTAGAACTTTGCTCGTTAGGTCAATCATTTGAGAATATCAAAATAATAATATTTTAATATATTTTCATGAATAGCGTAGTCGGTCGTGCGACCATTTGACTTTTTGTCTTTTTCATGGTTTGAGCAATATTTGAGAAAATATGATAAAACCATGATTTTTGCTCAAACAGAGGAGTTTCATGAGATGAGGGAAATAATAATTATGAAAACAAGGAGTGCAAGGTGTGGGACCGGCTACGGCTAGGGCATGGCCGGCCGGCTAGTAGCCCGATCTCGCGACACCTTTCCCTGTTTTATAAATTTTCATGAAACCGTGAGTTTTTCTCAAACAAGGAAAGTTGATGGAATGGAGGAGTTTTCATGAAATCATGAAAATAAGAAAATAAGAAAAAATAAAGGAGAGGCGTGGGGAACCGTCCACGGCGGCGTGACCGGACGGCCGGTGCGCCCGGTCCCTAGGCGCCTCTTTTTATTATTTTATCATTATATTATCTCTCTTATTTTGTGTAGGTTTCCTCGTTTGTCCATATTTCTGAATGCTCGTTTGTGCATTTGGGTGCTCGTTCGTGCATCATTGCTGAGTACACTTGCATAATTTTATTGGGGCTTACTCGGTGATAGTCCAGATGCCCGATTGTTGAGTAATTATTACTAATTCATGAAATTCACTGGAGAATTATTCATGAAACGGAGTAATAATCATGAATTGTGCATCTATTACTAATCAATGAATCCAGCCGAGGAATTCATGAAACGGAGTATTGAAATAAATTGGTTATCTATTACTAATCCATGGAGTCAGCCGGGGATTCATGGAACGGAGTAATAAGATAAAATAGATTATTTTCTAGGAATTCAGTCGGTGAATGTCACGGTAGAATTAATCTATTTTAGAATCGAGATATGAGATAGTTGAAGCATCATACTCGTTCTGAAAGGTGCATAGTCAGGGAACAACGTGCAGCGTTGTTGACGTCCTGAAGGCGTTTAACCCCCTCAACAAACAATTATGTAGGAGAGACGCCTGAATCTATACACGGTCTCTCTACAAAGTCAGGGAACAACGAGTGTCGTCGACGTACTGAAGGCGTTAAGCACTCTCAACAAACAATTATGTAGGAGGACCGCCCAATCGTTCTTCTATGTATAGGGGGTCTCTCTATGTAATTAGGGAACAACGAGTGTCGTCGACGTCCTGAAGGCGTTAAGCCCTCTCAACAAACAATTATGTAGGAGGACCGCCCAATCTTTCTTCTACATAGAGGGCACGATGAAATGCGCAGCATCGAACGCTCAGCTAGTGGGAGGCCTTTTGAGAATCATAATCATCGTGGCTCTGAGAGGTACTCGATCAGAGATCGTGAAAACGGTTCACGTACCGTAAAATATGAATCGTCACATGTGTTCCTGAAGCCTGGCCAGAGACATACAGTATCATGATTTTACGATTTTGACCTTTGTCGAAAATCCACCACCAACATTAAGTCCCCTGCTTAGTGAGGGACAGGCATGTGCCGCAGTAAGCATTAGATGGTGATTTTCTACGAGACGAGCAACTGAACTCAGTCATACAAAGGTATTTTCAGAATGCCTGATTTGCTCAAATGGTGTCATGTACGAGCAAATACACAGATAAGGACCCTGATAGTATGATAGAATTTCATTCCGTGAGCACGAAGAGATGAAGCACTGCTGATTTGGTCGGTCGAGCATCCAGTTTTGGTCGGTTTAGTGTTTACGGACCCGACCTATAAAAGGAAATCCTTGTTTAAGGAACAGACATTTGTTCGTTAGTTAGTTTAAGAAACAAACAAAATAGACCTGAGTCTAATGATAAAATTTTTGTCTATGCGCTTTCACGGAAGCCAAAATTTTATTTTAAAATATGTGAGATTTCACAAAAGGGAATAAACTCTCGTTTCGAAGGTGGATGCTTGTACGAGAGAAAAGTTTTTTTTTTTAATAGATGTGCGTCTGTTAGTAATAAAATTTTGTTTATGAGGTTTCATGAATTTTTTTTATCTTCGAGCTTTCAGAAATCTTTGAAAATATACTCTCGTTTCAAAGATAAATGCTCGCGAGAGGGAGCAAAAATATATACATATATTTTCAAATTCACGTGGGTTTCACGTTAAAATATATTTTTGTAAAATCAATGTCTTGATTTTGAACAACTGTTGAAAGTAGACAATTATTCATGGTGAAATAATGTCTGTATGTGAGTTTTCATAATTGTAGTGAATGTTCACGCAATGAAAAATCAAGTTTTGGTTTTTGAATAAAAATTTTGCTCGTGTTTGCAGGTTCGAGGAGACGATCAAATTTTGAAGTATTAACTCTTGTATCACAATCACTACTGTTAGTGGAATCGTAAACATGTAAGAGTTGAAAGTTACCATTTTTGTAGACGTGAGCATCTTTATTCCATGATTCATTGTTTTGTAGAATCCTGCGCTTTGTATGAATGATGCGCTGAAGTAGAAATATTATGCATCTGTCACAACCACTTTGCAAGAATGACTGACTCCCATGATGACACTTCCAAAGATGGTGTTTCCAGATATGACATCTGATGCAACTCTAAGAAATGGTACTTCTGGGACTTCTGAGTGATGGTGAGAGATCCTTCATACTGAGCTGTACTCCTGGTTATTTCATTTATCACATGATAGTCATATAGTGTGATCCTGGATCAATGTAGACTTCACGGCAATGGAAGAAAGTCTTCGGGGCAGAGAACCCAGAAGTAAGGGCTACATGATGTTAGTAAATGACGTGCAGTCTCCAGTCGTTTCTTTGGTGAGTTTTCGATGTTTGCTCCGTCATGACTTTTCTTATCCGTACAATTAGGATCACAAAAAAAAAAGTTTAATAATCTCATCATTTTGCTCCATTGATCATTGACGGTTTTCATGTTGCTCCTAGGCAAACAATTCAGGAATCCATCACCGATGAGGGAGTTGATGTAAGTATCTCTTTTCGTTCAAGCGATCATGGCATCTCCTTGAATGAAGTAATAATAATTGTTGTTAATGTATCCAGGAAGAGATTATTGCGGACACCCAACATATTGATGAAGCACATTATTCCTTCGAAAATGAGGAGACAGATAATCTTCAAAACCCGGGACTGAATAGAGGTAGTAATGCCACTAACTGTGACTTCAACTACATTGGTCCTTCGAGCGGCTTAGAGACTCCTCAGGTAAGTATTCCTCCCGTAATTTCTTCATATAAGTATGAAATTTCTGACTTGTGAATGAATGAATGAGAATCCATACGTATATATGAGAAATTTTTCCGAAATACGTCACCAGAAAAATCCAGACTTCAGCCTTTCAGTAAAAACACTGTAGAATCTTCGTCCGATGTTGGATATTCGCGATCTACCCATTTTTTTCATGCCCAGGAAATTTCCAAGCTCTATCAAAGAAGAATTTTGAGTTTCGAGTATGTTTAGGGGCCGAAATAGGCGAAACAGTAAACTTCCAGGAGACTTCCAGAAATTTTTCAGCTGGCATGTAGTCCAATGTTTTGGCCACATATCTTTGATCGTTTCTCCAATTGCTGTGAATTTTGGATATCTCGTAGAAGACATCCATACGAAGAGAATGGTATATGACTCATCCCTAGATTTTTCACCAATTTCTCCCAGCTCGCTTCTTTGTGCGGGACAGTGTAAAATCATTTCAGACGAGCTTGTTGTAAAACACTCTTGTTGTGTCTTTGGACCATTGGCTTGTGTCTTGAACGGTTGGTGAAGGATTTAAATGTCATTGATTCATTTGAGATCAGGACCCCTTGATTGATACATGAGCATGGTGTTTGCAGCCATCTTGTTTCTGTCAGTCGTAGAAACATCACTTCTGAAACCCTGGTCACGAGACCATAACTGAGGTTGCTCTCAAGAGGGGGTGGTGTAATGACCATGGTCATGTCCCGGTGGTATAATTCCTTTTATGATGAATTATTAGCACATGAGAGTCTGGTGCCAAGGATCTTGGACTGTGAAACTGATCGTCATGATCAGTGGACCGTCAGTCCCCAGTATTTTCTTAAATCTCTCCTTTTCGTTTTCTCTTCTTCTGGCAAGACTTTGATAGAGAACTCAGGTAGAAAATTGATGTAAAGACCTAGGTGGTTGAAGTTGGAAGTACCTTGATTAAGTACTTAGTGGAAAGACCTGGTGGAAACCGATCGACTATGGAAGTTATGAATCCCGTCTAAGAATTGCTGCTTGCATGTTGTACGCTCTGGAAGCTGTACGAACCTCATACGACGTCGGAATTAGAAGCTTGACCCGACTTTTTAAGCTAAGAGACCGAGTTCTCACATGAGAAAAGAATCACTCAATTTGGAGTTGTAGAGGTCAGCCAACGAAGCGTGCACATTTGTAATTTGTAATCCCGTACAAATTTTTCTAATTTCATAGACCTAACGGTAAAGGCCATATCTTTCAGCTCGTATGTCCGATTAATACGCCCTTTTGATATGTTGTAGAAGATACATAACCGAACATATTTTGTTAATGAAGCATTGTCCTATTCCTCACCCATTGGTACGTTTTTGTAAACCCATGGTCTGAAATGTGTTGTATCTCAGTTGTAGAGGTGATGAGAACATCTTGTAGAAGACTTTGGATTGTGCCCACTAGTCGCGCAAGCTTTGGGAAGAATTTCATGTGAACATGTTATCATGTCTACACATCTTGATATGAATCATTAGTTCTTGGAGAAGTCCGCTTCATGTGTAACACTTCAGAGAATGGTTAGTTGATGAAGCCCTGTCATGAGGATGTTGCTCCTGAGACCGTTGTTGATGCTGAGATCACGACTGAATTTTCTCCAGACGTTCTTGTTGATACTGAGAACATGAATGGAGTTCCTCCACATATCCTTGTTGATGCTGATACTATGGTTGGAGTTGTTCCAGAGAACGAAAAGGCTAGATTATAGACATAGTCTTTGCTCCCACTTTATATGCACGAAATGATTGGTGAGTTGAGAATTCCTAAGATGAAGGTGTACTAGGATTTCAACCCAAATTATCCACAGTGGATTCGTCAGGGAATCGATGTTGTTGTGGCAGATAGCAGCGGCAGTCTCCCTTCTGGATGTGAGTAGAAAAAGTTCATTGGCCGTGCAAGGTTTATGATGTAGAGAGGTTCCGTTGATGACACTTCATGGAATCACATCAGTCTGCAATAGCTTGTTATGTGGATGATATTTATTGAAATAGATTAGAATCGATTTGTCCAATAAGATCAAGTCCTAGTGTATGCTGAAGGAGTTTGTGCCATCCATTGATGAATGACGTTGCATGTGCTTCAAAAGTCTTATCATGAGATAATGAAGACTTATCGATTGTAGTTCAGTTACACTTTGATCGTGCTGGTGTTGAATCAGTGTGTCATATTCGAGATATTTGTGCTGAAGTTAGAGGCGCCACTATAGAAGGTGTACTATTTGATTGGAAGTAAAATTTGAAGGCTTCTTAGATGCTTGAGCGTTGAAGCGTCATATCCCTTAAGCATCGAATGTCTTAGGTTTGATCGTCTCGCCCCTGAGTATCTTCTGTTGATTCAACATTCCTTTCGTTGCGGTAGTGGGATTCAACACTTGTGCAGACATCAGAGCTTTCTGATTTTGTGGCACGCATGGACACTCCTGCAAGGCTATGGAGGAACGCCCAAAGTGTTCTTTTCCATGCTTGGACATCATCTTAGTAATGAACGTCTCAGTGCTCGATTCGGAGAAATGTCAAATTCAACCACTTGGTAAAATACTAATGCGGTGAAGCTACCATTCATAACGTCTTCCAGAGTTGCTAGCAGAATTGAGTCCCCATGCTAGGATAGCATGTGAGGAAATAAATGACATAGACATGGAAGGAATGAGACTTGTCTGAGTGCGGAACCTCTTGATGAATGTATATGCATCTTTTGCAGGTCCTTGATTCAACCTTGTCAAAGTTCGAAATTATTCTAAGTGCTTTGATGATAGAATGTCCGCCAAATTTTCTGGATCATAACTTTCTTCGTTGGAGAGATGTGCAACCAAAGACGCTTTGTAAGTACCTATATTTTTAGCATGGATCCACACTCGTTTGAAGAACATGTGGATCTTCCTGATTATGCGAAACTTGGTTTATGTCCAGTTATGTTCACTTTGAGAGCGATGTAGCCATAAGTATTTCCGAGCGTTCCTTTGAGGTCTCTGATTGAGATGGGATCTTGAGTAGCTTCTTGTCGAGTGATGCCTGCGGCTCTGAGGGTTTTCAGTGGAATGATGTGGATGGTGGTGTCAACATCGATCAACATTCTTCCGAATTCATTTCCTCTGAGATGGACTGTGGTAAGCAGTCCCCAGTCTAACATGTCCTTGTCTGTGGATGAATGTTCAAGGAGTATTTCCGGATGGACAAACGTCTGAAACAATTTAATTCGATGTTGTGAGCATGTGTTTCCTTTGTGACTAAGACAGATAAAGCAATTTCACAGATATGCTCGATCAACGATTAAACTGCTTCTTTGATTGGTTGTTCAGAGAGTGTAAAGTTTCTGATTGGGAGATGATTCTTGTGTACTCCTTCATTGCACAGTTGAAGCTATTGTGGATCAACCTTATCTTTGAAGATGTCCTTCAAAACATTGCAGTTACTTGTTGGATGATCGATGAACCTACAAAGGCAGTACCTGGGATTCTCCATTTCTTCTTCAGTTGGCTCTCTCCTGGTGAATGGAAATATGATTGCACCATGTTGAACCCATACTTCCAGTAACTCGATCACTCCTTCATGAGAAGAGAGAAGTTTGAGTCTGTCTGATCATTTCCCCGTTCGTTGATGTCGGGTCGAGGTTTGTGCATTTCAGAATTGGTTATCTTTTCTGTGCGCCTTCATAGGAGCCTGTTGGATAAGCGCTCTGATGCTGTGGCTCGGTTTTTCTTTCATTCCTTTCGGAAACAACGTTTGTTAAAGGCTGGAGATTGTACTGATTGTTGACTAGGTGTCGGCTGCTTTGAGGTTCCTCCACCTTGCAGAGTTTGCTCTTTCCAGTAAAGCAGGTGCAGTAGTCACTGATCGTTTGGATGCTTCATAAATCTCTGAGAAACTATGCAACCGGAGATTTTCCAGCAAGGCTCTGTAGACCGGGATCATTCCGTTGATGAACAAGTCCACCAGTTGTTGTTCAGTGACATTCGGGTCATGACAATCCAAAGCTTGGACTCAGAACCTCTTCACATAATCGTTCAGATGTTCATTGTTCTTCTTAGCCATTCTTCCTAAGTCAGAGAGAGTAATGTGCTCAGAGACGAAGAGGTATTTCTTATAGAATGCATTAACCATTTCTCCCAACTAGCAATGCTCCCAGTTGCAATGTTGTTGTACCAAGTGTATGCTCGGCCTATCAGAGATTTCGAGAATTCCTTCATACGGACGACATGGTTGTGTTCGTGCTCTCCTAGTGCCTCCAGGATTCGAGAGACGTGTTCTCGAGCATTCCCTGTTCCTTTGTACAATGTGAACGTTGGAGAGGTGTATCCCTTCAGGAAAGGAATTCTTTGCGTAGTAGCAGGATATGGAGGTTGATGACGGTGAACGGATGGTGTTTTGTTTTTTCCTCGATCCTCCATGAAGCGTTCCAGGTCCTCGCGAGTGATGAAGCCTTAGGGTTCCTTTGTCGGTGGGTTATCTGCAGCCTTATGGACTTATCATTGTCTACTACATGGAGTGGAGTGACTTCAGAATCAGCAACGGAAGATGTTTCTTTGGCTTTTCCTTTCTCTTGAGTTTTCTCTGGTATTTTGTCATTGAGAGTTTTGAGATAGTTACACAGCTCTTTCTGAGTGGTAGCCATGTCAATCTGATTTTTGGCAAGAGTCTCTTGCACCTTCATGAGATCATCTATGGTAGGCGGATTTTATATGATTTCTTCGGGAGAGCGGTCGAACTGGGGATTGTCTCCGATGTTGGTTTGCGGAGGAGTGGTATCGCAAGTGTCGTTGTTGGAAGCAGGGGTAGTTTCTGGAGTACCACCGTTGTTGCTAATGCTAGCGTTCTTTGTGTTAGGATTTGTAACTGAACCTGACCTAAGATCAACCATTTTGTGAAAGTTTGAGATTGCAACCGAAATATTAATCTCCCACTGTGGTTGCCAATCTGTAGATGGGGAAAAACAGTTCGCTGGTTTTTAGGGAGGTGAAGAGACGACCGTGCTGACGAGACTCCTCAACCGAGCAAACTGCTTAACCTCAAACAGATGTACTGCAAGGGAGTGCTTTGAGTTCGAGAGATCAATCTGTAGGACTCAGGCCTAAACCAAGTCAATGGATGTTCCAGAGTCAATTCGGTCATAAAGAGGGAGATGGTTTGATCTATAGGAGGAAAGCTGAGAATTGTGTGGGATCAATGATGATCATGGATTGTGGATGTGTTGTATGTTTCTGCAAATGATAAATAAGTTCGAATGATTAAGAGAGTGTTGCTCACACGATGATTCTTGGTTAGACGATGGATTGTCTGTTCAGTATCTCGTTGGTTTTCTGTGTCTTTTTCAATCATGGATTCAGAGACTTATTTATATTGTCAGAATAGTGGACACATTAATCCCAGTAAGTGTGACGGTTTATGGAATGAAAGAGTGGGAAGTGGGAGATCGTGGTAAAATCAGTTCCATGTCGTGTGGAGACTTGATTGATCATGCACCCACCACTTTGCTAACTCCTTCAACCGTTTGCACGACTTACTCACATTTATCATCGTGGATGAACACACGTGTTGTAGGCCACCAGAGAAAAACCCTAATTGATATCCCCCATGTGACATGATTGATGTCTCACGAACGTGGAGTCTGCAAGGCAGACATGTATTTGATTAGTCAGTTGTTGACTTGATTAGATATTAAGTCTAAGTTTTGTGGAATTGAGCATGATTTGCGAATGTTCAGTAATTCATGGACTGAACATCCCAGACGTACAATTCTTATTTTGATATTGCTCATCTGAGCAAATATTGTAAATTTGATGAATTGTTGAATATTGAGTTAGATCAATATTCGAGCAACTGAGCAAGTATTGATCAATTAGACGAATTACTGAATATTGATAGTTGGATCAATATTCGAGAAACTGATCAAGTATTGCTCATTCGATGAATTACTGAAGATTGATAGTATGATCAATATTCGAGCAACTGAGCAAGTATTGCTCATTCGATGAATTATTGAATATTGATAGTTGGATCAATATTCGAACAATATTGCTCCATTCGACAAATTACTGATCATTGACGGTAGGATCAATATTCGAGCAACTGAGCAAGTGTTGCTCCATTCGATGAATTATTGGTAACGTGACCCAATAAAATATTAATTAAAATATTGGTAGCCTACCAAATATTGTATAAATTATGCAGATGTTGATTGCTGAGTCAACATAAATTTATTAGTGTTGGAAACTGCTCAAAATCGTGATTTGCAGGCCATTTGTTCGAAACCCTAATTTTTGATCAATTGTTCGTCAATTGATGAATTACTGAAAATAGGTTACTGAGTGAAAGAGGGACCGACCACATGGGATGATGGACGACCATGTGGTGCCCAAGTGCTCGATTGAGCGCGCACCAGAGTCCTTTGTTGACTGGTTGGTGAAATGATGATTAAATGCAGGTTTAATCATTTATTGAAATAGTTCTCAATTGGGCATTAGGTGATAAAACCGAATTATGGAGAAGTGAGGGACCGACCAAGAAGGCATGAGACCGTCCCTTGGTGGTCGTGGGACCAGCTGATGGTCGTTTGAGCAAATTCCAAGTCGGTTGGAAAGAGTTTGGACCCAATATGAGCAATTGAGGACATTAGGACAAAATCATAAAGATGTGTGGGACCGGCTCCTTGCAAGCCCTAGGCCCGGCCTTGGTCGGTCAAGGAAGCATGTCTGTGTCACCATAATGCCCGTGTCTCAGTTATGAGAGTTTTGTTATTTTCTGGCGTGCGTTTGAGCAATATCTTGGATTTTCAGAAGAGTTTGATCTTTGACTGAAATTCTTGATTTTGCTCGAATGAGTAAGTAGAACTTTGCTCGTTTGATAAATCTTTTGAGAATATTAAAATAATAATATTTTAATTTTTTTTTTTGTGAATAGCCTAGTCTGTCGTGCGACCATTTGACTTTTTGGCTTTTTCATGGTATGAGCAATATTTGAGAAAATATGAAGAAACTATGACTTTTGCTCAAACGGAAGAGTTTCATGAGATGAGGGAAATAATAATTATGAAAACAAGGATTGCAAGGTGTGGGACCGGCCACGGCTAGGGCATGGCCGGCTGGCTAGTAGCCCGGTCCCGCGACACCTTTCCCTATTTTATTATTTTTCATGAAACCGTGAAATGGAGAAACCGTGAGTTTTAGGGATGCACATGGTACGGTACGGCCCGGTTCTATTATGGAACCAGTCCCTATACTTGGTGTTGGCCTGTACCTCCTTTTGAGGACCGGTACAAGACCGGTACCGGGTTTTTACCCGAAAAACATAACAAAATATAATACAATATTTCCATAAGTTCAATATTCAACAATCCAAAATAAGTTCAGGTTTCCTACATACTTAAGTTCAACATTTCCATAACTTCAAAACAACAATCCAAAATACGTTTAGTTTGCTAAAAAGTAAAAAACAACATTTCCACAACCATAAGTATGTCTACGACAAGTCGACAAGAAATGAAATGCAATCATTGAAAACGAAAATGGATGGCTGCACAGCCTGCACTTGCAAGTTGCAATCCGAGGACACAAATCTGCACCTTCCTCTCCAATAAGGCCAGTGATAGGATAGAACAACCTCAACCTGTGTGTATTACAAATTTACAACCAGTTCAGAACAAATAGCAACCAAATATATTAGAAGTTCATAACTACAGTTGAATTTGTGTAGATTGAATATTTTCAGTCCATTCATTTCCATACATTACATAGTAGCAATGAGAATTTGATATAAAAATGAATCCAAATTATGTTTCAACAAGGACAGCAAGATAAAGAAAGTTACCAACTTTCCATTTCATAGCAAGGAGCCAAGGTAAAAACTTCAAGCTTTTAGGAGATTTCCAATTATGACTGCAACAGGAAAAAAAAAAAGATAAACAAGAAATAAGTACCAATACAAGAAAAGTAAGTACTATTAAAGAAAACAAAAAACAAGAAAAACCTAAATAAGTACCTGTCACATCTTCACCATCATCATCAGGTACATAATCACATAGAAGATCAAGAGCAATGGGTTTTTGTAAATAGCTTTGTGTACAGAGCAATGCCTCAACTGTCGTTGTAGACATAGAAGCTCTCCATGGAGTAAGTACGCGCTTCCCGGTGCTAAAAGCTGATTTAGAGGCAACTGAAGACACATGCATGGATAATATATCTCTTTCCATGTATGACAGTACCTTATACCTGTTTGCATTAGCCTGCCGCCAAGCAATATGTCAAAATCGTCATCTTGATCTACTTCACACATTTTTCCATCCATCACATATGTCAAGTACCTATCTAACTCTGTTGTTCTTGCTTCTTCAACACAACTTGGGTTGTCCCAATGTTGTCTCTTCCTTGATTGAATTCTAGATTTCAAGCCTTGAGATTGCGTGCTAACTTAACTGGCAACTACCGGAGTAACACTAGATGACCCTTCCTCATGAGTTGAATACACTGACCTATAATCATCAAAGAGTTCCTGAAATTCTAATTTCACCTTTCTCATAATTCTTTGAACCTCCCATGAATTGTTCTCAAACAAACAGTTAAGAGTAAATTCTAGCCCATTTTGTTTCTCTCTTGGATCCAACAGTTGAGCAAAAAACATAACCGAATTCATTCTCTCATACACACCCCAATACTTATTGTACTGTGCAAACATAAGACGAGACATACGTGCAATAAATGGATGTGATGCTATATTTTCTCTAAATTCAATTAATTATTCATGGATGAATACCTATTCTCATAAGAAAGTATGAGTAGTGACTTTTGTCGAAGCAGAAAAATTCACAGTTGCCTCGAAGAATACCTTTAAACACTTCACAAGACCTCCAACATATTTCCAATCTTCTGCATAAGGAGCATGAGTCTGTACTTTCTTCTTATTCTTCTTCTTTTCCTTGTTCTTGCCTGCTGGATCTACCTCTTCAACCTCTTCTTCCATATCCTCAACCTCTTCATCTTCTTCCATATCATCAACCACTTCTTCCATGATATCATCACTAGCTATAACTTCCTCAATATCAGCATCACTTGGTAAAACAGATTCCTTGTGTTGCTCAAAAATAAACCTCTCTTGAAAGTCCTTATCAATCTGTGCTAACATTGCAAAAACTTTTTCATATCTTTGAGCAACATCTAACATCAAGTAAGTGATACTCAATCGGGTGTACACATCTAAAGTCAGTGCTTTCTTGTAATCTACATTTGCTAGGGAAGCACATTGTTTAAAATTTTCATACCTAGAAGGAGAACTAAGAACATATTTTACAACTGACCTTATCCTTTTAACTGATTCATTAAAGAGCCGTACTGCATCTTTTATGACAAGAGAAAGAACATGGGTTGCACACCTCACCTGATAACAAATAATCAAGAAAAATTATTCATAAGATGCTTGTGACAAATTCACGCACAAATTCAGAACTATGTGTATAAGAAGAAAACCATTTGATCTAGTGAAGCTAATGGCAAAGCTCTCATATACATTTTATGTTTCCATTTGATAATATACCAATGAGAAATTGAGAATAGTGTATATTGCCTGTGGGCATGTAATCATTGAGCTTATATCACCAAAAGAACCAGTAAATTAATGAAATTGTTTCTACTTACTACATACTCAACAATCAACACACATGACACTAAAGCAAGGTCAACAACAAATCATTACCATGAGTCTATGATTATTAATGAACATGTATGAATAATACTAGTTAAAATTAATAGAAGAGACCATAATGATGTGAAATGAGAATCTTACATGTAAATATTTATCTCTAATTGGTGATCTTGTCCAGCTAGTAACAACTTGCTTCAGATGATCCATAGCTACTGTTTTGACACTGACATTGTCTAGAGTGACACCAAATACATCTTGTAGATCCCAATCCTTCAAATAATCCACCAGCTTCTCACTGATCGCATTACCTGTGTGACCTTCAACTTGACAAAACATGAGTATTATCTTCTGCGGTTTCCAGTTCTGATCAATGTAGTGAGCGGTTACACAAATATAATTAAAATTATATGGTGATGTCCATGTGTCAGTTGTCAAAGATACCCTCTGCTTAGATGTCCAAGTGTCAGTTGTCAAAGATATCCCTATAAATTGTCATACGCCCTGGAACCTTGAACCTAGGCTGTTCTTCTTGCATCATTACCACAAAGCCTGACCCTTCTACTTTTCTAAAAGTTATTTCATCCGTAATTATCCACTCAACAAGAAGCCTTCTTAACCTATCATAACTGTAAGTATGAGCAATAAGTTTACCATCCTGACCTGGTTTTGGGGGTGGCATCAACAAAGATGGTTGTCCATTTTCTTTCTTCCTGTTAGGATTTCTTAGACATCTATTCAAATGCTTTCGTAATCCAGAAGTATCATTATTGTCATTGTGAGCAGCATATGTCTTGTGGCAATGATGACATTCAGCAAGAGTATCACTTATCCTAGTCATTTCCAACCAAACACTTGATCTCACTTTGCGGTGCTTCTTTTTGCTATCACCAACTTCAACTGCTTCAGCTGTACTTATTGGAGTTGCAGTTTCAGATTAATTTGTGTGAGATGCAGCTTGAGAGGATGATCCAACTTCTGTTTGTTGAGTTGTACTTGTAGTTGGAGTTGCATTTGTAGTTGGATTTGAATTTTATGTGGTCATCTAACAAACATAAAACAGAAACACAATGTTAGACTCAGATAATGAACAAACTGTCGAAAAGAAACAACATATAGTAACTGAATTAGTTATGCACTTATTCAGTCATGCACTTATGCTTACAAAGACAAACAACTTTAAGCTCAATTCTATTGCACAAAAACAACAAACTTGCACAAAACTAAGCTGAATTGAATTAAAACATGAACAAATCCAACTTGCACAAAACAGACCCAAATGGTAGCAATTCTGCATATGAAACATAATTTGCTTACACTCTAAAATCAGGAATCAAGTTGGGTATTTCTGTTTCAGTATAGTTATTTAATCTCTATAAACCTACTGGAAAAGTGGTAAACACAAAAACTTCACGGGTCCAATATGTGACAAAGAGAAACATAGCTGGATATCTAACAATAATTCTGATTCGCAAAGAACAGCAATAACACTGTGTTAGTCATACTATTTGGTTAATATTTGTGTGATAGTTAACTCAAAGAGTGCAAAAGACAAGAATTTTTTCATCCTACATGACTTTACTCAAGTGCAAAAGACAAATTCAGATACTTGACATGCAATTGCAAAAAAGAGAGGAGCTTCTATCAACTCTGTGAAGAAGGGAAAAGTCTATAAACTACTTTAGAAGGATATCTGACCTTGATAAAATCAGGGACTTAGTTAGTTTGTTAGTTATTTGCTAGCAATTGGCCTTTCAGCTTCTCAACTGCAACAAACCTACAATAAGAACAATTCACCTTAGGCTTAGTAATAACAGTCCTAATTTTCAAGCCATTACATACACAAAAACTCCTCAATTTCGAAAACATACATTCCGGAATTCTGAATAACAAATCACAATTTCTTTCTCCAAGTTGTACAAGTCACTAAGCAACAGAAACTATAACAACGCTTAATTACCAAATCAATACTGAGTCTACTAATTCTACTTCTACTAAAAATGAATCAACATAAAAAATTAAAATGAGGATTAGAACACCTAATATCAATCAGATGCATATTACTGAAATCACGAACACCTAATATCTAAATCAATCAATCTCAAACACTAAATCAGTCTCAAACCCTCAATCAATCTCAAACCCTCAATCAATCAATCATTCACAACAATAGAAGAAGAAGAATAAAGTACCTCAGAAACAAAAAGGTATAGATTGAATCTGATAAATTGAAAAGACCCTCAAGCTCGCCAACGCTATTTGACTGGTCTAGATGTGATCAAGAGACGTTTTAGACGCTAATAACTCGATTAGTTTAACATGAACGTTGATTAATAGAAATTAATCTAACAACGATCTAGGTACGAAACTAGTATCATTGAATAGGTCTCGAAAAGTTATGCGTAATAGACTACTCGCACGTGTCATTTGGATACCGGACGAAGAAGATATTATCGGATGAGTATGAAGGGGAAAATAGTAATTTTGAGACCGCCCTGGCTGCCCTTATCTCTTGGATGAGTACCTTTATCATTTTATCTTTGTCCTTATCACCCTAACATGTCGAAGAGAAATTCATTTTCTCTTTTCTTCCTTCTCTCTTCGTTCTCATCTTCTTCTTCTTCTTTTTATGTTCTTCTTCGTTTTCTTCTCTGTCGAATTCAATTCAGAGGGTTGAGTTAAATATCGTGAGTCGTTATTAGGAAACTTGTTAACTTAGTTGGTTAGAGAGAAGGTGATAGTGGTGTGTTTTTTTGAGCACGGGAAGATGATGATAGGGTTGCTGCTGTTAAGTGGAGTTGGGTTTTTAGTTTGAGATGAAGAAATCAAGAGGAGATGATTATTCAGTTGAGAACCTTTATGATTGATAGAGGTGGTGTTGATTAGGGTTGATGTTTCAGAATCGAGGAAAAAGGTAAATTAGAGAATTCAATTCAGAGTTTCTTTAATTAATTCTGTTTTGTGTGAATTTGATTTATAGCTTGATCTTTTAGAGACGGGTTTGTATTTAATTGAAGTTTAGATGGATGTATTAGGTTTAATTTTGATTTCAGGGAATTAGGGTTTATACTGTTCTTCCCCAAATTAGAAATTAGGTTTCACTCTAAATTAAGGTTAGAAGATTTGAAGATGGGTCTGAAGATGTTTCAATGGGATTGATGATTGTAGGTTGTTTTACTGAGAGAAGCTTGTAGTATTGAAAACTTATGTTGGCTGGTTGGTTGTAATAGTTGTAATCTATATAGTTTTACTGCAGAGATGATACAGGTGTATTTGTAAATGGTGTTTGAGCACATGTATCAAAGATTGGCGATAAGAGATGAAGATGAATTGGTTACTGTTGGTAGGTTGTGAAAAGATGTTGGTCATAATTTGTAAGGGTTTGGTGTTTGTTTGCAAGAGACTAAGGATTGAAGATACATGATTGCCAATATTGGAGTTTAGATGACTGGGTGAAGGGACGTATGAACCTGTGCAGGTGAAGAGTGAGTTGAAGTTCTGGTGGTAATGAAGATGGATTTAATTGAGTAGTTTTTAGAGTTTCAGTTGTATGGATTTGTGGTTTTGGTGGTTTGAGAAGGTGTGTTGAATACAGGATTACTTGGTGGTGTTCTAAAGCTGAGAGTGTGGACTTGATGACATTAGTGCAGTTGAACTGAAATAGAAATAAGTTGCAGGTTGGGTGTTGATGTTATAGACTAGTTGGTGTAGCAATGGCAGGTGGTAATAGTTTAGGAAGTTACATAATTTTGGAGATGGTGACAAAATTGGTTGGTTGATGCTAAGATGGTATGAAGGAAGGTTCGATAAAATGTGAAGAAGCTAAGAAGATGTTGATATGGAGAGTGCTGCAGTTGAGGAGGTGGTGTGTTGACTTTGTCAGAATGGTGGATTGCAGGGAAGAGTCAGATTAGTGATGAATTTGTGGAAGTCACCAGTGAAGCTGCAAATTATAAATGTGTTGGTGGTTTTGGAATGTATGAAGCTTTTGAGAAGAACTGAAGTTAATGATGTTACAGTTGAAATGAAATTAGAAACTAGTTGTAGATATTCATAAGACATATCTAATGGACTATAGAACCAATCTAATTGGATTAATAAACCTTTATTCGTGCTAAAGATAGATAATGAAAAGGTGTAGAACCATAAATGGACTTAGAACTATTAGATAGTTCACTTAGCTATAACTAGAGAATTTATGAGATTGTGTTATGAGCCTTTTGGCTAATCTTTAGAGTGCTTTTGTGATTAACAGTTAATCTTTATTAATAACGATCGATCTAAAGAATGAAATGGTGGATTATGTATCTCAAGGTATGCGAGGTTTGTCATCAAAAGAGGTGGGAATCGATAACGAACTCTCTTGTATTCATTATTGTCTTACAAATCTATATTTTGTGAAATGCATGCATATCTTTGTTACTATATGATATGTGTACGCATGTATTATTTGTGTGTATTATAAACTAGTTTTCTTTTACATTTTGGGATGGGCTTGGATCTTTAGAAATAACTAATATATGTGTTTTGGGAGTATTTACTTATTTTTCCAAAATGTGATTCTTTCCATTGACTGGAAAGTGGTTACAATCTTTATTTGTTGTTAGTATGAAAGGGAGAAGGTTTCCTTTTGATTGGTGTGAGATGTGTGCTCCCAAATGTTATATATATTTATTGCAAACCTAGACACATGTCTCATACATGAATGTTTACTATTATTTTAAATTACTTTCAAAAGCTATTATATTATGTTTTGGTATTTAGAGAGAATGATGTTGAGAATCTTATATATGATTGTTGGATTTACCCGTGGGCGGATTGTGGGCTCTCCACTGTGTAAGCACTTCGATCGGATATAATGTTGTTACCATTAGATCTCTTTCGATACTTGATATGTAGAGTGCGCGTAGAATAAGGTACTGATAAGGTACATATCGTTAATGACTTGAGGACGAAAACCTCATGGGCGCTTTAATGATCATTGAAGAATCCGCAACAGTCATTCCTTGCTACTCCGAAGGAAGACGTCGCTCAACTATTATTTATGTTGTGAATGTGTGTCGGTTTAATGGTTGGTAGAACTTTATATTTTCAGTACAATTTACTATCCTAATATGTTTTATTCTGTTTTCCGTTTTTCTAACGGTTTTCAGTAAAACCTGCATTGTCTTTAAATCATTCTAGTGATTACTTGAAAGTTAGTTGTTATTTCTACGGGGAACCCCTTTTAGGGATGATGTGCTCACCCATTCCCACTTTCAGTTTCAGAGATAGATTAAGTTGTGCACGTGGTGATGAAAGCTTTGAGGAGTTGGTTTCGTTAGTTGGTTAACTTCCGCTATGTTTATTTGGTGTTTATATTTTATTTGTAAATCAACTCACTATTAAATATGTAACACTTGAGAAATTCTCGTGAACCTGGTTAGCTTGATGACATGAAGAAGTAGGTGTTGGTATTATGATTGTTTGAGCACGGGAAGAAGAAGTTTGAGTTGCTGCTGTAAATCGAGAATTAGGTTTTGCTTGGAGATGAGGAAATCAAGAGAAGATGAGGAATCAGTTGAGAACCCTGGGTTGATGATGGTGTTGTTAAATCAAGTATTGATTCAACCTCATAGGATGAAGAAAAAGTTAGTCGTTATTAACAACGATCGATTCAAAGGATGATCCAGTGGATTGAACATCTCGAGGTAGGCGAGGCTTGTAATCAAAAGAGGTGGGAATCAATAACGAACTCTCTTGTATTCATTATTGTTTTAAAAATCTATCTTTTATGAAATGCATGCATGTCTTTGTTACTATATGATATGTGTACGCATGTATTATTTGTGCGTATTACAAACTAGTTTTCTTTTACATTTTGGGATGGGCTCGGATCTTTAGAAACAACTAATATCCGTGTTTTGGGAGTTTTTACTTATTTTTCCAAAATGTGATTCTTTTCATTGACTGGAAAGTGGTTACAATCTTTATTTGTTGTTAGCATGAAAGGGAGAAGGTTTCCTTTTGATTGGTGTGAGATGTGTGCTCCCAAATGTTATATCTATTTATTGCAAACCTAGATAGGACTCGTTGGGTTGAATACTATATATGTCTGGTTTTAATTTGGCCATTATATTTTCCCTATTTCTGTACGGGGGCAACGCCTGTCTCATACATGAATGTTTACTATTCTTTTAAACTGCAGCACTCTCCATATCAACATCTTCTTAGCTTCTTCACATTCTATCGAACCTTCCTTCATACCATTTTAGCATCAACTAACCAATTTTGTCACCATCTCCAAAATTCTGTAACTTCCTAAACTATTACCACCTGCCATTGCTACCCCAACTAGTCTATAACAGCAAAACCCAACCTGCAAATCATTTTTATTTCAGTTCAACTGCACCAATGTCATCAAGTCCACACTCTTAGCTTTAGAACACCACCAAGTCATCTTGTATTCAACACACCTTCTCAAACCACCAAAGCCACAAATCCATACAACTGAAACTCTAAAAACTACTCAATTAAATCCATCTTCATTACCACCAGAACTTCAACTCACTCTTCACCTGCACAGGTTCATACGTCCGTTAACCCAATCATCTAAACTCCAATATTGACAACGTATCTTCAATCCTTAGTCTCTTGCAAACAAACACCAAACCCTTACAGATTATGACCAACATCTTTTCACAACCTACCAACAGTAACCAATTCATCTTCATCTCTTATCGCCAATCTTTGATACATGTGCTCAAACACCATTTACAAATCCACCTGTATCATCTCAGCAGTAACACTATATGGATTACAACTATTACAACCAACCAGCCAACATAAGTGTTCAATACTACAAGCTTCTCTCAGTAAAACAACCTACAATCATCAATCCCATTGAAACATCTTCAGACCCATCTTCAAATCTTCTAACCTTAATTTAGAGTGAAACCTAATTTCTAATTTGGGGGAAGAACAATATAAACCCTAATTCCCTGAAATCAAAATTAAACCTAATACATCCATTTAAACTTCAATTAAAGACAAACCCATCTCTAAAAGATCAAGCTATAAATCAAATTCACACATAACAGAATTAATTAAAGAAACTTTGAATTGAATTCTCTATTTACCTTTTTCCTCGATTCTGAAACATCAACCCTAATCAACACCACCTCTATCAATCATCAAGGTTCTCAACTGAATAATCATCTCCTCTTGATTTCTTCATCTCAAACTAAAAACCCAACCTCACTTAACAGCAGCAACCCTATCATCATCTTCCCGTGCTCAAACAAACACACTAATATCACATTCGTCTCTAACCAACTAAGTTAACAAGTTTCCTAATAACTACTCACGATATTTAACTCAATCCTCTTAATTGAATTCGACAGAGAAGAAAACGAAGAAGAACAGAAAAAAGAAGAAGAATGAGATGAGAACGAAGAGAGAAGGAAGAAAAGAGAAAATGAATTTCTCTTCGACATGTTTGGGTGATAAGGACAAAGATAAAATGATAAAGGTACCCATCCAAGAGATAAGGGCAGCCAGGGAGGTCTCAAAATTACTATTTTCCCCTTCATACTCATCCGATAATATCTTCTTCGTCCGGTATCCGAATGACACGTTCGAGTAGTCTATTACGCATAACTTTTCGAGACCTATTCAATGATACTAGTTTCGTACCTAGATCGTTGTTAGATTAATTTCTATTAATTAACGTTCATGTTAAACTAATCGAGTTATTAGCGGATAAAACGTCTCTTGATCACATCTAGACCAGTCAAATAGCGTTGGCGAGCTTGAGGGTCTTTACATTCTCCCCACCTTGTATCATTTTCGTCCTCGAAAATCGAATCGCACTTCTTGTCTGCAAAACTCCCAACCTTATAGAGAAAAACTATCTCTCAACCAAATATAAGTATTGCCCATACTTACAAACGCACGAAAGAAAATAACTCATTTTAAATGAGTCAAAACATCAAGGAAATAAACACAAGCCTATTTGGGTTTCTACAACTAAAATCTATAGACTAATTTTCTATTCATAATAAGATTGTCTCTAAGCTCACTATACTGAATTAATTTCTAACAAATAAGTATGTCTAAGTTCTCTGCGCTAAAATTTATAATTTAATATTTAGTAATTTATTAATTTAATGTAATTTTATATTTTTTATACATTTATTCATATAGCTAATTATCCAAATTTATCTTCACGTAAATCTATAATTTCTGATATTTTAACTTACCGTTATTTTTATATATAAATTTTCCAAATATTATTATCTATTATAAATTTGCTATTAACAAAATTATTGAAATATTAATATCAGCAGTGTTAGTATTTTTTATATCTTTATTATTATCGTTATTAGTTTGTTAATAGTCTCGTTGGTACACTAAGTCTTAATTTTTTAAGTATGACTATAATTGATTTTGCCTAATCATATCGAGTCTGTATACTATACGTATCTTATTAAATATTAGTGTTGGTAACTTAATATTATTTCAATTTGAGTCTGCATAAAGTTATAATGTATTCTCATAGTCTTTAATGTAAACTATCTTATTAATACACGAATTTATTTCCTTTCAAGTCCATTTTTTTGTACTAAGCATTCAAATACTATTATTGTTTCTTCTGTGTATTTTTTTAATTTTAATGATCTAGTAAATCGGTTATTGAATTAAAGATAATTTAAGTATAAGATTACTAATCAATTTAGTCTTTTTATTTTACGCAATGTATCTGCACGTTCTTAGGTCTACTCTAATAAATCTTATATTATCTATCTGATTTTCAAAACACAATAACGTATTTATAATTTTATTTAATTTATAGGATCTGACCGTAGATAATTACTAATAATTTTGCGTAGCTACTTGACTCTAATTTCATCATTTTTATCGTCATAAATTTACTAACAAGATTTTACTTAGATAAGGTTCGATAGAATATTATTTTTACTAAGTGTTAATATTACTTTTGTTGTGATCACTAGTGATGTTATTATCATTTATTAGTATTATCACTAAAGGTCGAACTATTTTCTTAACTACTCTTACAACTTAACTTCATATCTACTTTAATAGATTAATGGTTCTAACTACGAGAAAAGGTACTCTATCAGTTTGTAAGTAAGATTAACAGTTAATCTTTATTAATAACGATCGATCTAAAGAATGAACCGGTGGATTATGGATCTCAAGGTATGCGAGGCTTGTCATCAAAAGAGGTGGTAATCGACAACGAACTCTCTTGTATTCATTATTGTCTTACAAATCTATCTTTTGTGAAATTCATGCATATCTTTGTTACTATATGATAGTGTATGCATGTATTATCTATGTGTAATACAAACTAGTTTTCTTTTACATTTTGGGATGGGCTTGGATCTTTAGAAACAACTAATATCTGTGTTTTGGGAGTCTTTACTTATTTTCGAAAAGTGATTCTTTCCATTAACTGGAAAGTGGTTACATTCTTTATTTATTGTTAGCATGAAAGGGAGAAGGTTTCCTTTTGATTGGTGTGTGATGTGGTTGCCCAAAAGTTATATCTATATTTATGCACAAAAGAAGTGAAAATTGATGCCAACTAATAAACTATCTAGGTGTGTACTCGTGTCACCGAATATTACTTTCCCTATTTCTGTACGAGCAACGCATGGCTCATACATGAATGTTTACTGTTCTTTTAAATTACTTTCAAAAGCTATTTTATTATGTTTTGGTGTTTAGAGAGAATGATGTTGAGAATATTATATAAGATTGTTGGATTTACACGTGGGCGGATTGTGGGCTCTTCACTGTGTAAGCACTTCGGTCGAATATAATATTGTTACCATTTGTTTTCTTTGAATACTTGCTATGTAAAGCGCGCGTAGAATAAGGTACTGGTAAGGTACATATCGTTTATGACTTGAGGACGGAAACCTCATGGGCGCTTTAATGATCATTAAAGACTCCGCAACAGTCATGCCTTGCAACTCCGAAGGATTACGTCGCTCAACTATTATTACTGTTGTGAATGTGTGCCGCAAGATTGGTTGGTAGATCTTTATATTTTAGTAAAACTATTATCTTCAGTACAATTTATTATTTTATTTATGCTTTAATTGTTTTCCGTGTTTTAACGGTTTTTCAGTAAAACATGCATTGACTTTAAATCATTTTAGTGATTACTTGAAAGTTAGTTGTTATTTCTGCTGGGCACCCCTTTTAAGGATGATGTGCTCACCCATTCCCACTTTCAGTTTCAGAGACAAATCAAGATGAGCACGTGGCGATGAAAGCTTCGAGGATTTGGTTTCGTTAGTTGGTTAGCTTCCGCTATGTTTATTTTTGTTGTATATTCTATTTGTAAACCAACTCATTATTAAATATGTATCACTTGAGAGGACTTCTTGTATTTATTTCAGAGAGGATTTAGATTCGGGTTAATCTTTGTTTAGAAATTCTTTCTTAATGTTTAAGTAGATGTTTTAGATCATTAGTGCCTCATTTTATAGTTAATCTCTTGGATTAATCAGCTGCTAGCTTAGGGGGAGCTACATAGACGAAGAATAAATTGGTATCCTCAGCAGTCAGCACTTAACCTGCGTGACTATAAACACTAGGGTTAGTTGATTAAAATCGTTTTCAATTTCTAGGGTTTTAAAACAGAAACAAAATTGAAAGCGAAAAGATTAGAGAGTCGATTTACCTTTTGTGTAGTGACTAGTAACTAGTAAGACTTGATGATGATGATGATGGTGATTGCATAGTTCATAGAAATCAAATTAGATGAAGAATTGAAGAGACTGCTCTTCAGAGAGAAAAAAACGAAGAAGAAAGAAAAATAAGAGTGAAAGAGTTTCTCAGAGATTAGATAATATTAAGGTTCCCTAAACAAAATGGACGGATATGATTAAAAATTATAAAGAACTCAACAACTCTAATTAACCGGGACATTTGGTCCGGTATAGGCCGATCCTCCTCCCAGAACCGGTGCTTGTACCGGTATAGGCCGGTTCTTAATCTTCTGTCCCGGTTACTCCGGTACTGGTTCGATTCCGGTCCGATATTTCCGGTTCCAGTCCGGTCCAGGTCATCTCAACCGGTTCTTGTGCAGCCCTGATGAGTTTTGCTCAAACAAGGAAAGTTGATGGAATGGAGGAGTTTTCATGAAAGGCGTATTTGCTTTCACTCAGCAGTTCCTAGTATGCACAACACCAATGACCACTTGTCACAAGTCGCTATTATTCACTCTGACTACTTCTTCATCAACAACTAATTTTTATTCTACACCACCTGCGAGTACAACACCTATTGAGTGCTTATTCTACACCTGCAACTACTTTTGCTGCTGTCTAATAACTCCTGCTGCTGTCAATGTATATTAGAAGGTGCTACGAGATGCTTCTACACTAATCAGGATTGTTACTCCTCATGTTTCTTTTATATCATATCCTACTCTCTTACTTCTCATGCTACTACCACTGAGGTTTACTGCCTGAATCTACATCGAGTTCTGTTAGTGTGTATTGTGCCTGATTGTCATATAAGAGCGCAATCTCAAGTCGTCTTTACAACCCACTTGAGATTGAGGGAGGGTAATAGAATAGAGTTCTGTCAGTGTGTGTATTGTGCGTGTATGTCATGTGAGAGTGTGTATCACACGTGAGAATTGTATGAGTGAATTGAGTTGAGAGAGAGAGCTTTATTTTCTCGTCTCTGTCCTGTAAACATCTTATCTTTCTCTTAATCAATCTTTGATTCAAACCGTATCAGTAAACATGTAGACATTCCCACCAAAATTAGAGTTTTCTCACTGCTCAGTGTAGTAGTCAACAAACAGAAATGCATAGTTGCGACGAACAATTTCATCCCAAAACAACTCATCAACATCACCAGAAAATTTCTCACAGGTAAATCTTATACCTTAATTTCACTTATTAACAGAATCCCTTGATCTTATATCCCTTAGGTAGGTAAATTTTGCATATGGTAGGGTTTCTGAGTTGATTTTTCTAGGGTTTTGAGATGATTTTTAAGGTTTTCTAGGGCTTCTGATTTTTTTTTTTGGTAATCCAGAGATGATAATGAACATCTTGATTGAGTGTTTGGTGGTTGAGAAACTCTAATACGGGATACGAAAAACCCAACATTATAACAGCACTGGTTGCGGTATGACGATTTACTCCAACAAAAGTATGATTTGAGACTTTGCCCTTTTTGTTGGAGTAATCATGATGGACAATTGAGGCTGTTAAGATTACTTACTGATGATGCAGTACAGACATTCAATTCAATTGGGTCTTTACCTAAATCTGATGGGTTGCTTAGAACCTATGTGGGCAAAAAATGGATTAGTGGTCATTCTGCTCAAACTTTGAACTCAAGATGTATGAAGTTATGTTTGGTGTATAGACAACTCAAGTTCGTTGCTCTTGTTGTTTATTTGGATACAAAGGTATTCTTTCTTTATTTATCTTGAATGAATTTGCGGATGGAATCTGTCTTTGTACATAGTACTGTTAAGATGGAGCAAAGACTTTAAGCGTAAATTTCTTTTGAATCATGACTCAAACCATTCAGATGGTTAGAAACACAATGCACCGTTATTATGATATTCTATATCAGAATGCTATCCAACTTGCAGATGAATGAGTGCTATCTGATTCGAGCTTTAAATTCGTTTTACAGGGGTTGCAAGACGTGAAGAATAAGCTCCATGAAATATACAGTGTTTCTTCTATACTGCAAAACTGAGTATTTGGTTTTCATTTTGCTACCTGCCTGAGTTCCTGTAAGGTGTATGTATTTGGAAATGTAAATCAGGACATGCCTCTCTGTATAAGTTGTTTGATGATGCAGTTTCACCTTTGGAAGAGAGAAAATTGGATCGCTTATGCTTGCAGACCAAGGTATGTGATTTTTCCATTCATTGCTCTCTTAGATATCTAGGTTTAATAATTTTTTTTTTGAATTACTGTTTCGTAAACTTGTTTGTGTATAAAATTTAGCGGTCAGATAAGAAATTAAGATGCTGTTGTTCAATATTGTAGTTTATTTGAATGAATTATTGCGGCCAAACACTTTCAGTGCGGATAGTTTATTGTAATATAAGTATACACTCTCAGAATATGTTGGTTTTCTTCCATGATGGAGCAGCAGTGTTTGATACAAAATATTCTGTTATTTGACAATTTCATTAAATGACGCGTCATAGATGAATGTAGGTGATGGGAGGACACATGTGTGACATGCATATTTGTTACTTCATTCCTGTTGTTTTTTTGTTTTTCCCTATACCTGTAAGTTTTAGTGTCATTAATATTCGAATTGCCATTGAACAAATATAGGATTTTTTCTTAACTCAGAACTATAGAAATAGAATTTATGGTGCTGTCTACTACAGGGTTCATGCAACTGGAAAAACTTTGCTTCCAGGATATAGAATGGTTTAAGCTGAAATGTTGAGCTTCTTTAGCATACATAGTCTATGTACTCTAAGCTGTGCAGGTGGTCTTTTCTATTAAACAAATAATAACTGTAAATATCTCTAACAGTATTCTAGTCTCACTGACTGCTATCGTTTTGTCTCCTTTTATGTATTACATTTTTTTTTTTTGCTTATCTTGTGGCACTTGGCAGTTGTGTCCTTTTAAAAGATATGTATCCATTTCTAAAGTTATTTTCATTTTTAGTTGGCGAATCTTCATCTGTGGCTGAATGACCTATTCAAAAGACACTGTCTGACATTTGTTTTGGAAGAAATGTCTTTCTAGAGATATCCATAAAATAAAATAAGTAACATATAGATGACAAAAACGAAATAAGAGTTGAGACAAAATAAGAAACATATAGATGACAAAAACAAAATAAGAGCTGTGACAAAATAAGTATCCATAAAACAAATACAGAAGTTACATGTAGATGACAAAAAACTAAAGAGATAAGGGTTAACATTTGAAAAGATCAATTACTGAAAGGGCAACACCTGAGAAAGACAGAATGGGTAAATTATAGATGATAAAGCTCATTGATTACCACATAAATAACATGTAGAAGTAGAAGAAAAAATATTGTGACCCCTACTAAGTTACCTCACAAGGCCTTTCAGTCTCAGAGCTACTGGAATCTCTGTACATTGTGTTTCTCAAAACATATATATACCTAAAACTGTTCTTTTCTTATTATCTATCTAAAGTTTCTTTTATAGAGTTTTTACTAACCTTATGGGGACCACATTAGCAGAGGAATTGTTGCAGAAGATCCAAGAGCTTGAAGCTGCAGATGGCAAGCTTAGACAAGAAATGTTGGAACTAATTCTTCGTGGAAGCTTTACAGGCTGCGGAAGCGGTTCTGCAGATAAATTGGCTTATAGTGACCAGAAATGTCACTCGAGTTCGACTTTGGGACCAAGATTGGCCAGTTCAAGGAAAATAGGTGGTAGTGAAGGTTACAGCGGAATGGCAGGGTATGCGGCAAGCCCAAATTCCTTAGGATTGAGAGAGATTAGTAGTGCTGATCCTTTAAACCCCAGAACAGACAGTTTAAATTTGATGGAGAAGCATTCTTTGAATATCCTGCAGTCAATGGGCCAGGCGGTTCATTTTCATGATCACAATTATGTGATTCATTACTGGTGACGTTTTATACTTCCTGCCTTTTCTATTTTTGTTTTTATTTTTATATATTTTCTTGAGAGTTGTGATTATGCTACTAGAGCTTTCAACTTTCTCCTAAAATCATGTTATGCCAAGTAGACGCTAGTAAGAATTATTTGGCTGAAGCTGTGATTTAACTGGTAATGGAACGCTACACTACAATTCTCTACTTGTTTATGTATTCATAGTGATTCTTTTAATGTATCATTTCGTTTTGCTTAATTATTTTGAATATTGTTACAGGAATTGTGCTGCTGAGCACCTTTATGGATATTCTGCATCAGAAGCGCTTGGTCGGTGTACCCTTGGCTTCATTATTGAGGAACAACACTTTGAGGAAGCACATGAAATTGGAAGAAGGAATGCCATTGGGCTATGCTACACTGGGCAGTTTCCTGTCAGGAATAAACAAGGGAGACGGTTTCAAGTCATTGTTACCATTAACCCGTTATATGATGATAATGGTGATTCCATTGGGGTTGCCTGTGTATCATGTGATTCCCAGCCCTTTCGAAATTTTGCTCCAACTTTCTCTAGTACAAGTCCTTCACCGGAGGACGCCAAAACTAGTGCCAGTCAGATGCCTAGAAGTGGTTCCACAACAACCACACCTTGTTTTCACTCTCAGGAGAAACTTCTGCAAGTTGTGGTTAGCTCAAAAATATGGAAGCTGGTAAGCACAAATCTCTTGAATTGTGTCTTTCTTGTCTCTTTTATGGCAGTCTCTTTTTGATTAATTGAATTGCGAAACAGGCATCAAGAATGACCAAAATATTGTTCTCAAAATTGATACCCCGTGTGGAAACCGAGAAACATGAGATCCTGCATGGGGAGAGCTCATATGTTCACCCTCCAGGTTTCGGACAAACTACTTTTTTGAACCAATGGGATGGTACCATACAGGAAGTATCCACATTAAAATCCCTTGGAGATTCACATGACAAGGGTGAAGGTAAGATTGTCCACGAGATGATGACTTGCTTTGCGAATGAGATGCCAAATGTATGGAATGGAACCGGGCAACATAAGTTGGTAACAAGGATTCCCACCCCCAATGGTATCTTGTATAATCACCAGAGTAGTACTTGGACTGAAACCCAAATTGTTCCATGTAGCCAATTTGGTGGAACCGAAGCCTCTGGTTCCCCATTTTCCTCTTTTGGCATCGCAAGCAATGTGGACATTAGTAGTAACAATTTATGTTCTCTTCATAACTTTGATATGGATGCAGACTTTTTGAATGATGATATCCCTTGGGGAGACTTGACACTTGGTGAACAGATAGGGCAGGGTACTAAACATGTTCATTATTGTCATTTCTCTTTTTCCTCACATTTTGCCTTCTCCATTATGACTGTTCTTGTTCTGATATTTAGTTTTTGTATATGGGTTTCAGGTTCATATGCAACTGTGTATCGTGGCCTATGGTGTGGCTTGGTATGGTTACCATTTCTTCAATTTCTTCTGAAACACTTAATCTGTTGAGCAAAGTTTTGCATCTTGCAAATGGGCTTAATTTAAGCATCCATATGTCTCACAGTATCGCCATTTGTGACTGTCTTTCATCTTATTTAATCATTAGTATCTTGAGTAGGTTGACGGAGATTAGACCTGGAAAAACCTGACCTTAAAACTTTCCACCACACTTTACCTTGTTCCATGATTAACTAGTAAATTTACATAGTAGAATCGACCAATGTTTTACCCCTGGGTTATCAACCCTGTCCTGGTAGGGTGGATCATGACTTACCTTGTTTTGTTTTTCTATTATAGTAAGCTGATATATATACGAGCCAGCTTCAGGATTTTTCCATTCATAGCTCTAGAACCTGGCGGACACTAGTAAGAAGATTTTGAGCTGTTCATTTTTTATGATGTTAACATGCAATCATTTGTACTATCTTGAAGGATGTCGCGGTGAAGGTATTCCTCAAATTTGAAAATTTGGATGGCTTTTTAAGTTGCTTCAGACAAGAGGTAGGCATCAAACTTAAGCTAAGGTTTATCTTACAAGAGATTTGTTAGAATAATAGTTCCTTAAAACTGTGTCCACAGCTATATTATGAAAAGCAGAAAAGCACGTTTATGTGTCCTCCAACCCTGCACTTTAGACTTGATGGACCAGTACATGATCAAAAACTCTAGTTCACTTTGATTAGGATAGTCACTGATTCGGTTTTGTTAGAGCTAAGCATGGTTTGCCGCTGAACCATAAAAAATTGACATTCCTTCGCGAGCAACAGATCCATTTGGTGTTTGGAATATATAATAAACTACAAAAGCTATCAGGTGTAGCAGTAAGAAACAACTGCAGGTGGGCATCCATTTAAAATTGTACACTTAAATCTAACGGCACACAATAGTAGACTATAGAGATCTATGCAGCCACATAAGCAATGCAAATGCCATTTCCATAATAATAAAACTAATATGTACGATTATTTTCAAGTTAAAACTTAAAACTGTATGAGCGTGCAAAGCGATAAAAGGTATACCAAACCAATCACTTGTACAAAATTGATTTTTCATAATCTTAACTAAGAGACAACCTTTTGATCTCAAGGGAGATCCCTTGTGTCAACTGTACTAGGAGGCAACTTTACGATATCAAGAGAGATCTGTTATATGTTAACATAGAGACTCTTACAGAGCACATGTATAAAAGAGCAAACAGAATATAGACTATCTGATATGCAAATTGAAGAACTTGGTTATAAAGATGAGCAAAAATTGAATGCTCCAGCATATACTTGAACGCTGTAGAACACCAATGGCTCTGCAAGCATATAAGTGTGTTACGGCCCCTGTTCTTTGGATCCTTCCAGTAATGAATTTTCGATGGAACCAAAAAATACTATACAACTAATGCAAACTTAATGTTGCTTTTTTACGTAGGTATTACTCATGAAGAGACTCCGACATCCGAATCTGCTACTCTTTATGGGGGCAGTAACTTCACCTCACCATCTGTGCATTGTCACCGAGTACCTCCCACGGTTCATTTTTCACTCTTTACCTTTGTAAAAATGTCTACTTCTGAAGAAATTTGCTTTATTATAAAAAAGAAAAACATTTCTGTAAATTAACCAAAATTGGTTGGCAGTGGAAGTCTGTTTCAGTTGCTTCGGTGTAACTTTGTTACGTTGGATTGGAGGAAGCGTGTTAACATGGCTTTAGACGTCGTGAGTGCTCTTCTTGGTCAAAACATCTAGGGAGTTTATTATTCGTGTGAATTGATTATGCAATATATTTCCATGCTTCGCCCCTTGTGTAGGCTCGAGGTATGAACTATCTTCATCATTGTAACCCTCCAATTGTTCATCGTGATTTGAAGTCCTCAAATCTGCTGGTTGACAATAACTGGACTGTGAAGGTGAGCAGCCTTTTTCTCCCTTTTCTTACATTTTCTTTTTTGTTTTTATAATGCACGTAACTAAAACTGAGAAAAAAATGTTTGTAATTCATATGTATATTTGTTCCACTACTAGGTTGGTGATTTTGGTCTCTCGCGGCTCAAACATGCAACCTTTCTTATAACAAAGAAGGGGATGGGGACGGTAATACTTGCATAATATTTCCTTCAGTTCATTGCACTTTGTGGTTTTACTTGAGTTGGTTTCTGTTATCTAGTTAGTCTTATATTCCCTCCGTCCCTAATTAGATGACCTAGTCGTAGTTTGCACAATTTTTAAGACAAGGATGTTAGTAAAACTTAGAAATGATTTATCTCTTAAACTATATCACGGTTTTTCGTAAACTTTATACCGTTGAAAAGCATTTTAAAACACCTACGTAACGAATATAAACATAACTATCAAATTATACATATTTCTTATAGTAACAAAAATAGGTCATCTATTTATGGGACAAAACTTAAAACCAAGTAGGTCATCTAATTAGGGACGGAGGGAGTATTATATGGGATTGTTTATTGGGTTATTTATTTGGCCATGCTTTGCCACTATCTTCCCTGCAGCCACAATGGATGGCTCCAGAGGTTATGCGTAATGAGCCAGTGAATGAGAAGTATGTTTGAACCTTTCCAAGTTTTTTGTGAATGGTCCCATTATTCATGCTCAACAAACTTTCACATGTGTGAGAAACTTTTTAGGTCTGATGTATATAGCTTTGGAGTTGTTTTGTGGGAGCTTGCCACACTGAAAATCCCTTGGTATGACCTTACACCCATGCAGGTACACTCTTGCTCAACCTGATTACAGGTCCATGTTAGAAATTCAGCTCCTTGACATGATTACTTAACTTCTGTGCATGATTCCTATTTCAGTTTGTGGTGGAATTAAACTTAATACCTAGGATTAACTTGTTAATTTAGACTCTTCTACCTCTATGCTTAGTTGCTTGAAGAAACTGTAGATTTACGCAAAATGCTTGAATAGGGTCCATGTCCTGCTTGACATGCTCTCCAACCTTGACATTACTAATTAGAGAGGCCTCATCGTGGGCATGTTTAACATGTATGCCACCGTGCGTTAACCAAAATAACTTTGCTTAAGTATATAGTAATGCTCTAGTTATACATTTGTGTGGTTTAACTTTAACTAATAATGATCCAGAGACAACGCCAACACATGTAACTTTGCACGGACTTTTAATCTTCTTAGAGGGCCATATGTGTAGAGATTTTTTTGGTGATGTTTTCTTTTTTAAATTATTGGTTGGGTCTGCGATGCATTCACTTCTATATATGCTAATGTGATAAGTAAAATAAGAGTATTTGAGAAAATGTACAACACTAAATTGTTGTTGTATAATTATCATGAAACAGCAAAACAAAGGAAAAATGCATTTTCCTACTGCAACGGCAAAACTTAGTTTGTTAGATGTTTTGTGGCATTGAAGAATACAAGCTCATTCAAGTAATGGAGGTGACTTCTGCAGGTGATTGCAGCTGTAGGATACATGGAACGACATATTGAGATTCCAGAAGACATGAACCCACAATGGGCTTCTTTAATTGCGAGTTGCTGGCAAAGGTAATTATCTTATAACATGCTTTTTCTTTTTGGTAGTAGTTGGATATTTAGGCTATACTGCACAGAACTAAAATTTACTCTGACGAGTAACAAAAATTGGTATTTTGATATTCCTGTGTCCCATCCATTATATACTTTTTCACAAATTGTCAATTCAGCGAACCTGAACGGCGACCAACGTTCGAAACACTGCTTGAAGAGTTGGAGGTCCTACAGAGTGCAGAGACACTTTCATTCAAAGCCTAGTGATTCCCTCTGATTTGTCCACGTGAAAGATGCTGTCTATATCTTGGTCCAGGACAAACCTGTTTCGGTTACACCAACTTTTACTTGTAATATTGTGTCTGAGCATTGACCTTTCTTATGAAGAAGACAAACTGATATTAGCGTCCAAAATACCTAATTAGGTTAAACCTCGTAAATTGAGTTTGGGATGGCTTTCAAAAACGGTGAAAATAGGGATATGAATAACTTAAATGTGAGGACAGAATTTGTAATCAACAAGACGAAGTCAGAAGAGGAAAGATAATATGCGAGTTTTGAGTCCAGCTGGGCATTTCTTAATGGCCTCTCAGTCAGGGCATTATGTATGTTAAACTAGCAATTATAAGTGTACAAAACTGCAGTATGTGAAGGAAGATTAGGAAGCCAAGGTGTTACTGGATTCTAGCAAGAACAATACAATAATTTCTCTTGCTTCTTTTTGATTTTTTTTTTTTTTTTTTGAAAACAATCAAGTGCACCTTCTTTTTAATCGATAATTTCTCAGTCCGACACGTTGGTTAATTGATCTCCAAACATGAATATACGTGAAGGAAAAATATAAGAAAAGATCAAGCAAACTAATAAAACAGGTAGAGAAGTTCAAATTGAGATGCATGAATTTATGTTATACCAGCCATAGCGATAGGCAGTATGTTACCTGAGTCGTGATATCCCGCACGACAATGGACGGTACTGGGGGTGGCTTAGGGGTGCTCCAGCCACCCCCAAATCTCTAAAAATGACCTAAAAAACATTTTTTCATGTATGTTTTTTTGGAAAAAAAGATAATAGCCCCCTAGAACTTGAAGGTTTAGCTCATAGTGTCATTTTAGCCCACCTAGACTTACAATTCTGCTTCCGTCGCTGCGCACGACAGTGCGGGAATGATTTATAAGCTAGCAAGTAGTGTTGGTTATTAAAGAGGAAACATTTCTAATAAGTCCTCCAGCTTAAACTATTAGTATCATGTAGGAATTATATAAATGCCCCTCCTTCTCATGGATTTCAAAAATACCCTTGTCCACTATATTAATACCCCTAATCTAAAAACAAGGAAATTCAATTAAAAGATACTTCCTTTAATACCCCTAATCTATTCGGTACTTCTTCTTCTTCATTACTAAAAGCCGAAAATCAACTTCTTTATCGTCATCTCCGCCAGTACATCTTCACAGTCGCCTCCGCCACCACCTCCACCGATCTCGTCATCAGTTCCGGCAGCACCTCTTATGCTTCCAGCAAATCCATCACAAGCAGCAGCATCACCACCTGATTTAGATCGATTTTCACCTGATTCAGATTCAGAAATCAAGCTTGATAATCATTATCAACCGTTAATATTCCTATTCTTTTGATGTCTGTTATAGATTCAATGGGTTTAGCTTTGCAATTGAAAGTTCTTCTTCTCAATCGATAGAGTAACAAGCTCGAATTTAAGATCCATCAGCAACCATAGTTTCATATAATAGAGGTGAAGGTCGTGGCAGTGGTGAAGGAGGATATCAAATCTCTGTTTTATTAGAAGAAGATGATGGTGGTGGAGGAAGATACCTGATCTACAATGATGGTGGTGGCGGCAGCGATGAAGGAGGTATGTATTTCAATCTATCAATTGATTATCTTCTTTCTCTAGTTTGAGTTTCTGCTGGTGGTGGTAGTATGTAGATAAAATCAGTCATGAAGATTATGTTGGTTCAGGTTCGAATGATGAAATAAAATTAGTCTTGAAGATAGTGGTGGTTATGGTTGTTGTGGTGTTGGTGGATATTCTGTGTGCTGGTGGTGTTGGTGATGCTGGTGAGGTTAGAACGATGAATTTTGATGATGGAGATTGTGTTGGTTCTGGTTGGAATGATTAATTAAAGTTGGTCATGAAGATATGGTGATTCTGGTTGTTTATGGTGTTGGAAATGTTGTACGCTGCTGGCGGCGGTGGTGGTGGTGGTGAGGTTGGACGACAAGTTGTTGAATACTACTCCATCAACTATTTAAGGAGTCAACAACCAATGTTTGTGTATATCAACAATAGAAATGGTAGTCAACAACCAATATTTTTGTATCAACAATAGAAATTGATCTTAGTGTAAGAGTCACAACAAATATTTGTGTATCAACAATAGAAATTGACCTTAGTTTAGGGAGCCAACAATCAATGTTTGTGTATCAACAATGGAAAAATGGAATCAACAACCAATATTTGTGTATCAACAATAGAAATTGACCTTAGTTTAGGGAGCCAACAACCAATGTTTGTGTATCAACAATGGAAAAATGGAATCAACAACCAATATTTGTGCATCAATAATAGAAATTGATCTTAGTGTAAGGAGTCAACAACAAATATTTGTGTATAAACAATAGAAATTGACCTTAGTTTAGGGAGTCAACAACCAATGTTTGTGTATCAACAATAGAAAAATGGAATCAACAACCAATTTTGACAAATATTTTTGAACTTTTGATTTTTTGGATCAACTTCAGTTGTTGACACCTAATATTGATGGCGGCGGCGGTGGCGGCAACAACAACAATGGTGGTGGTGTGTGGTGGTGGTGGAATATTATTGGTGGTTGTATTTAGTAAGTGGTGGTGGTGGTGGTGGTGGCGGTGGCGGTGCTTTTGGTGGTGGTGAAATGGTGCTGCTGGTGGATGTGAAATAATAGAAAAATCTATTTTTTAATGGATAAGATTTTAAAATGGAAAATAATATTGTAAGTGAGGGTATTAAGGTAATCTATTTTTTAATGGATAAGGTATTTAAATGATAGGGGTATTTATATTGTTGTATAAGGGTATATTTATTGGGTGTCAAAACTAAGGGTATTTAATAAATTTACCCAATAACTCACTTTATCGTTAAGTTAACTGCATTCAGAACCAGCTAATTTAGGGAGTTGGTAACCCTTACATCTTGAATAGTAGAGTTTTTAATGTAGAGTTAAGGTTCTTATCTCTTACATTATATTTATCTACTTCTAAGTTTGATAAAATACAAGTAGGTGGACTGTTGTCCCAATTGATAATCTTAACAAAAGATTTTGCTTCCTTTGCTAGAGTGTCTGCCACATGGTTTGCTAGTCTAGGAACATAAAAGAAACCCAAAAAGTTTTTACATTTGTTGAAATTACATTTTGCTTCATCCATGAGAGCCCGATTCTTCCATTCAATTGAGAAGGATTCCCATTTAAGTAATCAAAGATATTTTTGCAATCTCCTTCCACGCTGAAGTTGGTCCATCCTTTCTCTAATGAACATTTAGCACCTTGGAAAATTCATAGGGCTTCCGCTTCTTCAGGGGTAGCTGCTGAGAGAGGGCCTGCTCTTCCATGTTCACATTCTCCTGAAATTCAACTCATCTTACCTAAATCCTTCATCTTCACTCCGAATTTGCAGGCCCACTGAATCAAGATCGTGTTTATGTAAAGTGAATCTAGGTTAATCATTTTCATAGTAACCCTATAATTTTAATTTTGTATTCTGGAAAATACTTAGCTGTTGGTGCTAATAATTTTGGAGAAGAAGAAGACTCTCGTTGTTGTCCTTATACACATCTCATTGTTATCCTTTTTGTTGGTAGGATGGTCAAGGACTTGATTAGGAAATCTAGTTGGTTTGGGAAACCAATTACTAGTGTTCTAAGTATAGAAACTTAAGAGGTTTGTCTCTTAGAGTTAAGTTAAAAAATCTTATACTTGTAGGAAAGTAATCCTTATTAAGGAACGTGTCCAACCCTATTGATATGTATAAATAGCCATGGAGAGAACTAGAGAAAACACACCAGAACTAAGTAAGAGTTTTATTCTTCTCGTCTAAGGCTTTGTATATTCCAACCTATACGGTGATATATAAAATTGTTTTTTCCTTCCCGAGGATTCAACCTCGTTAAATACTCTTTCTTCTTGTGTGTGTGATTGTGTTCTTGACGATATTGAGACACCTCGTGTAGTGCAAACCTAACGCTTCTGCAGGCTTTGGCGCAACAGTTGGTATCAGAGCGATCCAATTGTCCCAACAATTAGTACCAGAGCGATCCAATTGTCCCAACAATTGGTATCAGAGCAAGGAGACGCTCTTGGCTACGGGTACTCAGATTGAAGTTGAAGTGAAGGTATTTTTTTCTTCTGAAGATTTCTTGAGGTAATACTAATCTTAAAGGTTCTGTTTTTATCTATATTTGGTTGTTCGTGAACAATGGTTGACGGGAAAGAACCAGTTGATCCGAAAGATCCTTTAGGAGAACACTCGGAATCCACAAGTAAAAATAAAGCAACAAAAGAAGAAATACTTCATTCATATAGATCACAACTCAAGGTAGAAAAGTTTACAGGAACCAATAACTTTGGTTTATGGAGAGCGGACCTAATGGATGCTCTTGTTTATCTGTACCTAGAAGAAGCTCTAGAAGGTCGGCCATCAGATATGACTGACAAGCAGTGAAATAAGATGAATAAATTATGTCTTGGTTCGATACGAGGGTGTTTAGAAACTACAGTAAGAGTTAATTATCAGCATGAGACTTCAACTAAGGATCTCTGGGAAAATCTAGAGAAGGAATACCTTGTGAAGAACGTGGCCAATAGGATACATCTTAAAAGAAATTTGTATCGCTATAACATGAAGAAAGGTGCAACACTGACAGAGCACCTAGATTCATATAATAAACTTCTTGCTGAGTTAGTTAACTATGATGAGAAGATCAACGGCGAGGAACAAGCTTTGTGTCTGATAAACTCCCCTCCTGAAAAGTATGAACCCGTGATTAAAGCATTAATGCACGACAAGGATAAGATGACATACGCTGAGGTCACTATAACATTGTGTAGTGAGGAGTTTAGGAAGATTGATCGTGAAGACCTTGCAAGTGAAGCTAATAATGACTTGCTTCTTTCAAGAGGTCGTTCAACAGACATGAGAAAGAAGAATGGTGGTTATGGTAAAGGTAGATGACGTTCTAAGAGTAGAATGCGACTGCAGAAAGATGAGTGTGCTTGGTTCCATGACTTTGGTCATTGGGCTAAGGATTGTACCAAGCGTAAGGCAAGAGAAGGAGATAATAGTAATACCGAGGTGAACATTGCTAAAGGTAATGAAGAATCAGATGATGCTTCTGATTTCTCGCTAACTGTGACACCATCAGCTTGTACTATTACAGATGGTACATGGGTATCAGTTACTGAAGAAACGTATCATATATGTCCATATCGGGACTGGTTCTCAAGTTTTAAATAGAATGATAGAGAAGTGCGTATGGGAAACTCATACCTGCAGGGTGATTGGGATTGGTAGTGTTCGTATCAAGATGCATGATGATATGGTTATAGAGATGAAGGAGGTAAGATTTGTACCTGCCATAAAGAAGAATCTGATTTCGCTCGGAACTTTGGAAGCTAAGGGATACAAGTTAGTCGCTGAAAATGATGTTCAAAAGGTAATCTCTGGACCTATGGTAATCATGAAGGCACACGTCATCATAACTTGTATTACTTGAATGGGAGTACAAAAACAGGGGATGTGTCTATTTCTGAACACATCGAGAGTGCAACTACCGAGAAGACGAAGTTATGGCATATGAGACTTGCATATCCAGGTGAATAGTCGTTACATAGGTTGATTCAACATACTTGTTTAAAGGTGTTATAGCCTGCAAGTTAGCATTTTGTGAACATTGTGTTAAGGGAAAGAAAACAAAAACAAGCTCTGGCACAACTATCCACAATACTAGTGGAGTTCTTGACTATGTTCACTCAGATGTTTGGGGTCCTTCCAAGAATGCATCATTTGGAGGGAAACATTGGTTTGTGTCGTTCATTGATGATTATTCTAGGCGCGTATGGGTGTATACCATGAGGAATAAGGATGAAGTCATAGAAGTCTTTGTGAGGTGGAAAAAGGCAACTGAGACTCAAGCTGACAGAAAGATCAAAATACTACGTTCGAACAATGATGGAAAGTACAAGAGTGATCCATTCTTGCATGTATGCCTGGATCAGGGGATAAAAAGGCACTTCATAGTTAAGAAGACACCGCAACATAATGGGGTAGCTAAACACATGAATCGTACTTTGCTGGAGAAGGTACGATGTATGTTATATAATGCTGGATTAGGTAAGGCATTTTGGGCTGAGGAAGTTACGTATGCGTGCTTCCTCATTAATAGGTTTCCATCAACTGAATTAGAAGGTAAAACTCCAATGGAGAAGTGGTTTGGTAAACCATCTTATGATTATGACTCAATTCATATATTTGGTTGTCCTGCATGGAATCATGTTAGTGAAAACAAGCTTGATAGTCATGTTGTGAAAGGAATCTTTGTGGGTATGAAGAGTGGAGTAAAAGGGTTCAAGATTTGGAATCCAGTTGAGAAGAAGATAGTCATGAGTAGAGATGTCACATTTGATGAGATGTCTATGGTAAAGTCTTGGAGTTCTCGGCAGGTGTAGAACAGAAGCACCAGTTCTATTGAGCCTTTGCAGAATATCAAGCACCAGTACTAATGAGTCTTGGAGTTCTAGGCAAGTGGAGAACAGAAGCACCAGTCTATGGTAATGTGTCTATGCAACTCCACCACTTCCAGTTAAGTCTGTATCTGTTCAGAATACATTTGAAGATAATGGGTCTACAAGAGAAGTAGCTACTGAAGTTCCAAATGATAGTGACGTTGTTGAGGAAGAGGAACAAGATTCAGTAGAAGATTCAGAAGCTACGGTCACGGAGACCATAGCAACCAGCAAACCGAGAAGATCAATCAAGAAACCTGGTTGAATGAATGTTTTTGTTGTCTGTCAAGTTTAGTTGCCAAAACTATAAGTCTTGATTTCTAGTCTACCTATAACTAAGTCTCGGACTAGGATAGTAAGTGTAGTTGAGATCTAGACTCCACGACGTTCATCATGCAAAGACGAAGAACTACTCAAGGAACTAGTGGAACTTCATCGAAAAAAAGTATGTGGAGACTTGAACTTATCTATCACTCAAAAATATATCTATTTTATCTTCTATCTTGAGAAAAAAGTCGTATTGCTATATAAACTTCGATTATACACATTTTCTATTTCGAGCCGAGTTTATCTCGCTTATCTATTTCTCGAAATATGTGTTGGTAAGATTTCCCTTCGGCCAAGTTTATCTTTACTCGTGACGAAAGTCATGTTGATTAGGTTAATAACTTGAAAGTCGCTTTGATGAAAAATAGTTTGTGAATAACAACTATATAACATCCTCTAAGAAAGTTTCAGTGATTGAAATGAGAGTTTAGATCATGTAACCATCTTTGGATATAAACATAGTGTGTTCTCACATTTGTGTAATAGTCCAAAACAGGGAACCAAAGTATGTGTGCCCGTACACGTACTGGTGGTTGTTGGAAATCAGGGTGTGTATGCGTACTCGTACGCATACTGGCGGAAACTTCACGTCAGTGAATTTATGCTGGAGTTTGAAAGTGAAAAACAAACTCAATATGGTTACTTAAGTACGCGTACCTGTTCGCATACTTAGGTAGGTTACTTTCTAAAATCAGGTTGTTCTTGAACTAAAATATTTATATAATAAGGAATGCAATCTTTGCAAACCGTGGATATAATGTTCATGAATCGATTCAAGTGAATCAAAACCGATTTTGCTTCGATTGTGTCTTGTATACTTCTATGAGATCTAAGCAATTGAACAACTCTCTAACTAGTTCGTTTGAGTCATTTGAACTAGTTATGGTGAAGATGAATAAGGTTGATATGAAAGTAGTCATATGGCTAACCATTGGTTAACTACTGTTGAACCAACTAAGTATACACGTTTAAGTACGGTTACTCAAACCTAATTGAAGTTACATTTCATTTGTGTATAATAGGCTAAGTTCGATCTAACAGTTGAAAGCTATTAGCTTGAATCTAATCAGGTTTTCATCTGACGGTGAATATTGAATGTTTTGTTACCAAGGTAACTTAGATTGCAAACCCTGATTTGGAGACTATATAAAGGAGAACTCTAGCAACTGGGAAACCTAATCCCTACACCTTCTGTGTGATACTAGTTGTATAAGCTAGAGTCGATTCTCCTTTAACCTTAGGTTTCTCTCGTGACCCTGTAGATTAACGACTTGAAGACTTCATTGGGATTGTGAAGCCAGGCCCAACTATTTTCTCTGTAGTTGCATGATCTGATCTTGTTGTTTCTATCGTGATTGAGTTTAATCGTAAGATTGGATTGAGATTTATATCTCCGATTTTCAAGATAGAAAAGTAGTCACAAACACCTTCGTATCATCGTTTGTGATTCCAAAATATCTTGTTTTGCTAGTCGATTAAGATTATTGTGAGGTGATTGATATTTCTAAGCTGTTCTTCAGGAATATAAGTTTGGTGTATCAATTGGTTCTTGTTCACCTTGATTTATCAAAATACGGAACAAAACTCATAGATGTTTATGTGGGAGACAAATTTATCTATTCTTGTAGACTTTTCTGTGTGAGACAGATTTGTTTATTAAAGTCTTCGACTTTGGGTCGTAACAAATCTTAGTTGTGGGTGAGATCAGCTAAGGGAATCAAGTGTGTAGTACCCTGCTGGGATCAGAGACGTAAGGAGCGCAATTGTACCTTGAATCAGTGTGAGATTGATTGGGGTTCAACTACAGTCCAGACCGAAGTTAGTTTGTAATAGGCTAGTGCATGTCTGTAGCGGCTTAATACAGTGTGGTGTTCAATCTGGACTAGGTCCCGGGGTTTTTCTGCATTTGTGGTTTCCTCGTTAACAAAACTTCTGGTGTCTGTGTTATTTATTTTCCGCATTATATTTTGTTATATAATTGAAATATCACAGGTTGTGCGTTGAATCGATGAATTGGTAAATCCAACCTTTGGTTGTTGATTGAAATTGATTAATCCTTGAACATTGGTCTTTGGTACCGTTCAAGTGATCTCTCTTATATTCAATCGGGCTAAAAAATTATTGTTTGTTTGATTGCGGATTGAATTGAGAGATTGAGATATAACTCTTTGATATACTTTTCTTAAGATTGAGTCTGATTGTCTAGTTGATTCTCTTGAAAGTATATTGGAGTTAGGAAGTATGTTCGTGGTCATAACCTCGTCCGGAACTCTCGCCATGCCATCAACTGATTTTGTATTAGAGATAGAGTTTTTCTTTTGATACACACTGACACGAGATGCGGACAACCTAGGTAGCGATTCTTTGATATCAAACGAGAATATCCAGTTACAGGACCCTGGATTTAATCACCAGAGTTCACTTTATCACGTCGGTGTACTTTATATTTATAACCCATCAACCACAAAATACAGGAAATTACCAACTCCAACAATAATGTTTGGTGAAAAATTTGTTAGCTACTTATCGTTTAGCGGATATGTGTTAGGCTATGAGTCGGAGATTGAAAATTATATGTTTGTTGTGACGTTGAATGTTCCTGGTGGTTCTGGTGTGGAGTTTATACATTAAAATCCAATTCATGGAAAAACTTGAATAATTTTATCCCTTTTCGTCCAGTTTCTAGAAGACATGGAGTGCTTGCTAATGAATCTATTCATTGGTTAGCATTGCCCTGGAATAACGATAGTGCTAAACGTTGGGTCATTCTTTCTTTTCACTTAAGTACTGAGATGGTTCAGCAACTGCCGCCACCCAAACCATTGGATCATGCACATCATTCTGAAGTAAGAATTTATGGGTTCGAAGGTTCCCTTTGCTTACTTGTTAACAAGAACAAGGTCTTTCTGGATATTTGGGTGCAGAAGGATTATAGAGTAAGCAATTCTTGGACTAAACAATTCACGATTTCTTCTCAACCTAAGGTTCATGGATCATTAAGCTTTGTGCAGCCGTTAAAATCTTTCAATAACGGCGAGATTCTGATGCTACAGAATGATTGCAGCTTGGTTTTATATGACCCAGAAAGCAAAAGCCTTAGAACTCTACTTTCTGGTATTGAAAAAGTTTGAGGTGTAGAGATTAATGTGAAGAGTTTAGTCTCAGTTACTTGGGTAGCGAAATTTGTACCGAGAATGACAGTTCAGAAGCTATGACAACCTGGGAAGCACTGACACGAGATACGGACACAATAAAATCCTGATAAGGAGATGCATGAATTAGGATACATTATTGAATATTTAATATTTTCTTGAGTGTCCTCACATAAAAAAAATCGCATTTCATCCTCTTAGTAACTTATTTCTGACAGTTTCTTTCACTTTTCATGTTATGCTGGGTTCTTGGAAATGGTGCATTTGCTCAACCATCAGAGAGGAAATAGACAGCCAACACAAGAAGGAAGAAGAATGCAAACATAAAAAGTGATGCCCATAAGCTGGATGCAACAATGTCAAGAACCTGTTGTCACAGTTCCTGAGTTTTTAAGGGCTAACCCCATTATTAGGGGCACCCAATAGCTATTAGTTAAATATATGTTCATTAGACGTTGCTAATGAGGTTAGTAGTCACTGTGTGAGTCACACGTGCTGCTGGTTAGTTAAGACATTATATTCCCAGTTCATTGATTGTTGTATCTCATGAAAAGTAATGAAATAAAATAATGTTCTTCTCTCATAAATATCGTCTGTTCTCTCTTTCCCATCCCTAACTCGTCCGATTCTTCTTCTAACCCTTTAATTCCTCCTCCCTTCTTCAAATATCTCTATCGTTAGAGATTTATCATGTTCCTGAGCATCAATTGTAGTGTATATTACTACAAGTGGTATCGGAGCAGTCGATTTTGAGACTGCGCTACCATGAATGAGTTTGAAACATTACTCCTCTCTTCCATTAAGACGATCTTAGATGATAAATTGAAGGCTTTTGAAGAACGTTTGTTGAAGAAGAAAATGGGATCTGGTGATGATTTACAGAAAACACCATCAGGTTATAATTCTCCAGCTGACTTGAAAAGGGTTTTCGACAACCGACTAAGTTTCACTGATGGAATTGAGGGTCGGGGTATCGACTCACAGTTGATGCTGGAAAATTAAATTACGGATCTAAAGGCATCGGTTTAATCGGTGCTAAACTTATTCAATCGAAAATAATTAAGAATGAAATTGATGTCAATTTGGAATCAATTCCACTTGATTCAGGTGATTCAAGTTCGGTAAGTCAATTATTTCAAAATTCTTCAACTCCTAGTCCAGCAGATGATAATAATTTTCGATTTATACCAATAATTGCCTTCTCTGGTATTTATGAATCTGGTGAAGTTCAAAAATACAAAATGAATTGTTAGAGCATAGCTCGGTCGACCTCGCATGCGGTTGCTATCTCAAGCATGTTTGTCAATGTTAGTGATCAAAACTATGAGTCTTGATTTCTAGCCTACATAGCTAAGTCTCGGACTAGGATAGAAAAGTGTAGTTGAGCTCAAGGACTTCATAGAGATTCATCATACAACGACGAAGATCTACTCAAGGAACCGTGGAACTTCAACAACAAAAAGGTATGTGGAGACTTGAACTTATCTATCACTCAAAAGTCTATCTCTTCTATCTCCTACTTCTTATGAGACAAAAGTCGTATGCTATATATATTGGATCATATACATTTGATATTTCGAGACGAGTATATCTCGCCTATCTATATCTCGAAATCATGTGTTGGTAAAGCGTTTCGCTTTGATCAAGTTTATCTTCACCTAGTGACGAAAGTCATGGAAAGTTTCAATTACTTTGAGAATTGCTCTGACGTGAAACGTCCTGTGAATAACGGCTATATAACGTCCTATGAGAATGTCTCAATGATTGGAATGAGAGTTTAGATTACATAACCATGTATTCCTTAATTCGAAGTTTTTCGAACTTTGTTGATTGAGAGAAACCGGAGGAATTGGCTTTGCAAAGTCCGCGAACTGACGGAAGTTCTCATACCGAGAATTTCTGTTGGGATTTTCCAAAAACTCGTTTGCGTGTTAGTCCGCGAACTCAATCCGCGAACCTAGTCCGCGAACTGGCGGAAGTCTCCTTGCCGAGATTTTCTGCTGAGTTTGGAAAACTCTGCCGGTTGTCTTAAGTCCGCGAACTTGTTTGTGAGATTAAGTGGTTATGATCTAAAGATGTGCTCTGAACATGAAACTTAAATTACTAAGGAATGCTTTATGAAAACCGTGGCTATAAAGTTCATGAGTCGATTCAATCGAATCGAATCATCTTTGTTTCAATTGTGTCTTGTATAGTTACATAAGATCTCATAGCAATTGAACAACTATCTAACTAGTTCATTTGAGTCAATTGAACTAGTTATGGTGAAGAAGAACAAGGTTAATATGAAATGCTCATATGATTAACCTTTTGGGTTACAATGTTGAACCAACATACACGTACTTGTTTGGGCATCGTTTTCGCAAACCCAGAAAACGTCTACCCAAGTGTGTGTGACAAGCTAAGTTTTCGATCTAACGGTTGAGAAATATTAGCTTGAATCTAAATCAGGTTTTCATCTAACGTTGAATATGGATTACTTTGTAACTAAGGCAAAACCCTGATTTGAAGGCTATATAAATGAGACATCTAGCATTGTGAAAAACTAATCCCCACATGTCTGTGTGATACTAGTGCGCTCTCTAGAGTCGATTCTCCTTTAACCTTTGGTTTTCTTCTCTAAAACCAGGTTAACGACTTAAAGACTTCATTGGGATTGTGAAGCCAGACCGATATTACTTTTATCGTAGTTGTGTGATCTGATCTTGCATCTTCTATCGTACGAGTACAATCTTTGATTGGCTTGAGATCGTGAGAGTTCTCTGATAGGCAAGATAAAGAAGTCACAAACATCTTCGTCTCACTGTTTGGGATTCCTCGACAAACCGCCTGTGTAGTCCGGAAGGATTGTAGAGATGATTGATTAATCTAGGCTGTTCTTCGGGAATATAAGACCAGATTATCAACTGGTTCCTGTTCACCTTGATTTCATATCTTAAGACGGAACAAAACCTAGGGTTTTTCTGTGGGAGATAGATTATCCTTTGATAGACTTTTCTGTGTGAGACAGATTTGTTTATTATCAAGTCTTTTATTTTGGGTTGCAGCAACTCTTGGTTGTGGGTGAGATCAGCTAAGGGAATCAAGTGCGCAGTATCCAGCTGGGATGAGAGGCGTAGGAGTACAACTGTACCTTGGATCAGTGGGAGACTGATTGGGGTTCAACTATAGTCCAGTCCGAAGTTAGCTTGGAGTAGGCTAGTGTCTGTAGCGGCTTAATACAGTGTGTATTCAATCTGGACTAGGTCCCGGGGTTTTTCTGCATTTGCGGTTTCCTCTTTAACAAAAATTCTGGTGTCTGTGTTATTTCTTTTCCGCATTATATTTTATATAACTGAAATAATACAGGTTGTGCGTTCATGATCATCAATTGGAAATCCAACCTTTGGTTGTTGATTGATATTGATTGATCCTTGGACATTGGTCTTTGGTACCGTCCAAGTTATTCCTTGTATTTGATAAAGACTCGCTATTGTTTTTAGCTTGAGTAAAAATCAAATCAAGAGAGAGATATTAATTCCTTGAGATACTTTTATCTAGATTGAGTCTGACTGTCTAGTTGATTCTCTAGCAAAGTATTTCGGAGTTAGTACATACAAATTGCTAAGCGAAATATTGGGTGGTGTTGTTAGACCCCCATTTTTTCAATTGGTTTCAAAGCAGGCAAACACGCTAAGACCTTATCAGTCTGTGTTTGTAGTGATCTGGCTCTATGGACAAGAGTACTATCTCTGACAACGCAACATCAGTTCAGGGTTGTTCAGATAAAGTTCAAAGATCTGAAACCACTAAGGAAAACTCCTTCTCATCTCCTTCAGCCGAATCTGCATTCAACTGGAGAAAATCTCTTGATGAACAATTGGATGATCTCTCGGATGATAGTGATTCCGAAGAAGGACAGAGCCTTCATGAGGAAGTTTCTCAATACATCAAGTTGTTTAATCGTGAATTAAAAGAAATAAGGAAAACTGCTTGCTTGAGAAAGTACATGAGTCCTCTCTGTCAAGAAAACAAAAAGTTGAGAAAACTCTTCAAAGATTACGATGGTGGATACAAACTGTTGCAATCTACCGTTAAAGATGATGAAGAAGAGGTTCGCTCAAAAAAATATGAATGTGACAATCTTCTTCGTAACCTCTGTATATTAAAAGAGAGACTTGCCGAAACTGAAGCAAGATGTGAATCTTAACAGAAATGTTACAATGACGAAGAACGTAGTCCCTTGAATCAGTGCGAGATTGATTGGGGTTCAACTACAGTCCAGACCGAAGTTAGCTTGTAGTAGGCTAGTGTCTGTAGCGTCTTAATACAGTGTGGTGTTCAATCTGGACTAGGTCCCGGGGTTTTTCTGCATTTGTAGTTTCCTCATTAACAAAACTTCTGGTGTCTGTGTGATTTCTTTTCCGCATTATATTTTGTTATATAATTGAAATATCACAGGTTGTGCGTTGAATCCATGAATTGGTTGGGTTTTATGAATCCATGAGGAATTTCTCTTCTCAAAAGAGAACTACTAAACGTAAGTCCTTTAACTGCTCTTACTGCGGAAACAAAGGACACTCTGAGCGGCGGTGTCGTCTTCGGATAAGGAATGAAAAACTTCACAACATTCTTACATGGATGTCTAAATAAGTTGCTAAACCTATATCACAGATTGGTGAATTCAACCTTGTTCGGTCTCAAGGGATATACTGTGATAAGGCTTTTCCTAAATTATGTATTCAAACCGAAGGATACCTACAATGGTGGAAGGAAAAACAACAAAAGTGTGACAGGTGCTGTAAATCAGTCTGGGAGGAGAAAAAGGAACAGGAGAAAGAAAAATGAGTTATGTTCCTCTAATCTTCTCAAAAAGGACTGTGAATCCAAGATTTCCAATTCAAACTTCTTACATGTCAACAATCGAGTCTCTGATCTGAAGATCCACATAAACAGACTGAGACGGAATATCAAGAAAACATGGAATCCTGTTAACCTAGGTACTTGTAAATATTCTCTTGATAATGCTTCTTCAAAACCAGGTAGTTTGTTAAAAACCGATGAAAAGGAAAAAGAAGAAGTGAATAATGATGAGCAAGATGCTCATCTTATTACACCCTGACATGTTCATTGCATCTCTTTTTAATTTTTACTTGTTAAAAAAGGATGCTCATGATTCTCATGATTTTCTTCTTGAGAAAGCTGTCAGGATTGTACTACATTCGATGTTATATTATTTCGTTTGCTCCTCAACATCTATTTCTTTTATGTTTTGGGATTCCTTGGTCTATTAAAAGTATTTTTGGTGCACAATGGAGGGAAGCAACAAGGTTGATGATGTTGAGCTATGTTATATTGATATCTCATGCTTTCATGCTCTTGATCATGAAAACAAAGATAAACTACCAGTTCAGATTTCTTCACAACTGGTAGGAAATCTTCTTGGAGACTTTAAGGTCGTACACGAACAAGTTGGTATCGCAACATGGAATCTAGCCTATCTAAAAGGCGAACTAAGGAAGGAAACTGAGGAACTCGCTCTTGTTCAATCTATGGTTGCAGACAGGATTTATTTTTTCGTCTGATCTTGGTTCTAGTTTGTTACCTAGTATGTCTTCTTTTTGGTTTAGTTCGAAGAATAACTAGTGCCTTGAATAGTGAAGATTGTGATTACACATAGCTATTTTGTTTTCATCTTCTTATGTTATTTTTTTAGGTTTATTTGGTTTAAATTCTAAAAATTGGAGGATGATGTTATTGCAGTATTGATCTTTATGATTTTGTGATATTGAAATGTATGTTTGCGTCCGTGAACTTGAAGGTCCCATATGCTGTCAAAAGTAAAGTCGTTCATGAATTGGTATTCGTATTAATGAAAGGACGAATGGACTTTTGACAATTACAAAAGTTATGCCTATGCAGTCATTATTTGATGGAAAATAGGATAAAATATTTTGTTTGACAAGGATAAAGTCTATTATGTAGTTATGATGGAAAATAGAATAGATCCTTGTATGTTATCCACGGTATTGATCTTCATTGATCCATTTTGTTATCTTTTACCGTGAAGGCTCCATTGTGTGTCTTATGTTGAGCACGATCCAACTAAGTCGATTATTCGTATTGGATTTGCCGTTTGTTCCATAAGATGCTATTTGTTGAGCATTATGAACTAATTTAATCATCTTGTTTGGTTATTTAGTTATTTGCTCCGAAAGTCTTCTTTTGTCGAGCAAATCCTTTGACAATTAAATTGATTACTTTTGTGATTAGTTTGGTTGTTTATATTCCAATTAGATTAATTATGGGTTCTCTTGTAATTAGTCTAGTTGAGTTTTCATATATTCCACAAGTCCTTGTGTTGAGTATATGAACGGCTATACTAATCATGTATTCGTATATTCCGTAAGGTTTTTCCTTATGTTGAGTATGTGAACAGTTAAGTTAGTCATCTCCGTATGATTACCTTAGTCGTTCCATAAGTTTACTTATGCTGAGCACTTTCAATTAAATTTATCACTTTTGTGGTTTGATTTAGTTGCGTATTCCAGTTGAATTAATCATGGATTTTCTTGTGATTAATTTGGTTGAGTTTTGGATATAGAAAATCACTTCTATGGTTTTTGGTGTCCAATTAAAAATCCTTATTTTCTTTCGAAATTAAGGTCGCTCTTGTTGTTCTTTCGGGAATGACATCAAATGGGGGAGAGTTTTTTTGAACTTGTGCTTAATGGTAATATCTTGCGGGGTGTGCGGCTGTGGAATTTTATAGGGGTTATCTTGTATCTTAAAACTCCTTGATGAATGCATTTAGCTTCGGCTTTATGATTTCATCTAAATTAAGTTGGTATGTATTTTTTCTTTTAGTCTATGAAACGTCCCTTCTCGGAAATTTCATTATGATCTCGTTCTTGTACCTTTGCCAATTTTATTGACAAAAAGGGGGAGAATTAATGTGTAGTTCTACTACATATACATATGGTTTTCGGATCATTGTGTAAGGGGGAGTGGTTTCCATGTGAGAAGGAGTATTGACTAAGGGGGAGTGATACATATCACTGTAGTATTATTGTTAAAGTCGTGATACAATTGGACTTTGATGTTACATAATAATACTATGTCACTGTATAATGATGATCGAGAATCTCGATTTCTCTCATTGTTATAGCTACGGATCTTCAACAACGGTGATGCTCAACTTACAACCTTTGGGATCATTGGAGTACTTGGAAGGACGGAGATTTCAAGGAACGTTGAAGATTAGACTATGGAGTAGGAGCCACTAAAGTTTATCTTTTTTATATTCCATATGTATTAATAGTTTTGTCACTAAAATTGACAAAGAAGGAGATTGTTAGAGAATAGCTCGGTCGACCTCGCATGCGTTGCTATCTCAAGCATGTTTGTCAATGTTAGTGATCAAAACTATGAGCCTTGATTTCTAGCTACACAGCTAAGTATCGAACAAGGATAGAAAAGTGTAGTTGAGCTCAAGGACTTCATGGCGATTCATAATACAACGACGAATATTTACTCAAGGAACCGTGGAACTTCATCAACAAAAAGGTACGTGGAGACTTGAACTTATTTATCAATCAAAAGTCTATCTCTTCTATCTCCTACTTCTTATGAGACAAAAGTCGTATGCTATATAGACTGGATCATACACATTTGATATTTCGAGCCGAGTATATCTCTCCTATCTATATCTCGAAATCATGTGTTGGTAAAGCGTTTCGCTTTGATCAAGTTTATCTTCACCTAGTGACGAAAGTCATGAAAAGTTTCAATTACTTTGAGAATTTCTCTGACGTGAAACGGTCTATGAATAACGGCTATATAAAGTCCTCTGAGAATGTCTCAATTATTGGAATGAGAGTTTAGATTACATAACCATGTATTCCTTAATTCGAAGTTTTTCGAACTTTGTTGATTGAGAGAAACCGGAGGAATTGGCTTTGCCAAGTCCGCGAACCCATTCCGCGAACAGACGGAAGTTCTCATACCGAGAATTTCTACTAGGATTTTCGAAAAACTCGTTTGCGTGTTAGTCCGTGAACTCAGTCCGCGAACTGGCGGAAGTCTCCTTGCCGAGATTTTCGGCTGAGTTTGGAAAACTCTGCCGGTTGTCTTAAGTCCGCGAACTTGTTTGTGAGCTTAAGTGGTTATGATCTAAAGATGTGCTCTGAACATGAAACTTAAATTACTAAGGAATGCTTTATGCAAACCGTGGATATAAAGTTCATGAGCTGATTCAATCGAATCGAATCATCTTTGCTTCAATTGTGTCTTGTGTAGTTATATAAGATCTCATAGCAATTGAACAACTCTCTAACTAGTTCATTTGAGTCGATTGAACTAGTTATAATGAAAAAGAACAAGGTTAATATGAAATGCTCATATGGTTAACCTTTTGGGTTACTATGTTGAACCAACATACACGTACACGTTTGGGAATGGTTTTCGAAAACCCAGTAAACGTCTACCCAAGTGTGTGTCACAAGCTAAGTTTTCGATCTAACGGTTGAGAAATATTAACTTGAATCTAAATCAGGTTTTCATCTAACGGTGAATATGGATTGCTTTGTAACTAAGAAAAAACCCTGATTTGAAGGCTATATAAAGGAGACATCTAGCATTGTGCAAAACTAATCCCCACACGTCTATGTGATACTAGTGCGCTCGCTAGAGTTGATTCTCCTTTAACCTTTGGTTTTCTTCTCTAAAACCAAGTTAACGACTTAAAGACTTCATTGGGATTGTGAAACCATACTGATACTACTTTTATCGTAGTTGTGTGATCTGATCTTGCATCTTATATCGTACGAGTTAAATATTTGATTGGATATAGATCGTCAGAGTTCTCTGATAGGCAAGATAAAGAAGTCACAAACATCTTCGTTTCACTGTTTGGGATTCCTCGACAAACCGCCTGTGTAGTCCGGAAGGATTGTAGAGATGATTGATTAATATAGGATGTTCTTCGGGAATATAAGACCAGATTATCAATTGGTTCCTGTTCACCTTGATTTCGTATCTTAAGACGAAACAAAACCTAGGATTTTTTTGTGGGAGACAGATTTATCCTTTGATAGACTTTTCTGTGTGAGACAAATTTGTTTATTATCAAGTCTACGATTTTGGGTTGCAACAACTCTTGGTTGTGGGTGAGATCAGCTAAGGGAATCAAGTGCGTAGTATCCTGCTGGGATCAGAGGCGTAGGAGTACAACTGTACCTTGGATCGGTGGGAGACTGATTGGGGTTCAAATATAGTCCAGTTCGAAGTTTTCTTGGGGTAGGCTAGTGTATGTAGCGGCTTAATACAATCCGGTGTTCAATCTGGACTAGGTCTCGGGATTTTTCTGCATTTGCGGTTTCCTCGTTAACAAAAATTCTGGTGTCTGTGTTATTTCTTTTCCGCTTTATATTTTATATAATTGAAATAATACAGGTTGTGCGTTCGTGATCATCAATTGGAAATCCAACCTTTGGTTGTTGATTGATATTGATTGATCCTTGGACATTGGTCTTTGGTACCGTCCAAGTTATTCCTTGTATTTGATAAAGACTCGCTATTGTTTTTAGCTTGAGTAAAAATCAAATCAAGAGAGAGATATTAACTCCTTGAGATACTTTTATCTAGATTGAGTCTGATTGTCTAGCTGATTCTCTAGCAAAGTATTTCGAAGTTAGTCCATACAGATTGCTAAGCGAAATATTAGGTGGTGTTGTTAGACCCCCGTTTTTTCAGGAATTCAATGTTTATAGATTATCAAGAGGGTAAACCCTTCATTTCTGAACATGATCCTCCTAATGTTGTTTTGAATTCTCAAGTTAGAAAGGTAACAAATAGTGAGGTAAGATTACAACTCTTTAAAAGGGGTCACTCGAAGTTCTTCTAATTATTTAGCAAACGATGATTGTTTTTCTTGGTTCATACCTGATTTTTCAAAAATCGATCGAGCTGGTGTTGTTGGTGCAGTTATGAACTACAAAGGAAATTCGACGTTTCTCGACTATCATGAGGTTAGACAATTTGAAGGGTGGAAGTTTATTACAGATATTAATAACCTACATACAATCCCATCCTGCTTCATCATTTTTATGAGGTTGTACTCCTTGGCTCACTTAAATAAGACTACTTCTATTGGTAATGTTCCATCTAGTGCTAATTATACTCGAATGATATTTGATAGAGGAAGAAAGTTGGATGGGTATAATATAAGGGATAAATACATTTATAACCTTATTTAGAAGTTAGATTCTGCCCATGGGTATTATTTGAAACTATTGAGTGTGAATTCAAGTGAGTTTTTGTATGTTAATTTACCTAGTTTTGATTATGGTTGTATATTGTTTGATCGTGGTAAAATGTATAAGACCGGTTTGTGGAATTCCTATTCGGAGGTGCTAATTGCAGCGAGTTCAGAATTATTTCAGAAATTACTGAACTACATGAGAAGCAATGATTATGAACTGGGTCTTTTGAATTCAAGTAGTTACGAAATCAGTACGACGGCCACACTTGTGAAACATCTCAAGGAGATAATGAAGATTGTAACATTGATTGCTGGCATAGTGCACTCAGTGGTTACTTTGAAGCTGAGATATGGTTTTCTTGAAATGTCTGATAGAGTAATGTGCAGTTTGAGAAGTGCATAATGTCTCAATGGTGGCCGGGATGTTTCTGGAAGGGTATTTGATCGTGGAAGGTCGCTAAAATTGAATAAAAGGTATTCTTCAGATTACATTAGAAACAGTTCTAACCTCAGTATACTTACCTATGGTTTGAGTGTTCTTCATGGATCGAATTTAATTCACAATTACGATGCAAATGTTTTTCATAATCTATTTGTAGATCCGAGTTATGGTTTGGAATTGTTAATTTTGAAGTCAAATGTATTTTTGTTTGTAAAAAATGGAGTAAGTTATGGTTTATATCAATCTACGGTAGCAAGTTGCTTGTTCAATTACTATGGAAATATGTTATTAAGTTTCAGCTACTTGTGTGGAAGGAAGTACTCGAGGAGTTTTCTCATCCAGTTTTCTTATCAGAACTCACTTTTAATTTGTTCATTGTTGGTTGTGTGAGTAGTATGAGTAATGTTTGGATTTTCATCAAGTCATCTGTAGTACCTAGTTGTATGGGCTTTGGTGGTGATGGATTGTCTTTTGGATGGAAAGAACTCGACACAAGAATGGTGGAATCAAAGTGATGCTTATAAAGTTTTATACTGATGAGGGAAATGGAGTTCACGAGTAGTTGAAGGAAAAGATTAATAATAGAGAATCTCTCTGTGTTGGATCAATTCAAATTAAGAAACAAGAATTTGTAGCAATTCTGAACTACTTTGTGCATGGCATTCTCAGCTTGGTTGATTCTCGACAGTACCTTCCTTGTCACAATCGAGTGTTCTTTTGGTCTGGAGTATATGAATGGAGAGTGGAAAAATTCAGAGCAGTGAAGAAGATGTTATTCTCATGCAACACAATCAGAGATTTATATTGTCTTGTTTTTGTTTATGGAGTATGGGAAAAGCCAGTAGCTATGAATGGATCATCACCGAGTTACAAACTAGAGTACCTAGTTCTATGGTTTGTGGTAATAATCCTTGGTGTTCATGGTGGAAGAAAGTCATTATAAGGATGGTGGGAATCAAGAAGATGCTGCTGGTGGTTAATTGTTCTTGCACTCACCTACAGGTTACAGTTTTCGAGGCAACTACCTTGGTAACCCAAATAGGAAATCTTATAAAGGCCATCAGATTTATCAGCGAATAAATGTGTATTACAGGTTTGGAGCTTGAAGATTTTACATATGACGAGGTTTTGGTAGCAAAATCTTCCCTAGCCTTGCAATACTTCTGGAGCTATAAGAGTAATATCTTTGATAAGTACAGACTCAGGTTACATAACTCAAACTTTGCTGGTGAATTTTTGTTCTTCCCAAGTCATCGCTAGCAGCAATTATCCTTGGTTATAGGACACCATATTTGTAACAAGTACTTTATAAAGGCAGCTGGGTAAATTTATAGTAGATGCGCAACATCTTTGGAAGCAACGACAAACCTCCACATCTAATGGCACAATAACACTAGGGGAATATGAGGCTATCATCTCCATGCTATCAACACGTGCTAATTCGTTTAAGGGTCATATCAACATGATTTCATTGGACAAATTTGAAGGTTGCGTCAGTTTCATCAGACAAGGGGGTTTATCTGTAAGAGGAAACACTTTGGACTAGAAACTGGCAAGGGGCTACAACCTGGTGAGATATAACTGCAACTACATGAGTGTTATTACTGTTTACAAAGGTATGAGGATTGAGATACATTAAAATAGTGAGTAAGTAATGTTCTCAACAAGGAGAAGAAATAAGAAGCTGCTTGTGTTAGAAAACAACAAGAAAATGCATGATCTTGCCAGGGTTGATAGCGAAGGAGCTATTCCAAAAGTCTCAAGTTCATTGAGGGTTTTTAGAGGGGAATTGGATCAAGTCGACCCCTACAGAAACAGTTACATGAAAGATTTCAGCTTATTATGGGTCTTAGTGTTGAAATTTATCAAGGTCACATTCACTTCTCCTACATTACTCGCTACAACAGGCCAACAACCATGTTTCTTTTCAACTTCCATCCTTGAGGACAAGGATGATTTGAAGGAGTGGGATTTGTCATGAACCTGTTGTCACAGTTCCTGAGTTTTTAAGGGCTAACCTGTTACTAAGGGCACCCAATAGTTATTAGTTAAATATATGTTCATTAAACGTTGCTAATGAGGTTAGTAGTCGTTGTGTGAGTCAAACGTGCTACTGCTTAGTTAAGACCTTATATTCCCAGTTCGTTGATTGTTGTAGATCATGGAAAGTAATGAAATGAAATAATTTTCTTCTCTCCAAATATCGACTGTTCTCTGTTTCCCTTCCCTAACTCGTCTAATTCTTCTTCTAACCCTCTAATTCCTCCCCCTTCTTCAATTATCTCCATCCTTAGAGATTTATCCTGTTCCTGAGCACCAACTGTAGTGTAGATTACTAAAAACATGCATACTTGAATGCCTTCAGCATTTTGTTATTCACCTAAAAAATAATTGGACTAGGCTTGTGCTCTCCTCTTTGCAACATGCATAAAAAACAGTTGATTTTATTCACCTAAAAAAACGTGACGTCTCGTTAATTAAGAAATCACCACTATTAGTATGATAAGGAAAAAGCTATTACGATAATGTAGAATTAGAAAGGATTCACCTATTTGCCACCTCCAATTTTTCTATTTGCCACCCACATTAATTTCCACCTCCACTTTTCCTATTTATCACCCTTATATTTCTTCATAAATCCTAAATACTACTCTTTGACTTTTTATTTACATCTAACAACAAAATACGCTTAATAAAACAACCCTAAAAAAGTAAATAAAAAAAAAACCCTAAACTTACAAATAATTTTGTATTTTCCATATTTACCAGCGACCACCATCTTCTACTCCATCTCCTCTCGCCAACCGCCTACTACTAATCTACCTCCACCCACCGACATCCACTCTTTTTTTTTTTGATGAATTTTTTTTGCTACCTTTGATTTGATTTTAAATGGGTCAGACATTAAAATTGTTAAGATTAACATGATCGCGCCACCTTGTTTAACTATTAAAAAACAAAAAAAAATCCAGGAAAATGAAGTTCAGAACAGTCGTCAACTTCTTGACGACTTAGGCTGTAGGGGTGAAATATCGCACAAAGTTAAATCACAACCTCGCCCTGATTAAGGATATCGTTAATACGAAGAAGAGAGAAACTAAGAGAAGAGTAGCCATGCAATAAGGAGAAAGAGGCAGGAAGAACAACCATGCGACAGGCATAACACGACATCTATCGAGCAGAGCACCAAGTAACAACGCGAAAGACATCGACATATCCCGAAAGCCTGACGAATACGACAGAATGAACAGAAATCAATCAGTAGAGATTTTGCACGTGAACCAAGTTGTCTTCTACCGTGGTATTTGCCTATATAAGGATTGAGATAGTGAAGAGACAAAGGGAGGAAGAATTCAGTCAAGTAACAAAAACTAAAACCATTCCAAGAAGAGAGAATCCATTAGGGTTTAAACCTTTTACTCATCATCTCCATTTTTATGTGTTTGAATCTTTATAATATTTGTAAGAACATCATACTCTCAATATAAAATCTCGTTTGAAGATCAGATTTAGTGTCAAGAGGTGTATAATATCATTAATGTTTAAGTGTATCTCTATGGCTTAGACTTTGTGTTCTTATCACTTCACTGGGTGTAGTTGAAGGATTTTCTACATTTTGGCGCTAGAAACATGGAGGATTTATCCTCACCTTATAGTATTCAGTCCGAAATTATCGTCTTTCCAACTCAATTATTGTTTCTCCACCGTCATTTTAGGAAACTCGTTGATTGATCGATTGGAACCATCATTCTTTTGAAAGTTCGCAACATCCAATTTATAGATCCAGTAGAAGGTTCACAAGAAAGCTCATACCCTTCATCTCACCCAGAAAATTCTTTTCGTTGACGGTGCTAACCAGATCTCAAGGGCTACAGGACGACGAGTTGTATTGCAAAGAAAAAATTTCATGGCTACACAACAAGGGAAAGCTGATGTAGAAGAATGCAAAAGAGTGGTCAAAGAACCTTCTTTCCACAGAAATATGCAGTGGGTCAGAAAAAGCAATAGGAAGGAAAGTGGGAGAATTGAGGCTACTAATGAACGAATAGAAGCTAGCATCACTGTAAGAGAACATGACAGAAAACTCGCACAGTGAAAAGAAAGAGAAAAAACACTAATCATAGAGCGGGTGAACCTTGCAGTCAAGTATGGGCGATTGTTGATAGAAATCCATAACCCAATAAGGAATGTGTGAGAATATGAGTTGGAGATAGAATACGGAGAAATCTATAAGCGGTACCGTAGAACTAAGGAGATTGCCGAGAGAGAATAAAGAGAAGAGCGATTGGAGGAACATATATGAAATGATGCACAAAGGCAGCTGAACATGAAAAGAAAGGCGCGAATGAACTGTTGCGAGAATTAGAAAAGAGCGAATCATAAACGAGTATGGATAAGGAGAAATGATGACAGACATCAGCAATGTAATGCCATAGTATCAACTGCAAAAGATATTAAGGCTTTTCACGATAAAGTGTTGAGGCGAGCCTTCAAACACAACTTCAACGGGGAAGAAATACATACAAAGGTGGAAAGCGAACCCTTGAAAGATTGGCAGAGGCAGCCGATAATGTTCTGCACAGAAGATGCTCCAGAGGATGGAGCACCACACGAAGAAAATTTGATCGCGACCCTGATAATGCAACCAGATTATAGAGATGAAGACATCGCTACACTACCACCACCACCCCTACCCCCACCCCCCACACACACACCCACCCACCCACCCACCCACCATGGCAGTAGACATGATTCTGGTAGATATCGGAAGCTCTGTGGATATATTATTCTATCATACGTTTAAGGCAATGAGATATAATGACTCGAATCTTGCACCAGCAGAATATGACATCTTTGGCTTCAATGAAATCGCAACAAAACCCAAGGGCCACAGTAACGATATCAGTGAACTCATTAGAAACAATTGTGACATTCAGCGTCGTGGATGTAGATACCCCTTACAACGTGATTATTGGAAGGCCCTAGATACATGGAATCACATCCACCTTCCACCAGTGCATTCGCTTCCCCGTTCCTGATGGGATATGAGAAATCAAGGGAGACATCATGCAGGCGAAGAAGTGCAAAGACCTAAATGTGCGACATCAAGAAGGGAGAAAACAAAGAAAGAAAGATAATAAGATAAGGGAGAAAGAAATTCGGAAAGAAAAAGAATTCCAAATCTACATGGTAAGAGCAGCTAAAGGTAAGGGAATCCCTAGCGAAATCCCCAAAAAATAAGGAGATCACATACACCAGATAAGGGAACCGACGCCGCAAGGAGAATATACACCGAATTTCACGGTTGAAGAACCTATGAAAGATGTAAACCTAGGAACTAATGATGAGCCGAAGACGATAAAGATAGGAACCACGATGCAGGAAGAGGAAGAAAAGCACCTCGAACGGCTGCTGAGAAACTGCCAAGACGTCTTTGCATGGAATATGGGCGAGATGCCCGGTATAGATCCTTCTCTTGCCTTCCATAGGCTAGCCATCAACCCAGCAACGAAGCCAGTTAGACAAAGAATACGAAAGATAGCCAAATTTTATCACGAGCAAATCGAGAGATCGACTCGGGAATTATTAGACCAGCAAAATACACAGAATGGGTCACAAACATGGTAATAATTCCTAAAAAGAACAAGAAAATTCGTATTTGCATCGATTTCACTGATCTAAACAAGGCGTGCCTGAAGGATAACTATCCACTGCCAGATATCCCACTGATTGTATAATCTGTTACCGGATACGAAAGAATATCATTAATGGACGGATACTCAGGGTAAAATCAGATAGCTTTAGCAGAAGAAGACCAGGAGAATACAACATTCTTTGAACCAAGAGGTCTATATTGTTATACCCTAATGCCATTCGGGTTGCGAAACGCTGGATCCACCTATCAGCGAATGGTAGAAGAAGTATTTAAACCATGGATACCTACCACTTTGGTGGTATATGTTGATGACATGCTAGTAAAGAGGAAAAAGTGAGTTAATCACGCGAAAGATCTGGGAGAAATATTCGAGCAAATGCGAAAAATAGGTATGAAGATAAATCCGGCGAAATTCATCTTCGGAGTCACATCAGGAAAGTTCTTGGGATACATCATTTCTAAAGAAGGAATTCAGGTCGACCCCATAAAAGTGCAAGCTATACGCGAAATGGCCTCGCCAGCTACCATCAAGGATGTACAAAAACTAAGTGTCTTGATCGCATCATTGGGAAGATTCATGTCGCGCTCGTCCGATAAATGCAAGAATTTCTTCAACACCTTGAAGAAAAGAAGTAAATTCACATTGACACAAGAGTGCGAGGCCGCACTGCAGAGCATAAAGGATTACTTGGAAAATTTAAAAATGCCGCAAAAACCCGAGCCAGGCGAAGAATTACTGATATACCTCGCTACAACACCATATGCACTCAGCGCCGTGTAACTGCGATCAGATCAAGGGGTAGAAAAACCAATCTACTACATCAGCAAAACTTTTAACCCTTCCGAACAAAATCACACGAAGACAGAAAAACTACTCCTCGCATTAGTTTACGTGACCCAAAAACTTCGTATCTACTTCCACGTGCACAAAGTCAAAGTACTCACCAAGGCACCTATTGAGTCTGTACTAAAATCCTCCAAAAGGGTGGGAATAATCGAAAGATGGAATGCACAAATTGAGCAGTTCGAATTGAGTTATGAAGTATTATCCTCACCAAAATCCCAAGTAATAGCAGGCTTCATCGCAGAATTTCCCCAAGAAGAAGATGACCCTGTGAGTGAAATGATGGATATTGACGAAGAACGCCCCGACCAGGAAGATATACTCAAGGCACATAACCTGAAAAGGTGGGAAATATTTGTATACGGGTCGGTAAACAGTCAGGGAAATGGGATAGGATCGTCTTTGTCTCACCATCTAGTGACAGAATAGTTTATTGTTTCATATTAAAAAACGAAACTACGAATAATGAAGCCGAGTATGAGGCGGTCATTCATGGGTTGAGACAGGCAGTTGAAATTGGGTTGGATCATATTAGACTTACTAGTGACTCGCAGCTAGTCATTCGCCAAATGGATTGGCGATCCACAATTAATGATCTCGCGTTGCAAAGATATTCACAACTCGCAAAACGGTATACGGATCGCATCCCAAATGTCATTGGGAGGCACAGACGTCGGATGAATAATCAATGTGCGGATGCCCTCGCATTCATCACATCAATGATGGTAAACCCTGAAACAAGATTCATTCGCATCGACAGCTTGATGCAACCATCAACTGACATCTGAGGACGTGCTATGGAAATTATAGATGTGGAAGACAATATTGGAAGTGTCGGAAGAACCGATTGGAGAGCCCAAATCCATAAATATCTACAAGATGGAGAGACACCGCAGGACGGATTAGGGGAACTTAAACTCAAAAGTGGATCTACAAACTATGAACTGCGCGATGGGGTATTATACATAAGATCTTTCCAAAGGTCGCTTTTAAGATGTCTGTCATCTGAGGAGGGCATTGAAAATACGAAAGATATACACTATAGAGACGCTGGTAATCACAGCGGAACAAGATCTTTGGCACTCAAAGCTAGAGAACATGGTTACTATCGGCCATATATGCACGAAGATGCAAAGGATATTGCAACTAAGTGTGAAGAGTGCCAAAGGTATCAGAAGTGTATTCATGCACCAGGAAGGCCCTTAAATTCCGTGTGAAGTGTCTGGCCCTTTTCGAAGTGGGGCCTAGATATTGTGGGATCCCTCGTGCCAGGAAGCAAACTAAAGATGTTCTTAATTGTGGCAACTGATTATTTCACGAAATGGGTTGAAGCAAGAGCGACACAACATATCAGAGACTCTAACGTCTTCTCCTTCATGTTCGAAAAGATCATATGCAAATTTGGGATACAGGTGCAGTTAGTATCATACAATGGAAAACAATTTGAAGGACATAATATGGCCATGTTGCTTAACACGTTCAAGATCCAAAGTGGGAAGTCAACGTCGTTGTACCCTTAAAGTAATGGCCAGGCTGAGGCAACCAACAAAACTTTGGCAGATATTCTGAAGAAAAAACTCGATGAACACCATAAGGGGTGGTGCGAACAACTCCGCAACACTCTATGGGAGTATAATACAACACGAGGCGAAGCTACTGGAATTCCCCCTCTTTGCCTAACGTATGGTGTCGAAGTTGTACAACAAACGGAAGTCATCATACCAACTACTAAGCGCGAATCTTGGGAGAAAAAATTGAACACAGATCTCATCCTAGCGAAGCTTGATGATGCCGAAAAAAATAGAGAAGTTGCATTACAACACATGATCAACTACCACAGAAGAATGTCTCTGGAATACAACAAAAAGGTTAAACCAAGACATTTCAATGTTGGAGACTTGGTATTACGCGAAATCCCTCCATACCATAGGGAATCAGGAGGACAGCTCGCAAAAACTGGGAAGGACCTTACATCGTGAAGAGTACCGTCAGAAACGGGGCATATGAACTCACTGATAAAGATGGAGAACATACACTCACACATCCTTGGAACAACACTAATCTCAAAAAATATTATCCTTGAAGCAGTAAGATATGCAATCAAAGAAGAACGAAAGGTGTATTTGGAAGTTGTTCCCGAGAAACATGAAGCAAGTTCTTTTGATAAGAAAGCAAGCAAACCAAGGCGAAATAAAAGCAACACGGTGAAGATACAAAAATTTATGTAAGACCTCAATAGGGTGCAAGATATTATTAAAACCTCTACCTAGGGAGGCTGGGATTACAATTGTAGCGTGTCAACTTAGTTCGCACTATTGTGCAACTAGAGGACTGCACAGTGTTTAAGAGGCGACCCTTAAACTCTAACGCGCGTTATAACTGGTGTATCCTGGGAAATTTACTTATTGGGGTGAAAGAAAGGCCCATCCACTGGAGGCCACTGAGAACGAACCACTCAGCGAATAAGATCTCCGGTATGGGGTATAAAAGCAGACCAGTGGAGAAGGAGATGGCTTGGCCCTGTGATACACTCGGTCCAAAGAAACCCCACCTAGGGTGTGATCTCACGCCTATTAAGCCACTTATGTGAAAATCATGGGGTTGCGACAACACTGGTCGTTGAATAACTGGATGGGAGGAGCCCAACTGAAATGGTTAGTGGTGACTTCCTTGAAGGGGCGATTCAGGGGGAATATAAATGGACGACACCCTCCACTAGGGAGATGAACTGTGTCAAAGAAGACAATGTACTGGGGATTTTTACTCACGGGAGTATCCAGGCCTGGTATATTGTCGCAGAAATAACCTGAGAAGGTAAGAATACTAACACAGTTAAGGCGAGATCGACGTCTAATGACTCGCAAGAGCAAATGGAACTGAGATTTCGTTGCCCAACAGGTGGAACACCCTAACCAAGGTGACCATAAGTCCTTTAAATTTTATGTGGGGGAAGGAAGTAAGACCTTAATTAGGAGGCAGATAAGACCTATAAAGTTCGTGCAATGGAAAACTATCCAAGCAGTGTGAATGGAAGATAAGACATGGAAAAACCACGCTGAGGCAGGAAGAAAACGCACACCTCTCGAGCTAAGTATACTCAATTTATAAGTTTTACATATTCCAGTAACTAAAAGCATGATAGGAAGAACTTAAAATCATGACCACATCGTCACATTTGCCATGATATCATGCGACATACATCATAAAGATCCACATTATGGAAGTTTGCTTCACACTAATGTATCAACATCCAAACTTGAGAGCATTATGAGTCCTAAAATTTATTCTTCGCATAAACATCTTATCTATATTTGCAAGAATATAAACTCAACTTCGCATATTTATACCATAACTTTTTAAAAGAGCATGAGCTAGTTTGCACGAAGAAGAATAACGCGAGAATATGCAAAATATAGGGGAGAAATGTCGCACCTCGCCCTGATTAAGGCGATCGTTAATACGAAGAAGAGAAAAACTAAGCGAAGAGTAGTCATGCGATAAGGAGAAATAAGCACGAAGAACAACCATGCGACAGGCATAGCACGACATCTATCGAGAAAAGCACGAAGTAACAACGCGAAAGACAACGACATCTCCTCAAAATCCTGGCGAATACGACATAATGAACAGAAATCAATCAGTAGAGATTTTGCATGTGAACCCAGTTGTCTTCTACCGTGGTATTTGCCTATATAAGGATTCAGATAATTAAGAGATAAAGGGAGGAAGAATTCAGTCAAGTAACAAAAACTAAAACCATTCCAAGAAGAGAGAATCCATTAGGGTTTAAACCTTTTACTCATCATCTCCATTGTTATGTGTTTGAATCTTTATAATATTTGTAAGAACATCATATTCTCAATATAAAATCTCGTTTGAAGATCAGATTTAGTGTCAAGAGGTGTAAAATATCATTAATGTTTAAGTGTATCTCTTTGGCTTAGACTTTGTGGTCTTATCACTTCATTGGGTGTAGTTGTGAAATTTTCCGCAACTACATGTGTTTGTACCGTGTATAAAATACACGGGAGGCCCGCAAATCAATATAAGGATCCATGCAAGGAAGGTTAATTCTAGGAGTTATGCATGGAAGATTAATGCAGGAGGTTTCATGCAAAATTAATTCTAGGAGGTTTCATGCAAAATTAATTCCAGGAGGCATGCACGGGAAGTAAATACCATTTATGTTTACTCACAATGAGGGTAAGACTGGAATTCATAATTGTATAAATAGAGGGAATGTAATCCTGATAAGGAGGAAAAAAGGGGGAGATGTAGCTGGTAGAGGAAAAATCCCATGTAATTCTATTATCAAGAAAAAATCACTCCCCAAGGGGATTCGTCCGTAGATGTAGGAAAACCATGCGAACCATGTTAAACTCATGTCTCTCCTATTTATGTTATTTCATGTTTTTAACCCTATTTTCCTCATTATCACCAAAATCATCGTGTTTAGTGCCTGGAAATATTTCTTGGTGCAAACATTTCTTCCGACTAAGGGCATTCGTGAAACAATCGTGTTTTACCATTGAGAAAAGCGCGGAAGAAATCGTGCACGAGTTACATGCGGGAAAAAAAAAGTTTGGGTTGAAGAAACCGTTGCGAGGTTGAAGAAACCGTTGTGAGGGTTGAAGAAACCTTTACAAGGTTGGATAAACCGTTGCGAAGCTTGAAGAAACCGTGACAATATTTAAAGAAACCGTTGCGAGGGTTGAACAAAGTGTGGCGACAACGTTGAAGAAACTGTTACCACAAGTTTCTGTTATCCATCCAAGCCGCCGGCTGACTCAACCCACAAATCCAAGTCGATATATTCAAGCCGCTTCATTTAAGCTGAGATGTTTGAGCCGCTATCTTAAGCCAAGCCAGCAGCTGAGTAAAGCTAAGAACCAGGTTCACTTACTGGTCCAGCCAATTCGGCTCTGTTTTGGTCCAACCGGATTCAGATCCGGTCTATTCGGTTCAGTTAAACAGGTTCAGTTTCGGTCCAATATGGTCCTGACCATTCGGGTCAAACCAGTAGCCACGTCAGCATCATCACTCGTGTTTTATGAAAAACTTGTTTCGTCAATAACTTATTCGTTTTAAGTCCAAATTTGGTGATTTTTGGCTCGTTAGAATTTTATTTGAATTCCCTACAGCATGGAAGCAAATTTTTATGTGTTTGAAAAACTTTTATCTGCACTTGGAGCAGCAATATGATTGAGTTCGAGGTTCGTGGATGGCGACATGATCGAGTTCGAGGTTCGTGGATGGCGACATGATCAAGTTGGAGATGAGTATTTCTTAGACCCTTCAATATTTAGCCTTGCCTAACTTCGCAAGCGTTTAAAGCCTCACCTTGCACGTGAGCACTTAAGCCTTGCATTTATCGCAAGCTTAAAATATCGTCTTGCACGCGAGTATGAAAGACTTGCACCTTGGCAGGCATAAAGTCTCGTCTGAACCATAAGCCCAATTCCCGATATTGGTCCAAAGACTCGTACTCAACACAAGCAACATCCAGCCTTCCCGAGCAGCAAGCACTAGCCTTGTTACATTGCGATAAAAAATCCTTTCCCCAGCCGCAAGCACACACTACATTCTACTCAAGACTCGACTAGCTATCGAGCATCACAAGTCCACCACGTGACTAAAAGTCTCGCCTAGCACGTGAGCAAATTTTATTGCAGGATATCACAGTTGGGGGCGTCTATGTAATGTCTCTACCACGCTTGGGGGCGACTGGCGAGTGACGTCATCGACGATCGACGCGAAGGAAAACCAAATTCTTAACCTCCAACAAGTTAGAGGTTAAGAGGGGGCGATGTTTGTACCGTGTATAAAATACATGGGAGGCCCGCAAATCAATACAAGGAGCCATGCAAGGAAGGTTAACGCCAGGAGTTATGCATGGCAGATTAATGCAAAATTAATTCCAGGAGGTTTCATGCAAAATTAATTCCAGATTAATGCAAAATTAATTCCAGGAGGTTTCATGCAAAATTAATTCCAGAGGCATGCAAGGGAAGTAAATATCATTTATGTTTACTCACGATGAGGGTAAGACTGGAGTTCATAATTGTATTAATAGAGGGAATGTAATCCTGATAAGGAGAAAAAAAGGGGGAGAGGTAGCTGGTAGAGGAAACATCCCATATAATTCTATTATCAATAAAAAATCACTCCCAAGGGGATTCGTCCGTGGATGTAGGCAAACCATGCCGAACCACGTTAAACTCGTGTCTCTCCTCTTTATGCTATTTCATGTTTTTAACCCTATTTTGCTCATCATCACCAAAATCATCGTGTTTAGTGCCTGGAAATATTTCTTGGTGCAAACAACATGGACTGTTCCTGATAATCGTTAAGGATTATGAAAGTGAGTTGTTCACAGAGGGGTGAATACGGCGTCTTTGGAAAGCTTTATTCTGCACGACTATGACTGTTTTGAGTCGCTTGTACAATAAGGGCTGAAATTCAAGAACTTCTTTAGTTGCAGGAAATCCTACAACCACACCCTTAGTAAAATATATAGAACAATCTAAGTAATCATCATAAAAATCGTATGAACTTTTATTAAAATCTTCAAATCATATACAAAGTTATGAGAAAACCCTAACTTGGGAAGAAAATAATCTTTCTCTCTCCTAAATATCTTGTCTAAACTCTTCAAAAGATCTCCCCTAAATACAAGGTCGCTCGGCTCCTTATATAGGAGTTTACATAGTGGAGGAAAGCTAATAAAGCCCCTAATTTCGGATCTGACGTGCGTCAATGTCGCGCAGAATTTATCATTGACGCACAGTTTCTTTACTACCGCACGACTCTTCAAATTTTACTCGTCATTTAGGTGATGTCATCTGATGTGTCATTATATATATGTTATACGCGTTTATATTCGCTTGCTACCCATGGAGTTATCTCGCATACATAATAGGTGTGCAGTATTTTGTACCCACATTTTGCCTCTTCTCATATCGCTCTTTTGTTAAAGAGAGAGCGGTATTAGAAACCCCAATTCAGTTTGCCGCGCCAGTTTCATCTTTTCGTATAATTATAGGCCGACAAACTCCCGTGATTTCGGCATGATAGCTTGTACTTGCCTTTTCATCCACTTGTTATATGACACGTCTCTAGTGACCGCCTCTTCATATCCGTTCATTTTTAATCAACGCATTGATGGTGGTAATCTCTTAGGAATCGGTAGTAAATCTCTTACTTACTATTAATCATCTTCTTATTTCTTCTTTTTACTCTCTTTTCTTTCTCAACAACTTTTACCTTCTTCTGCTGCATTTCTTCTGTTTTCGTTGAGACTTTGATCTGATCGCCATTTTTTACTTAACCTTCCTTTTCTATCATTCTTGTTATTCTTTTTCCTTCCTTTTCTTCGTTCTCGCACTCTGTTTCTCATCATCAATATCTTGATCATTCTGATCTTGATTGACTTGATCATCTTGATTAATTTTTCATTATCTTACTTTCTCATTATGAGAATGCCTCTTAAATCTGGTTGGAAGAATGATAGAGAATTCAAAATATTAAAGGCCGAATTTGGTCAGAGAGGCTTCTCACTATCCATCCCTCCTGGATCAGAACCTTCTTCCATGCTTAGTCCTGAATGGTTTTCGCTTGATCAGTGGAACGATCAGGAGATCATTATTTCAGTTGGACAACTTCTTGCTGGTCTTCCTGTTCTCTTCTATAATCCTCAAACACCTCTATTCTATGAGATTCTATCTGATACGATATTTTCGCGCGGCATATTTCAGTTGAGTGGTGACTGTATCAGGATAGTTATGGAATACGCTCTTGTGCGGCAGGATTAGAATCTATTTATCCAGTAGAGGTAAGAAAGCCAGAATACGCCCATAAGGAGATCAACCCTGCAGATTATACAATTGAGAATTTTTTTAATAACTATGACGTTGCCATTACCAAGAATGAATCATTTCGATGGGGCATTCACTTGACAAGAAAGGACGGTATTGCGGAAGATGAAAGGATCATGTGTGATGTCGATTTTCATGACCCTACTAATAATTCTGCTCGTAAATCAAAAGATACTCGTTGGGTGGAGTATCCTATTATTTTGGAGGGTCCCTACATAACTGGCAGAAGCGAAGATGGTTCAACTCTTCCCCTACCTGCAGGTTTTCACGCTTACAGTCCTTGGGAGTTTAAATGGCCCGAGAAAACTGATATGGTGTGTCACTTTTGACTTTGTTTATCTATTTATCTCATTCCTTTTGTCTTTTTTTTTCTCTTATCATTTCTTTTGGTTTCAGATTGCCAAGCAGACAAAAAAGGCTAAAAATTTTCCTCATGTGTCACCTTCGCACGATAATGAAGTAAGAAATACTATTTGTTTAATTTTAACAATATTGTTGCCTCTGTTTCTTATCTCTCATTATTCGCGCGTGAGTGGTAGCTGGAGGCGCTAAAGGTAAGAATAAAATTAGCTCCAAGAAGACCGTTTCTAAATATTCTTTCAAGAATCCTTCCAAGAAGCGAAAGGCTCCTTCTCCCTCTCCTCCTTATTATGAAGATGATACTCTTCCTCTCCCTGATAACCCCGAGTCTGAGTCCTTTATAGGACAGTTGTCAAGTGTCTTCTCCGAAACATTATGCGGCGTTGGTAATACCTCACTGGGTAGTGCTTGTGAAGCGGTGGTTAAGATATGCGACACCCCTTGTTTGAGCCATGAATCTCTTGGGGAGTTGCCTTTGCGTTGAGTCCGAATTTTCAATTTGCATTTGGATCTCTGGTTAGTTTTCTTCCTGTGAGTCATTCTTCGCTACTAATTTAATATGATTATATATCTTTTATTGATTCTTTCGCTTTTCTTTTATTAATGCAGTACGCCCGCATGTCTCATGCCTTCACTTCGGATCTTCAAAGGAAGATTCGCACTCTGGAAGCAGAAAATACTAAGCTCAAGGGCGATTACTCTTCTAGTTCCAGCCGCGTGGAATAACTCCACAATAGAAATGAACAATTAGTTGGTATGTATCTTTTCCTCATTCTTTATTCGTCGTCATTTTCGTTCTTCTTTTAATTGTCCGTTATCGCAGAAATTTACAACTTAACTGACGAGTCCATACACTATCCTATTTAAATATCATTGTTGATGTTGACTTAGAAGCTCTTAACCCAGTGGAATTAAAGTCTAAATATGAAATGCTTAAAGCTGAACATAGGAGCATGTTATCCACTTGTAATAGCTTTAGGCGTCGTTATCATGAAGAGAAGGAATTAATTAAAGTTTTGGAAGCGAAAAATAAATTAAGATCTTGTAATTGAGAAGGATAATATCGCTCTCAACGGCGCGAAGGCTTTAAAGAAGTTTCATCATGTTAATCTCCAAGTTCAAGTGGAAAGCGATCGGTCTTTAAGCGAAAAGAACGTGCTGATAGAGCGAGATAACATGATTCGCTCTCGACTTCTATAGAAAATGAGGTTGAGTTTGAATGGGGTGCTAGGTTATTGATAATGCTAGGAAGGATTTATCCATAAATGCTAGGTTAGAGGTTGATCATGCCGCGTTGGTTAAGGATATGATTTCTAAAAAAAAAGGTTGTTTATTATTATTATCCATTTATTATTTCTTGAATTCCCATTCTTATGTGGTTTTAACCTTCTGATTTTCTTTCGCAGATGATGAGAAGAAGTATCTTGAGAAAATTGAGCATCTAGAAGCGAGATGTTCCGCTCGTGACTCTAAATATCGCAGACTCAAGAAAAAGTTGACTGTCACTGTTTCCAATTTGAGCAAGGATGTTGTTCGCGTTCGTGACGCGGCTGTTAAGAAAGTCTGCATCCATAATAATATTCCTCTGTCAAATTATAATTTCACTGAAGTTTCTCCTAATGAAGACGGTTCTGATATCTATGATAGTGAGGGAGAATATGAGGAATATGAAGAGAATGATGAGGAGGGCAGTGGTTCTGAGGCTGAGAGGGTAATGAAGATCACATGGGTGGAAAATAGCTATTCTGTCTGAAGATCTTTTCTCTCTTTTCGCACTTGTAAATTCTTTGTCAGTTCTTTGTATATCGGATATTTCCTAGTCTCTCAGATTTTTTCTTCAGTGTGAATTCCTAAGCATTTGATGCTTCTTTAATGTAAATTCTCCTTTTATTGCACCTGCACTTGTTAAAAAATGAAAATCAAACTACTATTCTTTTCAACAGTTGGAGTTAATCTTGTGGTAATAACATATTCATTAATAATAGATAATCTCATGTGTGAATCTATCATATGGGGGCGAGTAACACTCCTTTATATGCTTGCATTCCCATTCTTGCCTCTGTTAGTCGCCACAAGATGATTGATTTATGCAGATGTTACGTAGTACTATGTATGAATTTTCATTTATTCATGGGAATTGATATATGTAAAGTTATCATGTATGCGTGTATCTGCCTTGTGAGGAATTTCATTATGTGGTAATCTATCATTTATTTGTTCACATATTTCATTTATGCAACTAAACAATTTAATATCGTGCGGAATTACCTTTTCTTTATCTTGCTTTACAAATGTGTCTTTGTTTTCTGTCTCAACTATACTCTATTTTATTATTTCGCGCCTATAGATCCTCTTATTTCTTGTTTTTGGATTATGTAAGTGCATTTATCTTTTAGCTCCTTTGTTTCCTCCAAAGCAATGTTAATCTTCGATTTTCTCGTGAGGTATTATTTGCCTCCCTAATTAGAGGTCTTATTTTTCCTAATGTATTATTTTCTTTTGTGAGGCGAAATCGCAGGAAGTCTTTACACTTTCATGCAATGACCCATTGATCTCGCCTTATCATCTTCTCATATTATTGCCTCTACAAGATGTATTGACGCGCAAATACGACAAGTCTTATTACCCCCGTTAGTAAAAAGCCTCATGATATTTGCGTCTTTTGACACAATTCAGCTTCCTAATGGAGGGTGTTGTCCTTATATTCCCCTGAATGCCCCTTCAAGGAAGCTTACCCCTACCGGGTTGGGGTGGGCTCTTCCCATCCAGTGATGCAACAATCAGTTGTTTTCACGACCTCTTATCCCTCCGCCGATATGGCTTGTGGTTACGAGACCGCACCCTAAATGGGGTTTCTTCAGGAACGAGTGCATCATAGTCAAGACTTGTCAAGAGCATCCAGGTAAGCTCCAAACGCCCCAGGCACTCTTGACTTAACCTTGTATCCCGGCGCCCTGATCGAGTTTCTGCACTCCTTAGGAGATACCTTGTCACCTTAATCATTCGACTAAGGCACCTCTCCTCAATAGGCTTTCGTTTCACCCCAAATATCATGGAGTCAGGTTTCAGGGTCGGTGTAGCTTTCCCCCAAGTCATGCTTACTAGGTTTTACCCTATTATGACGTGCGTTAGGTCTTATTTTTGCCTCTTGCTGTATATGCGAACTAGGATGCACGCCACAATTGGATGCCTAGCCTCTCTAGTTAGAGTCTTTTCTTATGTTTCCTTCTATTAAGGTCTTATTATAAGGTCTTATTTTGCCTTTTTCTGATATGATATAATTGATTTGCATAAAGAAGAACTTTTTCATTTGCATTCATACTCTTGGTTAGTACAATTCTAATGTCTTCTTTCTTTATTTATTCTCCTACATAATAACTACCTCTTAGAGAACTTTATATTTGAGATAACTTGTTTATTTCTTTCGCCTTTTATGCTTCATTGAGTTCGCATATGCTTTCCAATATCTTTGTTCGCATGCCTTCTATTTCTTCTGGAGTTATATGACTGCCGCATGGATCATATTTCTTCAAATACACTTGGTTCCAAAGTTGACCAGATGGCTTTACTTCTTTGTCATCTGTTAATTCATACATTCCATCTCCCACAACTCTCTTGATCCTGTATGGTCCATCCCATGCGTTCTCCAAGCTGCCTTTACTATTTCTCTGGTAGGGCGATTTCTACCTCAACACCAATTCACTCGCCTGAAATCCAGTCTTTCTGATTCGCTTGTTGCATTCATGCGCGGAAATTATCGCTTTAGAATTGATCTTGTTAACTTCTCCACTTTTGGACACAACATCAACCATTAGCCTTTCACCTCTTTTGCCTTATCATATTTCCTTTTTTCCAATCTCTTCGCTTGTTTGCACGCTCTTCACTTTTATCAACATCAATCTCATGGAAACTCATTCCCTCGATCGAATCCCCTCTTATTACTCCTACACCTTGAGGCAAAGGAAAATCGACGCATTGATGGAAGGTTGAAGCCACACCCAGAATGTTGTGTAACCATGGTCTTCCCATTAAAGCATTATATGGAGATTCTACATCAACAACGCAGAATACTTTTTCTATGGATATGCTCTTTAGAGGAATTCACATCGTTTTTTCCCCCTTTGGCTTATTGGCCGATCCATTGATACCGTAGATCTTGTAGGTAGATAAGATTAGGTCCTCATCTCTACCGCCCATAGTCTTGTATGTGTGGTAGAACAGTATATCGACTGAACTACCAGGATCTATCAGTATTCTATTTATGGCCCATGTGTCTGCGTCGGCCTCCACATCTTCATCAGCTTTTGCTTTTGGGTTGATTTCCAACTTGACCACTAATGGGCTCTCGTGCGGTTCTCCACCTCCTGGTACTTCTTCTGCGGTAAAAGAAATAGGTTGTCTCCGTCAATCTTTCAGTGGTAATACCTTTGCCAAGTTGAGTATCTGTCTTCCATCACTATTTCTTGCATAAACTCAACTTAGGATATTATCGTGGAAATCTTCTATGCTTCTGAAAGAATTTATTATCGAATTGCAATATAAATGCTTCGCCTTCGCTCCTACTTGAATCAAATATGTGTTCCTTCATGCCTCCATACCCGGTGCATGCCCTTCTGGTAGTGGTGGTAGATTCTGTTGTGGTTGCATTAGAAAGTGGTTTAGCTTCCCCTGATCAATCATTTTGCGTATAATTTTCATCACATTTATGCAGTTACTGGTGGTGTGACCGTGGAAACGATGATGGGCATAAAATTCTCTACTTCTTCTCCTTGGCGGTGGCTCATTTCCCATATTTGGTGGCTCTGTAATGTCTTTCATTAAAATTACCGCTTCCCAGATTTTGTCTATCGCGGTGTTTAGATGCGACATCTTTATATGCATCCATACCACTTTATTACCTCCTGGGTCATGGTTATAATATTGATTTTGTCCTCCATAACCTTCTGGTTGAACTGTTATTTCCTCCACGATTATTGAATTGTCTTTCTCTGTACTCTCTTTCAAAATCTTCTTGATCTCTACTTCCCATGACTACTAGTTTTTTCTGTTCTTCCATTACCTTCTTTCCTTGAATCCCTTGGGATGTACTTGCAACGACGTTTGTTGTCCTTGGGAGTAGACTGGCATTCCCTACTTTTGCGTTCGTGATCGCGACTGGGTAAGACTCCATCTCTCTTTGCTTTTCCTCAAGAGCGATGTACTCTTCCTGGCACTCGCGTAACTCCGCCATGGTTATTGTATCTTTTATCCTAAAGATCTACGTATACAATAAATCTGTAGGAAAAAGTGCATTAATGAATGCTAATATAAGATTTCTCTCATCTACTCGTCCGGCCATTTCACTACACATGCTCATCCAACGCGTGGTTAAACTGCGCAAGACCTAATTGATTCTCCTGCGTAAGCTGAACATCTTTTCTATTCGCGGTCGTAACATGTTATTGCTGATGTATTGTCCTAGAAAGATGTTCTGTAAGTGATGAAATGATCAGATGGTTCCTACTGGTCAAACCATTGCAAAGCTTCTCCTGTCAGGTTCGCCGGGAAATATTTACATAACACTGCGTCGTTTTCCTCCCACTGTAATAGGGATCGGCTATACGCCCTTATATGCTGCACTGCACACGTGCTTCCATCAAAGATGCTAGTAAATACAAGTAGGATGCATTTAGGCGGTACTACGACGAGTTGTATTTGTCTTGCGAATGGTGATTTTCCCGCTTCCTCTATTGCTTCATCTAATTGTCTTCTACGTCCATCTCTTCGCGTCGTCATCATTTTTATCATTTCTGCTAATTCTCTAAGGATTTCTTCGCTCATGATTTGGTATGCATCTTGCTGCATGGGTCTTTTCAACCTTGCTTGCCTTACTCTTTTGTCATGTCTATTTTGACGCACAACCTCTTGAATCTCTCTATCTTCAGCATCCTCTCTTCTTCGCCTGCGTCTTTCTCTTTCATCCCTTGCATGCATCTGTGCCGCATTATTCCTTTCATCCTCCTTTTCGCGGTCATGTTGATTTCTTAACATTTTTCTTCCTTGCAATATAATTCTTCCCCGTTCTTCATCATCTTCATCATCCTGGTCATTATGTGTGCGATAAGTTCTCCTTTTTGTTCCCGTTTATTGCCTCTGTGACCCTCTTGCATGCGGTAATTATCGCCCTGCTGTACGTACCGATCATCAGCTGGTTGTTTCTCTATGCGATGTCTACCGCGTTGGCCATGTATGTTATCATCTTCTTGAAAATTTTCAACAATGTTACCTAAAGGTTGTTCTTGTCTGGTATCTCTTCGACTAGATTGACTACGTCTTGACGTACTCCTGCTTGTCCTTGACCTTGAGCTTGCACGTGTTGTGCTTCTTGATCTTTGCTCCTGTAATCTTATGTTCTCTTCTCTTAGCTCATTATTTTGACGCGTAAAATTCGCACGTTCGTCGTCTTCTCTCCTTCTTTCTGCAACCAACCTTTTGTCGAAGTTCCTCGATTGTCATGTTCTCTTCATTCCCTTCTATTATTCATGCATCTCAAGTTATCTGCTCTTCTTCTTCTGTTGAATATGTATTTGTAGTATGAACGCTCACTCTATCGTAGTCGATGGTATTGTTCACCGCTGGTTGTTGTTGGATGTGAGTTTAGGCTTGATTTCTTCTATTGTTCCTTTCTCCCATCCTTGAGGATTCAGCGATTTCGCCTCTTCTTCTTCATGCGATCCTTCTGCTCCTTCTAGTTGCTATTGCTTGTTCTGTTGTAGATGATTGTCTTACCATTTTTACTTTCTTGTAACAATAAAGGAAAATTTTCTCTTTAAAGAACTGAAAACTTAAACAATGAAAATTGTTTTTCTGAGATTGAAATTTTTGAGATCTAAACTTCTAAACTTTCAAAGATTCCTAATAGGGCGACGAAAAACTATGACCAATTCTAAGCTTTTTTTTTTTTTTTTTTTTTTTTTTTTTTTTTTTAAAAGTAGATTCACCAACAGGATACATCATTCTGAGCTGAGTTCTAGCGCCAAAATGTAGTTGCAGGAAATCCTACAACCACACCGTTAGTAAAATCTATAGAAAAATCTAAGTAATCATCATAAGAATCATATGAACTTTTATTAAAATCTTCAAATCATATACAAAGTTATGAGAAAACCCTAATTTGGGAAGCAAATAATTTTTCTCTCTCCTAAATATCTTGTCTAAACTCTCTAAAAGACCTCCCCTTAATACAAGGTCGCTCGGATCCTTATATAAGAGTTTACATAGTGGAGGACAGCTAATAAAGCCCCTAATTTCGGATCTGACGTGTGTCAATGTCGCACAGACTTTATCGTTGACGCATGGTTTCTTTACTACCGCACGACTCTTCACACTTTACTCGTGATTTAGATGACGTCATCTGATGCGTCATTCTATATATGTCATACGCGTTTATGTTCGCTTGCTACGTGTGAAGGTATCTGGCATACATAATATGTGTGAGGTATTTTGTACCCACAACTTCAAACTTAGATTAAAAAACTGTCCTGAACGACTACACATGTTCTTGCTTCCGAAATTAACGTTTTGATTGTGCAGCCAAAGATTCATTTCACCAATTAATTTGAATACTTCCGAAATTACCTGGGACACTAAATAATCTTCATTAGCATATTAAATAATTTTTATTGGATACTTTCACTAGTTTTGATAAATTTAATGCCAACTTGAAGAATTGTAAAATTGCGTCAAGATGCTTAATAACGATAACATGGTTAATAAATAACCGATTAAATTGCATCAAGATGCTTGATAACGATAAGATGGTTTTACTAACCGATTGATTTCGTTTATTTCTTGACAAATTGAATGATAAAAGATTAATAAATAATAACCTATGGTTAATAGTTTTATAACTTAAGATTAATGGTTTTTAATGGAAAAGGAGATTAATGAAGAAGAAGGCAACTAAGGGTGACACAATAGTTATTGGTAAAAAAATTTCGGGAAATGGGTCATATGACCAATAGTTATTGGCAACTAAGGAGTAATGAACTTGTAAAATATAGGTCTGGGTGAAAAAGATACAAAAAAATTTAGTCATGTATACCCTTTACTTTAAACATTATCTTTTATCATATCTTTTTCTCTCTTATTTATTTTCTCTCTCCAGTTGTGAGAAAAGGCCTTAACTTCCGAAATATAAGTCGGATTTTAATAAAATTTATATTTTTGGAAAGGATTCGAAATTCTCTACAAAACAAGATCCATTGTGGATATGAAATTTGAAAAAAAAAATATTTTAAACCAGGCCGAGGATACATTATGCACCTAGGTGCATCTGGCCAAAATTTATTTTATATATAAATATGCATATGCACCTACGTGCAACCTGGAAAAAAATTATTTTTTATAAGAATTTGCGTTATGCACCCAGGTGCAACCTGGCTAAAACATTTTCCTTTAAGAATAAAAAAAACATGCATTATGCAATCGGGTGCACTTGGCAAAAACCTATTTCCGGTCCGCGAGTTATAACCCCAAAGGTGTCATATCCATGCACAAAAACTCCACCAAAACAAAATGTTCACAAAAACCCCATTTAACATAAACTGTTTACATTACCCTTCTATTATTTAAATCACCCCAACAAAAACAAAAATCAACCCAACCTTTAAATTTTTATTATATTATCACCACGAACAACAACCCACCACCAGCAACACCACCACCGCCCGTCGTCGCCGCCGCCACCGACCACCTTCGCCGCCGCCGCCACCACCGCCACCGACCACCACCGCGCCACCACCAGAAAAATGATGAAACCAAAAATTGGTTTCACCAAAATAAGATGAAACCAAATTTTGGTTTCATCATAAAAGAAAGGAGAAAGAAGAAGAAGAAAAATGAAACACAATAAGATGAAACCTTCCACCACCGTCAACTGCACCGCCCCCATCGCCACCACAACCATAATCACCACAACCACCACTACCATTACCTCCTTAACTAAGACTACTTTCAACAAAAAACAATCCACAATAAGATGAAACCTACCACCACCGTCAACTGCACCACCCCCATCGCTGCCACAACCACCAGCACCACAACCACCACTACCATTACCCCCTCAACTACAACCAGTTTCAACAAAAAATAATCCACCTGTATCCCACCATCAAAAATTGGCTTCACAGATATTAATATTCAACAAAATGAAAAAAATACGATGAAACCTAATTAGGTTTCATCAACTTCAGCCAATTCATTACACTTTTAACAATGCAGACATACACCTCTTTAATTGTAACCCATACCAGTCCTTTATGCAACACCTGAAGCTCAACTACAACTCTCATTGCATTAGCACCACCCTTACTCAGTTAATCCATTCTTTATCACTTCCATAACTTCAGTTAAGGCCACCACTACCAACAAAACTTCTTCATCAATACCTGGAGTACCAGTACCAGACCCTTCTATACACATTCTCCCAATTCATACACACATATAATCAAAACCACCATTGTACATACAATCGAAACCACACATTGTCATTTCACCAACATAACTTCAATGATGAAACCAAACATGCCGTCTTCCAAGTCAGACCGAATAAACTAGACAAAAATCAGGTGAAACCAAAATTTGGTTTCATCATAAACTTAATTTTCATCATTAAAATCTTTGGTTTCATGACAGAAAATAGGCAAGTTTATGATGAAACCAAATTTGGTTTCATCATTAGTTTACTGTTTTCACCAACCAAAACTGTCAGAATTTGATGAAACCAATTTTGGTTTCATCATAAATCTGTCATTTCCCAATACAATATTGATTTCGACTTTGAAGATGTATCATCATTTGCTGGTGATGAAAACATCATAAGGTGGTGATTTTAGAGGATTGAACGAGGAGGCGGAGGTGATGTTGGGAGCGGATCTGCAGGTACTGGTGTTGATTGTAGATGAGGTGTTGTTGGTGGCCGATTTGAAGGTATTGGTGGTGGTTTTAGATGATAAAAGGAGGAGGTAGAAGTAGTGTTGGTGGCGGATCTGATGTACTGGTGGGAAAAACAAAAATAAGAGGAGGCGGTGTTGTTGATGGAAAATCTGTAGACGGAGAAGAAGAAGGTGATGATGGTGTTAATGGAGGAGAAGGAGGTGATGATGGTGTTAATGGAGGAGACGGAGGTTCTGTTGGTGGAGGATCTGGACACATCGGTTGGTTTGATGGTGGCGGAGCTACTGTTGGTGATAGATCTGAATAGAAATAGAAGAAAAAGAGACGAAGGTTTCGTGGAGGAGACGAAGGTGTTGGTGCTGGTGGTGACGGAGCTGTTGTTGTTGGTGGTGACGGAGGTGTTGCGATGGTGTTCATGGAGAGATATTTGTTGCTGCTGGTGTTAATGGTGGTGGGGAGATGAAGAGCGCATAAATAGAAAAAAGAAAGGAGAGAAGAAGAAGACAAGGTAAAAAGGGTATGTTTGGCTTTTTTTAAAATAATAAAAACTAAATTTACACATTATTATTTGACCTGGAAGTTTTGTATCACTTTTTAATTAAATGGTTTTCATTTATTAAAAATAATATGGCTGGATTTTTTGTACCACATGTTTGGTCACCTTGGTTTTATTTGACTAGTTTTGTTGTTTAATTCCTTAAAGTTTAGAGCTTTGATTGCAGGTTTCAATTTTTCCAAATTCCTTTTTTAATATTTCACATCATGAATAGAAAGATAAAAATCTGGTAACTGGGGTATCTTCTTATTCTCCGACTCGAACTCCATCAAACCCAACTGTAATAGAAGAAGATCACATAATTCATCTCTTTTCTCACCAAACAAAACCCAGTTTGTTCTTAAAGAGAAGAATGATGATTAACGACGAATTGATTGATATAATTCACCATTTGAGAAACTTACTGCCCAATAGCGACAAATTGATCTATACAATTATATTTACGGCGAAGAACCAATTGAAGATCAGGAAAGAAAGACATCAGGGATCGGTTTTCTTTTTTATTGATTTTGTAGTTGCAGGAAATCCTACGCTGCACCCCTCACAAAATTTCATTAATCATTCAACTCATTTTAGATTAACAATCTTAATTTTATTGATGAATCTTTAAACAATCTTACAAGAAAAGATAAAGGAATCAAGAATAACCACTGCTCTAAATTTTCTCTCTCCTATTTATTTGCTTCTCATTAGGGCTGTCAATGGGTACCCATTACCCGGAACCGGAACTGAATCCGGTAGATTTGGGTCCGGTTTCGGGTCCTAAAGTTGGACCCCTTAGCAACTTAGGACCCGACGGGTAATTACCCGATTGTACCCGAATCTAAACGGGTCCAAACGGGTAATACCCGTTGGGTACCCGCGGGTATCGGGTACCCGTTTATTCATACTTTTATTCATGTTTTTGCTAGTTTTAGCTTTGATATTTTACTCGTTTTAAATTTTTCTCTTACATTTAATCTTTATTTAGTACATTAATAAGAAATAATAATAAATTTTATCAAAGTTATTTAAATCCAAGCCAAAAAGAGACAAATATTAAGTTTTTGAGGTTTTTTTAATATTTTCTTAAGACCCAATGGGTACCCGGGAACGGCGGGTACCCGCGTATTTAAACGGGTCCGGTTCTGGGTCCACAAGTGTAGGAACCGGATCCGGAACCATTAGGACCCGAATCCGACCTTTATAAGTAGGGTCCGGGTCTAGTGATACCCGGGTCCGGGTCTAGTGATACCCGGGAGGACCCGGACCCGTTGACACCCCTACTTCTCACTTCAAAAACGATCTCTCTTTTCCTTTACAACTGAGCGGCTAGTTATAGGGAATTACATATTGGATGACAGCTAATCTGTCCTTTATTTTCGGATATGACTTGCAACATTCTCGCATCCTTACAAATGTTAGTCTTGCAAACTCTCTAATTTTCGCAGGACCATTACATTTTTCTCATGATTTAGCTGACGTCGTTTATTATTTCGTTTCTGAAGTTGTTTTGCGACACTGCTGTGTTGTGTTGTTAATAATTTCGCTGAGGCATTATTGCTGCGAGATTCTAATCCTACATCTTGCCTCTTCTCATATCTTCTCTGCGAAGTAGAGAATGATGTGAGAAATGCTGCAGCTGTCCATCTCTTCATATTCTGCATTTATCACACTATCCTTTCTTCCATCTATTTCTTGACACGTCTTCTGTACCCACTGCTTTTCAACCGCTCACGTCTTTTCGCATTAATTGTGTTTATTTCTTCGAGTAAAAAAAAATCTTCTTTATATATTCTTCTTACTCTTCTTTTCATTTTTTTTTACTTTTTCTTCTCTTTTTACTCTCTCATCTCTGCAACTCTATTGTTCTTTCGTAAGTTCTGGTACTGCAATTCTTCCTTCTTCAATCTTCTTACTTTTCATCCATTCCCATACTCTATATTCAGATATGCCTCCAAGTGGCCAAAAACATGAGAAAACCTTAAAAGACGTCCAAAAAGATCTTGCTGAGAAAGGTTTCACACTTTCGACCATTCCTGGTGAAAGTGCCAAGTCAATTCTTTCTATCAAACTTTTCTCTGATCAACATTGTGATGATCAATCAATCATAGTTTCGCTAGGTCAAATTCTCGCAGGTCTCCCTATTCCTCTTTATGACCCAGATATTCCTCTGCTCTATGAAATTCTCGCTTACTCGGGATTTTCGCGAGCTATCTTCCAATTGAGTGTGGATTGCATCCATCTGATGTTGGAATTCGCTAACCGTGGTGCTGGTAAAGGATCTCTTTATTCCAAAGAGATTAGGGATCCTAAATTCGTAGATCTAAAGATAGTCGCTGAGAAATATACATTAGCGAATTTCTTAGAAAACTATGAATTAATATCCATGAAGAAAGAGAATACTCGCTGGGTATTCGCTTGAAAAGGAAAGATAATATTGATGAAGATACAATACTCTTGCAAGACATTGATTGGCACTCTGGTAAGAACACAACTCCTCGCCAATCCAAAGATGATAAATGGTGTGTTTTTCCCTTGATGCTGAAAGGACCTTACATTGCTGGGTCAAATATTCTTCCTGAGAATCTCGCTTCTTATCAACCTTGGGTATTCTCTTGGCCCGAGAAGGAGAAAGAGGTATGTCTCTTCCAGTTTCACCCACTTTATATTTCTTTATTTGTTTTAATTCTTTTGTTCGCTGATTCTTGCGACATTCTACAGATCCAGAAACTGAAAGATAGCTATCACAGGACTGGGAAGGCTAGTACCTTGTTAGCTCTTCGGTCATACACAGATGAGGTAAGAAATATTCTCTTATGCTTTTAAACAGTATATTGTTGCCTCTATTTCTTATTTCTATCTGTGCATGGAGATTATTGCTGAAATAGAAGAGCCTGCCAATGTTGCGAAGGCTGGTGATAAAGGAAAAGGTGCTCTTCGCAGGGAAAAGCCAACTGCTCCTCCTTCAAAGAAGATAAAAATCCGTTTTTCCTCTCCTTCAAATATTCCTTCTCATGAAAACTCCGGGAGTGATGAAGATGATGAGGATAATGATGACCTTGCTGCAAATGAAGATTCTCCATCTGAATCTTCTATGGCTAAGCTCTCTGGCCTCTTTTCTGATTCTTGGAAAGGAATGGGAGATAATCAATTCGCTAATACCTGCAAAGCTCTCGCTACGATTTGCGATGTTCCGTTATTGGATGGTGATAATTCTCTTCGCGGAGTTTCTAGATCGGTGACTCCCAACTTCCTGCATTCTCTTAATAGTCTGGTATGCTTTCTTCTTTTTACTTCTTCGTCTTTTTACTTCTTCATTATTGTTACTCAAAATCTCTTTCTATTTTAATACTTTTTACATTTTCTCACAGGCTGGAAAAGCTTCTTTCGTTGTTGCCTCAGATCTGGAGAGGAGACGCAAATTTCTTGAAAAGAAGAATCTTCAATTTCGTACAAAAAATGAGGAGCTGGAAGCTGAAGTCAAATGTCTTCGTGAGAAGAACAAACAACTAGAAATTGATTCTTCTTCGCACAAGAATAAAATCTCTAGTCTTCAGCAAGCTAATAATCAACACTATGGTATGTTACTTTTCTCCTTTCCCTTCATTCATTCATCTTATTTGATTGATCCTTTTTGCAGACATTTATGGTCTTTCTGATGAAGCTACCATTCTTCGTTCATTTCCTAATGCCTTGGATAATGACACCGTTCTTGAGCATCTTAATAAATCTTTAAATAGTTTCTCAAATGATAAAATTCCATCTCTTTCTCTGAATGAACTGAGATCCAAATTTTGCCTCTTAGAGATTGACCATAGTTCTAGTTTAGGCTTAGCCAACCAATTTAAGCATTTCTTTATTATTTCTAAAGATAAAATCAATGAGATAAGAACCAAAATTAGCGGTCTCATAGATGATAAGGATCGTATTCCTAACCAAGGTGTTGAGACTTTGGAGAAATTCCAAGAAATTCTTCTTGAAGTTCAACTTGAACGGGATGAAGCTAACCGCCAAAATGCCGTGCTTAACGAGAGAGAAAACCAAATTCGTTCTCATCTTCTTATAAATAATGAGGATGAATTCGCTTGGGATGCGAAAATCTTAGACGATGCCAGAAAAGATTTAGGTGTAAATGTTAGTCTCCAAGTTGAGCATACAACCTTGATTAGAGATATGATTTCTGACAGATAAGGTCATTAACTGTTCTTCTTCACTAATCTTTTGTTTCTTATGAATTTTCATCAAGTTATTAATTGATTTCCTTTTGCTCGCAGATTCTGAAAATAGATATCACGAAAGAATTGAGGAACTTGAATCTGAAAAAGAGGAACTCGCAAAGAATATTTCTTATCGCAACAATAAGTATTCTAGATTAAAGAATCAAATCAAGATCACTGTTGCGAATTTTAAGAACGATGCTCTGCATTTTCGTAATCAAACTATTCAAATGGTTTGTGATGACCATAGTATTCCTCACTCTGATTATCCTTGTCTCTTGGAGGAGATCCCAAAGAACATTCCTAGTCTAACCATCTCTGATAGAGAAGCTGATGATGAAGAATCTGATGGTGATGAAGGTTCTGATGGAGATAAAAGTTCTGATGCAGACGAAGAAGGGAAAAAGTCTGATGAAGATGATGAAGGATCAACTAAGAAGTAGTCTTTGTTTCTTTCTTTGATCTTCTGTAATACTCGTACATTTATTCCTTCTTTCTGTATATTTGCGAATTCTTTTGGTTCCTCATATTCTTTAATATATGAGTTTCTTTCATTTTGACCTGCATTAAAACAATTCTTCCTTGCAATACGGTTAATCAACATAACCATTAATTTTTTAATTTTTGCGTAAATCTATCATATGGAGACAAATAACATTTTCTAATTTCATTCATTCCCATACTTGCCTCTGTTATTTGTATCCAAATGAGAAATTTTGCAGATTTTTCTTATTTTGTGCCTCAACTTCGCAATTGTTTATGTATAATTTCGCAATCATATGCGAAGTGAATTTTGATTCTTTTCAAAATCTCATTCCTGTGTGGTCTTATTTTGCCTTCCTAGTTAAAGGTATTCTTATGCCACCTCTTGTCATTGCGACAAAATCGCAGGACGTCCTTGCATTTTCATGCAAAAACCCATTGATCTTGCCTTAACTTTTTCTTTTGTATTATGGCCTCTTCAGGAATGTTGTGACAATATGACAGGATTAAATATTCTTGCGAAAGTAAAGCCCCATGATATTTCCGTCTTGCGACGAAATCGCAGGACGTCTTCGCACTTTCATGAGAAAACCCATTGATCTCGTCTTATCTTTTTCTTTTGTATTATTGCCTCTTCAGGATTGTCGCACAAATATGACAAGCCTTAATACCCTTGCGAGTAAAAAGCCTCATGACATTTGCGTCTTAAGACACTTATCAGCTCCCTAATGGAGGGCGTCGCCCTTATCTTCCCCCTGGTTGCCCCTTCAAGGAGTCGTACCTCTACCATACAAGGTTGGCTCCTCCCATCCGGTCTTAACAACAACCAGTTGTTTTCGCAGTCTTTTATCCCTTTTACCTATAGGGCTTATGGTTACGAGACTGCACCCTAAGTTGGGTTTTCTTCGGCACGGGTGCAGTATAAGCCAAGATTTGTCAAGAATGGCAAGGTACGCTCCAGACGCCCCTGACACTCTTGACTCAACCGTGTACCTCGGCGCCTTGGCCAGATTATGCACTCCTTGGGAGAGTCCTTATTACCTTAGTCGCCCAACCTAAGTCATATGCTTAAACTGAGAATCCAAGGTGCCTCTCTCGTATGGGCTTTATTGACCCCAAATCTCCATGATTCAGGTTCCGGTGGCGGTGTAGCCTTTCCCTGAGCCATGTAACAGGTACCCCCTATATGACGTACTTTAGGTCTTACATTTGCCTCTTGCGAAATTGTATTCGCGAACTAGGGTGTACGCCATAAAGGTTCTCCCCTTTCTCTTTTGTCATTGTTCTCTGATTGTCTTTTGTAGAATTCATTATCTCTGCGAGATTCTCGCACATCATCATATCGTATTTGCATTTTGCAATCTCAATTTTGTCATTCAATAAAATGTATTTTTGAGAATTTTATTTATTGCGAGAGTGTCGCAACAAATCAATCATTCATACATTTCTTATTTTTATTACCTTTTCCATTCTCTACTTCTTTGTTATTTTCTGTTATTGCTTCCTTGGTAGTTGTATCTTCACCATTTTTTATTCTGATCAAGCATTAGTTTCGCAACATCTCTTCTTCTTTTCGTTCGATTCCATCCACCATCAACCTCTCACTTCTTTGTGTCTCTTTGATTTTGTGTCGCCAACTTTCCTTCTTGTTTGCTCTTCTTTCGCAGGATTCTACCTCAGTTTCGTAACACCTCTTTCCTTCAACCTAATCTCCCTTTATGATTCCTAAACCACTGGGGTGAGGGAATTTGATGCACTGATGGAAAGTTGAAGCTACACCTAGAATCCCATGTAGCCAAGGTCGACCAATTAATTCATTGTAGGGTGATTATATGTCAACGACACAGAACAGGATTTCAGAAGATATTCCCTTCAATGAAATTCGCATAGTAACCTCCCCTTTAGGCTTGTTGGCAGTACCATTAAAACCATATATCTTATATGTTGATGGTATAAGATCATCATCTCTTCCTCCCATAGTTTTATAAGTATGATAAAATAAGATGTTCACAGAGCTTCCAGTATCGATTAGAATCCTATTAATTGCCCATGAATCTTCAGCTTCATCATCCTCATCTTCTTTCGGTTTTGGATTAATTTCTAATTTTACTACCAATGGATTATCATGTACCTCTTCACCTTCGAGGATTTCTTTTTCGGTAAAAGAAATAATCTGTTTCTGCCATTCCTCTAGTGGCAAGATTTTCGCAATATTCATAATTTCTCTTCCATCATTATCTCTTGCGAACACTCTACTCAAAACATTGTCATGAAAATATTCAATTGTCTTGTATGAATGTACGATAAAGTGGCAGAATAGATTCTTTGCTTTTGCACCAACTTCTATGAAGAATGTTTCCTTCTTTTTCATCGTGTTTACTTTGTGATGCTCTGGTGGTGGTGGCAATGGTTGAGATTGTGGGTTCCCTACCAAAAAGTGGTTTAGTTTTCCTTGATCTATCATTCTCAGAACAATTCTTTTTACATTTCTGCAATCATTTGTAGTATGTCCATGAAAATGATGATAAGAACAAAACTCATGACTTCTGTGGTTTGGAGGTGGTTCCGTTCCCATGTCCATGGTGTTGGTATATTCTCCACCAAAATTATAGCTTCCCATATTTTCTCCACACTTGCATTTAGAGGTGGCATCTTGATTTCTTCCCATACTACCTTGTGACCTCCTTGTCCTTTATTATAGTTTTTTCTTTGACCTCCATAAGTTTCTTGCGGCTGATCGAGTCTTTGAATCTTGTTATTTCCATCACGATTGTAGAAATTTATTTCTCTTTCATACTCCTCTTGATCTCGGCTTCCCATAGCCACCAGTTTCTGTTGATTGTTGCCCGTCACCTTCTCTTGTTGTACTTGCGAAGTGCTCACCACTGTGTTTATTAGTTTGGGTAATAAGCTTGCATTCGTTGTTTGTGAATTGGTGTTCGCAACTGGGTATGATTCCATTTCATTTTGCCTTTCCTCTAGAGCAATATATTCTTCCTGAAGTTCTCTCAATTCAGTCATTGTGATCGTATTCTTGACTCTGAAAATTTGGATATACAATAGGTTGGTTGCAAACATATCATTGATAAATGATAAGATAATATATCTCTCATCCACGCGGCCATCCATTCCGCTACACATAGTCCTCCACCTTTTAGTTAGGTGCTTCAAACTTTCTCCTATCCTTTGTTTTAATCCAAACACGTCTTCAATACCATGTCGCGAAGAATTGTTACTTATGTATGCCCCCTGTAGTCTGCAAATGATTGAAGGATTTTATTGTATTCTTTGGTAGACCTTCGAACCATTTTAACGCCTCCCCTGTTAAGCTGGATGAAAAATACTTGCATAATACGACATCATGATTTTCCCATTGCAACATGCACCTCACGTAGGCTTTAATGTGTGGAATTGCACAAGTTGTTCCATCAAAAATGCTGGTTAATGCGGGCAAATTGCATTTCGGAGGTATTACTCCTAGTTGTACTTCCCTTGTAAATGGAGTTTTCGCAGCTTCTTCTATAGCTTCATCTAATTGTCTTCTGCCTACTTCTCCTCTATTATTTAGCATTCCTCTCATTTCTTCTAATTCTTTAAGATTTGTTTATTTACACCTGAATTTTGATCCATTGGTCTTTTTAATTTCGCCTCCCTTCTTCTGCGTTCATATGTTTCTTCTCTCGCGAAATTTTGCATTTCTTCTTCATCATCTTCATCTCGTCCTCTTCTGCGATTCTCTTCCTCATCTCTATCTTGAATTCGCATATGATGATGTCTCTCATTTTCCCCTCCATGATTTTGTTCATTTCTTATCAATTCCATTCGTTGTCTTTCAGCCATCCTCTGTACTCTATCATACTCTTCATTGATATTACCGTTATTCCGGTTTTGCGTACGCCTTCTTTCTCGATTGTCGTGATTGTTCTGGCGAATTGTCTCCTGAAGCTCTTGTTCTTCCATTTCCGCTCTCAATCTTTCACGTTCGCAAATTAAACGTGCTTGTTCAGCATAATGTCTTTCAATTTCTTCTTCAATCGTTTGTTGATTTCTTTGAGCTTCTCTCTCATGTAAAATTCTCCTTCCTTCCTCTCGATTCCCTTCGCCATCTTGATTATTTCTTCCCTGACGTTGTCCATTCTCTTGATTTCTATCATTCTGCCTATCATCAAAAGTTTCATTTTGTGGAACGTAACGATCATCAGTCCTTTCTCTATTTTCGTGATGTTCTTCATTAGGATTTGATATTTCTTCTTGAATATTGTTTCCAGCATTAATTGTGGGTGAGTTTCGCCTCATCTCTTTTCTAGTCGATCTTGAATATGATTTTGTAGTACTTCTCGATCTTCTACTCTGTAGTCTCATATTTTCCATCCTCAATTCGTGATTTTGCCTTGTTAGATTTGCACGTTCTTCTGCCTCAGCTCTTTTTTCTTCATGTAATCATCGTCTCAATGTTTCTAACTCTCAAATTTCCGCATCTCCATGAATTATTCCTTCATCTGCTTCTTGATTTCTCTCTACCTGTCTATGGTTTCTAGTTTGTTGCTCTTCTTCTACTTCTTCTATTGAATTTGATTGCCAAGTGTGTATACTCACCCTATCATAATCTGTATTCCTTCCTTGTACTAGTGTTTGTTGAACTGGTGGTTGAATTTGACTTTCTCCATTATTTCTCATTCTAGTAGATTCTCCCATTTCACTTCTTTCCCTTCCATCAATTCTCTTGCTTCTTCTAATAGTAGTTGGTTGTTCTGATCTATTTCTTCTTCTAGCCATTTCTTCAATGTTAACAAATTGCAAGAGATTATGTAAAATTCTTAACCAATTACTCCAAATCTTCACAAATCTCAAAATTAATCTTCAATTTTTTCTAGAATGATCTTCAATCTCTCCCTGTTTCTAGCGCCATTATGTAGTTGCAGGAAATCCTACACTACACCCCTCACAAGATTTCATTAATCATTCAACTCATTTTAGATTAACAATCTTAATTTTATTGATGAATCTTTGAAAAATCTTACAAGAAAAGATAAAGGAATCAAGAATAACCACTGCTCTAAATTTTCTCTCTCCTATTTACTTGCTTCTCACTTCAGAAAAGATCTCTCTTTCCTTTACAACTGAGCGGCTATTTATAGAGAATTACATAGTGGATGACAACTAATCTGTCCTTTATTTTCGGATATGACTTGCGACATTCTGGCATCCTTACAAATGTTAATATCGCAAACTCTCTAATTTTTGCAGGACCATCACATTTTTCTCATGATTTAGCTGACGTCGTTTATTATTTCGTTTTTGAAGTTGTTTTGCGACACTGCTGTGTTGTGTTGTTAATAATTTCGCTGAGGCATTATTGCTGCGAGATTCTGATCCTACAGATTTCCTACGGGTCCATAAAAAGCAGGGACATATGGGTAACTTACACTGCCTAAATTTATATTAGTTTTGGGCAGAATGCTCAGAAAAGGATATTAGGACCGCATATTCTAGATTCTTGGTTATTTGAAAATTGCTCATACTTTGCTTGTTTTTTAGACCCAGAAATTCAAATTCAAGCTCTAAATAACCAAAATACTGAAATTTTTTTAGGTGTTAAATCTGAAAAGTAGAATTGAAAAGTGGAATTGTTTTATAAATTGTAAGAGGAGTGGTAAATAGAAAAAGCGTGGGTGGCAAATAGGTAAAATCATTAGAAAAATAATGAAGAATTAGTCTTTGATAAAGAAGAATTATCGTTCGGTAGGCAATAGTTGGTAATATACGTTGACCTTTTTGACTTATATTTTGTACTACATATGAAAGAGTTTATCCAAATTCATTCATTTTGAATAAATCCAAAATGAATATGTTACCAGAGAAAAAAAATGAATTCGGTGATCCAAATTCATTTACAATTTGAATCCAAATTCATTCATTTTCAACCACAAGAAAAAAATCCCACTCGATATGGATTCACAAACAACATTTGCTACACTTGTCAACAATATCGATATCTTACAATTGCGTTCGCCAGTGAAATCGCTGTTTCTATTCAAGTCAGTATCGAAACAATGGTTCTCTCTCATTTCTGATCCATATTTCGTCCACTGCTATTCCCTTCAACGACATCTTTCAGTTCAAGGAAAAATTCTTTCACTGCAAACCCGGAATTCGAATTCATTAAACTTACTAGTGATTTCTCCTGCAACACCACGACTGCTCTATTGGACGACTTGTCATGTTTAAGAATTGAACAATCTTGTAATGGTCTTCTCTGTTGCAGGAACTACAAACAAATGAGTGAGTATCGGTCTTACGCATATTACATCTATAATCCATCCATAAAACAGTTAAAATCCTCCCGATGTCGAATTATCTTCCCAAAGACCGTTCCTTTTCAGTTGAAATTGTTGGTTTATCTTTCGATCCCATCAAATCACCTTATTACAAAGTCGTCCGTGTTTTGAGAAACTCTCTGGTGCGGAAGCCCTTTATCAGTTTGAAATATACAACTCAAAAACTTCTTGTTGGAGACTCTCCGGAGACCTTTTTGCTAAATTGGATGATCTTAAATTCTACAAATCTGGTGTGTATTGGAATGGTTCACTGCACTGGATCAGCTACATAGAATATAACGAGAAAATGGCGGGACCAAACTTGCTATTTGGTCTTAATCTAACAAATGAAAACAGATTGTAGAACTCGGGTGATATCCGACCCGAAACACACACAAAACGGGTGGAGGAAAATGCAAGGTATCACATGTACTGTCCTGTATACAGATTTGCAGTAGTTTTGTATCTCCCTAATAATCAATTTGAAACATTCTCGAATAACATCAATTAGACATATCACTGTTCCAGGCTATTTCCAAATGATAATCTTGAATCACGATTTAGGTCATAAACAATAAATTGTTCTTAACCAAATTCATCAAGTATGAACTAATGTTCTTAAGCTTAGTTAACATATTTCGAGAATGATTAACAAGATAAACTTGACTCGAAATTTCTATTATGCATGTAGAGTCCAATTTAGTCATGCAATATAGTCTCATAGATAGAAAAGTGAAAACTTGAGAAATAGGTGGTTCAGTCTTCACTTATCTTATGTTGATGAAGTTCTCCAAAAGCTTCGGTTGATCTTTTCCTTCAAAAAGTAGAACGCGGTAATGTCTGGTACTCAACTACACACTTTTATCCTAATATGAGACCTGACTAAATGTAAATTAGAAATCTAGATATAATTTTGATCAACTAAATTTGACAACAATCTTGAAACAACAACACTTGTGAGTTCGACCGAGCAATGCTCTAACAAAGGAAAATATATACAATCGCTACGTAAGTCATTAAATACCTGACGTTTCTGGGTAGCTTAGATAATGAACCCGCATTTGGGTAATACTCCTATATTTTGGGGGATATTCGAGGTTAAATGGGATTAGGTTTTGGCTAAAGAGGTATCTTGAAAACTTAAACGGTCAAAAATACCCCTTGCGGTCGGCATGTGCATCAACATTAAGACTATGCCGACTCTCTCCATCTTAGAATAGCAAACAATTTCTAGTTTAATGTTCTCATTTTTCTTTAAACTCATCTAACTTACCCATGATAGTTATAGTCTTCAGTTTTGTTTCTTAAGGGTAGTAACCCGAACGAATGGCAACAAATGATTTCAACGTCGACATAAATCACATCAACCATTAAATACCAACTGGACAGTTGGTGTCAGCATAGTCTTCATCATGAACATCATACCGCTCTTTCTTTTATGATTAGTTGTTGTTGTGTTGAGAACAAAAAACTATATCATCATATGTGAAAAAGCGGGGGTCTAACAACCACACCAAATATTTCGCTTAGCAATATGTATGGACTAACTTCAATATGCTTTCAAGAGAATCAACTAGAAATTCAGACTCAATCTTAAGAAAAATATATCAAAGATCTATATCTCAATTTCTCAATTCAATCTGCAATCAAAAAAATAGGAATCTGCGAGCCCGATTGAATATAAGAAATAATTTGGACGGTATCAAAAACCAATATCCAAGTGCCAATCAATTTAATCAGCAACCAAAGGTTGGATTCACAATTGATTGACCTTACGCATAACCTGTGATATTTCAATTATATAAACAAATATAATGCGGAAAAGAAATAACACAGACGCCAGAGGTTTTGTTAACGAAGAAACCGAAAATGCCTAAAAAACCATAGACCTAGTGCAGATTTGAACACCACACTGTATTAAGCCGCTACAGACACTAGCCTACTCCAAATTAACTTCAGACTGGAATGTAGTTAAGCCCTAACCAATATCACACTGATCAAGGTACAATCGCGTTTCTTACACCTCTAAAACCACGCCGGGTTCTGCGCACTTGATTCCCTAAGCTAATCTCATCCACAACTAAGAGTTGCTACGACCCAAAGTCGAAGATCTGATAAACCAATCTGTCTCACACAAAAAAGTATATTGAATAGATAAATATGTCTCCCAAAGATAAACCTATGAGTTTTGTTCCGTCTTTTGATAAATAATGTTGAACAAGAACCAATTGATATACCAGACTTATATTCCCGAAGAACAGCCTAGAAATATCAATTACCTCACAATAATCTTAATCGTATGGTAGCGAAACAAGATATTGTGGAATCACAAACGATGAGACGAAGATGTTTGTGACTACTTTTTAGCTTGCCTATCAGAGATTCGAGCAAATCTTAGAGAATATAGTACTCAATCACGATAGAAAACAACAAGATCAGAACACGCTACTACAGATAAAATAGTTGGGTCTGGCTTCACAACCTCGATAAAGTCTTCAATTCGTTAACCTACAGGGTTTCGTGAAAACTAAGGTTAAAGGAAAATCAAGATTCAAATTATAGGCATCCACCTGATTCGACTATATCAGGTTTAACGATCCTATTTGTGTTTTTTAAAAATTGGTCAAAGATCATAATCCAGATTAGTTGACGATATCAAATTTTTAGGTCTCTTGAGGAGTCCTTAAAAACACAAAAACTCACGCTTTAGCAGCATAAATTCTATTATTTATTTATTTATTTATTTTCTCATTCTTCATTAAATCTGCAGTTAGAATTATGCTAGCTTAAAGTCGTCTTTGAGATAGACTAGAGTTATTATCTTGATGGTTGCTTTTTTACTCATATAGTTGAGTTAGCATCCATAAAACGTTAATGCGTTGTACTCCTTTTCCTTCGTCAAGGTTTTTCCCACTGGATTTTCCTTGTAAAGGTTTTAATGAGGCAACATCTCGTTGACGTTTAATTTTCTTTCAACAATATTGATATTTTGTGCTCTTTTTCCTTCGTCCAAATTTTTTCCCATTGGATTTTACTAGCAAGGTTTTAGTGAGAAAATTTAATTCAACATGGTGGTCATCCAAGTAGGAGTTGTATTTTTGGTTATTTGGTGGATTCCCACCATTAGATCATTTTGTTAGACCATATCAAATTAACCATCTCCTTTGAATTTGGATATCATTCTAATTCATATAAGGTATGATCAAGAATTTTATTCACCTATGCAACTGTAACTACATATTGGCACTTGTTGAAGAAATGATAGACGCATTTTTGTGTCTAATTTGTCCTCAATATCCGTATTGTTGGAACTCTATTTTTGTACTAATATTGTGTTTTTATGTATTTTTAGGAAATAAACATTTTTGGAAAATTCGGCTCGAAAAGTTGATTTTGGCACCCGGAGGACAAGTGTTATTCGGACTCTCGCTTTTGAATAAGGGGTAACCTAATTACTAAGGGGCACCCCCAGATCACCCCAAGGCATCTGCTATTCGCACCCCAGTTCAGGATAAGGGGCATATCATCTTCAACATTCAAATTCGTTTTTTGGCGGGAAATTAAATTCTCAACTGGCAGAAGTTTGATCACAAAAGTGAAGGGGTTACGGGTCGATTCAATGGCTGAAATTTGATAGAGAGATGTGATATAGGTTAAGGAACACATTTTGGGCAGTGGGTTCGATCAGAATTGGCTGGAAAACGCGTGATGATTCACACACCCAAAACAGAGCACGTGTACTGTAACACGAGCAAAATTGAAGTTCTTGTGCGCATGGAGGAGTTCTAATAGCGTTGGAAGAGTGCTGAGACGTGGAGAAGGATAACTAGAGTGTGCAGGATCAAATCTAACGCGTGCATGGGCTTAAAAATGGAAATTATCGTTATTTTTGGCAGCAAGAAATAATCAAATTAAAGAGAGTATATACGCAATCAATGGTCGGATTTTTGGCCTCAATTCACTATAAATAAACGTACAATTGAATCTAGCAATTTTGTCAAGTCATTGGGAGAGATTTAGAGCCGAGAGAATCAAAAGAAGAGGTCGACAGGCGAAGAAGTTCTACTGCTGCTCAGCCAAGAACACGAAGAACATTGTACAGTCCAGGAGAGTCGTTGACTAGTGTCGCATATTTGCGACAATTCTCAGTTCCTTTCCCGCGACTTCGGTGTTGTGCTTACAGCACTTCTAAAGTGCCGTTGTTCCCTGACGCTTTTAGTGGGTCGCAAAGAACGGTCTTAAAACGATTTTTTTCTTATTTCATCATTTGTAATCAACTTTTGAGCATTAATAAAATCTTTTGAGTATATTTCCAACACGATGAGAGGCTAAATTCTTGGTGATTGAGGCAATGGAGGATTTATTCACTCATGTTTGATTGGTAATATTTTTATTTATTTCTTTAATTATTTACTTTATTTAATTCACTTGGATAAATATAAAAAAAAAGGGATAAAATGGTTTTGTTAATTAGTTGTGAATCAGTTTGATGTTTTATGCTTAGTTTAATTCTTTGATAAATCATGCTTAAGGATTACAACTTAAAATTTGGACACCTTTTAAATTAAAAAGTGATTTAATAAGAAAAAGAGCTTAATAATAATTTCTGAAATATTATTTATAACCAATCAACTTGAAGTGGTAGTGAATCCTGAGCCTTAATCCTTCTAAAATCTTGACATTACTATTAATTTCCTTCATTTATTTATTTGTTTAAATCTTAAAAAAAAAAGAGTTACCTTCACAAGTTCGAAAAGAACCCCTTTTACCACTATCAACAACAACATTAGAAAATACATCAAATTTTTGGCGCCGCCGACGCGGACCTGTGCTTAGGTAGAATTTTTTTTTTT